>NW_025814057.1:472500-1077954 GCF_018902025.1 Drosophila willistoni
AAACCAGCCGCCTACTAAGTAATTCTGTTGGCCTGGTACTTCATATTTTCTCCAGTACGAATTTCCTCTTTGAACTTCTAATTTCGTTGCCCGCAAAATTCAAAAAATCCAACTGGCAGTTGAATTCAAAAATTCAAATGCCCAAAAGTCCGTTACGCTTTGAAAAATAATTTTAAACCAGCCGCCTACTAAGTAATTCTGTTGGCCTGGTATTTCATATTTTCTCCAGTACGAATTTCCTCTTTGAACTTCAAATTTCGTTGCCCGCAAAATTCAAAAAATCCAACTGGCAGTTGAATTCAAAAATTCAAATGCCCAAAAGTCCGTTACGCATTGAAAAATAATTTTAAACCAGCCGCCTACTAAGTAATTCTGTTGGCCTGGTATTTCATATTTTCTCCAGTACGAATTTCCTCTTTGAACTTCAAATTTCGTTCCCCGCTAAATTCAAATAATTCAACTGGCAGTTGAATTCAAAAATTCAAATGCCCAAAAGTCCGTTACGCATTGAAAAGTAATTTTAAACCAGCCACCTACTAAGTAATTCTGTTGGCCTGGTATTTCATATTTTCTCCAGTACGAAGTTCGTCGTTTAAACTTCAAATTTCGCTGCCCGCCAAATTCAAATATGCCAACTGACAGTTGAATTCAAAAATGCAAATGCCCAAAAGTATTTCAACCGCTAGTTGGCTTATTTGTAACAACAGATCGATAGTCCTGCTCCTGGAAAATGCAAAAAAGTGTGTCCTGTCGAATTCGACTAATGTCCTGCGGAGATATGGCATCGAGAAAATTAACCTTTTTTCGTTTTTATACCATACACCCAGAGAGTGAAATGGTATATGAAATTCGCCAAAATGTATGTAAAAGGCAGAAGAAATAAAATATAAATATTCTTGATCATCAACAGCCAAGTCGATCTATCCATGTCCGTCTGTCCGTCCGTATGAACTCGTAAATCTCTGTAAGCTAGTGTAGTATGTAAGGTGATCAAATTTATTTCAAATTTTTGCCACGTCCCTTTCCGCCTTCGTTTATCTTTAAAACTTTTTTAGATAGAGACACCATATTTGGTATGTACATATGTATATTTGGTTTGTAAATGTGCACATTTTGTATGTGTAAAGATTTTGCGACGCCCCTTTCCGCCCCCGTAATTTGAAAACACTCGATTATATTATCACTTAAATTTGATACTAATATCCAGCAAAATACCAAATTTGATCAAAATCGGACAAAAAATAGCCAAGTATAAATAAGGCCGGAGTTTGCAGTTGGCTGGTGGGGGTGCTCGTACTTAAGCATGTGAAAATGCACTTATTTCATAAATTTGAAATATTTGCTTTACTGGTGTATGGTAGACCTAAGTCGGCGAGACAACTTACTTACTTTATTCAGCTTCATTTGGCAAATGTCAAGGTCTGCTTTAGTCCATTTAGTTCAAATTAATATAGTAATATCAGCACTAACAATGCTTAATATGCCAGAAACAAAACCATCAAATCAGCCTTTGTGTCTTGACAAACAGACAATGAACCCGTTGCTGCAGAAGACTCAAATGAAAAGATACCAAAATTTCGACCAAACTAAATCAAATCAATAGCAACAACAACAAAAGCAATGTCTGTAGTTTACGCTATATAAAATTAGCTAGATCAACAATGAACAACAAAAATCAATGTGTTAAACATAAATGTAGAATGGTCGCGGAGGATTCCCTTATTTCTTTATTGTTTGTGTAATTTTTTGTTGAGCAGAGGGCGCAGAAAAGTATGCAACATCAGGCGTATTCATCATGCATGTGAACGTCAGTAAGTGTTTGTGTGTGTGTATGAAAAATTGCTGGTTGTTGGCTCTGCTATTGATTTGATTGACACTTTGTTGTTGTTGTTCTTTGCCAAGGGTTTTATGACCGGTTAAAAGCCTTGGCTAGGCTTCATGGCGGGAGCTGGTCTTTAAGCCAAGAAACGATTCAAGCCCAAGCGATTAACTGTCGAAAGAGTTCAGTCTAAATACATATAAGTATGCTTACTATTAATACCCTTGCAACATTTGATACTTACTTGAACAACATTGAAGAATTGAGCTGAATTAGACACATAAAAACATGTCCCAATTTTCTTTCCGTTTATTTCACTATACACATATTTTGACGATGGTTTAAACATCTAAAAGGCGATTTTAAGAAGGGCATAAAAACTTCATTTTTCGGGAAAATCAATTACAAATCCCATTTACTAATTCTCTTCTTCATAGGGTTAAAAGAAAACCATAAAAATTGTATTTTTTGGATCAGATTTATGGGAGCAAAACGCGCTTAGCTTTATACATATAAAATGTGACAATAAAATTTGAAGTGCCATTTTTCAAAGTTTAAGTTTTCGCTTTTTGTGTATGTACCTACTCCATGAGAAATTTTAATGGACCTCGCACGCGTTGGAATGGACCACCTAATTGGCCAGGTCCCTCTCACTGTCACTCTCACTCTCTCTCCCTTTCTCTCCCAGCTAATTAAATTTTGTGGCATCAAATGGATAGTTAGAGGGAGGTATTGGAGGTTGGGTATGATGCGAGCGCAATGAATTTTCCTGGCACTCACAGTCGCAATTTTTTTATGCGTGCCCATAACAATAACCGACACACAAAGAGAATAGAGATTGATGCAGAGGGAAAACGAAAAGAAACAAAACAGAGAGTGAAGCTATAAATACAAGTATGACATTTTCTAGCCTTTTGTGTTCTGCATTAATCCGGCATAAAACATGCGGCTAGCCTTTTGTGGTCATAATGACAAGTCTTATGGGCCTCTCCTGCTGCTGCTGCTGATGCAATCGTTGGGCAATTAATCAGGCTTCATTTTCACTTAATCGCATCGCTATGATTCGCACGCAATGCCGAATATTACTTTCTTTTATTTAATTTTCATTATGCCGAACTAAAATTGCTTTTCGCCCCCTTGGTGACCAGCAAATGGCCAAAATAAAAACCGTCATTTAAATATGCATAGCATGACGACCGCCATTTTCGCTTTTGTTGTTGCGGCCGCTCCACAGTGCCACTTAATTATATATTTCAATTCCAACTGTGCGTTGGCTCTCCGCAATCGGACAAAAAATAACAAAAAAAATAACAGAAATTCCTGGCTACTCTTGCAAGTTCTCTTTCTATACCTACAGGTGTCGACTTGGAAAGGGTCGGGTTTTCGTTAAACGAATTACAACCCAACTGAACTATTGCAGCCCATTGTATTATATTTACATATATTTCTGAATTTCCAACGCCCGATCGGGATGAAATAAATCTCTTAATGAGCTTATTAACTAATAAATGTTAATTGCTTATATTCTCACTATATATATGTATTCTCTATGCTGTCGCAACTATGGAAAAAAGGCAAAAGACCTTTCGATACGAAAAATTAATCAAAACAAATGAAAGAACCAAGGTTAGTAAAAGAATGGAACAGAAACATCCAAGGGTAAAGAAATGTCATATTGGTTGGTCTAAAGTAAGATTTAAAAGCTAAAATTCACAGTCAAAGTAAGTAAAAAGGGTTCATTTTAGTTGTTTGTTGGGCGAAAATTAAACAAATTCTTTAATTGTATATCCTAATAAGTATGAGACACTGACGTGTTCGTCTCTTCATTATTTTTATTAAACTGGAACCCGGTCATTACAGATCCATAACGCTTCTAACAATGACTAAACTAAATTATTTTAGCGTTAAAATAAGATTAAAATATGTTACAATTTTGTTGTTCCTTCTTTTTTTACCCCTTCTAAAATTTCCGCAACGTTCCATTTTTCCGTTGATTTATCTAGGGGAAGGCTAATTGAGGCCTCCCACCAAACCGGCCAAATTTGCCAAGCACCATTCTTCCTCGGCATAGACACACACACTCACGCAATAGCGTCATGTCTGAATGACTGGCTGCGTGTGTGGTGGCATTTTTATTGTTGTTGACTTACGTATTTAAAGCGCCTTCAAAGCCATATCCGGCTATAGCTTCTCTGGCTCCAATTCAAGGTTTTATGACCTCCTTGGTTGCTTGTTTCTTCATCGTTATTATTATCATCATCATCATCCCAACGAACGAAAGCGAAAAGAAAAAAACATTGATTCATCGCAAATTTATGCAAATTGCCCAGTATTCGGCGACTGCCTGGAGCTGCCTAAAAATAGACTTTTACAAAAAGTAGGTATTTTGAAGCTCTTGATTAGCCTCGGCGTGAAATTCATTTGCCTTAAATGAATTAGGAATTTTGTCTTTAAATTAAATGGCTAATTAACTTTAACGTCTACCAGATATATACTTTTACACACAAAATTACTTCCTTTTGAAATGACGACAATTGTGCAATACTTTCTAAATAAAAAAGAAGTATCGTACTGAATATTTCTTATTATTCATATATACATATATGTATGTACAATGTTCAAAATAATATAATGTAATAATTATTTCGTATGTACATAAAAAATTTCAAAGACATTTGGTTGGGGAGGCCTTTAATGAGTGGCTTAAGTTTTTGGGATTTTGGGTTTGATTTAACTTACGTTTTTCTTATAGTGTTAGTAGATTATTGTTCCAGGTTCTTCTGTATACCACATACATATTACGTAATTTAGTATTTTTTTTACACAACAATTGCAACGATTATAGGCGGCAACAAAAACCTTTGGATTGTTATCGGTAGAAAGCAATTGTCAGGGGATGAAGAAAACACTTTTGCTGCTTTGTAGTACATACACCCACACAACAAAATACAAAATACCATATAAACATCTACCCACACATAACTATTAACAATGGCGTGCTAGGAGGAAAAACATGTTGGCTCAACCATTTTCTGTTTCAAAAAGCAACTTGATGACGTGGCCAACAAAAGTCCTTCATGCTACTCAAGCTAGTTGAACTGAAGGTCAACATACTATACTAAGGCAGACCCTGGGCTACATTTCATCTTAGTCGGGGTTGATGGGAATGAAGAGAAAGGAATCTAGGATGCATCTAGTTAAGCTTTAATATTTCTGCGGTAATAAAATTGCATTACCCTTTGGGCAAACTGCATTGGCTGTCATGACTGAAACACATATTTTTTACAATATTGATAAGGACAAGAGTACGGCGAATGATTCTCGCCTCAAAGACTAAAGCAAATGCAAAATGTAATTACTACGATGAAAAACGACACACTTGACCTACATACTGGTCTCACAACTACAATGGCAATTACTTCCGCACGTTTGGTCAACATACACAAGGGAAAAAAGAAGACCCTTTGTGTGCCTTTTGTGCCGTTCAGCTCTTCTAATAAAATCCTGGAAGAGCAGCATGGAAAATTATTGCATATCTGGCAATATTCTCAGGCATATTTGGCATAAGTACAAAAAAGTGGGCAGTGTTGCTTTTTTTTTTTGCCTTCATTGTTGCTCCGGATTGGTCATAAAATCCTTGATACTTGGATATCTTCACAAGTTCATGCTGTCATATGTGAATTTACGCAACCAAAGAGGGTGTCGAGCTCAGGCCAGAAGCTATCATAACTTCTGCTTCAGGACCAGACACAAAAAGGCGAAATCGAGGCCTACCGCCTCCCACTCCCATACATAAATCAAATGTCACTTTGAAGTTGTAGCCCAAGATAAGTGAAACTATAATACATATACATATGTATATGTATGTATATGTATATATGTATAAATATACCCACTGTTATTTTTGGATGAAAATAAAAATGTTTTTTTGCGCCGCGAGCTGTAAAAACAGAAATCGGGAAATTAATAGATAGAAAGCCAGAGGAGACTATGCCAAAAAGCAAGTAAAGCATTTATGTTTACCCTAAGAAAAGAAAATGGTCTAGCTTCACACAATACTTTGGCTCTACATAGACTTCTTAATATTCTTTCAATTTTATATACAAAGCTTATGTTTAAATTCTTAATACTTTTGCTGCTAAATTCACATCTGTTACTGTGCCATTAAAAAAATATACCTTCATTTAGAAACTGTTTAAAGGCATGTCTAAGTGAAGCAGGACTTTATTGTCAAAAGCCACTTATAATTTTTGTATCCCTTGTCCAACTGCAAAAATTGAATTATCTCCTAGACCAAACTCTAGTAATAGAAGTTCATGATGTCATTTTCGGTTGAAAGGGCTCAAGCTGTCTATGTTTGTGTTAAAAGTTGTTTCCGCTTCTGTGGCTAAGTCATCAGATGAGAATGAAAGGGAGAAAAGGCAAATGATAATAAAAATGTTGCTGTATAAAGGCGAAATGTAAACACGTTCGTGGCACGTATGAACCACGAAAACAAAACCCAGACCGGGTTGCTCCAGCTTGAGCTAGTTTAACTTAACCTAATTGACTCGGCCTCTGCTTTGATGGATATGGAGTAGTTACGTTACAGTGGGTTAATCACGTGGAGTTTTCTGGCTTCCTGGCTTTCTGATTCAGCCGGCCCTGATGATAAGCCATGTACGAGAGCAGAGGCAGTCATATCTCTTATTATGTATCTAGGGCTTACACGTAGCTATATTGGTTTCTACTCCCGACGATTGAACATTCGGTGTTAACGCTTTTGAATTTATATGTGCTATATTATTTTTTTTTGATATTTATTTGGCACTTGAAATGAAAAATACTTTGTTAATCAACTTTGTTTTTTTTTTCTCAGTCTCGGTAATTCTACCTTTCAGTTCATCCCACTACTGTATTTGAACATCCGTTAAAAATCTTTTTTAAACTACTTGTAATTTTAATAAAATGTTTAACATTTTTGTTGTGTATTTGACAATAATATAAACACATCAGATATCAGATATTTAGCAAATGGTCTTTGTGTTACGTGGTGGATGCTACGCCGTCTGCTGTCGGGCGTAGCAATATCAATTAACCTACAAGGTAGCAAGGGGCGGAAACAGTTAAGGTTTTTAAGTACATGCCACCTGCGCAGACATTTTCCCATTTAGCTTGAAGTGCTCATAAATTTGATGTTAATTGCGTAAAGAACATGATCCAAAAAGGAATCGACAAAACATGCACATATGCCTTAAATTGTCTTATGAAAGTTCTTTGAAAATTATATTGTCGTACGAAAAATGTTGCACATCTTACATTTTTAAATTTTACACTTTCATTAATAATACGTGCAATTGGGGCAGGAGGAAACCTATAACACATACAAACTATTTTTTTGATTAAACAATTGGCCAATTGGACCAAGGTCATGCCTAAGTCATGTGTTGGATAAGTTAATATCATAATAAGCATTTCATTAATGCGACTGACATTTGTGATCACTGGGTATAGCACCAAACTGATTTCCATATTAATTGGTCATTAGTAAGGTGAGAAATGTTTCTGTTATTGCCGCTCGTTTCGACTCGGGCATGGGCAAGTACATTAACATTCCATATTAAGCATACGCAATGTGTTCTCTATTGGGTACCCGTTCGAGTGATGGTTATGCTAAACTGTTACTACTTTTGATGCGGTTGCGGTGCGGCTTGCCAAATGTTTCTTAACTTGCCGTTATTTTCATCATGGAAAACAAGCGTTGATATCTGGCCTAATGGCGGTAACCACAAATTTTCCCATAAATCAAAGAAGAAACCGAAGTGGAAGTTAGCCACAAAAACTTTTTAGGTCCTGTCAACAACAGCTACAGCAGGAGCAGAAACTGAAGTAGGCCTAAAGGCTAATGAGGCGTGAGCGAATCCTGACCATGAAATTAAATATTAATATTCAATTAGAAGAATAATTATTGATTTTCCCTCTGGGTTATCCCACAGTTGTTTGTTTTTTGCCAGAGTTTATTTAGCCTTTTGACTGACATTGGCGTGTGGCAATCGGATGCACAGGGTCTGGTGTTCAAGGGGCAGGCAGAATAACAATAACAGCAGCAACAACTTGACTCATTTTCATTTACTTCATTTACAAGCCAAGCACGTTAGGACTTTTTATTACAGCCACATGTTCTGCTACTACAGAATGAACTATCATTTGAGGGAGCCAACGACCAAATTCAGAAGGACTTGGTGACAGGAAATAAAAGAGTAGAAAGAGTAAGAGAAAAAGGAATGGAGAGGGGCGATGTTAAGATTCCTTAGCTCTGCAGCCAGCCAGTCTGGGTCTCATTTTGAATAATTTAATGAGCTTCTCATGAATGGTGGCGTATGCGTAATATTAAATCCAAGCGACCGCACATTTTTCATACTCACATACCCATACTCACACACATGCCATCAATAAACATTCTCATACAGTGGCATTTAAATGCCTTTTTAATTGTTATTATTGTTTGCGCATGGAAAACATGGCCGTAGACGTAAAATTGTCAAAATTATACAAACCAATTTTTGGCAGGGTAGGATTAGTGCCATGCCGACTGGTGTACCTTTCGAGAGTCATTTAAGGTCCGTTTCCAATTTCAGTTCACCGAGTTCTATACAGTTAGGATGAAAAAACTGTTTGTTTGTTGGAGGATCTTTAATGAGGACTTAGAGGCATATTGGATAGTGCTGATCCCATCCTGTTTGGATACGCCACTGTTGCACTATTACATATATTTGTATGTTCATCATGCAATTTAATGACCTTCTTTTCTTGGATTTTTTAATACCTCATTAATGGTGCTGCGACACCCATCGCATCAGCTACAAACCAAAGGATTGAGGATTAAAAACAAACCTTGAGCTAAAGCATAGCCGAATTAATAAAACGAGTTAAGCGAATTAATTTTTATTTCTATTTGCGCCTGGTTGTCGGTTGCCTAGCTGATAATGTATTTTCCGCGACAATTTTATAAGTACGTAACGAAGCAGTTGGGAATAAAATTGACAATAAATCAACTGATAATGTCAGCGTATCAGTCAGCTAAATACTAGAAACGTGGTGGTGCATGAAAGGTTGAATATATATTTTGATAAGCTTTTATGATGAGAGCCTGAGTGGACACGAAATCAAAAGTTAACATTAACCCCCATCCAACAACCAAAATATAACTAAGCCAACCAAAGATGACGATGTCGTTGTCCTTGTTAGTTACTCGTAAGTTAGTCGCAAAAAAAGGTCAAATGGGTGAAAGTTTCCTTCGGGTTAATCAACAAAATTTGCTTAATATGTGTGTGGGTATAAGGAGTATCGTGGGTGTTTTGTTCCTAACTTATGCATACAAAATGAGCAAAAGGGACTTTGAATTTAGGACCATTTGAAGATAGCACTTTGTTTTTTTTTTTTTTAAGTGCTGTGCAAATTAAATGTTTAACCTGGCACAAATTTCGTTTATATAAGTACTCTATAACTATGTTCTAACTAAGCCATTTAAACTATAAAAGTGTTCGAATTCGAATGTTCCTTGCATTGCTTTCGGGTGAAATAAAAATAGGTAGCTGAGTACACCTTACAATCAGTGAGCTAGGAAGGGGGCCAAAAAGTGTTCTCTCTGTTTATTATCTATAAATTTGTAAAACTTGGAATAAGATATTGCATTTCAGACATTTTGAATACCTACATAAAAGCAAATTTCGTCTTGTTTTGGGTGGCCTGCTTTTTCGCTTTTTGTTTTATTTTTGTTAAAGCCATACTTAAGTCTGCATTGTTTGGGGCTGGGCGGCAATCTACTTCGTGCTGCTCTGCTCAATAATGTTATATATTTTATTAAATGCCGATTCTAAGCTATTAATAAAAACTTTGCCATCGGCTAGATCCTTATACGTGGTTACAATGGCACCAGCAAAGTCATTTTGAATCGAATAGCTGAAATCAGTTAAAATAAGTGAATGCTTAAGAAGATGAACTATTGTAAACTTACCCGATTCCCAAGCCATCTTTAACCACTGGGCCAAAGGAACCCGCTAATAGGGCATCAGAACCCAAGGTTGAAGTGCTGATGATGTTATGGTTTATTCGTTTATAGGCTTCAGTCTCGTATAGGTCGGGTTGTTGTACACCCTCCAATTGGGCGACGTGGCGTAATGCAAACAAATGACGGTCAAAGCCTTGTCCCATGGCTGCTTCTTTGGTTAGCTGTCCATGCATTTTGCTGCACTTGTCGATCATGGATCTCAATTCATTGGCAGATGGTTTTGAGCTTTCCGGTTTTAGAACTGCCTCGCAAAAAGCTTGAGTAGCTGTAGAGCATGGCCGCATTGTCTCGGTGCGGCCATGACGAAATGCTGAGGTGCTGCAGGACTCGTAGGTACCCACATATTTATTGAAAGCTTGCCTATAAGCGAGCTGGAACGATAGTTGTATAATGGAATCGGGACTCAGGCCGTACTGCTTGCAGGTTTTTTTGTTAATGCGAGGATACTTTAAAAGATTCATCTCCAAGCTATTCATAACTGCGGAGTTCTTTGCAAAGGCCTCCTCTACGGAGCTTTTTGTTTGATTATCAATATCAAAGTTAATCGCACGAACATTGCCAGTATCGCCATCGGCAGGAGTGTGGGGAGAATCTGTAGAAACAAATGGGAGTTCTAGGGTATCCTTGTAAACTTCGTTGAAGTACCGCAGAACTGCCACACCGTCGCCCCAAGAGTGCTCGAAGTGAACAGACGCAGTACCATCGGCACTGATTAAAAGAGAAATCGACTTATCAAACCAGCGATTCGTTGCCTTGCCTCCTAGCAAATGTTTTAGCAGAGGCACTTGGTTCTCCTCCTGGAAGACGCCATCCTCCGGTGTGTCTAGGCATACGCAGAACAATGATGCATCAACTTCGCGGTGTAAAATATCAGCATTATGTGAGCTCTTCACCAAATGGGCCCTGGCTTTGGCCCATTCGTCTCTTTGAGCAGAGGTTAAAACACCCAAAGGTACTTCTGCAGCTTCCCGCTGGCCATCCAGTTGGAGTACAGCTTTTAGCCTGCCCATAATCACACTTGGACTCTCTATGAAACCACTGGAATCAAGTACATTTACTGCATACATGTGGCCTCTTCTCATGACTAGAATATGTTTCGATTCCGGTGCGTGGACCAGCTCATCTTTCCCCAATCGAGGTATGCGGGAGGTGCCAAATAGTCTATGGTATTGGCTCATGTCCAAGGGGAAAGCTTTAAATGCATAAGAAGCATATGTGGCTAATGCTTTGGGAGCAACCTTCATCCATCGACGATAGCTGGCGGTGTCACTCTTCTTTGGGTTCATATGGTAGACTTCCGGTTCGAGAAGATTATTTTGAAGTGAACGCCAAAAGCGTAACGAACTGATAATCAGATTTGTGGTTCGAACTATCTGCTCTTGATACTCGGGACGTATATCGCTTTTCATTACTAGCAAAGGATTATAATTTAGGGGCAAAGGAGCCCGATCAGATAAATACATATCGAACCAGGGCTGAGATATATAACTTGTGTGCTTATTCCGATCATCGATGTCTTTCAATTTGGCATGTAATTCCATTCCAATGCCCTCACGGAATTGAGTTAACACTTGTTGTGTATGACCAAGCTCTGAGGGACTCAGCAACGGCTGGACAGCTGCTAGGAATCGCTGGCAAGTATTATCCAGCAAAGGTATAGGTAATCTTGGTAGTGATCGTTGAAAATATAAAGTGGGCAATTTGGAGCACTGAAAGAAGGAGAAAATTCTGAACAATTTCGAACTTCTTTTAAGAGTCTAAACCAACCTGTAGATATTGAAAATGCCGGCCATGAGTTGTTGTCGTGGTGGAGGAATAGCGACTTAAGCTTGTCGTAGCAGTTGCATGAACTTTTCGTCTTAGCATCTTGAGGATATTTTTTGTTTTCTGTAAATTGAATAACAAAAAAAAAAAAAGAAATCAAACTGCAGGGTTTCAAAGTCCACAATCTGTAGCAACAACAATAATAACAGACGCAACAGATGAAAACAGAAATAGTGTGGCATCCCCATTTGGCAATGTCTAGATCACAGCTGATCAGTTATCGATAAATCTGAATGCGTATGCCATCGGTTATTGGAATCTATCATGGCGGGTGTTTTTAAATTTAAAAACAAAAACAACATATGTATATATCTATTTATATGTATTAATAAAATTTAATATACTACTTGCAAATTTAGTGTGATGCTCCTTGCTTCGAGTTCAACTACGCATACTCAAAAAAATTTCTTTTTAAATTCCAAGAACCTATAAAGCCTATCGATTTGTACGATTTCAAGGCGCTTCAGGTGCGTTCCTCAAGCGTACTTTAACCTTTCGTTTAAAAAGGTAAACACATTTTGTGCTGGAATTTGCATGGTCAACAGGATAAGTAGATTGGTGTGGTAAGTGGTGGGTGGATGGTGTCGACTGGACTGAACGGGTATTTATTTGTTCCACTGTCTGCAATTCGCGGCACGGTCAAGTGCTTGACGTGGAGTTGTCTGCGTGCTCAGGTGTTGCCACTGAACTTAGAAGAAAGCGCAAAAGCGAAATGCAAATTCGTATAAAAATTTAATTCTTGCCTTGTCGAATTTAACGAGCAACCTTTAGGTGCTTATCGATTTAGCTTTGCAATTCACACCGAAGCTAAGAAGATAGAAGAAAACACCATAAAACTTGCTATCCACAATTCTTTAAATTAAGCAAAGTGCGCGGGTGAAGGCTCTCTGGATATTTGCATAAAAGCCAAAGCCGCGGATAGGGATGCTGGTGCCGATGCGGATGGGTTGCAGTGTAATTGGGCAAAGTGAAATTGCGTTAATATTTAACAAGACAAGTGAAAGTACAGAAGTGAAGTAGATAACTCTGACCCAATACAAATGCGAATGCAAATGGGAAATAGGATGCGAATGCGGATACGGATGCAAAACTCAGAGTCAGAGTCTCACACTTCGCCAGCCTTGGTGCAAAGTGGAAAATTATACAAGCGACAGAGCCGAGGGGCACACTACTAAATTATAAGGAAAAAGTGAACAAGCAAAAGTAAAAAAGGGGCAGGGTAAACGGTCAAGTCCAGCTTTGGGACTTTAAATGTTAAATGTTTGCAATAAAGTCAAATTATCACCCATATACTGCTTACATTCACATGTGTGGCGTAACATTTCGAAAATTGGAAAGGTCACATCGTAATGAATTTAATTAAAGGGCCGCCATTCAATTTGCACTTTACATTTGACCAGTTTTAATTTTTGCAATTTTCTCAAAATTGATTTATTTATTTATGGTTTGTGAAAACGAACGAAACAAGGGAGGATTGCTGATGCAACAAAAAAAAGGAACTTTTAAAATATAGTTTTATTATAATGCACAATTACATAATTTGCAAAAAGTGGAAATAATGCTTATGTCGTAAACGTTAAGGATAATTTTGGAATATGTATATATTTCGTTGCTAAAGCACTAAACCTCGGTAGTGAAATATATGTAATTTGTTATACTAAATGATATGCACGTTCTAGCCCAAATACTTTTTTTCTTTCTTTCTTTCTGATGTTGCTCCACTGAAATTTCGCAATAATTTTTACACTTCTCATTTTTTTCCGCACCTTCCACTCGCTCTCTCTCTCCTCTTTAGACATTATTAATGAATGGCTTTTCATAGCAAAATTTTACCCGCTGTGTGGATTTATTAAAAGTCAAAGGAAGAAAATAAAAAATAAGGAAGACAAAATTAAAAATAAAATTATTTCAAAGTCGTCTACGATTTTAAGATATCCTATACCAGCTAATACCAGTTCAGTTCCAGGTGTCGGAAGGGATATAAAATTAGGACTGGGTTAAAAAAACTTATAAAATTTGGAGGCTCTGATAAAAATAAATTTGTGTGTGGTCCATATATACCCTTTAAACCAAATCGTTGGGTGGTGCAGGGTATGCCAAAGCAGAACAGCATGCTCATTAACGGGCAAAAAAATACTTGACGCCTGCTGACACTTTTGGTTGTTGAAAGTTTAAACTGTCGTGGCCAGATGTCAGCAAAATAACTACACAATAAAAAAGAGAAAGAACAGAAATGAAAGCAAAAATAATGTGCAAAAATAAACATTTGTTTTAAGACAAAAAAAAAAACGAAAGGAACTTTTGACCATTTGGTTTTGGTTTTGTTTTTTCCAGAAGGTGGCAGAACAAAATCAAACAAAGCAATTCCGTCACGTTTGAAATACTAAAAAAGGTCGACAAATTTGGATTGGGATACGCTTTATTCGATTTGGGAGTGACCTTTTTTGGCGGAAGGAAGGCGGTTTTTAAACAAAGTCGAATCGAATAAAGAGTGTTCAGGTGGAAAAAGGGAAAACATAAATTTTCCATTTCTCAATGACAATGACAAGTAACGACAAATGTCCTCTGTGGTAGACAAAATACTTTGCATAGAAATGCGTCAGCATAAAATGCTTCATTCGAGCAAAACATTGTCATAATTTTTCCTTCACACTCCCACATATGTACATGTATATAAAAACACACTTACACACAGAAGAAGTAAAACAGGGAGAATCATATGACGAGAAATATGTTGTACCAGATACAAAAGCCAAAATTCAAATGTAAGCAATGCTTTGAGGCACAAAAATAAACCAGAGACACAAGAAAAATGGTGACCTTAATTCTGCCTCGAAGGTATCTCCAGTAAATTTAAATTAAACCACCAATTTTCGCAAAAGCCCAACAAATAAAGCTGAAAGATTAGCCGGCTCAACTACAACTCAATGATAATGTCTGGGAAGAAAATTCCTTCTCTGTCTCTGAAATTGTTAAATAATCTATAAACAATAATAGCTAGTATAATTTTCTTTACTTGCCCTGTAACAGATTTTATGTACTTGTTAATTTATGGTTAATAGACAGCAGGAGGAAAAGTGTAGCCTGATAACTAACATTTTAATTTATGTAAAAATGTAGCCAGAGGTCGGAGGGGATGGCTGCGGTCAAAGGTCAATGGGGGTCATCTGTGTAGGCAATCAATATGTATGTGTATGGAACAAGTGCCATAAAGTGCAGGATGTTACTCTTCAAAATGATCAATGAGTTTATTGATTGGCCATAGACAAAATGGTTATGTTATAAAAGTGCTCACTATATGAAATGGATTGGAGTCGAGGGTAATGGCGGAGAACTGCTTTTAAAGAACAACGTGTAGTTCATGACTAAAAATGGCCCTTGCTGAACTGATTGTTTAAATGTACATATACATATATAGAAAAATATACATATATAGAAAAAAAGACAACTTTTGTATGTAAATATGAATGTATTTCGTATCAATTCAATATTCAATTTTCGAATGATTGAAAAAAAAAACACGAATCTGAATAAAAATAATTTAGAAATTTCTATAAATTGCGCTTTTATCTTCCTCTACATATAATGACGATGACAAAGATTTTTTACGGTCTAAACACCAGCAAGTGGAAAGAATGATAAACCCAATTATACAAAGCTGGAATTAAATGAGCGAAGAAAGCTAGCCTCTCTTTCCTCTATTTTTTTCTGTCGTTTCTACTGATGATTATGTTGTTGTTGATGATATTCCTAGAAGGCCATACAAATTGCTATTTTCTTTTGGCGTGCCCATCAAGCTGAAATAGCAGCAGCACCAACAGCAAAGAGGGTTCATTTTTCACAAGAAGCAGAACAACTACGGAACAAGAGGCGCATTAAATTGCTATAAAGTCATCGGCATCGCCCAGTTTAAATCCCTCGCGCCCCTAAGGAAGGCGAACCGACGCGAAGGATGAACAGCAAACAGCAGAGCGCTGCGACTTCAGTGCCTGAGACGACATGTGACTTTTGTTTGTTTTAAATTCTATTTTTGGCGGCTCAGAGAATGCTCAGTTCAGCTAAAGTCCTTCTGTGGGCTTTGTTTTATGTTCCCTGCTGTGTAATCCTAGGCCAAAAAAGCTATATTTTCAGGACTATACACATGTATGCTTGGTTCTTTTTTCTGAATCAATACGAATATCTAGATCTTGGATAGCTAACAAGTAAAACAAGCGCCGAATTTAATCAACTCAGGTTCGATCAAGTACTTAACACTCGTATAAAAAATGAAGTAAGTAAGTCGTCTCGCCGACTTAGGTCTACCATACACCAGTAAAGCAAATATTTCAAATTTATGAAATAAGTGCATTTTCACATGCTTAAGTACGAGCACCCCCACCAGCCAACTGCCAACTCCGGCCTTATGCATAACTTGGCTATTTTTTGTCCGATTTTGATCAAATTTGGTATTTTGCTGGATATTAGTATCAAATTTAAGTGATAATATAATCGAGTCCTTTTAAATTACGGGGGCGGAAGGGGGCGTTGCAAAATCTTTACACATAAAAAATGTGCACATTTACAAAGCAAATACACATACCAAATATGTTCTCTAGTTAGAATAGTTTTTGAAATAAACGGAGGCGGAAAGGGGCGTGGCAAAAATTTGAAATAAACTTGATCACCTTACTACACGTGCCTAAATTTGGTGGCTATATCTCATATATAGTCTCCGAAATCTACGAGTTCATAACGACCGAAGGACGGATAGGCGGACGGCAAACGGACGGACAGACGGACATGGCTAGATCGATTCGACTGTTGATGCTGATTAAGAATATATATACTTCATAGGGTCGGAAAAGCTTCCTTCTGCTTTGTTACATATATTTTGGCGACTTTAATATACCATTTCACCGTATGGGTGTATGGTATAAAAAGTGCAACTGGCAGTTACCCGATGCTGCCAACTGTTAGCATGGATCAATATGCAAAGGCCAACAAAAACTTGCTTAATGCATTTCAATTTATCAAAAATATTGACTGGCGCCAGACATTGAAATAAATTGTTTATTTAGTAAATGCCAAGGTTATAATAAATTACATTTAGTTGACTTTAAATAGGGAAAATTCATTCCATTTCTTCATTCTCCCACTTATCGTCTTTTGGGGGAAACTTGAAGAATAAACAGGTGTTAAAACGAGACAATACGTATATAAATTTAGTCTGTCTTCACCATGCCAGGGGCCAAGTCGGGGATTAAGCATCAATTTGTAAAATCCAATATGAGGAGCTCGCATGAAAATTTATTGTGGAACGTGCCCCGCACATAAAAATCATTCAAGCGTTGCGATTTCTTCTTCGAAACCTAAAACGCTTTTATGCATTTCATTGAAATTGTTTTACAGGCAAATTGAATAATTCGTCAAGCATTACAGTACACGTTTATACACGAGGGGCACATAAGAATTGTTTCAGATAAAATTAAATTGATTTAATTTTTTTCGAAACAGATAAAGGGGAAATATTCACGATAAATGAAAAGATTTGCTATATTTGTTTTTTTTTTAATGTCGACCAGTGAATGCATGTAAATTCTTATAAGTTTTACAATAATAGATTATACCTGTCACAATAAGACTGTGATACTGAATTCTCATCGATCGACTAGTATGTGTGTAGTTTTATTTAACATTTGCAAGGTCCCTCGTATGTTTATTTTGACCATAAATTTAAAAGGCGTATGCATAAATTGGCTGGATTGGATTGTTACTGAAGGGCAGCTGTGTCACTAGAACTTGTACAGGACATCCTGTTACAGGAAAATAGCAAGAAACCCAAGAAACTGAGAATATGCAACTAAGTTGTGTGTGGGCGGTGCAAAATGGGTGGGTAGCATCGATGCAAACAAGCTGCTTTCTGGCAACTGTCATCACTCCAGTAGAGCCAGCTTAAGTCTCCTCTCACCTCTGCATTTGCAGTTCTCGTGCATTTACTTTAAAAACTCGGCAGTTTAAGGAAGGTTTTTTTCTCTTTTAGCCATTTCCAGGGAATCACTTATAGATAAAATGGTCAATTATAATTAAACTTTGATGTTTGGCGAGAATAAACACCGAGTGCCATGACAACGTCACTTCCTACGCCTAATGGAGCCCATCATTAAACATCAAAGCTCAACACACCCGAAAAACTAACTTAGGTTATTCGGGTTCTGGTTTCTATTTTGTAGCAAGTCCATAAATAAGCCAAAAGGCTAACACAAGGCGCCAAGACTAGAAATCAAACACAGACACCATCGCAACACAATCAGTACAGAAGGCACTACAGAACATTCCGAGAAGAGGGCAAAACAGAATTACGACCCCAACCATTTAAGCATTGAGAGTCAGAATCAGACGCACCCACAAAGACAGATTCAAGCTTTAATTGCGCATTAATGTTTATTGCTTGGCGGATGTGAAACTGACGCCGTTTTGCCATTTAGTAAGTTAGTCCACACCATAGAACACACACAAACACACACACACACACACACACACAGAGAAATCAGTAAGATTTCTTTTCTAGCATTACTCTATAAGAAAAAAGGCATTGGCAAGGAATCTACCGTTTTATTTACATACACATTTTATCATGTCACCTCAATTTTATTCATATAAAGTTGTTTAATAGAGCAAAAAAACTAAGGCCATGTTGGTTTCGGTGAATCGGTTGTTAATTTAGCTTGTGCACGACATTCCATCTGCGAACTATCAGTTCGCCAATATGCGGCTTTTCCTCGTAATGTCTAAAACCATTTAAGGCAAGGACATCAATATTTCGTCTGATTTGGGTTAAAGATTGTTGTCAGTTCTTTTCGCTTTTAAGTTTGGCTTTAGATTTTTTCGTTTTGTTTCGTTAATTTTCAGACACTGACTCTGATCCGGTCTCTGGATCTGCTCCTGCTTTTAGTTTAGTGGCTGTTTGCTGTCTCTGGGAAAATTTGTCGTCCTTCTTACCAACTGAGTGATTTCGAAATGTTTCCGTTAACTTGGCCCTATCACAAACTTATGGAGCTCTTCTGGTTCGCTGTTTCCGCTACGGTAACATAGTAGCCATTTCTTCATTTTATTCTTTTTTTTTAGTAAAAAAGAATTTAATCTACATCGTCAAATTGTTAGGCATTGACAGATGGTAGGCCGTATTCCATATGTCATAACTTATGGTTACTATTTTGCTACTGTACTATTTGCAGTCACAACTTAACGAACATACTCATTCCAAATTTCCAGTATGGCAGCCAGTGAACATAGTGACAGTGAGGTGAGTTATGGTAAATGGTAAAGGAAACATAATTGTCATAATGAAGACTACATTGCAGGACTCTTCAGTATCCTCACGCATTGTACTATTCAATCAGCAGGTTGAGGACCACCAGAACTGGCAGAAAATCAATCCATTCACTCACTACAGTGTCAAGGACATGCCAAAGCGCACCTTCCTCAAGGAGGAATATGGACGAGCTCCATCGGGCAGTCGTTCGGAGCAAAGGGCTCTGCAGGCTCAGGTCCAGTCGTTGCAGGAAATTTTGCAATTATGCGAATTGATCCATCAGAAGGGTGAAATGGCTCAAGAATCAGAATTGATAAGTGTGCACTTTGGCCAACTTTTTGAGCTATATAATAACATATCAGATAAATTAATGGGCACATTACTTGGTGCCCGCAAGCATAAGTATGTAGATTTTCCGGGTGAGACTCTATTCCAGGGACGGGATGATAGGGTCCTCATAAGTTTGGAACGACCATTCGACGAATTGAAGGGTGAAATACTTCTTAAAATCGAGGATATACGTTGCATAGCTACAGAAAAACCGATTGAAAGACCTGCACTACGCAATGCCCAGTTCTCGTGAACTATTCAACTGTCATCTGATCGCTGACCCATATCATTTACGCACGTGCCCACAAAAGAAAGACCGTCAGACCCTTTTTTATACAGCTAATTAAATTAAAATTTCGCAGGCAAAGAAACCTGCTTCTTGGCCATGACTGAGTCAACCAGAGTGGAGATCCCATCACGTATACGCCACGCATACTTTACGAGTTAGTGTCAGAGTTCTAAGCTCCCATGCGAGGCATATGCCACGCAGCTGCCTTCTACTCTACTCTTCTCATATCCCAGCAGAAAGTGTCTCCCTATCATGGCAAATAAATAAATTACACCAGTCTTAGTCAAATTTATATACACACAAATACACATACATATGTACATACACGGACGCCTAAGCGTAGGAAGACATCAAAGCGCCTCGCATTCGCTCATCTGACAAATTATTTTCCTATGGAATCCTCAGGCATCTTTGCGAATCTTGTAAGTCGTTCGCTTTTCTAAGGGAAGAGACTCTTGTTTTTAAATCGTACTGCACAGTGGGCAATAAATAGAAAACATGCTGAGAATAGCAGACGTATGTATTGGTAGGTTAGATTAGACACTTCATCATGGGAAGCCACATTGTGTTGTACTATTTTGACTAGGATTTCATGTGTGAAGTCCATTGTAGCAACGGGTGACGTGAATGTGCACAACTAATGTACCGTTGATTTGATTTTACGACGAGCTGAATACAGTGACTATACTCCAACAGTCATCCTACTCGCGCCCCCCTGATCATTTGTCCCCCTATCTCCACAAACTTGTTAAACAGTCAGTCGACCGACTTGTGGGCTCTCCCCACCAAAATTTATCCGCCTGCAACATGTGTAATTTATTTAGATTTTTTTTGCGGAGGCGAGTTTCCTGCTTTAAAAATATTTCCACCAGTAACAAATGATTATTGAAAAAATGATTGCTGTTCAATTTTTGGCACATAATTATGATTGAGAGGCATAGCAGGAGGGGCAGCAAGTGAAATGATCTAAAATAAACATGTTTCCGTTTTTGGCAGTAAAATTTTATTCGCATTTTTTCAGGCATTTTTATCCCACGCGTACTATACTCTACTTATAAATGGACAACAGGATGACGGGTATATTCGGTCTAACAACTGGCCTTAAACTCAATTTAATGGTAGTCTAGTCCATGCAACTGTCTACTGGGCATTAGGAAGTCGGCTACTTGGAGTGGAAAAAGAAATATTGTTTTTTATTATGCAAATGTCAGGATTTCGGCTCGTTGCGCACAACTTCCGTTTGCCATTTTTCGTTGCCAACTAAAAGCGGAAGGCCAAAAAGGAAGTGAAAAAATAGGGAAAGACCCAGGGAGTAGAAAGCCTGAAATGCCTCGCCCCACTGTGCTTTTCAGTCGTAGGTGCTGATTGCTCAGCTCGAAAATTGGTTCAGTTTGCGGTGGGTTTTGTTGTGTTGTAAGCTTTGTTTTGGTTGCTCCTTTTTTGCCAATATCTCTCTCCCTTTCTCTGATTCCCAATCAGAGGACTTTAGAGGCCCTAGGGCGAAAACGGATGCGACTAAATCACAGTCCACACACAATTGTCCAGAAGAAGGTAAGTAAAAGGACAAAAGTGAGAACTTCGCACGATAAATGGCTGCATTTACTGCGAGATACTCTGCCACCAATTCCTAATATAACCAAAAATAAAGCTTAAATTGAGTTACTTTATACCATAATGAGATAGGAATAAACTAATACTCAATCCTACGCCAGGGTATCAACGAAACAAAGCCAACTGGTCATGTCCGTGTATTTGTGCTTAACTTTTGACTTGAACTTGACTGTCCAAGTTCACATGAACTTTTATTTATTTATGTGCATATTTGTTGGCTTAGGATTTCTTGCTTCCCGTACGCCACACACATATGTGCCACTCAAATACCCTGAACATGCATATAAATTATTGATTTATTCTTGTTGTTTTTTTTCAGTTGCTGTTAGGAAAAGTGTTTTATGATCTGTGAAACAGTGTATAAATGAGGACGAACCGAATTAGTTAACCAAGTAAAAAGTTGTGTGAAAACTTCACCAGGATCCTGGTGTCAGTACTTTAAAGCCATTTGACCAGAATCTCATAATGGACAGCCCGCTGCTACTTGGCTTAGACGTTTTGAATTTCCGTCAAAACTTGCCAGCTGATTTATAGCCAAAGGATGCGAGCTAAAACGACGTAACCTGAGCACACACTTGGCGATATCTCTCTATTTCCCTTTATCTCTTCCCCATTTGTCTCCCCTATCCATTTCCGGTACTTGTTTTTCAAACTGCTGTTGCTATTGCAGTAGCTTTTGCCATCGCTGTCTCAAAGGATTTGCCCATATTCCAGCACCAAAAAGGTAGTAAGCTGTTTTTGATTAGACAAACAAAAACCCACAAAGGTCGAGCACAATGAAAAACCGGGCTAGTCATCATCATCATTGTCATAGCCGAGCTGATAACTTAGCTGGAATCATAAAACTGTCATTTAACATTTGATAAGCCAGCCGCATGGATATGACGACCAGGAGAGCCAATAATCAACACAGTCAAAGTGAGAATACAACCGAAGAGCTTTATTTTTAGGATTTAAGCCTAATACCCTACAAACAAAGGGTGTATCCGATTAAAGAGTTATAGCACACAAGTCATTCGAGTTTCTCTTGGATACCTCTAGGGTATCAAGAAGTCCTTACCCTCGTTGAACGTATGAAATACTTTTCATGTTACTTGGTTCAAAGGCCATTTTGCACTTGGAATCACTCAAATGGGCAGTAGTTGGTGAAAAAAGTTGTCATCCGCGGTTTCGATTTGGGTAACGAACTTAAAGGAACTTATATTATATATTATATTGTCTAGGTCCAAGAATATTGGCGAGCGGATTTCAGTTTGCGATCAGATTCTGCATTTGCTTATAAATGTAGCAAACATAAAAATTATACCTACATATTTTTGCATATTAACGATAATAGCTGGCAGCAGCAGCAGCTAAGCACAGACTCAATGATGATGATGTCGGTGATGATGACGCTAAATGATAAAACTAAAATTGCTCAAAATGTGAAGAGGCGGCGACCGAGTGAAGAAAACTTTGCAGACAGGCAAACAATGACGCAGTTATTCCACTCATTTATGCAAATTGCCGCCCTTAGCTGCAGAATAGAATAGAAGTAAAGCACAAAGGAATACGATTTATGATTATAAATATGTTATTTATATGGCGGTTTTTTGTTTATTGGAATGTTGGGCATTTATTCAACACAAAAACTAAAATTCTAGTTTACTTTCCTTCAGTTTTAAGTTTTTTGGCAACTCAGCAGTTTCTTACTTACGAAGTTCAGATGATGTGCCAAGTTTTTATTGTATGTATATCAATTTGAATTTATTATACCCCCGCCAAAAAAGGATAAGCCGAACGTCAACCAAGCAGAAAGGTCATTGCGGCACGAATGAGGCGCTGCGGTTTAAATCAACCCAGCGACAATGATGAAACACTTGGCCAATGGGTATTAAAAAATATTCTCAGAGTTAAAGTCGTCAGATTAGACATAAACTTATAAATACAAAGGACAACAATCTCAACTAAATACACATTTGTTTTTCTACTAAAAGTAAACTAAATCGGAACAAAAGTAACCGATTTTATTATTAAACAAACTCCCCAGATTAGACTTGCAAAGCCCAGGTTTCAATAAATCTCTAAAATCGACTGGGTGGCATAAGCCTAAAGTTCAATTGGAGCAAGTTTTGTATTAGTATTTGGCTGAACACTTCTGTGACTTGCCATGTGTTTCGTAAGCCTTAGAATTGTGTTGAAAGGCAAAAATAAATACTAAAAGTTTAAAGGATTTTCATTTTTTGTTTGATTCGACTTTTCTTTTATATTTTGAATATCATTTTTTTTTTTCCTTGTTGCTGTTCAATTTCTGAATTCTTGTTTTTGTCACTTGAAGGGCTTCTTCTTCGTTTTTATGTTTGACTTGGCGCCTGACTGACAGACTCACTGTGAGCATCCGTTCGTATGGAACACAATTATATATTCAATGGTTAGCTAAGGCAACGTTGAGTGTGAGTGAATGTATGTGACAATTTCAATCAATTGCATGATGCCCACAAATTTTTTTTTCCATTTTGGCTTGGTCACTGATTTCATTAAAGTTGGTAAAAGACTTTAAATGTGATTACCTTGAAGTGTCCAAACAATTTACCTACACAAACTCTCGGAGACAAATACAAAAATGTGGCTGCTATGCACAATTACACAACAAAATGCGATACATGCATATAGTTGCAAAGAGAAAGATTAAGGGATAGAGAGAAACGGAGGAAAACCAATACTCTGTTGTGTGACCACCCACTATCAATGAATTTATTGATAACTGACCGCAGACCGAAAACTTAACACCGTTTCAGGGTCTTTTGGCCCAAAATGTCGACAGGAACGCAAGCAGAGTTACTTAACTTTCAGGAAGAGGAATTGTAAAGCAAGAGTAACTGGAGACACTATTTGTCCTTTCTTGGCACGCCAAGTGCCTTGTCTCTGTCGCAAAATACGAACATGAAAATTGCCTTAAACGCAAATGCAGACAAGGTTTTCCTTCCACAATTTTTTATTTCAATGTATGGTCCTTGCAACTGGTGCAGTAGCTTTTCCGTTGACTGTCAAACAAGAAGCTAAGTAAAATTTTTTTTTATTTTCTCCAGATGAGAAATATAAAAGAGTGAGAACCAAAAACACATGATGCTAAATTTTGACAATTTGCGACAGGCGGGCAGATAGTCAGCCAAATGGAAGAGATGAAAGATATGGTTGGCGGTAACGTTTAAGCCCGTTGCAAAGTCAAATTGTATTTTCTTAAATGTTAAGTAGCAATAGCATCTAGAATTGCAATCGCTATTGTTCAGTGAAGGAAAACGGCAAAATGTAATAAGCATATGTTGGCAAACATATATATAATGATAACGTGACTATATTTCATTTGGCATAAGATAAATAAAATAAAACAAAAGAATTTTTCACGATCGAAGCAGGAAATAAAGTTTCAAAGAAACCCACGACTCAACTTACCTGATCACAATACACCATTATAGAGCTGTCGATGCATCCTGATAATATGCAGAAATCTAATATTACAAATTGAATCGCACAATTGCTCAATTTATATTAATTTAAGCTTTTAATGCACATACTGAAAGCGAGAAAGTAGTAAATTTTGACTCTTGCTTTGCGCGATGTTTACTTAGTGGTTCATTTTCATAGAATGAAGCGATTGCTTCACCTATCTTCCTAGCGTACAAATACATATACCTATTGTGAACTTTTATATTCGTTGTCTGTCTGTTTGTCTGTTGCTCAATTACTGGGTCGTTTATTGCTTGCCGTCTTTTGCCTCTGGCATTTACTTAACTTTATAAATAGGCAAGATACAAACACACGAGGGACAAGCTCACGCACGCAATCAATAGAAAAATCACACTCAAGTGCAGCAGCAGCAAATGAAAATGAAAATGTTGCATGTAGTA
The DNA here is from genome assembly GCF_018902025.1 of Drosophila willistoni. Classification (NCBI taxonomy): domain Eukaryota; kingdom Metazoa; phylum Arthropoda; class Insecta; order Diptera; family Drosophilidae; genus Drosophila; species Drosophila willistoni. The sequence goes on from NW_025814057.1 coordinate 497,602, forward strand.
ATAATGCGCGCCAAATGCTGACATTTTTATACCATTCATCCATGATATGGAATGATACATTCAAGTCGCCAAAATGTATGCAACAAATTTTGTACTGTCTTGATCAGCATCAATAGTCGAGTCAATAAAGCGTATCCGTCTGTCCGTCAGTAGGAATCTCCGTCTGCAAGAACTTGGGGAGTATACAAGCTAATTATTATTAAATTTAATACATAGTTTAACAAACACTTGCCAATTTTCTTAATATTTAAAATAAGTGGGTTTCTTTCGCAATACTTAAACCATTGAAATTGAATTTGGCTCAGTTAAATTTAATATTATTTTATTACTTACTTATCTTATTCTTACCATACACCAATTAAAAAAAATTAATAATGTGCGTTAGGATAGCCAAGTTTCGCTAAAATGATTTACTAAAATGCTGGTGAGCTTGAAAAAACGAATCAGATAGCCGATGTAGAGCAAACAACATGTGAAAATAATTTTATAGAAGTAAGTACATATGTATTTTTAAACTTAAAGAGTTGTTTCACTTTAGTGCATGGTGTACTTAAGTCGGCGCAACGAGTTGCTTTCTTCATTTTATGAATGAATGAATAAGAACAGCTGTTTGTATGAGGGAAAATGTTCTGACGATGGCGCATGCCCAATGTTGCAGAAGCAACATTGTTGCCAGCCGGAAAACTAGAGGAATTCGGGCTAGAGGCACAGTCGGCTGACAGCGTTCGAAGTATTCACATCAAAAAACGAAATTGGACGGAATATGGTGTAAAAAACACAAAATACTGATTTTTAAGCAAAAGACAACATTATTTCCTTATAATTATAAAAGAAAAGTGTACAGAATTTTCAATTTTTTTTCCGTTGTTTTTTAAGTTAACTGTGATAAAAAGAGCTAAAAGAATAAAACAAATGAAATGGCTAAATATTATGCTGTCTGAAAAAGCCTAGAAAAGTGTAACAAATGAATACATAATACATTTCATATGTACATATAACAGCGACCACATAAATTTATAAATAAATATAATAAATATATTTTGGTGAACGAACAACAAAAGCAACAACAACAAATTGACAAAGAATTAATAGCAAAAGGCAAAGCAGAGGAAGAAAACGAAAATGCGCGAAAACAAATCAGCAAATTAGCCATGCTAGCCAGGCGAAAAACAGAAGATCAGTCGAAACAGAAGAGTCGAAAGTCAGCTATATCCGTCCACATACAGCAGCATCTACAAATTGTTTACACGTGTGAGTGATACACATATACTTAAATATACCCCTCCATTAGCCCTACTTATAATGATAAGCAAATGAATTACCTTTGAGAACTGCCGGAGACAGGTCCCTGGAGATCTTGTGAAGCAAGAGAAAAAGAATTCAAATAACTAGGGAATACTGGAAGATTTCAACTGACAGACTGACACACACTTACTGAAACACACACACAAAAAAAATATGTATGTGGTACACACATACACGTCAGGAATCAAGCCAGGCAAATTGCTCTTGAAATGTAAATTAAAATTCTCCAAGGTAAACGAAATAAATAAATGTAATAAGCCTATTAAAAAAACGGGCACGCATTTTTATTTGACAAAATGACAGTAAAATGTTAAGATATGTATGTGTGTGCGAATGTTGTTTTTTAAGACAACATCATTTCAAGTGGCTTTTTTATTACTTATCTCATTTGAGCGAAAGCCTTGGGGTAGACCAAACGAAAGTCCTTAGGATTGTCGCTGTCAATAAGTGTATCTTGCCTTAAGCTTTTTAATGTTTTTATAAAACAAAATGAAACAAGAATATGTACATTGATGACACAATTCATTTACATACACACATGAAAAATTCCAAAAGAATCATCCTGACCTAAGCCCCACAAAACGAACGCTTCAATCAGCTGTTAAAAAAAAAAATGTCATTAAAACCTTTCCAATTGAAATATTATCCATCTTTAGATGATCAGATGTATGAGAGGATGAATAATTTAGGTGGATTTTTGTATGAGTACCTTCTACCTGTGAAAACCATCAATTGTTGAATTAGATTCAGTGCTTTTCAATTACCTGCGTTAATAGAAAATTTTGATTTTGACAATATTTCAATTTGCTTACCATTTAGAACTTGACCATTACCACTTACCATTTAAAACTTAATTGTTTTGAAAATTAGAAAATCGAGGCAGAAAACCAATATAAAATTCGAAAAAAAGATACTATTTTTTTAGATATGTGTATATATACAACTAATTATGTTACTTCAGTTTGGTCATGTCTTTTCTTTAGTAAATAATTTAAGAATGGTACATTTAAAAATTTCGATTTCGAAAAAATATTTGTTAAAAAATTAAATATATATATTTATATTCATAAATACATAGTTTATTATAGTTTTTATTTATTTTGTTCAAATTATCCATAAAATGAAAGCAATCTTCTAACTCAACCCAACTTTGTTATATTTGAGCATTTTATTTTATTTCCTTGGATAAGTAAATATATCGCAGTGTGCTAAAAGCTGTGAATATTCAAGCAAGTTGCATTTTAATTAATTTGCAAGACAAATCCATGCGATAGACAATGAGAAACTTTTGTAAGCCTGTTAAACAAATTAAAAACTAAACAAAAACAAAATTTGGTTAGACATATATCATTCAGTACGTGGTTGTGTGTGAATCTGTGTGGAGTAACTTATGTTAAGTCAGATCTATACTAACCCACAGAGGCTTTTCTACAACTTATCCTTGAGCTAAATACTCTAAGCATTTGTTGCAAATTCGTGGTTTTAAATGCTCCTTGCCATTTAACGTCTAGAAGATTAAATATACGCCGCATACACGCACCAGTCAAGTAACTAACACAGCAAGAACAAAATAAACAGCCCGAAACAAAGACGCATAAAAAGGATAATGGCTGGATGCTCAACTTGGTATTCATAAATCAGCTGCTTTATGCTGCTTGAGCACCTGACCATTGAGCAATCAAATTGCTTAAAATTTTAACAATTAAACATGCCCAAGGCAAAATTAGGTAGGACCGACTAAAAAGCCTTTCAGGATGTTCATTAAAAAATGACTGACAAAATATGTTAATGCCAATTTTAGGCAGCGCGGATATCAAGTCTAACAAAGCACGGTAACACGGTCAACTCTGGCCAGGCAAGTCGCGTATCTCTGAATTTTTGTTGGTATGTTTGCTCGACACACACACACACACACACACACACTCTCTCTGTGAAAAAGAGCCTTGAAACTGTCAACTAAAAATAAATCGTAAGAGCTCACTCACTCTTTAGCTTTTCTTTTGCCTTTCTTTCACTCTCGCACGCCGATATATATGTGCGATATGTGTGTATATATAATTATTCTAATAATTTCTGTTTTCATTTTTGAAATTCCGTTTGGTATGTTTTATTTAGTTTTATAAAGTCAACCGCATGTTCGATTCATCTATCTATTCTATTCCGTCTCTCCGTCTTCCACTTTCTGAGGCAATAAAAATTTGTATATGAGAAAATATAGTCGTAGTTTCACCAAAGTACCTACTGATAATGAACATACGTATGTATTGTATTGTACATATGTACATAGATGTGTGTATGTGATCAAACATGTAGCAAACACAATGGAACCATATAGAATAAGAAACCATTTACTCTGCTTAGGTGCCTCCAACAGTCAGAGAAATAAATTAATATACTTAAGCTTTTAATTAAATAAATTTAAGAAAAATGCCAACAGCTCTCTATGCGTGTGTGTCCAAAGTCAAATGATATATGGTCAGCAGACAGTGGCGTGGGAGATATCGAAATGTCTGGGAACGAATGAACTATCTGCGAACCGATTTCGATTTACTAACGAAGTGAAACGCAGGAGATTTCCATAATTATAGACACTTGTTTCCGATTGGTCTTCAAGCATAGTTTATATCCTTACAAAGCCTACGAATCGGGATGGACGTTGATCGTTTTTTATAATTAAATTGTTCTGCTCTTTAAAAGCTACTATAGTGCTGTGTGGGCATATTTCATTACGGTTGATTAAGTTAACCGTAAACAAAAGCACTTCAGGCGATTATTCTGTGGTGTTAATGCCAGTGAATCAGAACAATTCTACTTGCATCTGTTTGAATATTAAGCAGGCGCCAGCTTTAGTACAAATAAGTAGAATTGAAACAGCACATGACAAAAATTTCATTCCGACCATGACACACAATAGGCCCCCACACAAACCAGTGTAATGAATAAAATATATAGACAAACAGGCGCCCACAGTTTGCCAAACAAGCGGCAACTAAATAAAAATCCTAGCCGCATCCTACTAAATTTTCTAAACCCATATTGGTTCCACAAAATAATAAAATTCAATTTGGTTAAAAAATCACTTGTTATTCTATAACTCTTTTATCACTCCTTTAATATGGATTACCTGCAATGGAGCGTATACTCAATTTGCTTCAGGCTAGAACATATGCACATTTGTATGCATGTATGTATATATCTTTGTATGGAAATCTAAATAATATTTGCATAGCAGCCTGCATTTAATCTCTTTACATTTGTTTTAATTGTTTTGACATTCAAAAGCAATTAGCACATAAAAGTGGTTTAAAGGGAAGCAGAACATAGTAGTGCAAACATACGAGTGTTTGTGTATGTTGCTAAATGTGATAAAATCCTAAAATATTAAAAAATTAAAAGGCGAACTTGCAACTTTATTATTCATACGCACTGTTGCACCATCCTTTTATATCTTTCTATCTTTCTCTTTCCCTCTTTCTCTCGTTTCTCTCTCTAAATTACTTAAGGGTCATTTGGAGGAAAACAATCCTTTTTTATGCCAGGCAAAACTAAGTACATATATCCCGTTTAATCCATATGTAATTCATATAATTTTCCGTGGATTTAGAGCCCTTCTTATAGCGCAGAAAAGACATTGTTCCCGCAGCCCCTATCACTAATAGAGTATTTAAATTTACTATATATATTTACCGTTGGAATCAATAGCACAGGGTATACCAAAATCGGCGCAGTTACGTTTTATCCTTTCCTCTATTATAATCTCAATTTAAGTGCTGGATTAGGAAAAAAAAATGTGTCTTCTGTTAGTCATTTACTTTTTCATTTTTTGTTCTTTGATGTTGGCTAACAATAAAGAAAACAAAAACACGGCAATGTTACAGAAACAAAAAAAAAAAAACAGAATGTTTTTATTCACCGCAACAAAGCAGCACGAAAGAACAAAAACCCTTAAAATTTCTAAAGTGCCTATGCCGAATGTTGAATACGCTTCATCAGGCAATATCCTAGGCAAGTCTATCATTGGGTAAAAATTATTTAAAAAACAATTCATGGCTTGAGATAATGAGCATAATATTTGTAACAAATGTTTAATACAAAACACATGCCAAGTCTCAAATACCCTACTAAAATGGCAGAGTATAAAAAGACAATGGCAAAAAAGGACAAGTGGAATATATTTGGATGGGTTTGGGTAAAGCAATGGCTAAGAATTGTTGTGTGGGCGATTTTCCAATGTCAGGGCCATAAAACTGTGTGTAAGTACTATGTGTGTGTGTGAGTGTGTGTTTAATTGTGTGGCTTTGTGAGTGTACAGGCACGTGGAAATCGTCAAGCAAGCAAACGCCAAACGAAAAGGGCGGCCGCGCATAAAAACTAATTCGAATTATAATTGCTGCAACGCAGGCCAAATGTCGGGTAACATTCCAATTTGGACTTCTAATTGCTATAATCGCATTAACAGGACACTGTCGAATGCTAGTCGACTACTGATACTGGCTAGGACGACATTTGCTCTGTTTAAATGACCGGTATATACATAGGTAACACCTGCAACAGCACAAAATGCTGGTGATTTTGCTTCATTTCAATGGTGCAATGACCACAAATTGTTGACCACTTAACATGCAAACGAGCAGGAACAAAGGCAGTTGGGCGGAGGTGCAGGAGCGCGCTAGAAAACAAGAGAAAATTAACTGCAGCTGCCACATAGATAACAAATGGCGACGAAACATGCATACATCATAGGCCACATGATTCATGTGCTTGTGTGTGTAAGTCCAGCAAAAATAAATGTAGCCACACAACCATCAGCAACAACATTTGAAGCATTAAAGTTGATTTTTTGCTTTAGTATTCATATTTAGTTTAGTTATAAATTACTGTACAATAAAATCAAAATCAGTATTTAATATTGATTTGATTATAAATATACCATTCCACCTGTAACAAATGCTACTCCTGAAAAGGGAATCAATTTGTAATACACTGACATAAACACCTGTGTTGCCATCTCACCTACGTACACGTACACATGTGTCTCTATAAACTACTTTTTCACATAATCAGGATCAGGATCGATTTCAATCGCATTATCTTTTATTTGTCTTTTATTGAATTGGTGTTGATTTTGATTTTTTCAAGTGTATTATCACTTACAATTTATATTTTATTACACCGTGCGTGTGTTCTGGCTGATTTGTTTACCCATTTTTGATGGTCTATTGCTAGGGAGGTCTAAGCTCTGCAATATTAGTAGCAGATATCATAGGGGTTGGGCGGTTTTCCGTTTTTTTTTGTGTGGACGGAGTTTACCCACTTAAGCTTGATTGATTGATGGGTGAGTGTGATGGAGGGAAGTTATGTGTGTTGGAGGTGTTGGAATGAGATTTTATGACACTTACTCGCAGTGCCAACAATACTAAGAACACTAACAAGAAAGGGTTGGGGAACTTAACCTGACGATTAATTCTATAAGGCGTACAGAAAAATAGTCGAGTTAATAAAATTATTCGTGTGTAACCAAAACGGCATTCTTATATTAATATTGATAGTTATCTAGAACAAACGTCCGATAATTAAAATATTATGAAACAATTGGAAAAATCAATCAGTATAACCGATATAGATTCAAATTAAAAGAAAATGCAACTTTGTAGCCAAATTAAATCCCAATCAACTGAATGGTGTACTTATAAGTACATACTAAGAAAACTTTTGAGATACTTTAAGATATATAGAAAAGATGCTAAGTCACTTAGTCATAACTAACCATGCAGCAACAGCAGCAAACTTGTACTCAATGACCTTGTATTTTTCATTTCCTCTTTCACAGCTTAAAGTGTCAACGAGGCGTGGCAAGCAGCTCTTAACCGTGTACAGTGCGGAGCGCAGCGAAGGACACCGTTCAGGTGTGGCGACCCGAAACCGAGAAGAAGAGAAAGGAATTTATGTTCTTAAGAAAAACTTTTGACGATATAAATGTTCCCTAAATGCTAGCAAAAGTTGACTAGAATTTGGTCAAAGAAATCCAAAATGAGCTCTTCGGCTGCTGCCCGGCTACTTTTGCCGCCCACCGACTACGAGCTAAGCCCTATAAGTGTGGATCAATTTTTGGATAGTGTGACAGCTAATGAGGCCATGCGTTATGATCTAACCGATGAGACAACATTGACACCATCCACAATTCTACTCATCAATGGCAGCACCTCAATGGCCCCGCACAATTACACTGATACGCAAACGGATTTTATGTATCCGCATTACGACGATGATCTTGGCATGGACCCAAATTGGACGCGAATGTGTGAGGATCCCTACAATCCTATGCTAGAGAACAATCGCATTGAATTTTGGGTCTGCGGTGTTATGCTTAATATAGTGGGCATTTTGGGTATACTTGGTAATGTCATATCCATGATCATATTGTCCCGTCCGCAGATGAGATCGAGTATTAACTATTTACTCACAGGACTAGCGCGCTGCGATACTATGCTAATCATAACGTCAATGCTACTTTTTGGCATCCCCTCGATCTATCCGTATACAGGGCACTTTTTTGGGTACTACAACTATGTGTATCCATTCATTTCACCAGCTATTTTCCCCATCGGAATGATAGCCCAAACAGCCAGCATTTATATGACCTTCACCGTGACACTGGAACGGTACGTGGCCGTTTGTCATCCATTAAGAGCTCGTGCCTTGTGCACTTATGGCAGGGCCAAGATATACTTCATCGTCTGCGTGTGCTTCGCCCTTGCCTATAATATGCCACGCTTTTGGGAGGTGCTGACAGTGACATATCAGCTACCCGATACGGATAGAATATTGCACTGTGTGCGACCCTCGCGACTGAGAAGAGACCTAAAGTATATCAATGTATATATACATTGGTGCTATTTGATTGTCAACTATATTATACCATTTCTAACGCTGGCCATTCTCAATTGTCTTATCTACAGGCAGGTGAAGAGGGCAAATCGTGAACGTCAGCGTCTATCCAGATCAGAGAAGCGGGAAATCGGCCTGGCCACCATGTTGCTATGCGTTGTCATAGTTTTCTTTATGCTAAACTTTCTGCCTCTAGTTCTGAACATTTCGGAAGCTTTCTATCAATTGATCGATCATAAAGTCACAAAAATTTCCAATTTGCTCATCACGATCAATAGCAGCGTCAATTTTCTTATCTACATCATATTTGGCGAGAAGTTCAAGCGCATTTTTTTACTCATTTTTTTCAAACGACGCCTGAGTCGTGACCAACCGGATCTTATACACTACGAGAGCTCAATATCGAACAACGGCGATGGAACCATGAACCATCGCTCATCCGGCCGCTTCTCTAGGCACGGCACTCAACGGAGCACAACTACCACCTATCTGGTGGCCACGGGCGGGGGCGGCGGTAGCGGTAACAATTCATTGAACAATGTGCGACTAACCCAAGTATCCGGATCACCGGGTTTGATCAAAATAAAGCGGAATCGAGCACCCTCGCCAGGCCCAGTGGTCTATTATCCGGCTCGGGAGATGCAACGTTCGGCCTCGACCACCACGAATTCTGCAACCAATAATAATACGGCACTCGGTTACGATTGGACATCGGTGGATAATAAGAAGCTCGGTCATGTCTCATCGGGATTTTGAGTGTACATAGAAACATAGATGTAGTCTTTTACAGCAAATAGATACTGTAATCGAAAACTAAACGCTCTAAGCGTAGCGTTACTTTGTGATAAGCATTAAGTGTTTCTTCTGCAACTTCTACTTCAACTCATACTACTACTTCTTCTTCGACTCTTAATCTATCCACAATATATATATATATATATATACTATAAAAAAAACAATTACTTTTCATATTATCTTAATATTTAAAGTTAAGCATTTCGTTAGGTACTCCAATCCACAGTTGAAATAATCCCAAGTTTTTAATCAGTCATCCGAACTCTAATTCAGATAGCTTACATAATGACAACGGCGATTTCACTTTAAAATGAATTAGAGTATTGAATTACAGAGACCATCCCATCATTCACGACTGCATTTGATGAATTTAATTTCAATTGATTTCAATCTAAAAACTCTTTCTCATTCATATAGTTTCAATCTATTGAATTTGCCGCAATTTTGCACTAAATTTAGCCCACGAAATAACGAACAAAATGCAAACTTTTAGCGACAAAAGGGTCCGATCCCTGGTAGCTGAAGCATTTCTCAAACTTTTTTATTTGCGAAACTTTGTTAGACCTTTAATTAAAAAGCCTTTACAGTTTGTGCCATCTATCAGCGAAGACTTGATAAATGATTTTCGTTTGCTTTTTCTGATTGGCCATAATTTAAGTTAATCGAACTTTTACTTTTCTCATTCATTCTTTTTTTTCTCTCCATCGAATTTAGAACTTCATATTATATATATATTTTTTTTGTATGTCATGTTGGCAAAGAAAACAAAAGTTTTGAGGCAAACTAGAAAACGAGTAGCTCAATTTCAAATACTCCACAAGAACTACAAATTAAATAAAATGTTTAAAAAAATGTTAAACAAATTTAATGGAAAAGACATTTTTCAGGTGTTCACAACAGAAATAATATAACCAACCCTTTGCTTTACTGCAAACCCAAACTTTAATATGTATGTGTATGTATATATATATGACTGTATGTATATGTTTAATAATGTAAGTGATTGTATATATTTATATAAATATTAAATCTTATGCAAAGCATAAATTCATAAATTAATAAATTATTTTTAGTCATAGTTTAGATTAAAATTTGTATAGCTCTCTAGCAGAATGCTAAAAGCTTAATTTAAACTATTGCGAGACCGAAATTCAGCTAAAAATAAATACTGATGATACCATAAACATTTTGCAGTCATTCTCAATTGAAATGCAAACGAAATGCGTTCATCTACACCAGTAAATATTCTAAATTTGACACACTTAAAATTCAATTTGCAAGAGACAAATAGGATTAGATAATTGCTCAAGACACTGCGAGTCCAACGTAAATCATGAATCTCAAACAATTCGTCAAGCCAATTTGCAATGCTTAGCACGTTGAGGCACAACACAGAGTCGATGGTAATGATGATAATGCCAAGGCGATACACAAAGGAATATTCATAATACACGGATAACAAACAAAGTTCTTAACTTAACGCAATTACTTATGTTTTGCTTGTATACTCATCAGGGAAAGATTGTGTATTCACATGTATAGAATAGTAAGATGAGGAAGCCTATACGACTTAAATATAAGTGTGTGTCTATTTCGGTTGAACACCATGTCGTATAAGTATTATTGTTCAAAAGTTCCATGGAAACTAACCCTTTTTACCTTTCTTTACTTTCGACGTGCTAATTAAGTTTATAAAATATGGTCATCAGCCAACAAGTTAAGCCAATTGGAGTGCCCAATTATAACAAGGGTTGGGTGAAAAACAAGCTAAATCTACGTAAGCAATGTACAAATAAGTATGCTACAAAAAGGTATCCAAGGCCTGGTCATTGTCAATTTTGAGACGAACAAAAACAATTAGGTAAGCTCCGTATTGTGTTTGGGCGTAAAATAAAGTCCCTGGCAAAGCTTAACGATAATAAATCAGTTTGGAGATAATGTCAGCAGTTTTGTCCCTCCTTAGTGGCACCTAAATGAGAAAACGACTGGATCGAGAATTCTGCTGAGTTATTTGTACTGTGGTTTTCGTCACCAAAAAAATTTTGATGCGTTTTTAATGCCGCCCAGAGGATTCGACTATCATTTTTAGCTTCAAGTGTTGATGCTTTTTTGCTTTCTCATTTTGACAAATGGTTCAAATTTTCGATGGTGTTCTGTTCTGCCAATGACAAAGTGTTGACCCGGCGATGCTTGTGCTAATTAATTAGCAGTGAAGGATTTTTTCAGCTTACCAAGACAATTGGATAACGCTGCAGCAATGCTTAAATTAATGTTTGCCCAATGATTTGACAAAATTTAAGTCACGAACCAAGTTTTGTAAACTTTCATTTTGTCATACCATGACTAATCCTCCCTGCTCCAAAATATTAGCATGGCTTTTGCAATAAAATTCCCCAAGCTATACTTTACATGGAATGGCAATGGAACAAAATTCAAGTAAGGACAATATAGCAGAGAGAGGAAAATTACAATCGACGGTCTAGTGTGTGCTGTGACAGTCAAGACGGAATGGAACAAACGAACGACTGTGTAATAGTATGTTGCTCATTATAGTCTTTTTTAGTGTGTTCATTTTTCATAGTTTTAGTTCACTTGTTTACTTGATTTTAGGAAAATGAGTTTAACTTTCTAAGAAAACTAGCTTCTGTCAGCATTAGTGCAGTCCTCGGTAGATGAGTTGTCTAAATTGAATATATTCATCTAGATAGCAATTTATTTCCAAATAGAAAAAGAGGCCACAAAAACAGTGAATTTAAGATGTTTTTTTGTAACATCAATCTTGTTTCCTTTTAGTTTGATTATCTGAAGTGGTCTGATCGTCTATGATCTCTGTTGTCTCCATGGTTTGTGTGATTGCCACCAAAGTTGGCCTGGGTATTTCCGTTTGTCCGCCGCCACCACCACCACCACGTTGCGGTTCACATTCGCAATACGCCTGTTGGCCACCACCACAGGTAATAATCGCTGGTGGCACATAAGGAGCACCCGTACAGACGGGGCACCTTTATAATGTAAATCGACGAATTAGAATACTGAATAAATCTGACTTTTTCGACTTACCCTCCCTCAACAATAGCCGCAGGAGCAGCTCCAATAGGTAAAGGTACTATTTTCTTATACAGGCACATAAGACGATGGGCCACCAAGATGAGGGGTAATAGAACTAAACCTCCAAGTAGAGCGCCTACCCAATAGCCATTCTATGGATATGAAGAATTAGTATTTTGGCATTGAGTTCAAAAGAAACGCTTACAATCGGATCGACCATATGATGACAGATAAATTCAACACCACGATCATAAATGTAGGCCAGTGGATCACATCGCCCCACATTATTGTTGACCTGACTGACGACCATTTCAACGTATTGCCCAGTTTGCTCCACCATAGTTTGAGTTAGATTTAAGGTCACCGTGTTGATAAATTGCTTGCCGCGATCCTGAATGAACTTCTCCGCCCGTACTACGGCCTCAATCAGCACTTGTATGGATGTAGCAAAATCGAAATTCTCATACAAAATCAACTCATCGATTTTGTTCAACTTTTTGACAAGGCTACTGTGGGTGCTCTTGAGCTCATCACTATACGCCTCGTGGTAGGCTTTGGCAGTCAAATGTTCATTGTAAAATGCGTAGACTGCCGAATCATATTCAGAAGATAGTTCGTAAGACAGTTGTCTTAGACTTTCAGCCAGATTACTTAGCGACATGGGGGTGTACAAGGAGCACATACTAGCAGTAAAAACGGTACTATGATAAGTTGATAAATTTTCTTGTCGCAAATCGTTAATCTGGCTCCTTTCGTCTGGCGTTAATATCACAAATTTTGATAGGTCATCTTCAAAAACTTGATGCTCGCTAGAATCGTCGAGGTTCAAAACTTTTAAACGAGACAAATCGTTGATATCATACATATGATTCTCGCGTAAGATTTCGAAAATTGATCGATTTGCCGTACAAGCCTTAATGGCATTAGACATCCGAATTGCTGGAACCTCCATCTGATCCTCATCATCTTGACTAGGTGAGCGATACATGTTGAGATCAATTGTCGAATCGAATTGACGAATTAGGCTATTCTCCTCCTTATCGTGAAGCGGGGCGCATGCCCCCTCATAGGTAATTAGCCCCATCATGAAATAGAAAGTGCCAACTAATATTATAAACGATACCACGCAGAAAATCAACAAAATGACACTGGAATAAAACGAAATGGCTATTTAGAAAAAGAGGAATTCCCCAAATATAATGTCTGAATGTCCACTCACATCAATAGACACATTGCTCCAGTGCCCCTACTGCAGAAGCCCATTCCTCCCGCACTCTGTGCTGGGCCCACAACTCCGCAAATCAGGGACACAATTAGTATAACAATAATCTACAAGTCACAATAAGGGCGGTAAATAATGGTATGAAGTGGTCATTAATGGGGTTTCAAAGCAATCGCTTACCAAGAACAGTGACAAACAGACCAGTAAATTGACTAGATCTCGGCCAGTACCGAATCTTTCATAAACATCTTCAAACGATTTCGTTGAATGGAGAGTATTTTGATGAATATCACTTAGCACCGAACCAACAATATTATGTATTCTATTGGACTGTTCACGGAATGCATCACTTCCCTTCTTCACATCACGAATGAGAGGTGGTATCAGGTGCTCCATTTGCTTTTGGACCATGGTATTGACTTCTTGCAACCGCTGTAATGCTCTTTTGGGCACTTCATAATGCTTTTTCTTGATAATACTCTCGATGCTTTCCGCATAGATAGTAGTATTAGGTAGCTCGTCAAAATGCAAACAGGGAGTTGTGTCAATGAATTCAACGTCCATGTTATTAACCATTCTCATGCAATAATCCGTTCCGCAAAGATTTGAGGCCGCATAATTAATATCACGTTTCATGCCTCGAACACCTGTGCGCGTAACAAATACAGGGATGATAATCGGTTTTGAATAATGTACTATTGTATGTAAACTACCATCTCTCAACTGGGAACCAGTGTAACGCAATTCCTTTTCCAACTTGTCCACTTGTCTCATTAGTTGTAGAGCCTCCGGCATATTATCCAATATACGCTCTAATTCGGTTACAGCATTGCTTTCCGATGTATCCGCCAGATCCAAAAACAAGTGCTTATGAGCATCTACGAGATAAGGTTTCTTACTGTGTCAGGAGTAAAGTAAAATAAAACCCACCATTAAGCTGGTCAATCATATGATTCTCGAGTTCTTCGTAGTTAAGTACCAGCAGATGATGGATATTATCGGCAACATCCTTCATAAAGAGACAAGTGTCTTCACTGCCGCGACGAATTGTGTCCGACGAGTCCTGTAGACCGCGATCCAAAAGTCTATTCGAGAAGAAGGCTATGAGGAGAGCCAATCTGATACCAAACGATATTCAATAAGTTAAAAAGCGATGTCGAATGGAAAAAAAATTTGAACCTACAGCAGAAGTAAAATCAGCACTCCCAAACAAATACCACAGCAGAGGCGTCGACGATAGTCCTGGCGCTCATCGCAGGGTGGACAACCTTGTTTGCAACGTCGACAGCAACAGAAACAGCAATAGCAAACACTGTGAATTGAGTTCTTTCTTAGCCATAAACACGGAGTCAATACTATTCACTTACGCAATAAATGGCACTACAATGATAACGATAAGCAGAAACACAATCCAGACAAAAACTAGCCAATACTTGGCCATTAAGTCGGCCCAATCGTCCTCCTCCGATTTGGAACCCAAAGCCAGAGTATCATTATCCTTTAGCACAACATATCCTAAAGAACAGAATAAGCCATTGCCTTAGTAAAAAGTTGAGCTCACTTACCCGGCGGCAGGGCCGGAGAATCTGTGACTATGGTATCGAATACGAAACGCGAGAAATTAAAAACTATGTCCATAGTTGCATCACTGCGAATCGGTGGTTTCGTATAATTCGTTTGCGATTTGTAAGGGGTAAACTCAACTGCCGGCCAATGAGTTTGTCCCAACTGTTCGTGAGTTGTTCCATGGCCTATGTAGCCTTCTCGCCATATCACCGAGTTATCTACAAAGTCATCGGCTCCCCCGGGGTTCGTTTTGTTTTTCGCTGTGGAATCACCTGCGGAGCCATCCGAAGACTCGGATGCCTCATTATTCTGGGCAAAACTTGGGGAGATCAGAGTGGCCCAAAAAAAAGCGCATATCACCACACTGAGGTAACCAATCACGAGGTAGCCTTTGTGACCGTTTCGTCGTCGCGTTTGGTTTGCGCACCGCCTTGGTTTGATCTTCGGGTCAGCTGATTCGGTATTATCCAACATACTTAACATTTAACAAGCTCCACTCTCTAATAATAGCGGGTCATCCATTTCATGCACCAACAACACTACTGCATAAATTTGGATTCTTTTCACTGCAATTGAAAAATGACTTCAAATTTTCGCGGACTTCGTGTGCGTATGTGTGCGTGTATTATGTATATGTATATGTGGAATACAAAAATTTTCTCCAACGTTATTCAGAATAAGTGATTGAAAAATTAACACAAAATGATAAAACAACAATTTTTCTGCATGAAAAGTAGTAATTCGTTTGACAAATTTTTCAGATAGGCCTTGGATTTGAATTAGAAACACAACATTGTTTATGATATAAGAAAGCAATGAGGGGAAAATAATGCTTGAAATAGGAATGCGTCCAAGCGATTCAAAATAATCTATGTATGATGTTATAAAAGGAAAGATAAAAAGATAGTCGATTGAATTTTAAAAAAAATGTTCTGTTCTGGCGATATTTCCGTTAACTTTTTGCACTACCCTCTTACTATGTTGTTGGTTGTGTACTTAAATGATAAAATGTATATTTACTACAAGAAGCCAGAAATAAACAACAAGTGCCTTTGAGCCATATTTTTAGGCTGCTTTCAAACAGATGGCCAAAGAAAGGAAAAAATTATATCGACAGTAAGAAAAGTCTGAGACTTGAAGACACCCTCTTAAACTCGGTGTTCAGCAACTACACAAAAGCTTTCTTTTTTTGAACAAATTAATATACTTGTCTATCTCATGACTACAGGGTATAAAAAACGCTTAACGCACACCACCAGAGGCGTGTCCATGGCAGCAGCGGCATACTAGCAGCCCTCTCAGTCAGCATTTCAAGTGGTTTCCGGAGGCATGACGGTAAGGAGGAGGGTTAGCAAGTGAAATAAGAGGCTACGGGGCGAAAATAAGGTTCAAACCAGAGCAGACCGCAGATAGTCGGTCGGAGGGGGGTCACCCTGGCGATGGGTCGTTTGCTTTCGGTCACCGTAGTCGGTTTCGGGTCGACAATTGTGATGCAGATGGTGATGTGCGAGCCTTTGCTATTGGGACTGCAGTTGTTCAACTTTTGACAAGGGCTCCCAACAGCTAGCCGACAGGCCCGAAGATTTGTGGCTCACACTTAAAGGCAAAAAAAAAAAACCGCAAAATGTCAAAGGCTAGAGAGAAAAAGAATTGTGTGTGTACAATATTTGACTTATATTTGTATGGATTTTATGCACAAACTGAAGAAATGCTAATTTACAATTTTTATGCAAAAACACGAAACTCCTAACAAAGGAATTCCTGCAAATCTGCCAGGCTCGGCAAGTATGTATCCGGAATCATTATCAATTTTTTCTCATCACCATCTTCACAAATTTTTTGAACATCCTTTAAAGTGTTAACTCCGGTGCCAACAAACAGAGATTGAAACCCGCAATTGTGGGCGAAAATAATGTCCGTAGAGAGACTGCAAAAGGTGTTGAGGGCAATAAAATAAGCATTAATTAGATATTTGACTGAAAGGTGCATACGTATCCCCAATCATAAGAGTTGTTTCGGGCTTAATTACTCCACGCTGCTGCAGATGGGCCACCATCCAGGGATTAGGCTTGCCCAAAATAAGAGGTTTTCGAAAAGTGAGTGCCTTAATGGCCGCCACCATAGCTCCCGCACCTACAATTAAACGCTTCTCCCCAACAGGATAGGCGGCATCCAGACAAGTTCCAAGAAAGAGGACATTGTCATTCCGTAGATATGAACTAGCTCGTATTATTTTCGGTACTGTAAACTCCTCATCTTTACCCACAATTACAGCTCCTACATTTGCATCAAGTTTAACTTTAGAAGCAAACTCTTGCATGGTTATATGGGATTTAACCGACTTCTTGTCATCACTGGAAAATGCACAAATACCAATTTTAGCCAATTCCTGCACAATACCACGTTCGCCCACCACATAGGCTTTTTTCTGAAAATTTTTAGCACTTAAAAAATTGGCTATGGACAGCGAGGAGCTAAGAACTTCATGCTCTTGGGCAACAATTCCAAATTTATTGGCCTTCCTGCTCAGGTCTGCAGCCAGCATTGACGAATCGTTTGTCACCAGAAAGGTCTGTTTCCCTGAAGCAGACAGTAGATTAAATGTATCCGCTGCACCCTCTATTGGTCGATCCAAATGCCAAAGAACTCCATCAGCATCGCAGAGAACCACGTCGAACGTGTTCAGCCATTGGCGTACTCGTTGTTTTGGTATTTTAATTAGATTGGAACAACTTTGCTTAAACATGTTGCTGTTCTCTTTTCGATTCAATGAGATAATGTACGACACAAGTTTGATTATTATCAAACGCACACTAGATTAAGGGGTTTCGGGGGAGAACTCGCTTCTCACTCACTTCGTCAAAATAATTTTATATCAGAAAAATTACAAATCTGAATTTAAGTCTTCTTAATATTATTAAATTATTAAATTTCTTTTGATTTTTTGGAATCCTTTTAAGAACTAGTTCAGTTCGAAGAAAGTTGACAAGCTAAAGATTGCTGCCAGTGTTGCCGTTTGAAAATATTTTCGGGAACTAAATCAATTGACAGTTGACTTTTGCACACGCAAAATGAAAAGGTGAAAAGGCTACTTAAAGCAGATCTGGGCGAACAAAAACAGGTAAGATTGTTCGCTTACAGCGAATTACGTATGTCAACAGCATTTTGAATAATTTAGATGGGTTTCAGCTGCACTGAGGCACAAAATGCCCTATGATTTTAACACAAAATCAAATAAGAATACGGATTTTACGGCAATTCCAGCAACAACAACATCATCATCATTAGAAGCACCAGCTAGTACACCGAGCGCCACCCTATCAAGCGAGAATTTTACAGAATTGAGTTCAACGCCGCCATATTTAGCAAAAATCGGTTTAGGAACGGTTTGGAAGATGTCCGAACGTCAACGCCTTACTCAGCCTAATATTGGGGATGACATTGAGGAGAGTTTTGATGACGAACTATTTGTGAAGATACCAGATTTTAACTCCAAGCAAATGACACCACCGTTAATGGAATATGGATATGAGTTCGACGGCATCAGTGATGGAGAAAAGAGTGATGATAGTTTCCCTTCTGTGCCTTATAACGCTGAAGGACATCGTTTATACAAGTTTTTGCAATATCTAACAGCGCACCGCTGGTTGTGGTGTGAATTTTTTGAATCACTAGTGGATAAGCCTATCCTTGCCGATGCCTATGATGTAAATCGTTTCATGTGTGACTTTTACCCCCAGATAGTCACGCGACAATTACCACGTCACGTCTGGCAACTGCTACGACGTATCATGGGTAAGGCGAGACGTTTCTCTTCAGCATTTGTTGATCAGGAACGTTTAGAGCTAGAGCGTGGTCGGCGTACTATACGTGAATTACAGCTGGGGACTTTCAACAAGCATATTGATTACGACTACTTAGACCAGATACCCCGGCGCATTCCCCTGCCCTTGTCCATGGGGTGTAAGGTAACGTCTTTATTAAATAAGAAGATCCCGCCTGGTCAACGTCAAATAGTGACATCCCGATATGGCCTCAGAGATGGTGTGCTTGTGGAGCATAGACCCCATGAAAACAGCTACTTAGTAGAATTTTGTTTTGAAGGCAAGTCGAAGGTCCACAATATACCAGATTATGCTATATGTCCAATACTGGAACCCAAGAGCTTGGATTTGTCAACAATAATAATGGAAATTGATACTGAACAGAACAGAATAGTGACTGACCAGCCATTCAAGAACTACTGTCAAAACTTTCAAAACAGTCCTTATAGCAAGTCCTTGCTAGAGTCCATACTTCAGATTAAGAGTATATTGAAAATGAAAAAAAAGACTGTTCAAGATATAGCCAATATAAATGAGGAATTCGAACTTAGTATTTTAGGAAACTCGACACGTTCCCTTAGCACATTTGGTTCTAGCTACCGCCGAGATACCAAGTCCACTGGCCAACGAGATGAAATCCAACGACGATATGCAACCCATATGACCGCCTTGCATCGTATCAATGCAGAGATCTTAGAGCCCCTACAAATAGTCAAATCGTTTCTTTATTGCTACAACAAGTCCCTGCAAGTCCAGTATCTACACTGTCTTCCGCAGAGCCAACTTTACCAACAGGCTCGCACATTTGCTGAATTGGATATGAAGATGGCCGAACAGAACAGTGCCGTGCCCCTAGGCATTCAGGGTACTAGAGAACTGCTTTTGAATTTACAAACCATTTTCTATCTGTGCGGCCAGTTGGGTAACTATTACAATCAAGTTAATATCGAGGCAGTGCTAAACGACGTGGTGACTTACGTCTTATCAACTCTGCCGACCGTTTTAAGTGTTCCATTTAAGAAGGTAATCAATTCGGTAGAATCTCTCTGTAGTCGTTTGGCGGCCAAACAGCAATCTGATGAGATAATGGAAGACGATCTAATGGATTCTTTTGAACTGGCCATTAATAACCGAGAGGCAGAGCCACTAGACGAACTGGAGCAAATTGAGCAGCTATACCAACTGCATCTTCTACAACTGGAAGAAAATAAGTAGGCAGCCACATTGTAAAGCCAAAAATTATGGGACACCAAACAAATTATTGGCTATTGCGCACTGAAATAAATCATGTGATTACAACCTCAATAAAACGTACCCAATGAAGTCGATAAAATTTGAACAATGATCCCCCCCGTTTCTTTTTTTTATATTCGGACTTTTTGAAACAGGTTTAAAGTAAAAGCTTTTCTTTTACACAATTAATATAGTTGAGAAATATAAGACACAGTTTCACTTTCTATCCCAGCTTCCATCATAAAAATGTCGCCCATTACGAACCAGGGACCAAGCCTACCCCTGACCGCAGTCCATTGCTGGTTGGTCTATTGTTCGTAGTATATGTTTGTATCCGTACATAAATCAGCATTTAAGTGTTTTCTATTTTTTAATTACCAGATAAATGCACTTTGCTCATAAATTGTGCGGGCGTATAGTCAGTGAAGTTTTTGCTGATAGCTTACACAGAATTTATGGGTAGACTCACTACCACCATCCTGTGCCCTTCATAAAGATATCATTAATATGCCTCTGAATGAATTTGCAGCCAAACCCCATTTTTGCTTAGTTTAACTTGGACTCGGCAAACAAATAGCATGGCTACATGTAAAAAATTGACAAACTATTGTAAAGCCGACCAACTGGTGGATACAGGCGGATGTTCTTAGACCATGAGAAATGGTCATGAAATATGGTTATGGACCCACTTAAAGGGTAACGTGTGCCTGGAGACAGCGCTTTGAGTGATTGTAGTTTGTAAAAGCTTATTCAGCTAATTACAAATATGTAACTATTTTGTAGACACAAAGGCGATGAGTCGATTTTTGTGAACTCACAAAACAAACGAATGAAATTAATTTTGGCCTTCAAGTGTAATAACTTAGGCACTAGTTTATCTCTGTAGGAGGATAAGTTGAATAGAGGAAAGGAAAGGCGCCCATTGCCTTGGCAACATTATTGGATAAATGAAATTAAATATGCCGCATTACATAATCCAATGCATTTAAGATTACTCAAGCTTCCTTCTGGTTGGTCTCTTTATATATTGACACTTGATCATTAATTATATTTGCGCGTGGCGGGGCATCGTTTATAAGGCCGGCCACCAAGCAAGCAAACATAACCTAATAACATTCGATATGAAAGTAATCATATAAAAACGCCAACTTAATTGATTAACGATGGATCTTTGAGGCTCAGGCGGGTATATGCGAATGCGGATGTGCGGGCCTGAATTAATCCAAATGCCATAGCAAACTTTTCGCCCAACAATTTGCTTTATTAAATTGTCATCAATGGCAACGGCGTAAAGTTTGTATGAAAGGCTAACTGGGTCAGAACACACGACGCCAATTTATGTTGTATTTGCAGTTGTTGTGTTTGTACAGCACGAGGACCTTCCCATCCAACCTTCATGTCCCAGAAGTTTTTCGAATAACCCTCGGATTCATGTACACACATTCAAGTGTCTGCTGATTAGACAGAACGCTATGTGGGGTGAAAGAGAATTTCATGTTTATATGTATGGACATGAGCTCGGCAAAAGGCCTTAGCAGTGTTCGTTCATTTATCGCGATTTTCTGTAAGCCAGCTCTATATTGCCTGGCCACTGTAGTTGCGACTACTTGATACCCAAGGCTTCAAACGCTCATTATATATTATCACTAGGAATTTTTATTTAAAATATGTCTGAATAGACAACAACGCAAATCTTTCATGTATTTAAAAATGTTAGTCTATGCAGATTTTGCTATTTTACAATCCCATTTAGCAGTTTTGACCAACAATTGTCAAATAGTCTAATATACGCAGAGCATGTGTAAATTCTGTTAGAGGGCAACTCGAAATAGCCATTGAGTTGACTCATTTCTCCGCTTGTAAATCAGGCCTCGACATCTGTACGCGTGTGTCTGCGATGAATGTGTGTGTTGTGTGAGATGATGGGAGATGAAAAATGATTTATTTAACGGCCGGCAGTTGTGGCGGCAAATGCAAATGTGCAATAACAACAAATACAACCAAGTGTAAAGGAAAACTGGTGAACACAGAGAAGAAAAAACAAGAAGACCAGCCGGCGGCAACATTTATGGTATAAATCGGAAGAGATGGCTTAAATTTTGGTTTGTTTTCGGTTTTGCATGATTCGATACATAGTTTGGATTGGGTTTCAACTAATGATTGACGTGACCAAGAGGGCACATGCTTGTCAGTGATAAGTCCGGAGCTTTAATTACATTACAATATTTATTTGACGCGCTGAATACTTAAGTTTCGAGAATATAAAATTAAATAAAACCAGAAATCCCTGTAAGAAGAAAAGGAAAACAAGAGACCGAACAGCTTGTCAGTTGGTTTTTGTACAAACGTCAATTGTATGTACAACATTTTCATCTAGTGCAGCCGATCCAACTTGTTAAACATGTGCACAAGTGTGTGTATACGTACATATATGTGTGTGATGGAGTTGGTTTAATGAAAGAGCATTTCGAGCTTGATGAATTTAAAAGTGTGCTTGTCACAGAGAGGAAATTTAATATATTCAATTTGAATTATTTAGGATAATGTTGAGCAAAGTAAAGCAAAGAGCACAATTTGTTGTGTGCTGCCGTCGCTCAACTGTCAAACTAATGCTTTCAAATTTCCCACAAAATTTGCCAGTGTTTAATGTGTTATAATTTGGTTTAATGTGCAGACATTTAACACAAACCCAAAAAACCGCTAACAACAAAAGTCCTACATGGCCCAAGGCTGCTGTGCTCTGCTCTGCTTTTCACATTGTATGGAATCATGAGGCGCATCGTTGAATTGGCTTATGTTGGGTTTGGGTTGCGTTTTGGTAGTGGGTGTCTTCTTGTGGTTTAAGCTCGTATTTTGCATTTACCTCAACAAAGATTGTGCACTGATTGCTATTTAGTTGACTGGTTTGTGGCACGTAGCTACCGACTATGCAACTATCTTAGCCAACTTGTATGTACTTCAGGCATTTTTATTGAAATTTGCAAGCCAACTAAATTCTTGTTTCTCCCCACCCATCACGCCCTCTCCCTCTCACTCTCGGTCTCTTTCTTTTATTCTCACTGAATAAGTGTGTGTGTACATGGCACGTTTTAATTTTGCTAAGCATTTCCCCATTGCCTTTAAGGCGTAGTCCGCTTTGTATTATTCAGCACTCAAAGATATTGTTATTAACGAGGGCTGCCAGAATTATAACTTATTTTCCATCTGCGACTTACTTTGTTTAATCGTAGACAAAACATAACTGATCTTTGGTGACTGTAATGAACTATTTTACCACATCAGAACATAGTTTAATATATGTTGCTTTCAAAGCATTAATGGATGTCTTTGGAATTGTAATACAACAAACAATGAAGTAAGTAAGTCGTCTCGTCGACTTAGGCATACCATACACCAGTAAAGCAAATATTTCAAATTTATAAAACAAATGCATTTACACCTGCATATCTTAGTATCTGGCTCACTCAAGCATACGAGCAGCCTAGCGCCTTCACCAGCCAACGGCCAACTCCGGCCTTATGGAAAAACGTTTATATGCATAACGTGGCTATTTTTAATCCGATTTTATTCAGTTTTTGGTATTTTGCTAGATATTAATATCAAATTTAAGTGCGCCTTTAAGTGCAATTTGATTGCACAAGGTAAAAAATTAAAGGAGATAATCGAGTGTGATTACCTAGATCTGAGATCTAGGTGTTCATACGGACAGACGGATGGACGGACAGACGGATGGACGGACGGACAGGCGGACGGACAGACGGACAAGGCTAGATCGGACAAGCTTCCTTCTGCCTGTTACATACATTTTGGCGACTTTAATATAACATTTCACCCTATGGGTGTATGGTATAAAAAGTTTATTTTGTCCTGTGGTCAAATAAAGAACAGATCACCAATAGAAGAGACCTTCTCATGCACTTAATGGTTAGTTTTCTTTAAGTATTTTATCTAACATTAATTGAGATTGAAACGTTAGCTCTTTGACCTTTTCCTCAAGACTATTGTATAACGCATAGACAAAACAAAGGAAGGCACAGAAGGAGAAAACGCAATTCATTGCCATGGCCATTTCGCCAAGAAATAATGGCATGCCTCGTGACCCAGTTGAAACTGATGATGCTATCTGTGGCATGATTTATGCACAGATATTCGATAATTTCAAGTTTTCCATTGTTTGTGCTGAATGCCTGCCTGTTGATAAGTGGCCAAAGTGCCAACACTTTAATTTGATTTCGATTTTCAAATGAAGCGATAGCGAAATGGAGCTCGACGAGTTGCCGAGTTAGTGATTAGCATATAAATCAAGTTGATTTTTGTTGTTTCCAAGTTCCTCTTTTCCTTAGCGCGTTTCAAGCTATATTAATTAGGGAAAACAGAGGCCCCAGGCAAAGAAAAATTAACTTGGTCTTGTAAACTTAATAAAAAAGTTTGTGATGTTGCTTCAAAAGGGACTAGGACAGGCAGAAGAGAGCAAGTGGGTGTAGGCGGCGAGGTTAGGACCAGGTCAGCGATAACTAACAAGCCGAAAAGCCTGAACAAGAACAGTAAAAAAAAAAGTTAAGCAAAACTTTGTGTAACAAATTCACAATTTTGCTACTTTTGGCTTTTCGATGTTTTGCTAAGTGGAATTCGTTTGTTGTTTTTCATTACCTACTAAGTGTAACGACAGATGGGAGGCTAGCAAGCATGTGGCATGTGGACTATTCAAGCGGGGAGGGAGAAATGCATTCATTCGCCATATGAATTTGAGCATCGGAAAATCATGCGAATGGAAAGAAGCGTAAAAATGTCCCAATAACTGAAACCATGGCCAACACGCACTTTAAATATGTATGTAGTAGTCAACCAGCGTAAAAAGAGCGTAGGTTTTTTTCTCCTTAAATCCTCGGCCATTTGGTAAGCCAAACATCTATTGTATTTATCAAGTTCTGGCTATTTCTAGATTTTGGATTACGTGCATATTATTTATTGCCAAACAAACATTTCCTGCAGTATATTTAGGCAAAGAACTTTTTGGCTCAGAGGCAGACTAAGTCGTTTCCTTTTTACCACAAGCCGACAATTTGCCTGGACATGAAATCCGTTAATTTCTCCGGCGTTAATACCCTTAATTTTGATGATTCAATGGGTATATTGAGATCATAAAGTTTCAAAGCAATTCTCGTGTTGAATTGTAGGTTGAACATATTTGATACAGGGCATTCTCATGGTCGACAACTAAACTGTGTGGCTTAGCATTTCAAACAAAAGAGCCTAATAGCTGGCAGGCGAATACGATTTAATGAATTTAGGCCAAGGTATAAAATTTTCTCTGATTTGGGACAAGTGTCGACTTTGGCTTTTGCTTAAAGCAAATAATATCTGTGCGTTCAGGTGGTAAGCCGACTTCAAAATACCCTAAAAGACAATGACCCTAATTACGTATCCAATGTAATTTCTGATCTTTCTTAAGAGATACCAAAGATCTTCGCTGAACTTTTAAATTAATTTTACAATGAGGTTGATTATGACTTGTTCTAAACATGCTTTATAATATATAATCTACCTTTTAATGCCTGAGTGCAGGGTAAACAACGAAAACCAAAAATCCGGACAACAACGTTGACGACAATAAAGCTGAATGTCATTTTAATTGCCGCAACGGGCGTTAGTTGACTGTCAGCCGAAGGCAACGACGACGACGCTGAACAGAAGTGGCACCCCAGGGAATTGGCTTAGGATAGAGATTGGGAGTTGTACTGTGAGCATGCCAGGACTTGGAATTGTCGAGGGTTAAGACAAGTTGCCACTTGACTTTGGTAATTTTTCATGACGCGCAATTAAAACTTTTGCCGAAAAGCTGTCCCTACCGTCTCCGTTTCGCTATTTCTGTTTTTTCCAAAATATCGTGTGAAATTCGCAAAGTTTTGCGAATAAAATTGCAACACTATCAATTAAACAAAACAGCAGAAACTAACTTCATTGGCTCAAGCATTTGGCAAATAGGCTTTGCTAAATATGGCTAAAATGTAACGACACTGGGATCAAGATTGCCCTATAAAATCATTCACAATCTGGTTTGTATAATTTTACTATCAAAGC
The DNA here is from genome assembly GCF_018902025.1 of Drosophila willistoni. Lineage (NCBI taxonomy): Eukaryota > Metazoa > Arthropoda > Insecta > Diptera > Drosophilidae > Drosophila > Drosophila willistoni. The sequence goes on from NW_025814057.1 coordinate 523,564, forward strand.
TTGCCGGTATTTATATGTAATCACAAAAATTCATATCAATATCCATTAATATAGCTAGTTTATCTGGATAAGCACAATGAGTGTGAGTTTTAATAGGAATATTGTGCAGAAAGGATGCTGCAAGCTGCTCACACTAAACCGACACAGCATACAGCAATGGCTAAAGACTTTCGAAACAATCATCTTTGATGCAGATGGTGTAATCTGGAAGCACGAAGTGCCCTTGGCTGGTGCTCCAGAAACATTTAATGCTCTACGGGCAACGGGTAAGAAGGCCTTCATATGTACAAATCACTCATCCACTTCTGCTCTAGGCATATGGCAAAAGGCTCAAAAAATGGGTTTACTTGTTGCAAAAGATGAAGTGCTGTCATCCTCTCAGGCTGCGGCTCGTTATCTCAAGGAACAAAAATTTCAACGCAAGGTCTATATAATTGGAGGACAAGGAATCGCAGATGAACTGAATTTAGTGGGCATAGAGAGCTTGCCTCAGGATGACGAAAAACTTTCAATGACTTCTATGCTGGATTACGTTCAGAATTTAAAATTAGATAGCAAAGTGGGAGCTATAGTCGTGGGCATGGACAAATATTTCAATGTGCCCAAACTAACAAAAGCTGGATGCTATCTAATGGATTCCGGTGTTCTTTTTATAGCCACAAATCGTGATCTGGCTTTTCCAGTGACTCACGAACGTTTCACACCCAGTAGTGGCATAATGGTCGCCTCGATTGAAGCTGTGGCCAAGAGGGCACCCATCACATGCGGCAAACCCAATCCTTATATATGCAGTCATCTGATACGTCAAGGTGTGATTAAACCAGAGAGAACCCTTATGGTGGGCGATAAGTAAGCACCTTTTTTTTTTTTCTTTTTTCCCTTATGTCATTCTTTCATTATAATTTATTTTTATTCTATTTTTGCAGTATTTACACCGATATGCAATTCGGTTATAACTGCGGCTTCCAAACTCTATTGGTTGGCACCGGAGTTAATAGTCTTGCTGACATCAAACAAGCTCAGGCCAAGGCATCCAAAATGCCTTTTCTATACCAACAGATTCCAGATTTATTTGTTCCCAAATTGTCAGACCTATTGCCATTTTTATCATCACGAAATAGGTGATTGGTATTAATTGAAAACTCATATTATATTTGGTTCACATTACAAAATATATACTACACATTTCGCAATGGGGGAGTCCAAACAACTTTTCTAGGAATTGTCAACAAATTGTATTCATTGATATATCTTATTTTCTAGAAAACTTGCCATTGGGTGTTCAGGGTGTTACAGGGTGTTCAATTGCAGTTTAGGATTTTTCGAGAATCGAAGAAAATGCTTGCAAAATATTGAATTCTTAATTAAAACCAGAGGGCCAGGGCTAACTTCGACCGCGCCGAAGTTTTTTTTCGGTAATCTCTCCTTACCTATTGTCAACGTCAACGTCAACGTCAACGAAGTTATTCGACAGATCGTTCCCGTGGGAGCTGTATGATATAGTCATCCGATCTTGACTAAATTTGGTACACTTATAAATAGGGTATAAGAAAGGAAGTCGGACCGCGCTGACTTTGTTATTCTATGCTTCAAGTACTTTACTATTTTACTATTGGTATGGCGACTTGGCTTGTAGTGCTGATCAAGAATACAAATACTTTACGAAGTAGAAATATTTCCTACTGTCAGGTACATCCAATTTGCCGACTTTCATGTACCATTTCACCCTTTGGGTGCATAGTATGGAAACTTGAATTTTGTTGTTGGTTTGTTTGCTAGTCGTACAAATTGCATGAAAAAAATGGGAGCGTGAGGGTGTGCAAATGGCGGGAAAAACCATGGTAAAACTCAATCTGGGGAAAATAGTAAACAGCAAAAGTTTCGTCGCACTGGCCAGCCATTGAGGCGCGTAATTAATAAAGTTTGCATACAAGACAGAACTTTGGAGCAGAGAAAAGCTAATGTCAGAGCCTATTGTATTGTATTTCGGCTTTTCGCTTTAATTGTCAAAGAGAAAGTACTTAGTATCTCGTAGGACAAACCCGAAATTGGTAAGTCACATACATATCTACCGCTTCCACTTTCAATTATAATTGGTGAGATTCAGAAACCGCATAAACGAGAAATTCGAAACAGTTTACAGTACCAGTCACTGAATTTAATGAGCAATAAAATGTTTCAGTACAGTATCCGTTTATCATGTTACAGTTAGCCACATTATAATCGTAAGTAAATATACCATAACTATAAGTAATAGTAATCACTTATGTATGTAAGTATATTTAGTCAAATATGTATATACATAGCTGCATTTAACGATAGGATTAGCTGTACACATGCTTCTTGTTCACCAAAATATATATTCATAATTCAGGAGAAAAGTTGAGGGCCAATGCAAAAGCCACTGTACAACAACCACGCATGAACAATGGTTGCCTCTTACAGTTGCAGCATTCTCTGTCTCTGTCGCTCTCTCCCTCTTTGTCTGCATGTGTGTGTGCTTGTGTGTATAAATGTGTAAGCTATGGTTGCGCTTTTGTTGTCACAGCATGAATAAGGAGGTAGGGAAAGGTAGAAATATGTGGCAGCATCTTTATTGACTGCCAAGATGCTGTGCGTTTCTCTAGAGTTTAACTTTCTTAAGGCAATCGGTTGTGGTTAAGTGAATTTGCTTTAAGTTTTTCTGCTCAAAACTTGCGAATTTATAAATAAAGATTATGACGACTATTGGACTATATGTGAAAGTGAGGAATATTGTCTTCAATTTTCATCAAACAATACGTCATTTGACAATTAATATATCTTCAAGTGAAAATGTTTTAAACATAATATATGTAGGTATATAAGGAAATTGAAGTCACTCTTTTTCTCTCTGTTTTTATACTTCTGGGTGAAGAGGTTCACTCTCAGGCACTCTTAGCCTTGTGTTGTTGCTAAAAATAAATTGCCCACAAAATAATACTCATAAAAAATTGTCAGACTTTACAACTTTTGACATGCCACGAGGTGAAGTCGGAACATTGAGAGTTCAGAGGCGTCAGGAAAAATCAGCTAAGCTGATTTACTTAAGCGCTGCCTTTCTTTCCACTCAATGAAAGTTGGCCAAAGTAGAGCGTTGGCAGGGAAACAAGGATGAAGAGTGTCAATGACTTGAAGCTAATGGATGTGGCGGAGACTTGGGAGAGTGGCTTGGAGGCAGCGAATTCAGAGTCCAAGCTGAAGCGCTTAAGTCAATTTGAGTTTCATTTCCTGTCCGGGCATCAGCTGATGAAGTTCAGCTCAGTTGGGCAGGCGCGTGTTTCCGCTTAAAAGTTTCTGTATTCAGGGCAGGAGAGCAATGCAAAACGTTGGAAGAGAAGTGGGGAAAACGAGAAAGAGAAATCCTCGACAGATTGTTGTTGACTTTGCTGTGGCATTGGCTAATTGCCATTTAATGACAAACGACAATTTGATAAGTGCATTGGCAATGCGAAAGACTCTGGGATATTCCACTGAATTTCATTTGTGACTTTGAAATGAAATCAAGACAATGCAATCACATGAGCATTTTCATGGCACAAAAAGCAATGCGAAAGAAACGAATAACGAAGAAAGGGAAAACACCGAAGAAATCAGAAAAGAAAACTCAATAAAATAACGTTGTCAGCAGCAGCACGGCCATGATGGTGAGCAACGGAAAAGATTGAAGACGGGGAAAGGGACGCATCAGCAACAATGGCTGTAAAATAACTGGAAAAATTGTACATGAATTGAAATGAAAGCAATTGTAATTGAAATTGAAAAAAAGGAAAAGCAAATTCATTGTCATTGTTTTTTTATATTCCATTGCTGAAAAAATAAACATTTTGCGAAAGCAAAAAGTTTTCAACCACGTACTTAAATCTCAAGTTTATTATTTATGAGGATTTTCACATAAAGTAGAAAATAAATGAAAATTGATAGGAATATTTTCGTTTTCATCTCTTTCCTTATATTTTTTTGTCCCCATCTCTCTTTCTACCTCTTAAAACAATAAACGGAGTGGAGTGACAAAGGTCAATTAAAAAGGAAGCAACGAATTAATTTTTTCTATTGCGAAATTGTGTAAAGCGTTTTGTTTGAAAATTAAAAAACAGTGAATAGTACAATATGCTTACAACTAAACAGTCGGACTTACTCTTTAAATTCTCAAATGGGCGTTGCCGAATGATTATACTGTATTCGTAGGTGTTATACAAAGCTATCTAGAAAAATCTTATAAGAGCCAGTTTTTTTTTATATTTCTATGAATATTATTAGTCGTGGTCATTACTCTATCAGATCACTACAAAGTACACATCTATATAAAGGTTAATATTGTATTATGCCATTTCATTTAATTATAATGTGATATTAGTTGGCCAAACGTATTTCTGTGTTTTACTCTAAAAAGTAGGCAACACAAATTTTTATGCGTCAATGAATGAATGAAAGCTTCAGCGAAGTAAACAAGTTGTTAGAGTATCGTTGAGTTTACCAAACAAAAAAAATTAATTTTTACCGTTTTTACCGTTTTAGAGTTGGTTTTTGTTCAACTTTTTATCTCCCTCCTGAATTCCACTTTGATGCGGGTCAACACATATTCAAAGGGGAAAGAACGATGAAGTTGCTCCTGTATCCAAATATTTATATTTTTAATTGGCATTTTTGAAGACTTTAACCTACGCCACGCTGCTTTACGGCATTCCCCAATTGATGCCACCTCGGCTGTCCGGTCACTTTGAGCTAAAATCGCCTTATAATGCTTCAACGCTTTGAATTTTGACCCTTTTCATTGACTTTCAGAAAGTTTTTTTGTTGCCTTATGATAACGGTCAAATCGGTTTTATTTATTATTGTACACACATATTTACCCATATTTTTTCTGTATGTCAAATCAATTTTTTTTTTTTATAACAACAAGAGTAAAGTAATACAAATAAGAAAGAAAATTCAAAGGTTCATGTCAAGCAACACTATGTGTATATGAGAAAGTTTGTATACCCTTACGATGTGGAAGTAAGAATGTTATCTGACGTTAATAGATATGGACCCTTTATGCTTAGAGTATTGCTTAATATACTTTGTCTGCTGCATTTTTCCACTCTTTTCAATTAATGTTACTGTGTAAATGAAGGAATTTTCTTTATGCCTCAATTCTCTTCAGGGACCTGACTGAAAAATTGTTGCTGTGAGTGCAATGACTTTGTTTCGCGTGACACCCGATCTTGGCAAATAAGAAAATTTGTAACATTTTTGCACTTTAAGTCAATAAATAGTTTCTTTAAGCGTTGACATTCAAGTTAAAGTGTTGAAATTCATAGAATTTCATTGTGTAAGGCATTTTGTACTCTATTATTATTTCTCCCCCTTATTTCTAAGTAAATGGCCCACACATTGTTTAAATAAGACAAAAATGTAATGCTCACAAAACTGTCATAAACTCTAAATGCAGCCACAGTAAAAACCATCATCAATGAACAGCAAAAGAAGGCGGAGTAGCGAGGAAGCTGGGCTGGGGGCTGTCAGCCCAAGAATTTAAGTTCGACAGCAAAAGCCGTTCCATGCGAGGCGCTGCGTGTTGTCTGAAAGTCAAATACACTGTGAGAAATAACCGGCCTTGTTATTTTTAAATTTCTACTCAATCCATCAATCAAAATTGGGCTTCTATGTAGTTGAAAACAATTTGTATTTGTGTGGTATTCTTGTCGTAAAATTTGCAATTTTCGCGAATACGTCTTAGTCTCTTAGTGTATTTATTCATATTATGTGCGTGCCCCCTTGAGGGTGTTATTTCGACAAGCAATGAGGCAGTCACTTGTGCACACATATGCACATATAGTCATACACATGAATAACCCGTTGGCAGGACATATCAGCACATTTCCATTGAAGGGAAGTGAAAGGGATCGGCGCTGGGAAATGGGCGATGGGAGGTGCTGGTGGGCGGCCGTACGGGTACCCTGTTATTTTTTACGCCTGCAGCTTTCATTAGTTCAATGTCAATGTTATGTTTTTTTTTTTTTTGTGTCCTGGCAAGATGCCCCGATATGCCTCAGAGACCGCCCATTAGTCTGCCATTTGCCGCTGCTTCTTCCACTTTGTCTCCTCCGTTGATGTTCGGGTTTGGTTTTTAATTTTTAAGCGCATGTTGTGCAGGTCTTTGTTTTCGCTGTATGTGTTTACCACCTGTGTCCGTGTGTCTGTGTGTATGTATCTGCGGCCAGCATGTTGTTGATTAAATGAACAGAGAACACTGCAGATATCCCGCTGTTTCTTTCCCAACAAGTTAAATTTTAGCTAAAGCGCTTCAAGGAATGCAACATTTAAAATTTCCGCTATTATAATTATTTATTTCTTACGGTTATTACAGAATATCCAGTATTGGTATGTCTCAGAAAACACACACAGAACTACTTAGAATGTTAACTAATTCGCTTAATTTACAGGTATTGCGTTACCTTGGCAGTTTTTTGCACTCGTTTGGTTTAGCGAAAAACTACTACTTACTTACAGATTTAACAGTTTAAAACGTGTGTGGCACTAAAACACACAAATTTTTCGCGCACAATACGTGACCACTTACAATGTCTGCCAACGGCTGTGGAAAACATTTTGTTTTTCATTTCCCCAAACTAGTTATTTCCCCTTCGCTTAAGCAGAATAAAACAATTTTTATCATACATTTACCCAAGAAACGAGCATTTTGATTTTGATATAAATCCTGTAACACTTTGATTGTTGCTAGTCTCGAATGTAAAACATTTAGTTTAACTGCCAAAGATCAAATGCATTTGAAAGTTTATTAATTTTTCGGCATTTTAACCGATTGGCTATATTTAAAATATTTTTGTAGTTTGTTTAAAATATGTTTCAAGCGTATACAAAAGCAATAGGGATGTCAAACTTAATTCTTTTTTCTTCCTTGTTTTTTGCTCAACTTTCGCTAAAACTTAACTACGGACTCCTGTCTTGTTTACCATTCATACACACACACACACACACATCCCCAAACAGGGCCACAACTATATCTAGGAGTCGGCTGGTTGGTTGCGTTCGCTTCGTTTCGATTTGGTTTTAGTTTGGAGTTTTGTTGGAGACTCTGATGCTGGTTGCCAACAGCTGCACTTTGTAAATGTCAAATGGGCAATGCAGCGCAAAGGATATTCTGTGTGGGTGCAGAAACTGAAAGAAACGGATGTAGAAGGGTGAGAGAAGTGGCCGTGGAGGGAGACGGGGAAAATACCGGCACAAAAGGTTATATGAACGGCTCATGACATTTTAGCCAATAGTTGAGGCTTGGCAAACCGGTGCATTTATCTTATTTTATAGCCCACTGAAAACAGTTTTCGAAAGCCGAAATTGCAATCGGAACAACAACGAAGAGTATTGATCTAACAAGCCGATTTCTATGAACAAATTTAAGGTTTTCATCACAGCTTTTTAGTTAAGAAGTTTTTATAACATTTTCATATCAAATGCTTACCGACAAATAAGTAGGATATTAAAAACCAATCAAACTAAAACTTTTATTTAAAACCCGAAGTGCTATAACACATGGCAACAACTCTCCCCATGAGTCAAAACAAGTTGAATACATATATTCATCAAATTTACAAACATATATATGTACATACCTACATATATAGGTTCTCTTACATCGTAGATTTATGCCTTGATTTTTTTCGTTTTTGGCTCTCCTTAGAGCAATTTGTTTTGGCCGCAATCTATAGGAAACTATAAAAACACAAATCGGTATATGTGTGTGTGTATTGTGTGCGTAGGGAGAAGCAAAAATAATTTGCAAATGCCTCCTCTTGAAGGCATCTTTTCTCCCAACCCCGCTCAAGAGATATATCCGCATCCGTCGATGTCGAGTTGATGACATGACCAACAAATCGTAAATTCGATAAAGGAAATTAGAAGGGAAAAACCATTTAAATTGAAGCGCAAAACAAACGACAAACAGACAATAGGAAAAAGGGATGTAGGGAGGCAGTCAGAGGGAGGACTTTCACTTAGGAGGAATGAAAAAATGAGGGGAAGGATTTGTGGGGCGTGTTGTCTGGGTATTGAAATTTAATTCGGTAAAATTTCACGCATACGATTTAGAATTGGGAATCCATACGGTCGAGCCCCTCTTTTCATGCTTGAGGAAAGAGAGGAAACCCAAACGAAGAGAAATACACAAGAAAACGGCAAGAAAAAGGAAAATCTGCCGCCGCATTTGTAATTGGTTTTTCGTTTGGTTGATGGGATTTTCAAATTTAGGGGGCATGTGGCAGAATCCATAAATTGATTATACCCAACGAATTGTATGCCCTTCGATTAAACACACAGCAAAGTCACGTAGTGTATGACGAAGGAATGGAGGGGAAGTAATCTGATGTGGAAGAGAGCCTGAATAACTCAACTCTTGTCACCTAATTAGAAGTAAAAGACTTTCTCATCTTTTTCATTTGCCCTTCTTTTTTCATGTCATCTCGTCTAGACAGAGGTAGAGGTAGTCCATAGCCATCGGGGTGGGGATAATTTTGGTTTACCGTGTGACTGGCATTTCTGATTGAGTCACTGAAAGTATTTCCTTTACTTTGGCTTTGGATTTTGATTTGGATATATGTGAAGGCTTGCTGACAGTGTGTTAATGGGCCTGACAAATATTTAATTGAAATTATGGAAGCAAGTGAAATCTATTTTTCCACAAACATTATAAATACATACTATAATCCCATTCTCATATCCCATATTAAAAGTGAGGGCAATTAAAACTTTATTTATTACAAAAAGCCACAAGAAAGCAGAAGCAGATTATGCAGTTGGTCCTGGGACGAGGCAGCAAACTTGATTACAGCGAGGACATCGCGAGAAACTTTCTCCGCCTCATTGGGGAACAGGGAGCATCAGAATACAACAAAAATAAATATAGAGAACAATTTTACTTTTGTTTAATTCTTTAATTTTCTTTGACTTGACAACTGGTTTTCATGTTTCATATGTTCTTTTGTACTCGTCATCCTTTGTTAGAGTGTATTTCTGTTTTGTATACTACTTTCAACTTTTTTGGCTTTATTTAGTTGTATTGTACGATCCTTTTGCACGAGTTCCCCTAACGAGAAGTTTAAAAATAAATGTGTAGGCCAAAAAGCATTAACGCAAAATCTGTTTTGAGCCCGAAAAACATCTGCAATTAAAAGCAACTGATGTCGGCTCATGAAACTGTCGACGGTATCGAAAAACGGCAAAACTATTTAATTAAAGCAGCGTAAACGAAGCAAATCAAAACTGAGATGAAAGATTAAACACCCGCAGGGCTTTAGGAAATTTCATAAATAAATATTTAAGCCAAACGTCACAAAAACCAAACCAAAAACAAAATGACGGGAAAAACAAAAATGCCGTGCATAAAAATTTATATCTTTGGTAATTACAAAATAGTTTTCGGGCCCAAACATAACATATACACACACACATGGGTAATAACGAACACCTCCAAGCACCTACACCAACACAGAAGCATACCCACCTGCAGAGAAAACTACGTATGTATAAGCTATAGCCGAATGGCTGACAGATTTTATTGGGACATTATCAGGCGAAATAAACGGAGACAATTTGCAGAAATTGGTAGTTGGAGTGTTTTTTATGGCTGAGATGACAGAAAAGGGCGGTACGCATCTCTGTAAGGGGAGTGGCTTCTGGTTTAGGGCATAGTTCTAGTCTTGTGTACATATAGATATACATACTCACCGGATCTAATAAATGTGTGGATATGGCCAACAACATCTATGGCCTACACCGACGGCATTAAACTCGCTGGAGAAAAATATGATTCAGCCCTTGCAGCTGACTAGGCTCAATTAATTGGCCCATAAAGTGTCAAAGGACAAAAAAAAAACTAATTAATGTATAATTAATTAATTATAATGAAAATACAAAAACAATAATGAAAACGAAAACCAGAATGAAAAAACACCAAAAGAAATAGTTTGTTCTGTTGTCAATGGCAGAGGAAAACACAACAAAGAATGTGTTAAGAAAACATTTACCAAAAGCAAACAAAACATTATCAAGCCGTAAGGGTGTCAACATAGCAGAGACTCTTTGTATGCGCCTTTTCCGTCTCGCCCTGCCAATTTCTCCCAGAGGGCAACTGTTCCCCTCTTATCAATTTATTCGACCATTGAGATAACTTTAACATTTTCAAGGGGGAACAAGTGCTTTTAAACACAACAATTGGTAATTTGTGGAATTTTTGCTCGCATTAATTATGTTTAAACTTTGGCGCCCTCAGAATCCAAACGTTGCCATCACTTGCTCGATTGTAGTCGTAAGCAACCTTGCATCAAAATAGTGGGTTGAATAGTGTTTTCTTATACCTTGCAAGAGAGACTATATTAATGTCACAGAAGTGCAACGCATATTAAGTAATTTAATTATTGTCATACGATTGAAGATTTATCAATATATTTTTCTATAAATGTGGCCGATTTTAATAAGATCCTGTCTTATACATTTACCTAGCAAGCATTTTTAAAGAGGTTCTTTGGAAAGGGTATACAGTCATCGTCACGACCAAAGTTAGACCGGATCCCCTGGTTGTTGGAGGGAAATAGTGGTTTTTGTTGTTGTTTTTGTTAATGTTTTTTTTCTGTGTTCTGTGGCGACTTCTTTATGTCGCATTTTTACTTAAACTGGAACGTTTAACATTCGTATCTAATTTAAGCTTAATCGATCAAGAGTTTGTTCACAATGTTGCATGTGATATTGAGCTGTTTGTAAAGAAACGCCTGAGTTCAGGGTAAGAATCAATTAAAATCAGAACATTTATTCTGTGTTATTTTTTTCTTGCCACGAGAATACATACAGCTGCTCTGTGTAAGTGTGAGTGTATAGAGATGTCCGCGTGTCGTGAAGAACTGTTGACTAAACTAAAAACCTATAGGACATTGATTATGTTTGGTAGATCGGACCTATCATTTTCAGGAGAAATGAAATAGTTCTTTAAAAACTTCACTAACAACAACTTCCTATGAACGATATTATAAAAATAATCAAATAAGAACTTGCCCAAGTGCCCCCTGAATGGGAAATTGTAGCATTTGAATAATTACATATGTACACCATATAATGATATTGTGTGAGTAAACTACGGCCGTGTAATCACGTGACCATCCTCATTGCGCCCAAATTCCCGTTGCAGCAGCTAAGAAAAAGCAACGCGGAAAACCAAAAACAAATGTAGTACGAGTGAGTTACCAGTTTTCTCAGCTGCTGTTGCAACACCAACAAAGGCAGAGGAAAAGCTTGCAGCAGCTTTTCCGCATTGCAGTTGGCCCGCTCTGTCAGTACTAACACCGTTTTTTATTTCAGCATGCAAGTCGCGTTTAATAAACAATTAAGCCTCGTGCAATAAACAACTTAACGAACAACGAAATAAAAGCAACTGCAAAACCAAACAAAAACAAAAACAACCAATAAATATTACATTAGATTGCATAATAATATTTAAAATATTTTTACCAATCGCGTTTTCTTCTTTGTTAGTGTGTGTGTATCTGCCAATCCACTAAAGTTGCATGTGCAAATCGAGAGAGCGACTTGTTGTAACCTGTGGGGGGACCACCAAAAAGAACAGTTTTGCGTTACCAAAAAGTTTACTCTACACTTCTCTTTCTCTCTCCCACTCTCTCTTTTTCTCTGTCCTTTGTTCTCGTTCTCACAGTGTTTTGCTATTCCCACCAGTGGGCAATTATCGCCGTTATCTCATACATCAAACATGTGAGAACTATCGACACAAATACGATCTCTTTACATTCTCAGTGGGGCAGGGGCCGCAGCGCCGCACAGTTTTGTGTTTTCGCAATCAACTAATCGATCCGCACGGTTTTGAAACGTGAGTACCATCATCCCAGCTAACTGTTACTACTCTACATAATCATACTACATATGAATCTATCTATTGCAGTCGCAAAATCCAACAACAAAATCAACATCAAACTGTGAAAAATTGGCGCAGCACTACAAGAAGCAGCAGCGCAAACCGTAAACGTGTAACGGAGCTCTGTAAGATGGGCGTAAAGAAGCATATCAGCGAGACACCTTGTAAGTAACGAAGCAACCCAAAGAGAAGATAGGAAGGCTAGACATACATACATAGAGAGCGATCAAAAAGCTAAAACGCAAAAGAGAGAGGGTATTACGTTCACCCACTCCAAAACAAAGAAAAAACCAACAAAAAATAATATGTGAATTTTTTGCTAATAGTATGTAAATCAAAAAAAATTATATATGTAAAAGGCACACAGACTTTGCAATACCCTATCCGAGCTCTCGTAATGCATAATGCGATATTGATGCAAACTCATATTGATCGTTCCAGTATACATTCATATGTATACATTGATTCTTTTCCCTGATTGTGTTCATTATTTTCAAGTAGGAGGCTTGAGTAGATACAGACAAACATATATCAATTAAAAATATTTCACTAAAAATAAACGTAACACAAAATGCTGGCAAAAGCTACATATGTACGTATGTACATACAACCGACCAAGGCACGTTGCTGCAGATACAGATACAAAATTCAACAAGAGATCGTTGCGTTGGGGGGTCACGCAGCTCCCTCATTCAAGGTCGCCCCCTCTCTCGCGCTTTGTTTTTTTTTTCTTGCTTGTTGCATCATTACTCATTCGGCTGTTTGCCAGGTCGTCGTTCCCTCAATCGAGTCCGTCTGCCGCTGCGCACGCTCACTTTTTGTGTGTTGACATTCACGAATCGGGGGGCAAAGCAAAACTGAAGACATAAATTGGGTCAACTATGGAATGATTTTTGTTAATGTTGTTTTTGGGTTTTCAAATTTATTTTATGCCAAATGCGCGTTACTTCATACATATGAGATTGGTGAGCAGCGCTTCACTACTCGGGTTTGGCAACATTTTGTTTGTGGCTTAATATGATCTTCACTCCGTTTTTCCTTCTATATCTCTATTCATCCACTAGTGAGCAAGTCCAATTCGGTGGATCTGTACAGGCCGCCAGCATTGAGAAAGAACAGTAGTGAAGAGGCAGCGTCTGAATCGACGAACGACCAACAACCAAAAGCAACAGCAACAGCAGCATCGTCAAATACGGCAGCAACGGCGACAGCTGCAGGCACATCAACTACCTCGAAATCGTCACCAAACAGGTAGGTCGACGTCTGGGTCTCTTCTCAATGTGTGCTAATCGATTAACATTTACTTTTTTGTTTTTGTTTTGCTTTCGTCTTTCGTAGAGAGCAACTGGCAGCAGCAGCAGCCACTCGGCGTGAACGCCGTCCCGACCGAGCCGTTTATGTGCCAAGGGCACGACGCAGTCAGACAACACCGCCGACAACAACAACAGTAGCAGCAGCAACTACAACAGCAACAGCAACCACTGTTGAAACGGCAACAGTTGTCGACATAACGTCACCCAAAGCGGACGATACAACAAACAGCAATAACAGCAACGGTCATCAGGCAGGGATTAAAAGCAAAAAATCATCAAAGCGTCGGGAGCAACGTGTTAAGAAAATTATAGAAAAACCCTGGGAGGATCCAGAGGCCTCAGCCACACTCCTTGTGATAGACAAACAGCCGACATCGGCCCTCCGCGAGACAGAGACTCAATTAAATCAAGGAGGAGCAGGAGACGACGAGAGCATTGGCAACTGTGATAAAGATAAAGAAGTTCGTATTCCAGTGTAAATGGAGTTGAAAACATTGTTCAAATAATTCTATTCCTCCTATTCTTTTCCAGATCATGAGCGGCAATCAGCAACACAAAATGGCCAACAAAAATGGCACCAAACAGCTGCTATCGACAGCATTGCGCATCGAAGATGCCTCCAGCAATTCTTCAGCATCCGCTGAGGATGCAACCAAATGTGATAATGATGTGCAGGAACTGCAACGTGCCTCAAAGGTAAGTTTCTCAAAAAAAGGGTTTTGCTGTTTTGTTTTTAAGCTAAAATATGAATCAACCATCTCAGGAAATAAACCGCAGTAATCGACGCATCATGAAACAAACATTTATATCCGATGTACTGGAGATACCCGATAAGATTGAAATCAAACCAAAAGCGCAAAAAGTTGCAGCAGCTTTACCACAACCACAACAACAACCACCACCACCTGCCGATAGTACCACCGAAGATGACGAGGAGGACGAGGATGACTGGGAAAATATGTTCGATGAAAGCGGAGATTGTTTGGATCCCAAGATACTACAAGAGTTAACTGATTCAGTGGGGAAATGTAAAATAGAACTACCCAAAATGGACTACACCGTAAGAATGAAACGAACTAATGACGGAATCTTTGAGAAACTATCAACTTGAACGTTTTCCATTGGCTAGGTCTATCACATTAAACAGTCACTTCTAAACGAAGAGGAGTTTCCCCATGTTTTGGAAGTATCCAATTTTCCAGTGGAATTCAAGACGCCCGACTTGCTTATGCTCTTCTCACAATACAAAGGCACTGGTTTCGATATCAAATGGGTGGACGATACTCACGCCCTTGCCGTATTTAGCAGTTCGCGCATTGGTAAGCCAATCACTTCTATCAGCGATTCGCCTTTCCGATCGATAATGTAATTTTCTTTAAACAGCTGCTGAAGTTCTAACCATGGGCCATCCTTTCGTGAAGCTAAAACCGCTAGCTGAAGCCACCTTGGAATCGCGTCTGAAAGCTAAAAAAGCAGCCACCTCATTGCAACCGTATCGTCAGCGACCAGAGACCTGTACGGCCTTGGCACGGCGCCTCGTATCCGGAGCTCTAGGTGTCAAACTGCCCACTGCACCGGAGGAAAGGGAGAATGAGAGGCGTGTTTTACGTGAAGCCAAAGGTGAGTCTGCTTACCCCGTTTTTGACCTTTTTGACCAATTGGTCTCTTTTTTTTCTCTCTCTGCAGAGCGAAAACTTTTAGCTGCCAAACAGCGGGATGAAGCCTGGGAAAGCTAGACTAAGAAAGGGCTTTATCAATTTATGGAAGGTGCATTTGAACAACATACAAGAACCGAACCTACAACTACTAACCACAATACTTTCTCAATCAAATCCATCATGCAAGCTAGGCAAATCTGTACTTTCAATGTTGTCGCTTTTTGTGCAATTACAACAGAACCCCACAAAGGAAATAACAAACATAATAGGATACGGATCTTCTGATTCGTATGTAATTCTTGCTCAATTTGTTGTACGCGCAGAATCCGTATCCACATCCGAGACTAGGCCATAAGAGAGATAAAGAATATCTATATATATATTTATTTGTCGTAGCAAGTAAACATACGTAGACCTCTATATATATACATATATATATATAAACTACTATTGTAACTACTATACATGTTGTTTTAACTTCAGGCATAAAATTTAATTTGTAAGTGCAAGCAATTTATATACCTAAATATATTTTAATAAAGTTTATAGAGCTTAAGTACAAAAGAGATGCAAAACGAAAACGTTTAAATCTGAGTTATTGAAATATCGCATTTGTGCGTACATACACATGTACAAAATATGGGTGTGTATTAGATGTTTTTAGAGTTCAGTAGAGTCGGGATCAGATACACATACATACATAAATAAATATGTATGTATTTGCATAGGGATACGACAAAATGAAGGGTATGTTACTTACCTTAGCCAATTAATAATCTGATCATTCCCGATCAATTTTCCTTCTGGTTTAATCTGTCGCTTTCACATCCATTTTCGAAACACAAAATAAGCGTATATTCAATATCGCAACTACAAACCGTTAAAACGGAAAGAGCTTTATTAAAAGATAATTTCAGCAAATGAACCTCCTTAGCCGGCCAATGGTGACAAAGAGAGAGATGCCAATACAGACAATGAAATCGAAAGAGACAAAACTTCTTCATCATGCCAACACGCGCATCTCCAAGTGGAACTAGTTCATAGGTCCCTTTCTTTCAACGAAAGACTATTAAAAGCAACATGCAAATAGGGGGCAAAATAATGGGGAGACATTCAAAGCAACTACGACAAGCCGGCATTCTCAATTTCGGGTTCAATTTCAAGCTGGTGGGAGTAAGCCCAAAAAAAAAAAAGAAAACACAATTCATAACAGTACAAAAGCGTGGAGGTAAATAAAAGGGAATATCTCCCACACAGCTGTGCGGAAATACAAATAAATATATGATTGTCAGAGGGAAGAGGCATAAGTTCATAGCTTCTGCTAAATGTTGTTGTTGCTGCTTGCTTTTGGCCCATTGAAATGACAACTATAAAATTTATGGCTATCGAATGAAATTGATAAGCTTCCCAATTGTGCTTATCATGGCTGGAACAATAACAACAATTGCCGATTACTCGCCTCTTCTCCCAGCACTTTTTCTCTGAATCAGATACAAAAAATATTTGACTGCGTGGCTGGCCCGTCATTTCTGTTTGATATGTAAAAGGGGGCGGGGATACGATTGTCTCAAATTAAATTAAAGTTAACGGAACTAATTCGTTTTATGTCACTACGTGGATTTCAGTTAACCGCTTGCACCATGTCAGCAAAGTTATTGGCTCTAAAACATCTTTTCCCACTGCTGTTCGTGGCTGTGGTATTGGCAGCGAAGCCGGAGGATAATGAATCCTGCTATTCTTTTGCCGGCGGCTCAGTCTATCCAGCGGAAGAGCCCAAGGGCGACCATCAGTTGCAATACACCAAAGCAGTCAGTAAGTCAAAACGAAACCCTGGAAAAGGGCTCCCTTCCTCATTAAATCCAAACCTCTTCTTTTTAGTCTCGAAACCGGCGCCCCCATTCGAGGGCACTGCTGTGGTTAATAAGGAAATTGTCCAACTTTCTCTCTCGCAGTATTTGGGCAAATATGTAGTCTTACTGTTCTATCCACTTGACTTGTAAGTAGATATATAGTTAAACAAAAACAGGATTAAATATAATATTTATAAACATTCTTAATGCACCTTTTGCAGTACCTTTGTGTGCCCCACCGAAATCATTGCGTTTTCCGATCGCATTGCCGAGTTCCGGAAGATTAACACGGAGGTTATAGCAGCTAGTGTTGATTCCCATTTCACACATCTAGCTTGGATTAACACGCCGCGTAAAGAGGGAGGTTTGGGTAGCGTTAAAATTCCCCTACTCTCTGATTTGACGCATAAAATTAGCAAAGACTACGGCGTTTATCTGGAATCCAGTGGCCATGCCCTGCGCGGACTCTTCATTATTGACCAAACCGGACTGTTGCGACAGATAACGATGAACGATCTGCCAGTGGGCCGCTCTGTGGATGAAACCTTACGCCTGGTGCAAGCTTTCCAATACACCGATACACATGGTGAGGTCTGCCCAGCTGGATGGAAACCAGGAGCCGATACGGTGAGTAGCCACGAACGATGATGATAACGAATTAGCCAGTCTTATGGCCATTCTTCTGTTTTAGATTGTACCGAATCCAGAGGAGAAGACAAAGTACTTTGCTAAAAATAATTAGAGACCGCATTTCACTGCATTCCCAGTTACGCATGTAGTTGATGTTCATGACTGACCTCGAAATTCGAACAATTAATGGACTTAACTCCCTTGTACATACCACAATTTATTGTCAGGGTCACATGATTTTTTTTTTTTTTTTTGTATAAAATATAACTTTTTTATTATACAGAAATATACAGCATAAACTGAAGTACAATGTAAAATATACCAGATCGATTCAATATATGAAATAAGTCAACGATAGATATTTGGATTCGAAAAAAAAAACAAAATTGAAAAATCTGAAGATTTGATCTTTCAATTTCCATTGAAATTCGAGTTTGAAATTCGAGAATTGGGATATTTTTTTAAGGTGGTTATTAACTTATGTCATAGCTAGCATGATGCACATATCCATATTGGTTTTAGTAGATCATATAAAAATATATGTATATATAATAAGTACGCCCATATTGCAGTTAGGATTCCTGTGCTCCGACTGACAGATAACTATAGGAATAGGAAATTTTGAGGGTGGTGCTGGGTTTTCGTTTTGTAAAGGAATTAACAATAACTAGGATGTCATAAGGCACTCGTTCTCGATCTACATATATATCGATCAGATTAGTAATCCAATCTTCTTCGTCACTTTTTTCATTTGTCTGAGTTGTTTGTGCGTTTTAAATGCCAAGCGTTTCAAAACGGAAAGAGGCAAACGAACTTCCATCCATCTTTCTCTCTTTCATTGAATTAGAGATAACAAACATAAAAAAAAAATATATGTATATATCACGATACAGTCTATAAAAAGAAATGCATTGTGCGTCGAAAACTCCGGGAATGGGAATTCCACTTGCGGTCAAACAGGAATTCAGTGTATAATAATTTTGTGGTATGAGTTGGAGATTCAAAATTATTTCATATTACTAACACTAAGCAGTCGGCAAATACATACATACATAAAAAGGGACGAGTGTGTTTGTATGTGTGTGTGGGAGATTGGTGTCTGTGCGATTATTTCAAAAAAAGGATTCAACACTAGCTTATTGCTCGTAGTAGACAACATCCTGCAAAGATATGAGTAAAAAAGGAGTTCGCACATCACACGATTTAGAAAAAAAGATACTCACAATTAGAAAAAGTGCTGAAAAAATTAAGGCTTTCATGCGTACATCGAGATGTAGGGGGAAGGTGACGCTAAAATAGTCCGCATCGGTAAATAATTCACGTCCCAGTCCAGACCATTGTTTTGATATTTTTCCGATTTGCTCATTATTAACGCTGAATACCTAAAATGGTACACAAATGGAAATATAAGTGAAGACACACCCAGAAATTGAGAGTAAAGAATGAGAAAAAACAGAGGGGCAAATACAGAGAAATCAGCACTGATTTAATGACGTCATTGGCCACTTGTTGCTAACCTTGAAATTGGTATCACTGAAGCATTTGCATGGACAGACGGGCCCTTCGATGGTCAGCACAATATCGCCAAATGAGTTTTTAATATTGAATTTTGGCTTCATGAAGGTGCACACCTGTTCCACGGTGCCGATCACCTGTCCTGGCGGAGCCTGCACTTCTACTGCATTCAAACAATTGGGAAAACAGCACAGAATGTCACACCGAAATGGCCGATGCAAATGAAGAACTTCGTTTTGAAAATTATCCAAAATTTTCATTTCGAACGGTCGAGATCGTCCTAGCAGATTACGAGTACAGCAATCGCTCTCCTCGGTGGCAAAATATACATTCTGGCCCAATGAGTTCTTGATCTTGAAACGGTTCTTTGTCTCGAATCCGGTAATCAGTTCTAGCTTCTCGATTTTCTGAGATATCAGCAACTGATCCAAAGCCGTTAAATACTCAAGGCCTTGCGGGCAGTTGGGCATGCCCACGGGTATGGACATCCAGTTCTCTGCATAGGAAACAATGAGGAATTCATTTTGATTAAAAGCCAAAGAGCGAATCTCTCGTTCACGCCCATTTGCATATATGTACATGCAAATCTAAATATGTATGCATGTACATATGTATTTTATATGCAAGATACATAAATAGATGTAGATATGTTCAGTGGGCGCAACGATATGGTTTTTACGCACCAACGGCTCCTCCCCCGCCACCGCCAGCAGTGACACTGTCGCTCACAACTGGATTTCCAGTTACCTGTGGCTGACGCACTACTGCATCATCATGCGGCACGTCCTGTGGCACTTCCTTGTACTCCTTCATCTGCATCATTTTCTCTGCGATCGATTAAATTACTTTATTTGTTTATTTCTTATCTCTTTGATTGGTTGGTTCTCGTTTTTTTTTTTTTTTTGCCAATGCCAATGTGTACTGTCCGTTTAAATAATTTATATTACTGATTCTATATACGAACGGAACATTATTTTAGAGCGTTATTGTTAATAACAAATCGACAAATGTTGTCTCTTTCTCACACACGCAGATTAATGCGAATGTTTTTACTTTTGTGAACAGTGCTGCCAGAATTTTCGAAGGAAACGTTTGGTGACAAATCTGGAGTATCGGTTAATCGACAAAGAGTCACATTTTGTATAAAATTTGTTATCGATTTTTTTTTAAATTTCGGCGCGGAGTAATTGGAGCTAATACTTAAATGTTAAAATTGCATTAAATTTTAGATTTAGGTATTAGTTAAGTCTTAGTTAAAATGGGCTGGATGAGCTTATCTGAGTTCATCTGAAGGATATCGTCCCCATCTTATAATATTGGATTGTACTAAATTCCGTATTTATTGTACATTTAGAATCTGTAAATTTCATGGTTTTGTAAGTCGAATAGCCATTTTGTTTATTATTGTTCAGAGAGGATGTTTACACGCATTTTATGTAATATATTATTATTTAATATGATGTAATAGACACTTAACAATGCTAACGAATGTTTAGCATTTTCTTTTGTTGTTAGCTGCATTCATTACATATGCTTTTATATAAGAATTTCGTGTTTTGGCGCGCTAAACGTAAAGCTTAAAATTAAATGAAAAATACTTAATTTAAAAAAAAAATAAAAAGATCGCTTGAAATAATTTTTTGTTTGTGTTTGTGTGTGTGTGTGTGTGTGTGTGTGTGGGGTTGGGTGTGTACGTGTGTGTTGTCGGCAGCCAATTTAGGAAATAATAAACAAACTGCAAAAAGAATAAAACAATGAAAACAAAAAAACTGTAGATTAGTAACTATAACTGAATCGGATTGGATCAGTAATGGGCCCATGATACAACTAGTGAATTTAGCGCATTAAAGTCATTGCTCTTTTATCCCAATCTAGGCAATATTTAAACTATTTGTAGTTATAGTTTGTTGCATATTGTGACGGTCATGGAATGCGCTAGCTTCGATGTGTCTTGTATCAGGGTATTAAACAAACAAACTTACTTACAAAACACATAATTAAATTAAGTCTGGCTTCCTTTTATCATTTCCCCCCATCATTTCTACCCAAAGCCACCGGCACTACTTGTTGTTAATGGACAAGCGTTCGACACTGGCCAACAGCTCGTCGGCTGTTTGTGAAACGACCTGCTCCTGATCTTCACTGGTACTTAGATTCTGCAAACGTTGCTCCAGCGCGGATAGATCCTCTAGCTCGCGCTGCTGCTTAACCATGTAGCGCAGAATTAAGGTGGTCAGCATGCACATATCCTCCAAAATTTTGGCTGTTTCAGGTGTGGGATGATCGTATCGATTGCGCAGCAATCTTAATTTTGCTTCGGCAAGCTCCAATGGGGTTTTATTACTCCTGTCGTACATGTGAACGCTGGCGCCGCCCTGCAACAGAATGCGCACAACCACATTGAAGTTATTCGAACTGGCGGAGATGACAGCCAGGTGAAGTGGAGTATTCCCCAGGGAATCGACGACATTCGGATTGGCTCCATATTTCAACAATTGCTGAACAATGGGTATGTAACCCCGACAGGCAGCCAAATGCAAAGGGCTGCGATTGTACTCGTCGCCGGCGTTGGGATTGAAGCCATCTTCAAGTATGCGATTGAGCAGCTCAATGTTGCAGGTAGAGGCGGCGGTCCGAAGCTTACGCTCGTTCGTCTTTAGCCAAATGTTACCATAGCTGCAGTATTGCCTTCGCTTGTGGCGCGGACGCATCTTGAGGCTCCGGCTGACCGATGGCAGATTCTCCGCATTCATTGGCAATGGCGGCAGATGGGGCAAGGCGAAGTGTTCTCCACGATCGCGGCTCAAATGGAATGCATTGGCATTGTTCGGATTGAAATTTGGCCACTCGCCGTGTGTATTCGGTGATGAGGTGGGCGTGGGCGGCATCATTGACGGCGGCGGCGTTATCATTATGCCCTTCGACTGCTGTGGCTGCGATTGCTGCTGCGGTTGCTTGGGCATCATCATCGTCTCCATGCCGTTTCCACTCAACTCATTGTTGCTGGCCGCAGCCATTTTCTCCCTCGCTTCGTTGTGCGCTTACGTTTCGTTATATTGCCTGTCCAATTGTTGCGTTTCAAATTCACAATTTATATCTTTTTTCTTAAATATTTTCGTTTTGTCTAGTCTTGTTTGTTTTTTTTCTCTATTTACATTTTTCTCGCCAGGGTTGCCACCTGCCAGAGCGGTTAAGTCATCGACGGCCCGTATTATCGATAGATACCATGCCCGCCGTTAAAACTTTATTTGAAGGGGATTGCATTAACTTGACGCCTGGATGCTGTCCATTTTGGGCTTATTTGCGCTACGGTATTTATACATTATATATGTTTTATATTTATTGGACGTAGACGTATAACGCTCAGTACAAACAAGTCGCCCATATCATACCAGACCCGGGCCTGTTACCGATTGACCCTAAGTAAAGATAGTGATTACAACCTCTGCCCACTCCGACCTAAGCGTATAGATTTATTACTTAAAACACAGATTAAACTAAATAAAGTGAAAATATTAAAAGTAATACAAAAAATAGGTTAAACAGAATTCGGGTCTTTCTAGATGAAACAGAAAAATATATCTGGTTCAACAATTAATCTCACCATTCAAAAGTTGCCACATTTTTATAGACAACTATTTGAATCTGTGGCGGCAACTTTATGGAAAGTGAGGAAAGTCATTGAAAAAAAGTATGTTGTTTCCTCGAAAAAAAGTATGTTGTTTCCTTTTTTTGTTTTCCTTAATGCACATTTTGGAATAGCATTTAATTTTCCAAATTATACAACTTTGCTTTCCCATTACTTAATTTCCCCTATTCTTCCAATTTGGCTAGCTCTCTCTCTCTCTCTCTCTTACTCTTCGCTTGCAATATGATTTTTGTATACAAACAAAAGTCAGCTGGGGAATAGACGCTGGAATAAGTGATTGACAATCCGTATAACGAATTTTGTATACACTTTAGACCAAAAAAAATTCAAAAAAACGAACAAACATGTTGTCTGACAGCAACATTAGATATATGGTTTCATAGTTTATGGTATACCTATATATGAGTATTTGTGCTGGCGTTAAACTACTATTTAAAATAGCGGTACGTAAAGATCGAAGTAGCGATTATTAAGCACTGTGAAGCAAAATGTTGCCGTTAAATAGGCTCAATAGTACCGAAATTTGTTTCGGTTACATTTCGATAGCCTTAGCAAACATCCCTCAGCGGTTACATTGTATCACAACTCTCTCGCGCACAGGCGCAGCAACATTGTACCTTAACAGAAAAAGAGAAAGAAAGAGAGGGACAGAGGTGGTGTGTGTTCCATGGGCGTACCCATAATCATATCCTAAGGGGACGTCCTAAATGGGATATGTACAACTCAAAGTTATCTTCCTAGTTTTATCCAGTTTTGCTCATAAACTTTACTATTTACTCGCAAAACTGCTAGGTAAAATGCTGCGCTCTTCCTACGCCCGTGGACGCGGTGCGTCCGTGTACATGTGTGAGTGACAGCAGCAAAAACAGGGTAAGTGTGTCGAGCCCAGCTGAGCTGGTAACACCAACACCAATACCAAAACACCAGTACCGAGGCCTAGGTGTGTGTGTGTGTGTTTTTTTCTTTTGAACCCTCAGCCATAGGCCATCATCATCCTCGTCATTCGCTCGCCGTCAGTCGTTGTTAGCATACAAACGATAATACGTCACGAAGAAGTTGGTGTTTTTTTTTTGGACTACCTTTTCTTCGAATCGAATATCGAAGATACAACTGAACATAAAAAAAACTAACAGAAATCCACTGTGCGTTTCATTTAATAGAAAAAAATCCAACCTGTTACCACTAGCTAAGGCAGAGAAGGTGCTTAAACTATCGATCAATAAAATCCATAGCTAAGCTTAAGTCAATGTAAGTAAATGCAATTTCCTTGTTGGTTTTTTTTTATCCGTTTTAACCCCTATTTTCGGTGTTGTTTTTTTGCGGAAGTGATATACTTCTACATATACATATGTGTATGTCTATTTACATATATTTATGTATGTCTATTTACATACATAGCATACAGATGCATTTAAATATATTTATTTCCCCATACATATGTACATATTAAACCTTGCTATATACTTAGTGCATACATACTTTATACACTTCAAAAGTGCAGCCATGCGAAATATTGTACATCCATACATACACAAAAAAATTACATACATACATAAGTAAAAATGTGAAAAAATCTGATTGCACCTTCGCATCCGCACAGAGTTCACACTTTTTGCATTAGTATGACTGTGACTGTGAGTGAGCGTGTGTGTGTCTGTGTATGTGTGTGCCGTGTGTGTGCCTTGTGGGTCTATGTGTGCACTTTTTCCACAGAACACGAGTCCCCAAAGTTCTTTTAGCTGATTTTGTTTTCTCTACTTTGTTCTTACCATCTAATAGCCATAAATTTGAATTGCATCACGTTTTCAGCATTTGTAGTGTGATCATTATCAAAAACCCAAGAAGAAACAAATCACATCGAAAACTAGGCGAAACTCTTTGAACTCATAGAAATTTTATTCAAAGTCGTAGATACAAATAAATGCATCGCATGGCCTGTCAACGATCTATGTACATTTTTTCTGGGTTTTAGTTTAATTAACTTGGCCTTCCTGTTCTTAACCATTTTCCTATATTCTTTAAAAATACATCTTTAGTCACCATCCTCCGTCACCACCGTCCTTAAAGTTTTTTGTGCTCCTATTTGTTTTTGTTTGGAAACCGCAAAGTAGTTTTTGCTGGATTATCTAAAAGATACCCAGTTCAAGGTACACACACGCAGGTCAAAACAACAAAAACAAAACCCTATGTGAATCATGCAGAAAACTAAAAACAAAAAAAAAAAGGATCATAGAAGTTAATTTCTGCTAAGCCGAAATGTACATACCCTTACAGTCTTTGACAGTTATACATACAAGACCTTTGAACTCTTACAATCACCTGTTTAATCTTTTGATCTATCGTTCCTATATGATGGCTCTACGATCCGGATTTCCATCCTCTATTTCTCTATGATTAAATACCAAGTTTTAGCCCTGCACCTTTTAAATTGACTTAAACGGACGGAATTGGGTGAATTGGGAGTTACTCCTTATTTGCGTTACAAATATCTGACAATTTTTGTAATACCCTATGCAGGGTATAGAAAAATGAAATAAAAGAAAACAAAAGCAAAAGAAAAAAGTGCAGAACAGGTCTTGAAACAGCGGACAACCATTGTCTTTTGGGTAGAAGACAGAAGTTGGAGAAGCTGCCTGAAAGAGTGCCTACCTTTGCAAAGATAAATCAAGTCTGGCCAGTTGTTTAGGGGTTCTATGTGTATATGTTTGCACATGAATTTATCGGTTAACAGCTGATGCTACTAGTCTTTTGGCATTCAATTCGTATGCATCCGCCAAATAGTCGTTGTCAAGATCGGCTAAATGTCGCGGTAATCAGTCGAATCGACATGCACTTGCTCTGGAGTCTAGACTTTTGGCTTGTCTTTTAATTTGACAATCATTAGACGTGCCATCGCCTTGCCTGCTCACAGGTAGCAAAAACTGTAACGATAAGTAGGTAATTTCCGGCTAATCGCAAAACGGCGATTATTTTTCAATCCTCAAAAATAAACTACAAATGACTTTTGTCTAAATCTGTTTCAGGACCTTCAGGACAAAGTCAAGGTCCCGACAATTGTGAGAGAATTCGTTTCCATATAATACATATATGAAATACTGAAAAATTATAAGAAGAAAATTACGTCATGATTTTGTAAGTTGCAGCCTTCTTGGGGGTTGTAAACAAATCCAGGTGGTAGGCCCAGTAATACAAATTGACTGCATACTGCGCAGTTCTCAGAAGGGGGTTTGGTGGTGGTGGCGGTGGCGGTGCCGTTAGTGGTGGTGGCGATGTTACTGCTGCTATTACTGACGTGGCCCATAATTTAACGTGCCAACATTTAATCGATGCTATAATGAGGTTTAAATACAGTCAGGCAAATAGCAAAGGTGACCCCGACGAGTGGAATTAAAAAATAACAAAATTAGAATGTCAAAAGGAAGCTGCAGCCCTTTTTTAACTAACTTCTATGCGGAAGTTGCTATTTATACATACATATATATATGTAATATTTATAAATATACCCTTTTTTAAATCCATGTATGTATATATAATTGCAGTGGAAAAGCATTGACCAAGAGTAAGAGAAAAAAAGAAAAGAGAGTTGACGACCAAAACATTTGTTAAGGCTAGGAGGTATCGAGTTCAAGTTGTAGACCCTCATTTCAAACTGCGCAGGTCAAACTATTTTGTTTGTAAACAACACATACCAGAGAGCCAGAAAAAAACAGCGAGAGAGAGAGAGAGAGAGAGAGAGATTGAGATAGCTAGGAGTGAGGTACCTCTCCGGCGAGAGAAAGGTGCGGGAGAAATTCGTTGGAAAGTAGGGGAAATGTTTCAGTTATAGTAACCAACTGAGGTTTTCATTTCTATTTTTAGCATTTTATGCAAGAGTTTCCCCACGAAGCAAGAGAAAGGACATTTTCTCATGGCTATTTTGGAATGGATTTCAAAATCGATTAGTTATTATCGAGTGAGCGACCACTACAGTATCTCAACATCAAACTCTGTTCCCAAAAGTAGGCAATTGTAAAGCTTCATGTAGCTATGTACATATGTATACACTCTAAGGAGCTCATGTACGATCAGGCTCAAAACGAATGAGCATGAAAGTATAATATGCAAACATGTAATACATATTAGTTAACTACGTCGCTTAATATTACTATACATATGTACATACATATATATGTAATTGCCTTGGGGCTAAGGGCCGAATATTAAGAGTCACACACGCTGATGCAATTGGCGATAGAAGTCGGCGTTCGATGATTTGACTATACAATTGATTGATTGACATTATTTACTATACCTGACTAACTAACTGACTGACTGGCTGACTGAGTGTCTGACCCTATTGGCCCATCCCTATACAGATTATATCTAGAAGCATATGTGCATATAAGTATATAGAAAGATATTTGCTGGCACTGATAAACAAAGTGATAAAATTAATGCGTCGTCGCCTATCAAAATCAGACTAAATAGGTATGTAGGTATAGGCATAAAAACTGCGTCGATTGAAATTACGTTTTATACAAGTAAATGATCGTATCATTTATATATTTATATAGTGAATATGTATATGCATATACATGCACAATAAAAAGCTCATCTAAATGCCATTAATACTTGTGGAGGCAAAGTGCAACCGCAGCCCCCAAAACCCCAATCCCAAAGGGGGCTACAGGTATGCGAACTTGAAATTCTCGTATATAATTTTAATTGATTTCATTGTGTGCCATATTTATCATCGATCGAACGATTTGATAAGCAAGAGCAATAACACACTCAACTTGCCCAATCTCCACGGCGTGTCTCAATCATATTTATTTCTGTACGGCGCTCCAGCACAAAATTATTAAAATAAGAAGAATAAAACGAAAGTCCGCATACATGTTAAAGAAAATCGAATTTAAAGGATTTTGAAACACTTGTTTTAGATTACCAGTTGGATGGTTTTGTTGAAATTATTTCATGTTCAATGAAATCCACGGTCAGAATGACGCATTTGAGGCTCTTGCAATGCGTTGGCGTTTGCATTTGCTGCGCAATTTGCTTTAAGCTATGCTTGCTCTCACCATTCCCCCAAGCCGATGAGTTGGGGACGATGTTTTAGTGTTTTGTTCGTACTTGGCTTTTCGTCTTATGCGCAGTAGCCTAGATATGAGCCCTTTGATGCTGAACCGCCCCCAACTTCTTCTTTTGGCTCTCGCATGTTTGTTTAGATAAATGCCAAACATTTGTTGAGGTTTCCAGCCCATTTACATGGGATGCTTATAATTTATGGGGTTTGTCTACAAAAGAAATGCTGGAAATTGTATTTTTGTTTGCAAGACTTTTTTCCATGCATACATACATATGTACATACATATGTAGTTCTTCGTTGTTTATTTAAGTTTAAAGTGTTGTCAGAGAGACAGTCGTTGTGATTTGTTTTTCTTTTGTTTTTTTATGCAATGACGCCAATTTTGTTTATATTATTGTATTCCACCAATCTGCGTAAAAGGTATGAGTGTGTGTGTGTGTATATGCATAATACCTACACGTACATATTATTGTTGTTTGTGCGCGTGTGGCCAAAAAAATGTTATTATGAAAATAACAAAAACGAAAAAATACAAAATTTTTAGATATGTATATAGCAACCTAGGTATATAGGAGATATACTGTACTCTACCTGTATTGGTGTGGGCATTCATGTTTGTAGTGCTCAGTTTTGTAGCCGCAGATGTGAGCTACAACTTGTCGCCGAGCCTGTCAGCTGTTGCATGATAAAAACGTTTCTAAAAATATCAAGAATACAAGCTGATGAAACCAATACAAATGCATCTACATTATATAGCAATACAAGCACAAACTAACCTTGAACCTGGCCATCAGGTTGTGTTTTGGTTTTTGGCCAGATTCTTTCTATGTATGCATATACTTAAGCAATGATAAATATCGAGCACTTTCATTGAATAGAATTCAAAAAGTTTTGAGTGAACCACAAAGTTTTGAGTGAACCAACAAGTTTTAGCGTATTTAATAAACTAAAATAATTTTCGTTTAAATGTTTTTAATTTCTTAAATGACTTGGAAAAATTACTACATTATTGAACTCTCACAATGTTGGTTACCAAGTTGATAAACGTTTTAACTAAGATAAGATTTGAACATTTCGTATTAGAAATATAGGGTATGTGGTATATGTATATCTATTAAATAGCTGTCCCGTGTTTGATTCTATTGCATAATATCATAACTCATTGACTTAATAGTGTCCACACCTACAAACATATATTTTGAATTCAAAATTGGCTACTTTTTTTAGATAGCAAAATCCTTATTTGTTTTTTTTTTTTTGAATTTAGATTAGCAATTTTATGCGTTTTGACTGACTGCTGCCTTGGCAAAGTTTTTGCACTTCTCAACGTGACTTGGCATAAACTTCATTGCTAATAAGCTCATTGAAAGAATACCACTACGACGAATATATCTATCTATACATCCATCTATGTATGTACATATGTATGTATGTACATACATATGAGTCTGAACTTTGAGCAGACAGCTGCGAACTACTTTGGCAATCCTCTTCCTTCGCACTATACCCAACCCCTTTCTCACTATGTTGGCTTAGTCAGCAAAGAGCCACTTGGTCTGGCAGATATAGAAAAGAAAAAAAATAATAACAAAAAACACAGAAAAAGATATAGATACACAAATACACACATACATATGGATGTACATAGAAAAACTTATACGAGAGGGAGCAAAAGTGTGTCAAGCGGACAACAACATCACAGCACCAGCTGATCGCCTCTCTTTGTTGTATGAGTGAGAAAGAGAGAGTGAGAGAGAAAGAGCGCTAGCAAAGAGAGCTTTGCTTTTTGTTGTTAAACAAAAAATCACGAAACTTGCGTATGATCGCACTACCAACCTCTCCTTCTTCCTACCAGCTGGTGCTCCTCAGCTGCTTGGTGGAGCATAAATTTTGACGTCCTCCTCTCCCCTCCGTCTACAGAGCCCCACAGCTCAGGCCTTTTTGCGTTTTAAAAAAATACATAATTATGTGCTTAGATACGCTCTCTCTCTTTGTCTTTCCTCTCTCTCTGCTTCTCTCTATCTCTCTTATCGCAATGCCCCAATGCCCAAATGCTCAGCTGTTGCTTTACTTCTGCTGAGGCTGGCATTCGCCTTTGATATTTGAAAGCAAACGCAACGCCAAGTGCAGTGCGAAAAGTGAAAACCGAAGGAAAACAAAATTTTTTAAACATTATTCGAATCGGCAGAGATATAGGTAATTAAAAAATCAGTAAAAAACTATGTACCCAAACCTTTTGGCTACATCCCCCACCCAAAAAAGAAAAAAATTTAAGAAAACAAAATATGAAGACTTTGTGATTTGTGAGAGTGCAACAAAAATTAAAATTGGAGAAGCCAAATACTTGGCCGAAACAAACACGAGGGTTAAGCCAGAAGTTGTGAAAAAGTACAAACTAATTTTAATCTTTATTTGTTTTTGTTTTGTTATGTGTGGAAATTACAAATAATTTTGGACAGCAGAAATATGCAAGTTTAAATTGTTTTAGTTATCCAAAACTAATATACACTGATTAAGTGACATAATTGCAGGGAAAAGTGCTTTGTAATATCGTTTCTCCGTCATACTTTTATGTGAAGAGTAATAGCTTTTTGGGAACTTTTGTGCTTACCCTCGCAGACACAGATACTGGCTCTGGTCTACAAAAGATATGCTCTCGCCATAGCTGATGTAGCTTGTAGCTTTTTGTTGTTGTTGTTGTTGTTGTTGTTGGTTCTTCATTTGGTGCGCTTTTGAAATTCAAATGCGCTTCCGTTCAAACAAAATTTTCTGTTTTCAGTTGGCAAACGAGTGTCGACTTAGCAGTATCTTTCTAAACTGTTGCCTGTGGTTGTGCCTTCCCTCATCGAATCATCTCTCTCTTTCTCTCTCGTTGTCTCTGTTTTTCTGTATAACATACTACTCACGGATAGTATTTTATTTTCTCCAAAAAGACATTACGTTCGGTTTTCTTTGTTTGAACCTGTTACAACAACAACAACAGCAGCAACAACTACCATCTACAACAAACATAATATTAAGTGTTTTAAGGTGAGGCAACCCACAATATCGTCATAATCATCATCAACTGATTTGCCCAGATAATGGTATAACAATTAAGTGCAATTAGTAAGACTGACTTACATGTTCTCTCTGTAGAAGCGAAACGTAACCAAACGAAAAAAGTCATTCTGGCTTTTGGTTTTATTGCGCTCTCCCAATCAAGGTTGTAGCTGACGTCATTGAGGAAAGATTGCATAATTCTTAAAAAAAAGAAAAGTCCGCCCCCACCCCCCACATCCACCAGCATCATAACAAATATAACTCATCGAAGTGGGCAAATTGTTTGAATTTGGCCAAAAAACAACAGAAGCAGAAACAGAATAAATGAAAGGGAAACACATACATACACATAATGGCAACAAAACAAAGGAAGCTTTAAGCTAATCAGTTACGCCAATGGCCGTTGATTGTATTATACATATGTACCTGTATGTATGTGTTCTGTATATGGGTGTATAGGTAGTTGGTATACTTACCTATAAAGCTAAATATCAGTTCCTATATTCTGTATATATGTTTTTTTTTTGCGCAAGATACAGCTCTTTGTTTGGTGATTTCATTTTTATGGCATCTCAAGTCAAGTGGGCGAATTTCGTAAAGTTTCGCAAATGAATATCAAAAAATTCTTATCTATTTTTTTTTTTATTTTATAGATTCTATAATTCAAGTGCAGGTATATACAGTTCTTTGATATGAATGAAATTCCAAAGTTTTTATGTAAAACTGATGCAATATTGTTGCTATAATTTGCTCCCAAATGTAGACTATAGACATAGATAAGGTGTAAATTAGAATAAATTGGATAAGAGAGCAACTTATATCTTAGAATTCTATATAAATATGAGCTAAACGAATAAAAAACTTATTAGATTCTTATTTGCCTTGATTCGCAATATCATTAGTTTACCAGATGTTAAACAAACTTTAGTTGAATTAGTTCAAGCTCTTTAGCCACGTTGAATTCAACTCTGTTTTCTCTGCCTCCTTCTCTCGCCCCCTTTGTTTGTAGAACCTTTGGAAGACACATTCTAGGCTGTCGAGCTGTAGACATATAGACATATACTATATATTCATGTTCGCATAGCTGAGAACGTCGCCGTCTAGTCGAAGCGTCTAGCGTGTGTCTTATCGTAATACTATTTTAGAGTGCATCAAGTTGTCAGTATATTACACACGATGATAATCAAAAAACCGAAAGAAAAAAGAAAACAAACTATAACTGCACCAAGGTATATTGACTTGAGCAATATTTATAAATTTACTATATATGATAAACAGCATATGTATATCTAGACAACTTATATAATCAAACAAAACACTCATCAATCAAGGTCATGGCATACACATACATATATGATTGAGTTTGTGTGAATTTAAGCACAGCTAAATGCAATTTGTTGTCATACATTTTAAAGAGCCTTATAGATATATGATATATCTATACAGGTACAGGTATATGTGTAGGTACATGTATATATACTTATATTCTACATATTACATATAATTTGCAGACCTGCTTACATTCAACCAAGGTCACTTTTATATAGCTCTTTGGTGACAAAAGTGAAAATGATTTACTGCAAATCAAGTACAAACATCAAGCCAATGGCCCAGGGCCCAGATTGAGCTGGTGCCTTTGTGTTACTGTGCGGAGGTTATCAGCTATTATGGCTGGGGGTCTGTGTAAGAGTGAAAAGTATATGCCAATGACGTTTGATTGGTGTTTTTTTGTGTTCGACGTGTTTAAAAATAAAATTCTTGCGCGAACGCAATGGATGGACAAATTTGCACGGACATCCGCAATGTGGGTAACTGCAACCACAATAATTGCATATTTATGCATACTTTGTGCCAATGTTTAGATATTCATATATGTATACATACATACATACATATATATGTACGATCTAACTAATGCACTTGTAAATGTAATTGTTTGAATGCCAAACGTCAAAGCCAAATATGTACATCGTGGCAAAATATGGTTACAAAAGAAACATTTTGAGGTCGTTTCCTAGTTTTCATGACGAATTTGCATTACGATTTTTCGGAGGAATTAACACTTTGAAATCACTGCGACAGTACTTTTTGAGATAGAATGCCTATTCTTCTTGTTTATCGATTGAAATTTCCAAATTAAGACCGTACTCTTACAATGTTTGGTGTGTTTGGTGATTTGTCGAATTTTCGAGTAGACTTTATGCCCATCATTAAAGTCTATGTTCAGCTTTCGCTGGCATTTGCCTTTTCCTCGGTAGGGTATGGACTCCATCAAAAGCATTTGCTGCCAGTTCGCTAGCTCTGATGGTTGTTGTGCAGATTTCACTTGCCTCTTTATAGGCCCCAGTGCATTGTGTGCATTTCATGTAAACGTGTTTTTTTGCGTTTTGTTTGCGGTCAAATTGCAAATTGCTTTGCTTTACCAGGCCATGCAATTGCCATTGCCAGTGCAATTGGCTTTTGTCTTTCCATTCGCTTCGTTTTGGCCATGATGGTTGTTGCATTTGTTTTGGGGTTTTCAGTTTTCTTTTCATGCATAATTTCACCAGCAAGCAACCATCATCCTTATCCTCTAAAGCACTCCACTTCAGTTTGCCCATTGGCACAGTTTTGATTATCAGCTGCACTTAATAGTGGAAATGGCAAACGTTTTCAAGCAATTCAGTTGACACAAACACACACTCACCGATATTTTCCCATTGTCATGACATGAGCTCAATTCCAATTGTATATACATATGTATTGTATGGTACCTCTATATAATATAATTGACTTGATCATATGCATGGCACATGCACATCAGCGGGTGCAGCACAGTGCCTATCAAACTTTAATATAGTTTTCATCGTGAATAATAATGAATGTCTAGTCTGAAATAATTGCCATCTTTAGATTGTTTTTCTAAATAAAGCTTTGCTTTCAATCAGCATCAGTAAAAGATAAAGAAAACATTTCCACCTGAACACAATTATATATATGTACATACATACATACATATGTATGTGAGCACACTTGGGGTTGTGGACTATGAGTAAAACACGACTCAGTTTACTAATGGAAAAGAATTCTCAGTTACCACGCAGATGACAAGTACTTGGCTTTTTAATAGCTATTAAGGTTTGGATTATTTTTGCATGATGTAGCCGGGAATGCTTTCACTTGAACTGTATGTAAGTAGCCGACTCGTTGGACATATGTACATACAGTTTGCAGTTGCTTACTGACGCAGCTTAAAATGGGAAAGCCAGTCAATGGGGAAATGGAAATAGAAAAAGGGTGAAGATGGTGGCGCTGGTGGATGGTGATGTTGCCCGATTACGCAATATGCGCACAATTTGCTAAGCTCATTTGTTGAATGAACAATTTTCTGACGTTTTTTCTTTTGCCTAACCGTCTTGTTTTGTTTTTGTTTTTTTTTTTTTTAGCTACACACAGAAACACAAGTACACAGCAAAAACAAAGACGCAGCAAAAATAAGCGAATATAAAGACTGAGCAACATCCAAGGAACAAAACCAACAACTTGCAACATTATAAGCAATCTCTCTATTATACAATTGCACTGATAAAACTCTAAAAACTTAACGTATATTGATCTCATTGAAACAACAATCTTCTAGAAGTTAACTCCAAAAAGCAATACGCAAGCTATCCGTACAGCGAACAGTAGCATCCGTACATCCGAGGACCGAGTGGATTGTATAATGTTTAGCAGTCTCGCAACGTTTCTATTTGGAGCGCAAGCAACTGACGAGTCAACTCAAAGTAACGAATTATCCAATCCCGGCAACGGCGGCAGCAACAACAACGATTCTGGCAACGATCAGGTCGCTGGAGATGTAATTGAGGTGACCTCATCAACGCCATCGGTAACGGGCAATAATCGAGGCACTGTGCGCAGCAATAATAACGGTAAACGTGGTGGGGGCAGCGCCAAAAATCGTCGGGGCAAACAGCGACAGCAGCAACATAAACAGCCGCCAACTATAACGAAGCTACTCACTCCTAGCGGGGGTATTAGCATTGACGAGGACTTTGACGAGGACGAATGGTATATTGTCGAAAAGGAAGGTAAGCTATAAAGAAAACTGACAAAAACTGAACACCAATTATTGAAACTAAAGCACAATCAATCAATTAATCGTCCACTTTAAACTAAATTTAAAGTTTCAAATATTAATGATATTAATAATCTTTTGGCAGACGAAGAGGAGGATTCTCTGCCACGCAGCGACTCCGAGGAGGAGCTATCGGTGGTGGAACTTCAGCCGAAAGCAGGATCTGCAAGCCATGGCCTTGCATCATCGGCGGCTGCATCGGCGCGCCGCCGTCAGCATATCAACTCGCATTCCCTTTACAGTGGACCGCGGCCACAGCAGCAGCGCAATTATATGCAACGCTCGCGCGTAAATCGGCCATTAAGCATCTCAACCCTAAGCCCGCCCAGAAGTGTGCCGTCATGTGCTGGCGTGTCTGACACTGACAATAATGTGAGTCAGTCACTGTATGTTGCGGCGGCAGCTACGGCTCCGGCATCACCTTGTGGCAGTGAGCAGGGTGGTCAAGCTAATGGCGTGCTCATGGAGGAGTCCTGGTACGTAACACCGCCACCATGCTTCACCTCGATTGGGCCAATCAATATGGAAACTTCACCATTTGAGAATCTATTGATTGAGCATCCAAGGTTGGTGATCTTTATTCAACACTCACACATAAAACACCTTCAATCCCTCTTCATACCGGCACCATGCTTAACGCAACAAATTCTAAAGGAATTCTCATTACGTATGTCTTTTCCCTTTTGTATTGCAGCATGTCCGTTTACCGTAGTATTAGGCCCACTCAGGAGGGCACTGAAAGTTTTGTAAATCTTGATCTCGGGGCAGCAGAAGTGTCACAGCAGCAGGAGCACGAATCACTGGAGGATGCACAGGCCGTTTCAGAGCCTGCAAATATCGTGCAGGAACAGCGTTCTTCGCACAACGCACGTTTCGATCGTCATGCGGCGGCTCAGCTGAAGCAACAGACTCTGGCTCGCCAAAGCCAGAAGGTAAATACACACATATCCATACTTCCTGCTCTTAAACTAATCCATCGCAATTATTGATACCTTTTTAGAGCAACAACAAGAAGCAGCACCAGCAGCTATGTCGCAGCGCCATCAAACGTTCGAATAAGGTTCGCGATTTTCAGGCCAAGGCCAACCGGCCGCGTCGTTCGGACATGCAACACTGCAAGTTGGTCAGTGGCGCCAACAACAACCGCAAATGCTGCTTCTAAGCCTCCCTCCAACCACAATCCCTCTTTCTAAATATGAAGGATTACAATTATATATAGATATATATATAAAAATATCTTCAAACAATCATGGCAAGATCAGCATCAGTTTTAATTAGTATTTTAACCGCAACCACAAAAAAAAAATAATATATATATATATAAATATCAAAATTTAGCAACACTAAAAATATTAATATAAAACTATGTAAAAAAAAAACCAACAATGAAAAAAAAATATATTCATACATAAATAACTATATATAATTATTGGTGTAAATCTGTAGATTTTAAATGTTCACAGTTTCAATTTAAAACAAAGAAGGAAAACAACAAAAACTACCAAAAAAATGCAATAAAAATTTTAAACTATACATATTAAACCAAAACAAAAATTACAAAAACTATAAAAAATGTCAAAAAAAAAGAATGAAAGGATTGTAACAAAAATATTATATTACAGTAGATCTAATATTATTTATTTAAACAAAAGAAACACCCACGATTATAATTAATTTCTATAAAAAGCTTATGTTAATCGAATGATTGAAGGAATTTAGTTTTAAATCTAACAAGTCGACAAAACGCTACAAAAATTCAAGGGATCTGATTCTCTGATGTATGGTTTACCTATTTTTTTTTTTTTGTTTTTGTTTATGACAATGTATTATTATTATGCTTGATGAATCGGATCTTTATCTATGTAAATGTGTATGCTTGATTATGTTGATGAATATGAGAAATGAAAAAAGGATATCAAATGGGACAAAAAGTATGAAAAAAAGTGTGAAAATATAGAAAAGAAACAAACAAAAAAAGTATAAAATATAGAAAAACACAATAAAAATGACTAAGCTAAAACTTAAAGTTATTGAAGTTTTATTCATTCAAATTGGCTATAAATAAACTGGAGTCTACCACGACTCTAGTGCTAATTGCTTTTAAAAGGGAAGGGAAGAATGAAAATGGATATATAAGTCTTAAACGGAAATGTAAACTTCGTCCTATACAATACCTGAATATACCCAAGTATATACAGAATATGAAAAGTCGACAAATTTGAATTTAATGGATGATGCAATTTTGTATGAAAATGAGCGAGAAGGAAAATAGTTTTAAAAATCTCACAAAACTGTCGGCCGTTAAATTTACTTTGCCGAACGTTTATTTTCACATTTCACAACAAATTTAGATACATAGAAGGATCTCAGAAGTGTCACGGGAAACAATGTATTGCAAATTGTGAAAAATTCCATGTTATCCTAATTATAAGTCGTTGAAACAGAAAAAATATATTCGATTAATGGATGATGCGTGTGTTTTGTTACCATTATTAATAATCTGTTTGGACGACCATTGCCAGAGCCATTACATAATACGATTTATTTTCTAACCCCTGAAACTGATGTAACCATCACCAGCGCTTAAAACTGTTTGTGGCAGCAAATTAAATGTGGGTCAACTTTGCCGAGGTGCGTATTTCACTTGGGCGCACTAGGAATCAGTCGTCACACTGGTGAAAAACGCTGCCCTTGCATGCCATTAGCGCACCACCAGGGTCAACATGTGGAGGCGGGGGTGCCTTTCACAAGACACCTTAAAACACCGTTAAAATGTTTAAACAAACTAAGTAATTAGCAATTTGTATTTTATAAAACCCCCACACAGAAACCGACAAACACATAGACAGGCAGACACGCTTGGTAAAATCTTAGGAAAATGTAATTAAAAGACAGTTACCGTTATAGGTAAATGCAAGGCGTTGACCTTGGCTGAAAGACCAAAAGGGGTCGGTCAGTTCCTCCTTAGATGCTGATGCTGCATTTCTGCGAACTTGTAAATGAACGGTAACTTTGATTGCTTGAATGAAAGTAAATCAAGAGGATGGAGTGATAACGTTACCCAACTACGTTACTTGGGGGGAGCAGAGCTCTTCTTTAACTTCTTCATTTTCTTCTACCACACTTCTAACCATGTGGATGAGTGGATGAATGGCTTGTTGGATGTGGTTGGATGTGGTTGGATGTGGTGGAAAAACTTTATAAAGGTCCGCCACCAGCTGCGCTTGGCTTCACACCTAAGCGTAACGCGAAGAGCTGCAAACCATCGTCCGTTTGTTCGTAAGGCACATCTTTCTCTCTCGTTGTGGTGGTGGCGCCCTGGCCATATTATGTAAGATTAGGCAACAACCTCTCAGATCTATCCACCAGCACAACGACTCGTTGTGATTCTATTTGGCAAGTTGCACTTGAGTGATTTTTCGGTCTGCCAAAAAGCGAAAACCCAAAAACCAACAACACTTTTCCGAAAAAGACGTGTAACATCTAAAGCAAACCACCTGATAAACGGCATAAATGACGTAGAAAAAGATCGGGCAATATCCAACCAAAAACGGAAAGAGAAAAAATCATCTGAGCTATCATATTGAAAGTGAAACCGTTTTGTACTATTTCTTTTGGTACGCCTCGTCAAGTTTTATGAACGACGCCTGGAGGAGTTTCGTGAAAAGTCACGGGAAATAGGTCAACTTTTCTTGCGTTTGTTTTTTTTTTTTTTTTTTTCGTGTAAAAATTTGTGAACATTATGAAGTAATCATTTTGTAAATACTTTAACATTGGAGTAGGTCAGAGATCAGTGCATTGCCAAAAGCTGGCAGTATAACATTCCAAGAAGTAAATAACTTAGAAAGTGTTAAAAAAAATATTCTTTGTGCCGATTCATTAGGTCTTTTCTTGTTTTACAAGCTTTAAAAAGTAAAGAGACAGCCTAAATTTTATATATATATATCAATCCTGTGGATATTTGTAACAAAGGTAAGTGCATTGAAATAAATAAATGATACAAAAAGATATTTCAGAGACTTTGACAAATTATAAGTTGCTGAGTGTTTTGGCTGGTATTTTGCAGTTTGTTGTCTTCAATTAAGATAATAATGATCAAAGGACTTGGCTTTTGGTCATCAGTATTTAATAGTTGTTTTCCTGCATTTGTACGTGCCTTTGTTTAGTTAGCATTAAATAATTCTATATAAAGGCATGTAATGGAGTTATTTTGTCTCATATTAATGGAAAACTGATAACGCTTAGGAGAACTTTTTGATTCTCAATGCTCAGAATAAAAATTTATTGTGTGTTGTTTTATTGCTCTTCCGGTACCGTTAGCTATTCCATTTAATGTTCAGCCCACACAAAGGTGGCCAAAACAGCAAAGGCAGAAGGAGCCAAGAAACAGCTCAAGGTCAGGCTACAACTACGATTAAATGTAATTATAAAGCAAAGAACCACAGCTGAAAATAATGAAAGCCAAAAACCGAAACCAAACACTTTAAACTTAAAACCATTGCATAACCAAGTAAACTAAACAAAAATATCAAAAAACAAAAAAATACGAATACAAACAAACACTAGCAGCAACAACAACATGTTGAAGCTAAAGTAATTATAACAACAATTAAGCAAACGGCGTGCGTTTTTACAGCTAAGTGTAAAACCAGCCAAGCATTTTCATTTTGCCCAACTTGGCGGCTTAGTTTGAGCTAGGAGTTGAGTCTAGAATTCGGTAGCATCCACACAGAGTGAAGTGCGAGCAAAATGAAATCGCATAATTCATTAAACTGTCATCAAAATGTAACTCTTCGCTCAGAAGCGGCGAACAAGACGCTGAGACAAAGACAGAGAGGTGGCTCTATGACTTTATAATTAATAACGAGAAGCAAAACGCAAGTGGCTGACAGTTTTATGCCTTTGACCTTAACGGCTGACAGCAACGGCAACATCAACAGCAGCAACAACATCAAGTACTTTGGCTTTATCAAGCGTCTCCTATTGTTCTAGGCTTTAACCAATAAGCGCGACATTGTAGATAGGGTCTTGAGAGTCGGAACAAAGCGACTCCCTCCACATTATGTAGACTGATAGTCTGTGGAATCACCTGATCAAAGGGTATCCAAGCTTCGTATTGCTGTTGTGGCCAACTATTGCTTCATTTTCTGCTTGTTAACCATGTTTTCCTCTGCATATTGACCATAATTAATTTATGAACCACATACTTCCTTTCTGCCTGTCTGCCTGCCTGCTTCACGCATTTGGTGTAAGTGAAGCACAACAGCCAACCAACACTTGAGTGACCACTAGCAAGGTCACGCATTGAGCAAGACCCTGAAAATGGATTATGATGTGTATATTGACATGCTTGCAAATATATGTATACTTTCTGTAGCCAACAGTTGCTCTTGGGAATCGGAGATGAGAGGATTTACCACAATGCTGCTGCTTATGCTGCTGCGGCTGATGCTCATGTTGCAGGTGAGTGAAGATGAAGATGAAGATGGATAAGAAATGAACGAAACGAACCTTTCACTATTAAGCTCAACTGGAGTTCGACTTCTTTGGTGGTGGTTGCACAGCTGGTTCGAGAACAAAGCAAATCTATTGCAAAATCTAATCTATTTAACAGTTAAATCACATTCTCAGAATGCACTTCCTGATTATGGCAGAGGCACATGAACCGTAACCAATCGTTGGCCAATTTTTGGGCCTGTCTAACGGATATGCCGCCGCTGCCATATATTGCGAAGCTTCCCCCTGAACACACAAAGAGAACAAAAAATAATGTTGTCTATCTGCCTGCTGCAGTGGCAGCAGTAGCTGATTTAGCAGTTTTTAAACGCACCTTTCACGTTTTGACTTTTTAGCCCTTTGGTGATTGCCTCGAATTGACCAGCACTGATTATGCCATCGTGAGCAAAGCAGCTGTGGCCACCACAACTCAGGCTGCACCACCCTCAGCTCTGCCACCTGTTCCACTATTGTTACGTAAGGGTCGAGTGCAAACTACAACTCCCACGCCACGCACTCTCAAGCATCCTTTGGGAGATGTTGGTCAGAAGGAGCTGGTGGCTCTGTCCTCCAAATCGTATATATCGGGACCCACCACTCAGGCCTCTAAGTTGAGCAAGCGTGCTGGACTGGCGGGTTCCAAGAAGTTTCCAAAGGACACAACAAATCGCAGCAGTGCAACTGTGGAGCGCAACAAACTGCAGCATGATGTGGTCAGACAAAGGATTCCATTGTGTATACGAAATGTGTTTCACGCAATCTACTCTTTTAACCATTCTATAGCCCGATCATGTGCCCGATTCCTCTGGCTATATACCGCAACGTGTGGGACATCCCGTGCACTTGACCTACGACTCAACTGGTGTTGATTCGAGTGGTGCGCCAACAGGTACAGATGGCAGTGGCTATCACGTGGCTCCATATGATGGCAATAAATGGCATGAGGAATACTGGGAACAGGATTATCAACAATTTGGCCATAATGCCACCAGAGTTCAACGTAAGTTGAAAACATTCAACCATTCAAACATTTTTCTAAGGAGCCCCAAACTTATTCCAGACATTGAAGCCGAATGTCAAGATGATTACATGAAGATTCGCATAGGTTTTAATGGCTCATTTAGTGGCTTGCTCTACTCAGCTGGTTACGCTTACGATCCCGATTGCATGTACATAAATGGTTCAGGAAGGGATTATTATGAATTTTATATTCAATTAAATCGTTGTGGAACCTTGGGCAAGAATTCACTGCAAGAAGAGAGTCGCAAAAATCCTACTGTGAGATCCTAGCGAAACATTTTCTATCTCTTATACATTTTGATATAAATTTGCAGAATTTTATGTGGAATACTGTAACTGTTCAATATAATCCCTTAATTGAGGAGGAATATGATGAACATTTCAAAGTCACTTGCGAGTACGGATATGATTTCTGGAAAACAGTCACTTTTCCTTTTCTCGATGTGGAGTAAGTGAAAAGAGACTAAACTTGAAAAAGGTTTACAAACAGTTTTACGTATTATCTCATTTTTTGTTGTTCTTAGAGTGGCCACTGGTAATCCTGTGGTCTTTACCCTGAGCCCTCCAGAATGCTATATGGAGATACAAAACGGGTACGGCATTGGCGGTCCTCGAGTCACTGGGCCAGTGCGCGTGGGTGATCCTCTGACTCTGATCATTTACATGAGAAGTAAATATGGTAAGTTGAACTTTGGACTCTACCTCGATATAGTTTAGTTTCGTTAATCATTTTTCTTCCAGATGGTTTCGACATCGTGGTCAATGATTGTTATGCCCATAATGGAGCCAATAAGCGCATACAGCTCATCGATCATCAAGGTTGTCCTGTGGACGATAAACTTATTTCCCGGTTTAGAGGTTCCTGGTCGGATTCGGGTGTATATGAGACACAAGTGTATGCTTACATGAAGACATTCCGATTCACAGGTTCACCGGCTCTTTATATTGAGTGCGATGTTCGCATGTGTCATGGACGTTGTCCCGTGAGTGTTGTTTGGCTAAAATCTCTAGTACTCCTTAGTATTAATATTCCAAATATTTTATTTTTACAGAGCCAGCCCTGCCATTGGCGAAATCTGAAGGCGGTTACCAAGCGTGACACCTCCAATAAGACAGCCACAAATATTTCTGTGCCTCCACACTCAGACGCTCTCGCAGAGGCGGGCACTTCAACAGATAGTCCGGGTGGGCAGGCATCCCTTTCCGAGAACGTCAATCTCTTTCAATCGCTACGTGTACTTCAAGAGGGCGAGAACGACGGTGATGATATCTTCGCCCATCGTCAAACAAAGCCCATGCAAGCCCCCCAGACTTGCCTAAAGACCTCAACGTTTTCCGCTCTTACGGCAAGCTGCTCCGCCTTACTCTGCATTCTTACAGTCACTTTGCTCATTGCCTGCTCCCGCCTTAAGCGGCGCAAGGAGTCCACGCTCTATGATTCGTATATAGCTCACAAGGGCCAGATCGATTGATCCGAAGGAAATGTGTATTTTTAAGAAGGTTTTGTAAATAGTTTACCACAAAGTTCTAGGCCTAAGGAGTATCTTTAGTTTAGCCGCTAAGTTTATTTCCAATGTCTGTTTGGGTTACATTTATATTTTATTTATCCCAGTTTTTAATTGGATAAATACATGCGGTATTTTTTTTTTTAACTCTTTTTAAATTGTATTTTATTATACTGGCAGAATTTTATAAGATGAACAATCATTCATAAATTCTTATAAATTTTAAACTTCTAACGGCTAGTACACGATATAAGCCGGAGTCTATCCGTCTGGTTACTGTTAGTTTTCCTCGCACAACTGCTTCGTTTTAAAGTTAGAATTACTGCTAAGTTACTGTTAAGTTAGCGGAAGTGACATTCGAATACAGGTAGGCATTAAGTGCAAACCTAATTTCGTTTACGAGTTGTACATATATACGGACTTAGTACGAGCGCAGATTTTATTTGCTTAGACCATGCCCACTTTCGCATATTTAAACCAGAGGGCCGGGGCTAACTTCGACCGCGTCAAAGTTTGTATACCCTTGCAACATTTTTGGTAACTCTTTCCTTACTTATAGCCATCAAAAGTGGAAAAACGTTTAAGCTAAAAAGGCTAATGTTTGCGAAAGAACGGCCTACATAGGAAATAACGAAGATATTGATCAAAGTCACTGTTTTCCACCGATCGTTCCTATGGGAGCTATATGATATAGTTACCCGATCCTTATTAAATTTGGCACAATCATTAACAGATATATTAAACTAACAAATGTTTAATTTGAAACCAATCGCGTCAAAAGTAACGAAGTTATTCACCAAAGTCACTGTTTTCGAAAGATCGTTCCTATGGGAGCTATATGATATAGTCACCCGATCTTGATCAAATTTGGCATAGTCGTTTATATGTGTAATTAACTCACCAATATTAAAATTCACGACAATCGCTCAGAAAATAACGAAGTTATTGACAAAAGTCACTGTTCGTGACTTTGCCTTTTGTATGGGAGCTATATGATATAGTGATCCGATCCGGCTGAATCCGAGATATACAACGCCTGCAGTATAAACAAGCCTACATGCAAAATTTCAGCTCTGTAGCTCTTACGGTCTAGGAGGAGTTTGCGTTGATCCAGACGGACGGACGGACGGACGGACATGGCTATTTGAACTCGTCTCGTCGAGCTGATCAAGAATATATATACTTTATATGGTCGGAGATGCTTCCTTCTATGCGTTGCACACTTTTGACCAAAATTAATATACCCTTTTTGCAAGGGTATAAAAAGGGAGAGATCTGAAATCCTTTTTATCCAAAGATACTCAAATGTATTTATATCGCTACCACATATAA
Organism: Drosophila willistoni; assembly: GCF_018902025.1. Classification (NCBI taxonomy): domain Eukaryota; kingdom Metazoa; phylum Arthropoda; class Insecta; order Diptera; family Drosophilidae; genus Drosophila; species Drosophila willistoni. The sequence goes on from NW_025814057.1 coordinate 567,694, forward strand.
TACCCCTACATTGTTCATGAAGGACTGATTTCTGAATTATTCTTACTATGAGAACAGTGAGGGCTATGACTTAGATGGTTTCCTAGGTGAAACAACTTTTCGAATGCTTTTAAAATGTTTGATGAAGATTTCGAAATAAGCTTTTCTTATGTATGAACCTACTTCTAAAGCAAGCAAGGTAATTTTTGATTCGTAGCAGACTTTTAGGCTGCTACTTGTATGTTTAGCTAGATGGGGTCTGTTAATTAATGAGTGTTTTTGGACTTATTTATGCGCCACCACACACAGACACGCATGTGGCAAGCATAAGGAAGTTGAAATTCTCATTTTGACTTGTGCCACTTGTGGCACTTCCTCATGGGCCGTATGCCTATTTAGCGTTTTGCGTGTCATATTCATTTTGAATTTATGTGCTTTGCCTTTGCTTTGCTTTTGTTTTGTTTTTTTTTTTTTTCGTTTTTTGTGTCGTGAGTTTCATTTCGTTTGGTTTCGTTGTTGATGCTACTTCGAGCTGTTCGAATTTGACACAAATTTTCAGCTGTGGCGCGCCGCAAAACGTTGCCCAAAGTGTTAATATGGTTGAGGACTTTTAATATTATTGCCCAACTATTGCTGCTGTTTTTGTTGTAGTTGTTGTTGTTGCTGCTGTTTCTGCCGCTGCTGCAACTGCTAATTGTGTAATATTTGTTTTTTTGTTTGTCAGTGAGTTTGCTCATTTGCCGCTCTTACTGCTGCTGTTGTTGCTATTTACCAAAAGATTCTTGAGTGTAAAAATTAACACTAAATCATTAGTTGCGATTTGCAGAAGTCAGAATTGCCTTGGCTAATTAATTTATAAAGCCATGCTACATATGAGAAGTAAACAAAACAAAAAGACAAAACAAATCCAAATGTTTATGATGGCAAATTAGATTTGTATACAAATGAAAAATTGTTTTCACAGACAATTTTGCATACAATGAACTTATGTTTATTTATTAATGGCTCAGAAAAAAATTAATAAGACAAACACATACACACAAGATTTTTGAACAAACGCAAAATGTGTATATCCAATTTTAATTTGTTTGTGCTCAGAGATAACACGAAATTCGGTAAGTTTGATTAATAGCTGCATAATATTTTGTAACTTTTCACCCAAAAAATTGCAAAGAACATCCTGCTGACTTTTTTGGAGTGTCAAATACTTAATCACATTCCCGAATATTGTGATTCCAAACGTGCTTTTAGTTTTTATTTGAATTTGTATAACACGCCCAGTGCCGCTTTCTCCCTCGTTCGGATTGGCGGGGCTTTGGCGGCATCATTTTGGAGTCACGTAAAGACCTTGAAATTTTTACAGCAGCTGCCCGCCCCAGAAAGTGTTTCAATCAAATACTGAAATAATTATGTAAAAACAAAAATAGTAATAATAATAAAAAAAATTAATATTAAAAAATAATCTTTTTCTTTGGCGCGTTGGCGTTTGGTTGATTCATTCGATTTTTATCAGCCTTTCTGGTGACACCAAAATGGCAGCCAAATTGCTGCAACTTTACATCGAACAAAGCTACAAAATTGAGATTTTTTGCCTCTTTTCGTGGCGACCTTAGAGCTGCTGTGTGTGTTTCTTTTTTTTTTTTGGTTTCGGTTTGTGTTTTTTCTACTTTTCAGCAGTCACCACACCACACACATGTCTCATAACTTTTGCACGTTCGTGGCCAGAGTCTTTCGTTGTTCGTCTTTGGCTTGTGTATTGTAAGTTGTATTGCGCTGTCATGCCTGCACATAAAACTCATCATCATGAGGCATTCAGCCAGCACCCAGCATCCAGTATCCAGCATCAACAATGCAAAAATATGCTTTCATTACCAAACGTCTAGCACGGGGTTTTATATGGCATGCATAATCTGTGAACTCTCGTTTTTTCTTCCTCTGTTTTTTTTTATAATCTTTGTTTTTGTTTGTTTGTTTTGCGGCATCACTTAAATGTTGCAAATATCTTGGGCGAAGCGATTTGATGATGGAAATACATTCCTGGATTCCAGGAGCCAGTAGACTCCTTCAACCTTCCAGCCACCAAGGACTTGTCTGAAAGTTGTGGGTCACATCTCTGATGATTGTCAGGAACTCCTCATTAGTTTCCTTTACCCTCTTACCTTTTTTTTTTTTAATTATTAGATATGATAGTACAAAACAATTTATATAGATAATGAGTTTGGCTTGTTAGAAGCTATAAAAAAAAATTGTCCTTACACCCAACCAGGGTCATTTTAAAACGAATTAAAAACGATTAAATGGTTTTTCCAAGTTTATTTAAACCATTTGGATTCCATCAATTATTAGCGCATATTAATGATTAATATATGTGCATATACATATGTATCTGTATATCCCCGCTACTGTGTGTCGGCTACAAAGTGATTAAACACAAATCATAAAAGAAATACGAGAAGTATTTGCAAAAACAAATGCTAAACAAAACGCCCACAAAACCTTTTGAGGCGTTGGCTTTTATTAGTTGTTTATTTTTTGATAGCTAATTTTTAGGCTCAACGCGGTGCTGTGATGGTGACTAATTAAAGAGTTTGTATCATAATTAAGCGGAATTGCGGAAATACAGACACCAGCAGAACTTAGTATATTATATTTCATGGTCGCTGGTAACGGGCTGGCTAGTCGCTATGCTGGAGGTGGAAAAGATGGTTTAAGGTTGAGTGTTATTCTGTCTTGGGGCAAGGGTGTAAACAACAAACTGCAAACAGCTGTTATTTTCTTTTGTTTACAAAATTCCACCCTGTTATTTTGCATCTCTTCTCTCTGTATTTCGCATTTTCTATCTGTCTCTTTCGTTTATCCGCGTTTGCGCCTTGAACTTTGCCCTCTCTGATGCTGCTGAGGCTGTGCGCATCCCATTGATTTTTTATCCAGGATCCCGAAGTAGAGCTCTCAATTTAATCCGCACCCAAACTGCCGAAGCAAAAGTTGTAACATTTCGGACAATCTTAACAGAAAATCAAATAAAAATTGGTAAAAATCATAGTTAAAAAATTTAAACAAAGAATCACTGAATTCCAACTGAATCAAGTCAAGTTGAGGTAAAGGAAAACTTTTCTCTGCTCGTTCCGAATCCATCAACTGATTATTTGTTCCGCAGGGCGTGGGCTCAGGCCTTTGTACTTGATGAAAGATGTTTCAACTTAACAATTGTAAGTAAGTTTTAATAACGAGCGCGGAAGACCGAAGAAAAGTCGCCTAGATCAGTCCAACCCATCCTAGCCCAGATCAGACCAGTCCGGAAAAATAGGATCGGACATGGAGCTAACAAGCAAGTCCTGGCTCTTAATAGGCATCCTCGGGTGGATGCTTTTGATGACAGGTATGTGTGCGTGTGTGCGTGTGTAAGAAAGTCGAGTCGACACATTCGACGAATTATATAAGTGGAACAACAACCAATATTTACTCGAAACTTTATTATATATATACATATCAACGGAAACTAGCAGCTCTTTTTTCCAGCAATGATTTGATTTTTTTCTTAAATTTTATACAAAGCCCTAGCAGCGATGCTTTGACAAATTCCTCATTCCTTTGCATCACCAAGCAGCAGCCAATCTTCTTCTCCAATATAACAATTCTTCAACTATTACTAACTACTACTACTCAACAACCACCTCTACCAACCACCACTTGAATGTCTTTGTGTATATAGCTTATTAGCCAAGACACTACCAACATCAACACAATTTTGCCGATTTGTCGCGTTCGAAGAATTTGCCAAAGCCTCGCTGCTTATGCTGCAAAAAGATCCAACCATGAATAGCGCTAATCATTAAAATAATTAAATCAAATATACATATATCTATCATTTACTATATATATATAGGTAAACCAGCCAATTTCACCCCCCACACCGAAAATCACAGTTTCCCTTGGAGAACTTCAGTAGTCAAACATTTTCCAAACAAAACAGTAGCACCCCTCTGCCCTTATAAGTCCCTGTTTATCGCTATATATATATATATACATTAATATACATTATATTTATATATATATAATCGCTCTCTTGCTCTACTTTAGCCTAGTTATCGCTCGATAAACTTTCTGTTAAACACCCCAAAAAATACCTAAAAACCACTTACTACTTACTTACTTAACTGCCTACTACTCACATACTACTGCTATCTATCAGTCTTATTCTTCTTTATAACTAGTAAATTTTTTAGTTTTACTACTACTACTACTACCTATATATATATATATTTTTGTTTTTTTTATCATATATGGTAGTTGAAAATTTTCTCTTAGGCGCCGCAGAATGGGTACCCACAGCGAGACCGACAAAATAATATGAATATAAACAGCAAACGAAATCTTAAAAAGAAAACAATTGTTAAAGACACAAAAAAAGAAAAGAATAATTACAAATTGACTTGAAAAAATGAGATTTCTGTATCAACTGCCGAATCTTAATTCATACTCCTTCTGTTCTGAGCAGTCCAAGAAAAAGTGAAAAAAGCCAAAAACTTTAGAAACATAGTCAAGTGAAAATACTTCCTCGACAAAAAAGGAGTGTAGTAATTTTTTTAGGTACCCATATAACAAACATATAGCTCACACATACATGCACTCACTTCTACACAGACAGATGTGCACACTCATTCATACAAAAAATCTCACCCCACCCAACTGCCTAGAGCAATTGCAATTTCTGCTCCATATATCCACACATAAGTAGACAAGGATAACCCGGTCACAGGCCATAAAATGGAAGAGAAGCAACAAAACCCAAAAAAAGTAGACCCAGAATGTGGTCTGGTAATGGGAAGCCAGTCCATCTGCTACTGCGCAGAGAGAGAGGGAGAGAGAGCGAGAGTGAAAGAGCCATTTATTTTCTTTCCCTCTTCTTTTCGCTCTCCCTCTCTCCGTTTCCCGGATAAATCTTCCAAAAATTTATAGTCATCTCTTTCATCAATTAGTTTAGCATTCTCGTAGCTAATACTCAGCGGGCCCCTTTAGAGAAGTTTTATCTAGATGTTTGTTGGAAGCAATGCTCACACTTTGCACTGACGACTATATATATATAAAAGTCCTTTCATATGTATCGTATATACTTACATACATAAATGTAAATATATATATCCCTATATATGGTAGTTAGGCTCTAGGACTGTTTGTTTTGTAATCAAGAGGTATTTGCCTTAAATCACGAAAACTGTTTCACTCATAGTTGATAGTTTTAGGGCAAAATACCTCCAAAAAGAAAATTAAATGCGGCGGCGTATAACCCCAAGTCCTCCTTTAACCCCCCCTTCCACCACCACAAAAAAAAACCCCAAAACCACCACCCCCATTATACAAAGAGGTAACAGAAATCACACCACAGACTCTCTCTCTCAAAAAAACTGAACAATTATCATTCAACAAATCGAGCAATCTACTAGTCATTCTTACAATTTTCCTTTTATACAAATTCCAAAGACCAAAAGAACAAATCGGTATCAAATCGGTTTCTTCTTAAAGAATCTTTAACTCTCTCTCTCTCTCTCTCTCTCTGCCTCTATTTCTGTCTTTCTGTCTTTCGCTCTCTCGCTCTCTTTCGCTTTCTCACTTTACCTTTATTTCCATCTGTTCCTATCTCTTTCTAAGCTATATGTCATCATAAGACCATTCAAAAATTTAAAAATTAAAGGCCAAGAACAAAAAACTTAAACCACAAAAAGAAATACTTTAATCATCCTTGTAAACTTTGTTTCTCCGTCTTTTTTTCTTCTTTTTTTTAATTTTTGTTTCAAAACGTATGTTTAATTTTCTTTTACGTGCTCCGTTACTGTTTGTTTCCTTTATTTTTGTTTTTAATTTCTCCCGTACTTTTGTTTAACATTGTGATCCTTGTTTTCGGTTCCATTACGTTTTCGGTTAATTTTAGTCAATGCATCCGAAGATGAAGAGCGCCTGGTGCGTGACCTCTTTCGAGGCTACAATAAACTCATACGACCCGTACAGAATATGACACAAAAAGTTGGAGTAAGATTTGGTTTGGCGTTCGTACAGCTAATCAATGTCGTAAGTGTTCAATCAAAATCAGAAAAAACCAAAACTTTAGTAGCGTGTATAATTGTACTTTCAAGTTGTGTTTCAAAAACAAAAAAAAAAACAAAATATTCTTGAGTTTCGTTGCTGCCCACCCAATAAAAAACAAAACATGCACATAGGGTGCAAACTGTTTTTAATTTATTTTAATGCTTTGTAAATAATTAAAATTGTACATAACTAACAAATTTTGTTTCACCAACGAGGGCAATCCTAAAAGTTTCTGAAAAGTACCCTTCGTTGAGCAGTGTCATAGTGATGGAAGGACGACTGTGTCCATCACTCAGTAAATATAGGTCAGATCCTTGCTGTTAGTTTCTTTTGAGTTACTAGGAAACTTTTAGGACTACTCTCGTACTACTCGTTGTGCCTTGACTTGTCTCTTTGTACCATATAAATGTATGTTCGTAGTGAAAAAAAAACACAAACAATTCAGTTGCCTTAGAACAAAATACTAACTCTAATCAAATTAAGAACATAATGACTTAACTACTGTATCCCTCCTTCCCTTCCAAACCCTTCAATTTCTTTCTCTCTCTCTCTCTCTCTCTCTCTCTCTATTTCTCTCACTCGCTCTCTGTTTGAAAATTTTGATGCGTACGCAAAATATTCGATTCGATTCGAATCATCTCTAAATATATATACATATTTATATATATATAAATCCGCATATTAACACGAATCGTACCAAAAAAATATCTCATCACCATGATCACAAAAAAAAATTAAACCAATTTACCATGAACTATATCAATTCCGAACAAGAATGAGAAAAATCAAATTATGAAATCAAACGTTTGGTTACGTTTGGTTTGGTACGACTATCAGCTACAATGGGATGAGGCTGATTACGGCGGCATTGGTGTACTACGACTGCCGCCCGATAAGGTTTGGAAACCGGATATTGTGCTCTTCAATAAGTGAGTAACTATAAGTAACTAACTAATTAACTAACATACTATAAATTAACTCCATCGATATGAAATCGAGGGAGATTTCGCAATGATCGTAAAGGAATTTATAGGAAACCCAACATTGATAACTTTTTTTCTTTGTTATCTCCAGTGCCGATGGCAATTATGAGGTCCGCTACAAATCAAACGTTCTCATCTATCCCACTGGAGAAGTGTTGTGGGTTCCGCCGGCCATTTATCAGAGCTCATGCACCATTGATGTTACCTACTTCCCCTTCGATCAGCAGACTTGTATAATGAAATTCGGTTCTTGGACTTTCAATGGTGACCAAGTCTCATTGGCCCTGTACAATAATAAGAACTTTGTGGATCTATCGGATTACTGGAAATCGGGTACTTGGGATATCATTGAGGTGCCAGCTTATTTAAATGTCTATGAGGGCGATAGCAATCATCCCACTGAGACGGATATCACTTTCTACATTATAATACGACGTAAAACACTATTCTATACGGTCAATTTGATATTACCTACGGTGTTGATTTCATTTCTCTGTGTGCTTGTTTTCTATTTGCCCGCCGAGGCCGGCGAGAAGGTGAGTTGGTTGGCTTAACTTGTTAAGGGCTAAGGTCAATTCTCTAGTCAAACTGGTTGCTCTTCCCGTCACATTGCTTAGGTCACATTGGGCATTAGTATTTTGCTGTCACTGGTTGTGTTCCTGTTGTTGGTATCCAAAATTTTACCGCCCACTTCGCTAGTGTTGCCGCTTATAGCTAAATATCTGCTATTCACCTTCATTATGAATACCGTATCTATTCTGGTTACGGTGATCATTATCAATTGGAATTTCCGAGGTCCACGCACCCATCGTATGCCCATGTGGATACGTTCGGTGTTTCTACACTATCTGCCAGCCTTCCTATTTATGAAGCGTCCGCGCAAGACCCGCCTACGCTGGATGATGGAAATGCCAGGGATGAGCATGCCAGCCCATCCGCATCCTTCGTATGGCTCCCCAGCCGAGCTTCCCAAGCATATCAGTGCAATTGGTGGCAAGCAATCCAAAATGGAAGTAATGGAACTATCTGATCTCCATCATCCCAATTGCAAAATCAATCGCAAAGTGAACAGTGGCGCCGAACTGGGCCTCGGCGATGGCTGCAGGCGCGAAAGTGAGTCTTCCGATTCAATTCTATTGTCACCAGAGGCGAGTAAGGCTACCGAGGCGGTAGAGTTCATCGCTGAGCATTTACGTAACGAGGATCTCTACATACAGGTAAGCCTGCTTTCAATCAAGGAGACTTTTCACAGATCCTAATTTCTTCCTGGTCTCGTTTTGCAGACTCGCGAGGATTGGAAATATGTTGCCATGGTCATTGATCGCTTGCAGTTGTACATTTTCTTCATTGTCACTACGGCAGGAACTGTTGGTATTCTCATGGATGCTCCACATATCTTTGAATATGTTGATCAGGATCGCATTATTGAAATTTATCGCGGAAAGTAAACGAAAGTGGCAAAGCACACAAAAAAAATAAAGGTTAAACATTGCAAACGCAACAATAAAACAACTAAAACAAAAAACAATTAAAGAAGTTTTTTTAGATTTTAAACAAATAACAATTAAACGCAAAAAAAAAACATTATAAAATATTATAATTGCTTGAAAAACTGCATCAAATTTAGAAAAAGGATTAGCCACACACCAATCACACCATGATAGTAAAAAAAACCAAAAGAAAAAATTAAGATACAAAACAAAAACAAAAAGCCATTTAACCAACTAAAATACCAATTAACAAATTCTCACCAGTAACTGCAACAGCAATTTAAAGCAACAACAATTGTTCATAGCTAGCGGAATTGTGTGTACGTTTAGCCATCTAATTTGTAATAATTTTAAATTTAATGAAAAACTAATTAATTTTAAGATTATAACAAAAGCAACAACAACAACAACCACTGTTTTCCAACTTGTTACGACGAATTAAGTTTAAGTATAACTAATTATGCCCTCTACCCCAATAATAATAAGGATAGAAGGTGTGAAATGCGAACTCCAAAATATATGCCCGTGTCTAACTATATGCATACATACATATTTATATACTATATACATATATTCCCGATCACCCCCAACAAGACTCAGTCTGTCCGTTGGCCAGTCCAATTCTCAGCATAAAGGATAGCATAACTTTGATCAGTACCAGATCTCAGTCAAATTGCTGAACTTGAACTTGACTATGGCAATTTCCAACTTCTTACGACGAATTAAGTTTAAGTATAACTAATTATGCCCTCTACCCCAATAATAATAAGGATAGAAGGTGAGAAATGCAAACTCCAAGTTATACGCCCTTGTCTAACCATATGCATACATACATATTTATATACTATATAAATATATCCTCAATCAGCAACCACAAGACTCAGTCTGTCCGTCGACTAGTCAGAATAAAGGATAGCATAACTTTAATCAGTATCATGCCCAGATCTTATTGCTGAACATGAACTTGACTATGGCATTTGGTGTGCTACTTAATTCTGGTAAAGGGTATCTTAGAAGTCGGTATTCCGACTTAGCGTACGGATTTTTTTGTTTTAATTGTAAGATGAATAAATCAAACACAGAAAAAAGATTTGTAAATGCTTCACCAAACCAAGCAAAAGACAAACCAATAAAAATTCAAAGTTAATTAATTTATTTGCCTTTTGAACTTAGATAATTGGCTGACTAATTAATTGGTATTGACAGTTATTTAGTCAGCTATAACATTATTGGTCACACATACCCATGGAAGTGGCTAGAATATTCCTTTGGCGAGTCTTGATCATTTTTCAAACTCTTGGAAAGTTTTTGTTATTCAAAGGACTTGCATACTTTCTTTATTAGGCTATAAAATAATTGTTTATCGGATTATATAAGGATTAAGAACTTTTTGACTGTCAACCAAATTCATAGCAGGTCTCCTACAACTTGCTACGCCCCTGTGAAGAATTGATTATGTCAATTGAAATACGTTTTCAGCATTGCTTACCATGTCCAGTGCTATAAATATCAATAAAGTCGAAGTCAATGTTTGAGTCGAGGTTGGGGGTTGCCGTGTTTTTATGATTATCTTTATGTAACTCGACAGCATTCCTATCACGACGACTGACTTACCCGTCAGGCATTTGATCAGATTACCTCGCAATTTCTCAAAAAATAATCTGTCTAAAAATATGGAAAATACTATCTACAAAAAATTTCACACATTAATCATTCTCACGCCTCCGCACGCATTTGTTGTGAATTCTGCCTGCTTTTGATTCTATTTGCTGATAAACTTTGAGTGGTTCCTGGTTGGGTCATAATTTGTTCAAATTATTAAATAAACCCTACACAACAAATTCTAACTAGTACGCTCTGTTATTGACTTACAATCGCCGCTGATTACCAAGCACTAGTACACAACTTGGCAAAAAGGTTGCAGCATCACGACGGCAACAGAAACGGCAACAGCGACAACGTCTAAGACGATGACGATCATCATGCTGTACATGTTGTTGATGATGATGATGATGATGATGACGATGATGACGATGATGACGATGACGACGTTGAGTCGTCTCCCCTAGCTTCGACTGAGCCAAAACTAGTTGGCCAGCTCAAAAAGCTAGCACATCTCAACGAGCTTGGTATAAATTCGCCAAGGGAGAACGTTTTGGGCATCATTTGATTTTTCGATTTTGCAGCGAAGACGTCGTCGTCATCATCGTTGCCGCTCAGCCTAGACAGACTGCTAACCCAGTGGATATATTTTTAGTTAAACCGGTAATAGAGATCGTGAGTGTAAGGAAAATTTGGAAAAGCCGCGAAAAATGGTACGTTTTGCCCTGCCCTGTCTAGCATCGAAAGCTTTAGCATTTACTTTAACTATCTGTTTTTAATATCTATTTGTAGCGCCTTTTGTTACCTCTGGTGGCTTTGATTGCCGTCGTTCAAGCGGATGTTTCACATTTGGATACGGATTTACAAGAGGATGGATACCACTATAAGGAGCCATCGGTGCCATTTCCACCGCCGCCTTCTGGCAACGGTATCGAGGATTCGGGTCTAATTCCAGCACCGGCTCCTACAGTGCCGGACGCAGGATATGTGCCTCCACAAACTCAGCCTCCCGCACCACCGCGTCCTCGTCCATCGTATGGACAACCACCGGCTCAACCCGCTCCGCCACCGCAACCTTCTCCGTCGTATGGCCAGCCACCAGCTCAGCCTGTGCCACCACCACGTCCTCCTCCATCCGTTGGGCCACCCCCAAGTCAACCTGCACCACCGCGGCCTTCTCCGTCATATGGGCCGCCACCAACTCAGCCTGCACCACCACCACGTCCTCCTCCATCGGTTGGGCCACCCCCAAGTCAACCTGCACCACCGCCACCACCACCACCGCGTCCTTCTCCGACGTACGGCCAGCCACCGGCTCAGCCACCGCGTCAACCTCAACCACCTGCACCACAGCCTGGCCCAGAGTATTTGCCACCAGACCAACCTAAGCCACGTCCTCCAATTCGCCCGCAACCACCAGCCCCTGTACCAACGCAGCCCAGGCCAACGAGCCCAACATATAGACCTTCACCACTAGAACCACAAACACCACCACCACGACCAAGTGTTCCACCAGTTGGCGAATATTTACCTCCGTCCGGTGACAATGAAGTGACACCTTCTCAACCGCAACCCACTGCCCCGATACCAGGATATGGACAACCACCAGCACCACCCAGTCCTCCAGGACCAAGCTTCCAGCCAAGGCCACCAACTCCACCCAGCCCTCAAGGACCCACTTACCAGCCACTCCCACCATCACCACCATCTCCACCAGAGCCCACTTACCAGCCATTACCACCGTCGCCACCAGCTCCACCACAGCAAACATACCAGCCACTCCCACCATCGCCACCATCGCCACCAGCCCCACCACAGCCCACTTACCAGCCGTCACCACCTGCACCACCAGCACCGCCCACTCAGGAGTACGGTCAACCACCATCTAGTCCACCAGAAGCCGGTTCTTTGGGTCCCGATGGTTATAATTACAACAAGCCGAATACTCCCTTTACCTTCTAAGCAAGGGTCAGTCATTGATACTCTATCTCTATCACTCTCTTTATCTCCTATGCCACCATATTAAGTATTCTATGTAAAATCTAGCTTGGATACCAATCCCTTCCATCACACTTTTGTATATCGTTATTTTCAAATAAATTGAAAAACAAAAACAAACACAACTGAAACCAATTAAACACTTTCAGAGTAGCTGGTAACGCTGCTGGCAACACTACAAGCCATATGGCCTTCTCTATGACAGCCTGTTGACGCGTCCAAGATTCATTGCGACGGTCATTAGAGGCGGCAGATGCCAAATATCAACGGTTCAAGTGCACGCCGCACAGTTGCAGTTGCATTTGTGAATCTGACTGACCAGGGGAACTGTGATGTAGCTGACTGTTGACTCTTTGTGGTTTGGTGGTGCTGGTTGTTCTGTTAGGTCAAATCAATCACATGTTTTGTTTTTCCAGTAGGCGCCTGACGGAAATTCCAAGACCTGAGTCAAGCAGCCGTGAACATTCTCAGGTTTTAGTATATTTGCTGTTTGCTATAATGACTATATACATATAGACCCATAACGATCCAACGTTAGCCAACGATCAATCGATCGCCATACTTGGCCCATTCAAGGTGCCAACGAGCCAACGAGAAAATGGAAAAATGAATATAAATATGAACGAGGAGAAGGAGCGGCGATAGCTATAATGACAGAGACAGAGTCAGAGACACGGGACGACGGACGACTCAATTCCCACAAGCTGTCGTCAGTCACTTAGTCAGTTAGTCAATCAATCAATCAATCAATCAATCGTTAGGTTCATCAGTCATTTAGTCAATAAATTGAGTTAGCCAAGGCAACTTCATTAGGCCCAAAAAATCAACTGCGCCAAGTGAATGAGTGAGTGCATTTGTGGTTGTTGTGCAATTTTTTGGTTAGTTTTTCATCAAATGACGGGACGAATGGAAGAGGTTACTGATGTGGTGAGAAGGGGGTCTGGGCTTGGGCTTGGGCTTGAGCTTGGGCCTGAGTCTGGGCCTGTTGCTGCTGCTACTAATTACATAAGTATATTTAGTCGGCCTTCGATTTTGCTGCTAGTGGACACCATGAAACAAAAAAAAGAAAAAAGTCTAGCCCTAGAGCCCCCAGTTGGCTTTTGATTAACGTCTTAACGAGTACATGGGCTGCCTCAAAAGTTGTAGTAAGCTAAGGCTCGATGAACAATCTGTAATCGCCCATGTTGAAAAGAAAGGGACAGAGAGAGAGAGAACTTTACGAGAAACCCTCTTATGTGAGTCTACTGGGTGTGATTTATGTATTTTTTCCTTTTTTGTTGCTTTTGATTTTTTCGCATTTCATTTTTATTTTTTTATCTGCTGCAGCTGCAGTTAGTTGTAGTTGCAGTTAAAGTTGCTTGTTTGCTTGATTTATTACATGAATTTGTTGTTTTGCGGCATGTCAAACGTTTTGCCACGCATTGTTTTGGCTCTTTGTTTCGAAGAACAAGTTCATTAGTTCATTTGCAAATGTTCTATTCATAATGATCATTGCCAATTTGTTGTCATATCAATACTATCGACAGAGCCTCCAACTAAACATATCTCATCTCTGACTCTACGATATGCCATCCCATTCTATCCGGGTGTAATTTCCCAAAACGAGTTATAAATATTCCGGCACAGTCATTCACATTCACATTGATGAGGCACGCAAATGTAAATGCGAGTATTCAATATATTAAACAATTTTAAACGAAATTATTATTTTTCTGTTAATTAGTAAACATTTGGCCAGCGGCTAAAAGAAGAATCGCTTCAACTTCCCCCGCCAAAAATTCTTTAATTATTCTATAATCGAAAAAATAATATTAATTGATAAATTTATAATTATGACATAATAGGCATGCCAAGAAATAAAGTCATAATAGCGTCCAATGATTAATGCCTAAGAAGCGGATAGCTGCTGCTGTCAGACATATTACGTATACGTAATGTATGCCCCTGGCGAAATTCTTCATAACGTAATTAGCGACGCCCCTTGTAAATCCATCAAAAGGCGAAATTGCCCTTGGCTTACTTGCCTCTTTGCTTCTTTAGCTCTTTTTTTGGTCCAAGTCATTCGGTAGGAAACGAAAAGCTACTCAAAATAACGGAGCAACTGCCAACAATAGCAGCAACGGCAGTCGTAACGCACTTAAATGTTTTTGAGCAAACATTGCGTACGATGATTTGTGTAGACGGCAGGTCGAAGCGCTTAAACCTCCCGGCCCCCGTTTAAAACCAAAGAAAACAAAAATTACAAAAGAAAAACTCGACGTGAAAATCATTCACGCATGCAACTCTTAGATGCTGTAGATATGGCTCTTAGCTATAAGCCATCTCTAATTATAGTTTTAGCCCCAAACTATGCAAGTAGGTTGAATCGCTTGAGATAGCCAAGTTATTCATAATGTCAGCGTGGCAGAACTCAGGGCGGGTATGGTTCGTGTCTTTGCTGACCTAAGTCAAGCCAAGCCGAGCTTTATACAAAGCGCTTTATATAAATATTTAATGGAATTCGATTTTTTTTCCAATATATGAATATTACCGGGTCACAAAAATGACTCATCGCAGTGACATGGATAAAAGTTTATAAAAATGTTGGCTTGATCGACAGAGATGGCTGCATACATTTATTGTGAAACATAAACTTCTAATAAATAACTACAAACTTGTCTGGTGCTTTTCCAGATTAAAGTATGTCAACTTTGTTTAAAAAAAAACAAATCAATAAAAATTGTTCATCATCTTAAATGTGTTTACCCATGCAAATGCAAAAACGGATAATGGAATTATGTCTGAGATGGGGTATTGCTTGACGTCTTCATTTATAACTGACTAACTACAACTTCCTGATACAGCTGACCGATATAATCGCATTGTATTGGCGGTAACCGCCCCTTGTTGCCACATCTGCTGCCGCATCTGACTGTTAGACACAGTTGCTTGCCGAGACTTGAACTGAGCATAAATTAATCAATATAAGTATATAAAAGTTTAACAACTGTTAACCTTCTGAGCGTTCAAGTGATGGCATATAAATCAAATTTTCAACAAAAAATTAAAAAACGAAGAGCAACAGCAACAGCAGCAGCAGCAGAAATTAACAAATAACAACAATTGGCAGCTGCGAATTATGATTGAGCGTGAACAGAAACGTTTAGCATCTGTAATTGCCAATTATACATGTAGCCAATCTAGATATTTGGGCTTGGAAACGTTATCCATGGGTGTATTGGGAGGGGCAACACAATTGGCGATCAATTTGTATTTTCATCCATAAGAATCTCTTCTGTCAGACATTACTGACATTAGATTGAGAATTGACTTTATTTAATTCATACAAATGGCAATCCCCTTAAGATAAATTTAACGACGACCAAGGCGCCATTTTATTAGATTAAATTAAGACTTATGTCAGGGATTTGGTTTAAAAATAGCACAAAGTATTATTGAGCATGAGTTTGTTGGTGGGGGAAGGCAGTGGTAGGGTCGCGGGTAATTGCTGAAATGTGTGTAAACGATTTTAAATTACTAAAGTCAGGTTTTGGGTAGGATTAGCATAAAATCAAGGCACTTTGTTATAATATTAAAATTTAATTAGTAATGAACAAAAAGCCGAAACATTAATCAAATGAGCGGAGGCCTAGACAATGCATTGAGCGACAAATATGCAGACAACTACATAGATGATGATGAAGATTGGCCCGATTGGCGCCTATGTATCGAGTTGTCTTAACTTTTGTTAAACAAATTTTATAGTCCGGGCCGGGTGAGCGTGAAGCAATTAACGGCACGTCTATTTTTGGCTCTATTTGTTTATTTCGCTGGATTTTCAGCCATTGTCTGCAATATGCCTCTGTCTATGTGGGTCGTGCGCCATAAGGCCTCAGCTGACAGCAACTTGTCAAACAAATCCATAATACATGTCAAATACAATACACAAGCAACTTAAAGTAGCCTCAGTCAATCGTTACCCACAATGCGTATACATAAAAATGCAAATCCGAAGACGCTCTGTTAAACCGATCTTTACAATCTCTTTACAATTTTCAACCTTGGCCTTACACACAGAGATGCAGATACACTAGCAGATATATACAACAAAAGGCAGCAGCAGCAGCAGCAGCAACCAAGCGAAAAATCATTTAAATCAATAGACAACGGCAACTGATTTAGCTGCTGCACTCAAACAATGTCACAGCATTAGTCACAAATGAGCCGATTTGATTCATTGGCAAATCCACACAATTAAGTTAGTTCCACTCATTCATATTCATTGGAGGTGGCTATAAGAACATTTACAGCAACTTCTTTGGCAGACGAAGCGGCGGGCCATTTAAGAACATCTCGTCGGTTCGCATCATCATCGTCATCATCTTTTTGCCAGCTCAACGCTAGCTTATGGCTGAAACTGGTTCTGACCTGGCCATTAGCCACCACCACTATCAACATTCGGGCTTTATAATGAGCATTTGCATTTGTGCAAATTAACTCAAATGGGATATAAATATAAACATTTAAATCGACTCGTTTTCGTATATTCACTCTTGGACCCGCTACCAAGAACAAGTTAAACTTTGGCTTAAAGCTAAAGTTATATGTATTTTATTGTGTAGATTGAGGTATTAAAAACACTATGGCAATCAGTGTCATGTGATGATGTTTTTTGTTTGTTTCCATCTATGAACTAGATTTGTCACCCACCACAGTAAACGAAATCAAACTATGAATGAAAATAAAGCTTACTCTTGATGGCGACATTTCGTTTCCATTTTGATTGATTTTTAAGTGTTTGCTTGATTGTTTTTTACTTTGAATCACCACAGTCTTAATGAGCTTTAAATTTGTTAACATTATAAGGGCAAACCAAAGATCAGAACACTTATTTCCCAAAAAAATGTATTCAAGTTGACAAAAAATTATCAAGGAGCTTAACCACGGCTTCTGTTTGTGTACGTCCTTTGACCGTAGTATAGTGTTATATTAGTAATCGCCATGCATACATATGTTATACATTTACACCTTCTATATTTATATAGATTTGCCTGCTTTTCAATTTGTGTAGTTGTTTTATTCCATTTTTCTGCAAATATATCGAACAAAAATTAAAAACAAAACCAATGGCTTGATTGGTGATTTTTTGGTCCGTTTTAATTTTTTGACGATTTTAACGGCGGCACGAGCTGTTAAAATGCTGCCAAAATACTGCAAAAAATCTACAAATTACTAGCTTCGAGCCATTGACGACGCGTCGCTGTCAGTCTTCAGACTTTGGTAGTGTTGCCATTTTGCGATTGGTTTTTTTTGGTTTGTTCCTCCGTTTATATTTCTATTGTTTAATTTTTTTGCGTGGCAAATTATGAAAAGAGCGATAAAAAACTAATTACTAAGTTAAATAAATGATTAGATGGCGTTCTCGTCGATAGCTACTAATTTCAATAATTAATTTATGCTGCCTATTAACTTTGATGTTCTCTTTGGTGCGGCTTTCACTGCGCGTGTGTCGTCCGCCGCCCGTGTGTCTCGAGTATCGGGTATGTTGTCGATAGTCTTTGACTATGAATCTGGATTGACATTTTGGCTAGCAATGGATTTGCATACTGCCCAAACAACTCTTCCGCAAAGTTCTCGAAATTGTACAGATCAATCAAAGTCGGAAAGGCCTGCGTGCTGGATTGCCACAAGTGTAGTAGGTCAAAATTGAATTGATTGAAGTGCAAAGTGTGTTTCTCCCCTTTTTTTATTAGCCAAAATGCAGAGGCGGAAATTTTGATTGTTTGAATGGCTATTTTAAAATAATTTATTGAAGCACTTTTGAATGTTTTCAAGTGTATGAGAATATTCTCAACGCTTTGTTGTTGCAGTTAAATTTTTTTAAGGCCTAAATTATATTATTTTAAGGTTTCCACAAAATATAAAATAAGAGCATATGCCCTTGTTCATATGACTTGCGTGCCGACTGTAACGTAATTACTTTTTTGTTTCAGTTACGCCATAACGTGGTCTATAGTAATTGGATAGTAATTCAATCTAGAAACGGTAGCTTCATAATGAATTGAACTGGTATATTTGATTTTAGTTTCAGCTGACGGCTAGAGTATTAAAACTTTGTTAAGATATTTTTTTTTTAAATTTTGTCTCTATTATTAATTTTTAGTGTTTGTTATACTTTTGCGTAATTTATTGAATATTCATAATGTCGACATTAACTGCTGACTGACTGACCACTTGGTACCGTTGGTACCGCTGGTGGTTCTTATGAGCCTGGTGGTGGTGAATGTGCGGAAACACGTACAAAATTTACGAGGCATTGTGCCAACACTTGACAAATAACACGATGGGAAGCACTGATACTATCGCTTGTGTATTTGTGCTTCGGCTAATTTGCTGCTGAGGTCGAATCCGTTGGAGCCCAAATGAGTAGCTAGATTAATAATCATACCATAAAAATTGCATTGCGCATACGCCGTGTTTGCATTTTTCCTATCTACCGACCAAGTCGATTGGAAAACAACAGGGGACAGCGTTCGATGGCGATGATAATGAGAATGATTTGTTGTATTTGGCTCTTCACACGCGCTGAAAAGTATTCAAATGCTAATGAAACCGGCAGTCAGACAATGAGGCGTGTCTTTGATCCAATAAGGTATATACATACATCGTCTGCATATATACATATATATGTTTATGTATATATATGTGTATAAGCAAATTTATGCCAAAACGTGGGAATCTTTTGTGCTTATCAACAGCAAGTCTTGTCGTCTTGTAAATACCACCAAAACAAATTTACCTATTAAAACTAACAGATTTATTATTTTTAGTATATGGATTTCAGCCAAGTTTAGAACATCATCATTTAAATAAAGGTGTTGGTCCAAGGTAAGTTCAGTTGGGCACGTGAACTCAAGGAATTCCACTAAACGATCGGTCAATGGCTTCCATATATGTGCGTTCGTATTGTATATATTTTCATTTGAATCTTATCGATTTGTTTTTTGGGGCTGTTTTATTCTTCTGTTTATCAGAAGTGTGGGCAGTTAATTGGCTTGGCCAGGCATTTAGCTAATGATATGAACATAAATATATAGAAGATTTCGATTGCCGGCATTTAATTTAATTCCCATCCGAATATCGGCTTATAGCTATTGATTCAATTAAGTGATAGCCATGTTTATCTTCCTTACTCTTTCTATTTCTCTCTCGACCTCATGCTTCCTCTCTCTCTCTTTCCGTCTCATTTTAGCTCTGTGTCTATGCTAATTTGTGGAAAAGTTGATTTAGTTCCGGTGTTGGGTCACAATCACACAGAAACTATCAAGAATATATTTAAAAAAGAGAAAAACAAAACAGGTAAATCTAAAACAGAGCTACTCCACTATATATAGACATAAATCTGCCACGCCCTTGTCCATGATTTATATATACCAACAAAGCTTTTGTTTTTCTCTATACTCGATTTCTGTATAGAATCATTCGAATGACACATTTTGCAAGTCAAATGCGTTGACGCAATAGTCAAGTGGCCAAAATGATGTCCGTTTAAGTCCAGATTTATGATTGTTTTTGTGTGAAACATAATATGCCATCAAAAGCATTATTAATTACTTTTTAAATTTTCTAATAACCGTAAAAATATATACGAAATACAATAGATTGCATGAAAAATGTTCACTCACAAATATATACTGTACATACATACGTATTTATGTATGTATGTATGTATGTGTATTTCCGATATGTCTTCTCTCATGTTGACAATTAATCAATAACAGCCAAAACGCAGGTGAAAGGCAAAAATGATGTCACATGTTGTGGCAATAACTACCAATAAGTTTTTATAGACTAGTTTTAAGATCTATTCTGGATGATCCGCAGTCCATTGGAATTGATGACTTTCAAAAAAAAAAAAATAATAATAATAAGAAGAACACCGACCGTTGTATATGTTATCCATTTGGCATTTCCTGTGATAGCCACGGTTTGTTTTGCTTTTTTTTTGTCTTGGTTTGTTTTGTAACCTTCATAAACTAACTATAACAAGAAAACCAAGGGAAATAAATTGTTATTAAAATTATTTTTATTGGCACTGCATTTGGGCGCTCTCAAGTGGCTGCTTCACTTTATTTGATTGGTTTATGTGATGGGGCACAGGTGAATGTATTTCCCCACACGAAAAAGATACAAAACGAATAATATTTTGGTTAAACGGAAATGATGTATGCCCAAAAGCCGTTAAATTTGCTTCTGCTGAGGTCAAGTGTAGACGTCGACGTAGACAAATAGATGGGCATAGACAATCTCCTCAAAATTGACATGATTGTCAAGTTTTTGTTTATCAAAAAGTTTAACTGCTTGTCGCAAACAACTAAAATCCAGCTTAAAATTCAATTTATTCATTTTTATTCACATTTGTATGTTATTGTTATCATATTTACTAGATGATAAATCTTAAGCTTGGTATCTCGGTCTCTCTCTTTGTTTTTCTGCCCATCGCAACCTCTTCTATATGAAATAGCTTTAGAACTTTAAATAATTAAAAGAGAGTGCGATAAGGGATAGACTACTAGGCCAAATGTAGAATAGCGTGTATTATTGGTAGGCTAGATTCATTGCGAAACTTTTTGCAAAGAAAGCCTATTGATTTTAGCCATATTTTTATACACTTTGGGAAAGCATTTTTTTTATCAAATGAAAAAATTTAAATCCTTCTGGAACAATACTGTAAAATGTACTGGCGATTCAATTCAATTTCTTTTTTATGCATTGCATGAAGGATGTTTGGCAATAATGGAAAAATTTAGGTCATATAATTCAAAAGCAAGTCCAAATAAAATATTAGGCTGGTACACTTGGTAAGTTGGGCATCCAACTTCGTTCTAAAGGAAATATTATTTTTATACAATTTCATGTAATTGAAATCATAATGTCACAAGACAATTACAATTTGCCACAAAAAAAAATCTATTACCCAAAGTACACAAATTTGTGGTTTTAAAAATATTTTGAAATGGTGGTATATCTAAGACAAATTAATATGTCACTTAACAAAGCTTTATGCATTTAACACGGGCAGGTTTAGTTTTGATTTATTAGATGTTCATGAGAAACGATAATAATACGTGGAAGACTTAGGAAACGAACTTGACGTGAGATGGTGGGATTTTGTAAGGAGTACATTAGCATTAGAACACGCTCCATCAGTCTATCTTGAATTGGACTGCGACTCGGCATGATTCGTGACACTACCAAAGACACAAAAAGAGATTGTCGGCTGTCCCTTCTTCTAGTCGTAAATGGCCAACAAACATCGTTTTTATTTTATTAAAATTTCGCTTTAAATTTGTTGTTGTTAATGCTGTTGCTGCTGTTGTTTTCGTTACTTTATTTATAACACCGCCGAAATGTTTGTATGTGTCTTCTCGTCGGGTTTTTGACGGTCGTCGGTGTAGCTGCCGCCTCTCGCTCTGCTCTCAGGCCCCCACATAGTCGCGAACCGGACCATACCCAGATATAGTATAAATTTCATAGAAACTGACCAGCTCATCATCATTTGTGCTTTGAACTTCTTAAAGACGAAATTGCTCTGATCGCTACCGATTGAGAGATATTTTTGTATAGTGAACAAATAAACCCGAATCAAATTAACAATAAAAATGGTAATGATCCTTAAAAAAGGAATTCAACAAAAATGAGCAACGAAAAGTGCTGGTGTAAAAATAATAAAGAAACATAAATAAATAATAATAGAGACAACAACCCTAAAAAGGAAAGAAAACGAGTCAAGTGCGAGATCTGACAGGCACAAGTGTCACTAAAAATAAACTTTGTACAACCAACGACCACAAAAATAAGTGTAAAAATTTATTAATTTTTTTTCTGTTTTGTTTGATTTTTTTTTTTGTTTCGTCAGAAATTCTTTATGTTTGTTGCCTTGGCCCTATTGGGTTATGCCGCTGCCGCCCAGTTGCCGGATTCTGCTACACAGGGTCCAAATCCCCAGGATATAGCCACACCAGAACCGGAATATATTGATATTGAAGAGCCCGCACCAGTTGCCCGTGCTCCGGCTCCAGCTCCCATTCCAGTTGCGGCTTCTGCTCCAATTCCTATTGCCCGGCCAGTAGTATCACGTCCTGTGGCGCGACCTGTTGCCGCCGTTACTCACCAACAATTCATCCAGCCACAGCCCATTCAGCAACTTGTTCAGCGTGCCCAGTACCTGCCTCCCCAGGTTGGACCCCAATTGGTGCAGCAGCAACTGCCTGGCCATTCGTTCAGCAGCAAGAGCGGCTATCAGTACCGTCGCCCAGTCTATGTAAGACGTTTCTACCGTCTGCGTCGCTATTAAAACTGTCGCTATTGAGATAAATACGAACAATATCAAGGGCGACTTTTAGCACTTAAATTTGTCTAACCTTATTTAATATATGTTTTATTCTATAATTTTTTCTACATACACAACATATTTTGCCGTTTTTTTATTCACTTTACCCAAAAATATTTTCTCTTCCCACACCCCGATCCCGTTCCTGTTTCCGTTTCCGTTTCTGGTCCCCGCTTTCAACTCTATCTGCATCACCAACACACCAACCACAACCACCTGCACCACCACCTATCCCAACTTTACTTGGAACTGTAACTAGCATTAACCAAGCACATAAAACCACATAAACCACTCAACTACCAATCCAATCAATTTCGATCTATACTCTATCGATTCTATAACTAAAATCCTAAACAAAGTCGTTTCCCACGCCACTTGCGATGAAAAACGAATCAAATAATACGAAAAGCCAAGAAAGAATGAATGAGAGAAAAACGAAACAAAACATAACAGCAAAGTACAAAGAGACAAATGATGTTCTATGAGCGCAAAACAATAAAAAGTATTCAGTTAATTGTTGATTTGCAAAAAGTAAAGTAAATAAATAAACGTAAATTATTTGTAAACGAACCAAAAACCATCTATCTACTCTTCGACTGGTATTTTGAATATTTCATTCATTGAGCCAAGGTCTTTGGGGGAGTCTTTTTTTATTATAACAATAATAATCATATTCACAGCCCATCAAAGCACAATAAATGTGTCGAAATTGTATGAGATTCGTTCTCGTTTTCTCATCTTGTACTTGACTGGAATGCCATTAATCACAAAAAGGCCTGAAGTCGCAAAGTTACTCTCATAACTCGACGTTCACGGTGTTCCGCTTCAAAATCATATTTTTATTTTTTAATTGTAGCAAATGACAATGTTTCGTAACTATAATGGTAGCTCAACTTATGGCTGTTCTGTTACCCGAATTGATCACCCTTGGAAGTCAAACACTATCACAAAATGTATAAAACTAAAAGGATGTTTCAAGAGTTTTATGGTAGGAAATATTAAAAGTATTAAAATTCTACTTCCTTCAAAAGGTTCTTGTAAAACTTTATGCTATCAAGCAGTGACAGTTCGTATTGCTTGATGTTTCTTGTATGCGTGACTGTACGCAGAAATATGGAAGTGAGTGTATCGTATCTAATTACGTACTACCATTTGCATACGGAAGCTTTAGATAGAGATTCCTCATAGCACTGAGGTCGGACCACTTGCGTGGCTTTTTATTAAATAACTTCTTGTGATTGTGATTTCCAACAAATTGGTTATAATTACTTATGCAGGTTTCTGCATGAGTCGAATCTTGACGGGTCGTAAACCAAAACTAGCAAGTATATAAATCTACAAAAAGAATACTTTCAAAATACATTAACTTAACCGGTTTGAACGAATTTGAGGAGATGCTTCTGCTTCTAAATAAAAAACAATGTGTAAACAAATCTAATTTAAAACCCATCGCCATTCCATTTTAGTTAGTTGTCTAGTCGGGGTGGTCGAACAGGTGCGAAAGAGATAAACTCTCAAATGTTTGATGATCTTTTGATTGATTGATGAATTGATAGTTGCTTTTTCATACCCTTACAAATGGTCTTATAGATCTGGCCAGATGTTTGTAACGCACAGAATGATTCGTTTCCCCATAAAGTATATCTTTATCAGGATCAACAGCCAATTCGAAAATCCCATATATGTATGTATTCCCAAGTTTCAATTAGATTGCTTAAATAAACTTGCTGCAATCGTCAATACGAATCGCCAATTAATTACTGCAAAATTGCACGTCATACAGCAATTTTTTGAAGTCATTTATATAATAAATACATATGAGACGTGGAAAAATAGTTACAAGGGTATAAAAAATGCGGCTTAGCTGAATAAGATTTTTTGATATTTACCATTGTTATGCAGCTTTTCAGGGGCAATCCACACACCAAAGATAGAGTATGACAAACATAGTCTGCTTTCCTGAAGACCCCTAGACAAGGGGCAATTATTGCATTGACCCTGAATCAACCAAGCGTTACATGGACAGGAATATGTCAAAGTGTTGATTATGACAAATTATGTTTTTATAATTGTTTGTCTTTAGTTTTTTTTTATTCTCTAATCGATTGAATTATAATAATAATTATTATTTGTGGAACTTGGCCAAAAACTCATTTAGTCAATGCTTAGCATTTGCATCGTTTCGGGCTTTACATTTTTTTTAAATGTATCAATTAAATGTGTTGATCTAAGATCGAGAATAAAGTTGAAAGTGTTATACAAAAAGTTTCAATTCAATAGTTTTTGGCATAGTTTCTGGCGTTTTTAAAGTTTGCCTAAAAGCTAGCAACAATTTTTTTTTACTTGTGGATTTCCCAATAGTAGGCTAAGTTTTACATATATAATTAGGTAAAGGTATTTAGAAATACCCCATGTCTATGAATTTTTTGAACACAAACATTAAAGCATAACAAATAAACGAGTGAAAAAAAATTTTCTTTAAATTTTTTTACCATTTTCAGGTGGACTCAGATTAAGTGCAGGAAAAGTGAATGGATGAGTGGAAGCTTAATTCAATACAAATATTTGGACCATTAATTGGTTGAATGTAAATGCATGTAAATATACATTTATACGAACATACTTTGGTGGTTTTCATTAGAGTTTCTTAATCACTTACTCCATTTAGAAACATCAACAATAACTTTATTAAAAAAGTGTCTCAACTTTTCGCAAATTTAAAAAATGGTTTTGCTTCATGGCATCAAATGAAGTTGATTTTTAAGCGAAGTAATTTGTTTCTAGTTTTATTCAATATCTGCCATAAAACTAGGAAACGAATTTTGTGATTTTGTTTTGTTTTGTTTTCGCATGTGTTAGAGGCTTCTAACTCATTAGAAACTAGCTATACTGCCTAGGGTCAGTTCAACTTCCAGAACTGAACGCACATGAAGATATGTAGATACTTTCAAAAAACAAATACCGATGAGGAATTAATTTATAGCTATGTTTTATTAAACGTTAAGCTACTATAAACAACAGCGACCACAACAGCAAAAGCAACCGTTGCTGAGTAAATCATTTGAAGCATTTAAAACAAATAAACGTAATAATCTAATTAATTTGCATATCGATAACAAATTTGAAGTCGAAACTGGATGACGATGTAGTTATTTTGGCGGTGTTGCGGGCGGGCGGTAGAACTAGTTCTCCAAAGTGTCCATTTGCATAAAACCAATTCACTTGTGTCATTCGAAAAGCAGGAGAATGCCAAAAAAGTCTCAAAACTCAAAACTTTGTAGATTTTTGGTTATTGATTTCCTGTTTGCATTAATTTCACTTTCGGAAAGTTGGCGGGGGCGTTAACAGAACAGCGAATGATGATTCATCGCATCTTCACGCCTAGTCAGATCCAAAATAACAATGGAAAGCGTTTGTTTAATCGATTTGTATATGTCATAAATCAAATTCATTCGAGCCATAAAATTAGCGTTTAAATATGAGCTTAAATCGTATTAGATTCAATTACTCATTGGATCCACGGCCAATAAATCAAATGTGGAATTTGCTAATTTTTTGGTCATATCAGCATAACTCAGCAAACGAGATCTGAATTGTATTGAAGGCTCTTAATTCCTTGTCACTAGAGAGAGAGAGAGAGAGAGAGGTGTGCTTTTGAAGTTAATGACGGTATCTCTTGAAATTTTGAATCTCTCTTTACCAATCTCATTTTCGCTGAAAGCGAACTTTTATTGGTCTGCTCGCCCTCGTTTATGTGGGCATGAATGAAACTAAGTCTGAGAGTTGCTAAGGTTTTTGCTTTGGATTTGTATTTTTAGATTCATTGTACACGTAATTATGTTGTCATGGTACTTCAGCTGAGACAAGTTTGTGGTCATATTTCTAATAGGATTTTCCCCCCCGGGCAAGTTCAAGTTCAAAGCAGGATGTGTGTCTTTTTGGCTAAGCTCGATTTATTTTTAGTGCAGTTAACAAATAAATAACTTCAAAACATCGATAAGTATATACACACATGATATGTAGTAGTGACGGCAAACATTTAGAAGTAGAATAAAAAAAATGGCTAAATTATTAGAAAAGGAAGGGCTTGGCGGGGGCATCATAGTGATAGCCGTCATCAGCACTACGTTGTGGCTCTTGTGGCGGCAAGTAGGAGTTCACGGGCTCCTCAAGGGGAGCAGCGTACGAGGGAATGGGGATTTTAAAAGTTGGCACTGGTGCAGGAGGCAAATATTCCACTTTTGGTTGGGGTGGAGGTGGCAAATATGAAGGCTTGGGAGTCTCGATCTTTGCAATGGGCGCTACTGGTCTTACTGTGGGCAGTGGTACAGGAGCTGGTGTTGGTGCAGGCACTGGTGGCAAATAGGCCGTCTTTGGTTTCACTGGAATAGCTGGCTTTACTGTCTGAGGGGGCAAGTACACTGGCGGTGGCAGGGTGACTGCTTTTACAGGCGGCAAGTAAACAGGAGTTGGTGCTGGTGGTGCCACAGGTGGTAAATATTCCGGGCCTGGCTTTGGTAAATCGAAGGGTATGCTCGGGGGTTCGTAGTTATAACCGGGATGCTCCTCATGGTGATGATCGTGGTGATGATGATGGTCGTGTTCATGGCCAAATAAATGCGATACATCTCCGGCAGCCAGAGCCAAACCGCACATTACTACAAACAGGATATTCTGAGAGATAGACATTTTATAGAGGATAGAGTTAGTGGGAAATAACTGAGAGTTCGGATTTACTAACCATTTTTAAAACGTTCTCACTTCGTCGATCGGCTTCACTGGAATGATACAGTTTCCGGCAAGTGCCTCTTTATTTATACGTGTCAGAATCAAGTTGGATCTCGAGCCAGTTCACCGCTATAAAACGGTCGTCGTCGTTGCCGTCAACGCCGACGTTAGCTGTCAGTTAAGCGGCATTTAGTAGTTATTTCACCCCTCGGAATTCTAATAAAACAAGAAAAAATCTCTTAATTCGAATCATCTTGTGCGTTGGCTTTTGTTTTTACTGCCAAAGTGGAATGGAATGGAATGGGGGAAGCCACATTTATGGACGTTTTATGCATAGATTTAAAACATTTTTTGGCAATGTGCCGATCTGAACTATCAATTAAATAAGGCTTGGTTGGGCTAGGCTTTGTCATGGCCAAACTGTTATATGCCTACGGGTAGTTAACAATTGTACATTGCATATTTAAAGGAACTGCTTGCTCATAGCCGGAAGTTAAGTCGTTTAAACATTATAGACTGCCCCAAAGCGCTGCAATATTTCTTATATTGCCCATTGCATTTCATACGAATTAAACAACGTCTCGATTGATTAGTCACCTCGTAGAATTCTACGACAAATTAAGGGAGTGATACCGAATCGAATAGCAGTTTCGTATGCGTTTTCATTAAATATTTAAACATCGTTGACAGCTCCATGAATTTCAAATAAATCTCTATTGGCTTACCGGTTTTTTGGTGCAGTAAAATTTAAATCGGTTCCGGTTACTCTGCTCTCAATGCTTTTCAGTTCTCTACTGTAAATTGTTCTTGAAGTTCGCGATAAGAAGGATTATTGATTTTGACCTTTAATTCGATTGATTTATATGTAAATTGTAAGAGAAGTTACCCTTACTACTTGCAATTACTAAGAAAAAAATAAATAAAATTCTAATCATTTCCATCCTGTATTTGAGTTCACTTTGAACAGTTTTGAAAACAATCAACCTAGTCTATTATGATCTTGATCTTAGCTGCAATTAATAATTAGCGCTTGAGTTTGTTTCTGTAACAGACACCCGACATAATATAATGGTTGACTATAACCAATGTATAGATCATTATTCATTCATAAAGACCCATAATTATGTGTCTAAGATCGCCAGACGCTGCAGGTGATGATGGGTCTAAAAGGTGCAGCGCGTGCGTTGACTACTTCAGTTGATTGGCCGCTTTCGATTTGGTTTATTGTTTTAGTCTCGAAGGTCAGTTCGAGCGACTGAACCATCTTTCCATCGGTGGATCGATTCCCGACCCTTTTGGTTTTGTGTTTAATGTAAATGTTGATAGTTAACGCCTCTGGCTACGATGTCATTAATTGATTTGACTTTGACAATGACGAAACCCCTTTGATGAAATTTCGAGTTTCAAATTTCTTTTTCATTTTTGTTTTTAAAAATGATTTTTTATTCGCATAGAGAAAAAAAAACTTAAACTAAGATGCAGATATATGATGAGGTTTTGTTTCGCGGTTTTGGTCTAGTGGGTGTGTGTGTGTGTTTGGTACTGTCTTAAAGCTTGAAGCGCCTGAGGGGCTGCTTGTAATGATAGCCATGATCATGATGGTCATGATGTTCATGATGGGAGTGCTCCACGGGCAGCGAGCTGGGAGCTGGATCCAAAGGAAGGGCATACGAAGGGATGGGAATGTGAAAGTGTGGGTCCGGTGGGGCTAGGCTGGACTCAGGTGGCAAATACTGAACTTCCGGCTTAGATGGTGGCAAATACGTTGCCTTTGGAGCTGGTGCTGGTGGTGGTGGCGGTGGTGGTAAAACGGGGAGTGTCTTGGGAGGCAAGTATTTTGGTGCAGGCTGGGGTGGCAAATACTTGGGTGCCGGCTGGGGAGGCAGATACTGCACTTCCGGTTGAACGGGAGGCAAGTAGGTGGCCTTAGGAGTGGGTGGTGGTGGTGGTGGTGGCAGACTTGGTGGAATCTTGGGTGGCAGATATTTTGGTACTGGTGGCTCAGGCGGCAAATACTTTACTTCCACCTTGGCAGGTGGCAAATAGGTTGCCTTTGGCACTGAGGGTGGTGGTGGTGGTGGAGGCAGCGACACTTTGGGTGGCAAGTACTTCTTGCGTGGTTTTTCCGCTGGCAAATAGGTGGCCTTGGGTGTTCCATAACTATATCCACTTGGAACCTCATGATGATGATGATGATGTTGTGAAAGGCTTTCCGGACTGTAGTGCAAATCAATATGTAGATCGTGATGGTGATCATGGTGATCATGGTGATCATACGCCGAATGTGAGTTATATTGATCGTGTTCATGGTGTTCATGATGATCATGATGATCGTGGTGATGCGAATGGCCTCCATCTAAGCCAAAGTTATGCAGCAAATGGGAGACATCGGCTCGAACACTTAGGCTCAGGCCTAACAGGACTATTAGGATCACTAAGGGTTTCTAGGATGCAACACACAACAAAAAAAAAAGAAAAAAAAATAGAAATTAGAGCGTTTAACAAAGATGTGGCGGTCGGTCCTTTTTACCATATTGGCTGATCGATGCTGCTGCTGCTTGCTGACAACTCGAAATAATGCCTATCTGCCCAGCGGTTTCGTCTTTTATACATCAACAGAAACTTGCATTCCAATGGTTTTCGATGGGAAGCAATCAATATTATCTTTTTGGTTTGTTTTTCTGTTTTTAGTTTTTGAGACAAAGGCCAGGTTTAATTTGGCTGCCCTCTCGTTTTCTTATGCGTGTGTGTTTTTCTTCACACTTTTCTTCAACAATTATCGGCATGTGTGTTTAGTCTCTCTGTTTTTCCATTTTGGTGACTGCACATTCGAGCCAAATTGCTAATGAATATGCATTCGATGAGATAAAAACAGACAATTGGCGGTGATTGACTTGAATTTGGATCAACTATTAGTTAACAGACAAAAAAAAGATTTATTTTACATGAATTAACTACAAGACATACATATATATATACATATATAAATGTCTATACATATATATTACATAAACCTATCAACGAGATAAGAGCCAACAAAAGTCCGGGTCAACAGTCACAGATGGGATATGGAGAAAACTTTCTTCCTCTCAAATCTTTAGAATACAAATGCCTTCGCTGGCGCTTCATAATGATATCCATGATCGACTTCCTCTTTGGGTTCTTCGACCACAATGGGTTCTACAGGAGGCAGATATGTAGGTACTGGGGGTAAATAAGTGGGAGCTGGCGTTGGAGGAGGTGTTGTTGTTGTCGTTGTTGTTGTTGTTGTTGTCGGTGGTGGAGGAGGCAGATATGTTGGCACTGGCTTGGGTGCTGGGGTAGTGGTGGTTGTTGTGGTCGTTGTAGTTGTTGTTGTTGGCAAAGGGGGCAGATAAGTGGGCACTGGTCTCGGTGGTGGTGGCGGAGGTGGCAGGTATGTTGGAGCTGGTGTTGGAGCCTCTGTGGTAGTGGTGCTGGCTATTACGAACGGCACAACTGGCTTCGGGTAATCATAGCCATATCCATGCTCTGCATGCTCATCGCCGAGGATCTCCTCCGCTAGTAAATGCGACACATCGGCCGAGGCCAGAGCCACTAGGCAAGCGACAGTCAGTATAAAGAATCTCTGAAATCGAGGTAATCGAATTAACTAATGTTGTAAATATATACTTTCAATGGAAACTCACCATGGTGTCTTTTTTCTATGTGTGAAGTGCTTTTATTTTTGATATGTTACACCTTGAGCTCTTGATTCGTAAATGATTGCTGAACTCGATGGGCACCTGTTTATTTATAGTCAAAATTCTAAAACAGTTCGTCCGAACTGGACGAATGTCCATGGCTCATAAGGCCAATAATTATTATTATTTAAATCGATACGAAGCGATCTGCACACAAACACAGTTCAGTTCAGTTCAGTTCAAAGTTAAGTTCGGATCGCTAGTTATGGCATTCTTTCTTTGTGTATTGATATGACTATTGATTTGTTTGTCTGCATTATTAGAGCCCCGAACCGTAAAGCAGCAGCGCATTGTTTATTTCTATACACTAACTAGTGAAAAGGGTAAGTCGTTTTTATTAATGCGTACAAGCAGATGGGAAATAGTAATTCTTTAAAATTATTAAGAGCAACGAATATTTGCTGCTCCAAATTTAGTTTGATTGAACTTCATCCCCATATTCATTCTCAAGAACATTTTTGGACACAGGAACATCACTTAGTTCGATCAAGTGTATTAACACTGTAGACCTTTTTGTGTCTCAAAAGCCAGATTACTGCTAAGGTTTTACAAACATCTACCACAGCGGCTTTTCATCAACGGCATCACTTAGCAGGCAACGCTCAATGCTTCAGTTAAGTTTCAGTTTCAGTTTCAGTTTTAGTTTCTTGCGGTTATTGTGTCAAATGCTTCCGATGTTGACCGAGGGCCCTGTAGCAAATCTGTGTACATATTTAGGTGTATATCAAAATCATATTCATATTTCAGTTCCGCAGCAACAGAAGTGCTGTAAGCGCGCAGCACGCTGCTGTCATAAATCATTTTGACTTCATTTATAATAATTACGATGAGCGCGCGAACTCAAGAAGTTTGGTGTCTCGTTGCTGCTCGGTGAGTGGTCAGTTTCGGTCAGTTTCATGGCCCCCGTAATAATCGACTAACAATAAAGTTGTCGCTGTCGTTTTTTCTTTTTCTTTTTTTTTTGGTTATGTGTTTGTGGGGGCATCTTTAAGCCTCTCTTCAGCAAGAATGACATTAAGCTTGCGGAAGCAATATGTGGATACTTATGCTCGACTTACGCCAACGCTGCAAGTCTAGGGTGAGAACTGAAATTGGATCGCTTCAAGTTTAAGCCAAGATAAATTACTACAGTATTAAACATACAACTAATTAGTTGGATTAGCAGTCACAGCAACGACTGACTACTACTCAGCCCAAGATCAACTATCACTTTTTTGTCTTGTCTAGTTTGTTTGTTTGTGTTTCTTTTTTTTTTTTTTTGTATACTTCTCTGATACTTTTTTGGGGCCTAATTTATGCGGGTTGTTGAACTGCCCCTTGATCGATTGTCAAATCAATTAGAAATTGATGGGAGCTGCTCGCATTTCGCCACTTTTCGCTTAATTTATGTACGAATTATGAAAACCGACGGGCAACGGCAAATTAAAAGGCCCAAAATCAAAATAATATTGCCATCTTCATATCTAAACCAGTTGGCTGGCTAATGAAATCGAAATCAAAAAATCTCCAAACATCTCTACACAGTAAAAATTCAAAGCCGAGTTCACCCATAGCAAAAATACACAGATACAGATGAGGATATTCATATTGATTAGTAAGGACATTAAAAATTAAGAAATCTAGAAACTGTTTAGTTTTAAATTTTGATTGAGGATCTTTAATTTGGGTTTCATTAATCGTAATCATACGAATTTCGATACAATATTTTTCGTTTCGTTCAGTGTCTTCAGGTTGTTCTAGTCTTCTGCGCCTCGTTCAAGGGCTTTTTGGTGAAAGGCAAATTTTACGTAATATTTGAGCTATTTCAATGTGGTTTTTATTAAACTTACAAAACTTTGGTAATACAAATACACAAAAAACAAAAAAAAAAATTAAAGATGCAAGAAAAAGACTTAAACATGACATTGATCTTAGCTTTTAAAACGTTTGCTGGGCACTTGATATTTATAGCCATGGATGCTGCTGCTCGATTTGGGTTTGGATTCGGACGCACTATCTGCAATTATCTCGTCGGGCTCCGCATTGCCAAGCTCTGCGTCTGATGGAGCCACTGGTATAGCATCTTGGGGAAATTCTTCGCCAGTGGGAAACTCGTTATTTACCTCCAATTCGAGTTCACTGACCTTGGGAACATCATAGACGAAACCATTGCCCGAACGTACCAGTTGAGAGACATCCGACTGGGTGCCAGGCAGGCATACAATTGCCATTAAGGCAATGCAAATTATATTAAGCAAGTGCTTAAAAAAGTACATTTACCCCAAGTTACAAATCAATAAATATAAATAGCCATGAAGTTTATATAATTTACCATTTTTCTGT
This sequence comes from Drosophila willistoni, assembly GCF_018902025.1. Lineage (NCBI taxonomy): Eukaryota > Metazoa > Arthropoda > Insecta > Diptera > Drosophilidae > Drosophila > Drosophila willistoni. The sequence continues at coordinate 600,974 of NW_025814057.1, forward strand.
TAGAATCCGTTGAAGCTTAGTGCTATCTTGCTTGAGTAACGCGAACGAATGCAAACGCCGGCATTAAGATTCAAACTATTTATACTTCTAAATGTGTGGATCTGCTTGGGCTCCAGTATTTTTGACTCACTTTATTAATTGCGACGAGACGATGACTCTGCCATTAACAGAAACAACAGCCCTAGAAAAATAAACAGCTACAGCTACAAACGTTGGAAGCGGAGTTTGTAGATGGAAGATTGGAGTTCGAAGATCTCAGATTCATATGGAGATGGAGATGTTAGAGCACTCTAAAACACCATCACCATAACCATAGACTTATGCCTGCCTCATTGCCAAGGCCAAGACTCGTTTTGTGGGGTCAAGTGTCAGTTTCAGTTCAGTTTAGTTTCAGTCAGTGGAGTTGTTTACAGCTTCGGCTTTTGTCTTTCATTCGATATGCTTCAATATTAATGACTCCATATAAAAATGCGTTAGTTGACTGGCAGCCAGTCAAGCGCATTGTAAACTAATAATGCATTTTAAATCGGATCTTCAATCAAATATGCAAGTCCATACATTTCCGTTTCATTATCATTTGCCATCACAAGACAATTTAAGAAGTGCAATTGCAGTTAGATAGAAAGGTAAGTGCCTTACATTCTTTCGTTGATGAATCGCCGCACTTTAAGCTAAGCAGCAACAGTTTGCTTATCAATTTAAAGGCAGCTGAATGGTTTAAATATTTGTCGGTCTCAACTGTTATATAGCTTTTTGTATGTATGTATACATATATGTTAGTTTCGGTTAACTGTTGTCTCTATATGTTATTTATTCACAAAATAAAGAAACTTGACCCACTTGGCAACGCAAATGTTTGTTGCTATACTTGTGTGAACTTACCTTAATTTTTTTGATTCGTAGAACTATGCACTATGATTTTAGTATTATCATGTTAAAGAGGTAGGTGTTTAAATATTCGAACTAATTTGCCTATGTACCACATAAATATGTATTTAATTTACCAATTGACTCTGTTGACTGCTTATAGGCTTTCTTTGACTAATATAAACATATTGCCAATAAATAGGCAAGGAAATTTTTGTATATTATAAATATTTTGTTCAGCCATATGAAATTTTTAATAACATACATTTAAAGATAGTTCAGCCATTACAAAGTGGTTTAACAAGAATACAAAAAATCGATGCTATTTCGAATTTAATTAATTTTTTGCATACTTATAGGCTTCAAGTGGTTGAAGTAAATCAGATTTACTTACTAAGTCTGTACTTATATCTAATAGTAGACATACCGCCTAGAAGAAGATCATACAGAATGTATTTTGCATGAAGATACAATCATGTATCGCTGCTGCTAAGGATGTATCCTTTTAAATAGTATTTATTTATTATTTGCTGTAACGATCGTTCAAGAAACAAGTTTTATAATTAATTTCATAATTTCTAATGTTATAAATGTAAATATTAAAGCTTGCAATCAACCCCCACTTTGCGATACCATCCTTGTTTTAATTCCTAAAATATTTTAAAATAAAATACTGAAAAAAAAATTGATAAAAATTGGTGACTTATTATATTAGTTTGAATATACAAATGCTTTGATGGATAGCAGATGACTTATAACAAATTTTCTTGTTGACCTAAAGCAGGATAAATAATACTCCCTTAAGAAGAAGAGTGTTTTGAATTTGTAACGGCTATAAACATTGTATTGGAACTGGTATAGATATCCTTTTGCTTATGTAAACGTTTATAACAGCTTTAATATAAAAAAACACAGAAATTATAATTCGATAACTTGATTTTATTTTACATGTATAGTGACTTAAACTTCCCTTTGGAGGTTTTTCATCATTGAATTTGTTCGTCAAAAAAAAAAAAGAGAAAACTAATACTAGCAAAACATCATTTGACTTTATTTACAAGAAGCGTCATGGCTTAATATTCAAAAGATGGCTGGGGATCGTTGGGGTAGCTATAACCTTGATGGGCAACCACAATTTTGTTGGAAGGCTCCGGATGGTAGACCACTGGTGGGGGTGGTGGAGGTGGAGTGTAGATAACCTTCTTGGTTGGTGGTGGTGGTGGTGGTGGGGGTGGAGTGTAGACTACTTTCTTAGGGGGCAGATATTCTGGAACTGGTTTTGGTGGAGGTGGAGTGTAGATAACCTTCTTGGTTGGTGGTGGTGGTGGTGGTGGGGGTGGAGTGTAGACTACTTTCTTAGGGGGCAGATATTCTGGAACTGGTTTTGGTGGGGGTGGTGGAGGTGGAGTGTAGATAACCTTCTTGGTTGGTGGTGGTGGTGGTGGTGGGGGTGGAGTGTAGACTACTTTCTTAGGGGGCAGATATTCTGGAACTGGTTTTGGTGGGGGTGGTGGAGGTGGAGTGTAGATAACCTTCTTGGTTGGTGGTGGTGGTGGTGGTGGGGGAGGGACATGCTTGGTTGGAGGAGGCAAATATTCGATATTAGGCTTGGTTGGTTGGGGTGGTGGTGGAGGGGGTGTCTTTACCACAGTTTCGAATTTGACGGTAGGCTCGGCGTAATGATAACCATCATCCTTCAGGATACCAGCTGGTGGTGGTGGTGGTGGAGGAGGAGTGTAGACCTTCTTAACTACTGGTGGTGGTGGTGGTGGGGGAGGAGTGTAGATCTTCTTGACAACTGGCGGTGGTGGTGGGGGTGGAGTGTAGACCACTTTGGGCACACTGTGCTGTGGCACATATGGCACATCGATCACCACAGGATGAGATGGGGGACCATAGTGATAGCCATCCTCTTGAAGGTTGTTGCTATGCGAAAAGAGATGCGATACATCGGCACTGGCCACTGCCACAAGGGCGAGAACGATGAAGAATTTCTGCAAAAATGCCAAATTATACGAGGAGTTTTTAATTTAACATAGTCCACATTGATGCCATCGCTTAGATGGATTGATTTTGCATAATTCACGGTCACGGTGTCTGCTTATCCTCGTTTGTTCACACGCCTCTTACCATTTTTGCTCAGCTTCAAATCCACACAACGAATGTAGAATTGCGACTGTGCCGAAGCTCTAAACCACGAAATTATTTATAGATCAGCTCGGCGCACCTCAGGATGATCATGATGATAATGGCCAGCATCATCTTCGGCAGAAGCTTCTCGACAGCGACCCGAAAATAACAATAATAACAACAACTAAAAAACGTCAAAACGAACCTGCTTGGCTGTTTGGCTTAAAACGTTAACCAGTCAGAACGACACCCATAAAATTATTTAACTTTTTCGCTCTCTGTCTTACCCTATCTCTTTTATCCCCTCTTCCTCGCCATCTATCTCTCGCTATCTTTTTCCCACTTGCGTTCTGCGCTAAAGATTCCAGGCGTTATACATTTGAACACAATGAAATACGATGACATGAAACAGACGACAAATTTAGAAACTAAACGCAAAAAGCCGTAAATGAGTTTGGGCTAAGTTGAACGGCAGAACAGGGGAATGAACGGAAAGAGGCTTGGTATATCTACGTTAATACAATAATATAAAAATCATAACTAAAGGCAAAATGAAATGAAAAAACAAAAAGCCAAAATTCGTAGACGTAGAAACTTAACGGGCCAACTGTGAGACATGTTGTGGAGGAGAAGAAGGTGCTGAGGGGAACATGGAGGAGGCGGAGGAGGACGAGTTAAATAATAATAAAAAGTTTTAATTTAAATTCAAGAAAAACCGGTGAAATATGGATGGTTTGGTTTGGTTTGGTTTTTGGGGAAACGGGATTATGTCCCGCATGCGTAATCATTTTTCGAAATTCTGTTTGTCTATATGGTTGGCCCATCATTTGGTGTGCACAAACAAAGACAAATTTCTTTACAATAAAATCTGCTTTATACCATAATTCGTATCTATGTAGAAACAATGGTCCCTTATATTGTCGATACTTTTAGTTCTTTGCAAGACAAACATTTAAAAAAAAAACCTTTTTAATTTGATCACTTTTATAAGAACAAAACATAAAGAAAAACCTAAAATGGCATAAATTAGTCTGGGTATTAAAAGAGTTCTATTCACTCGTTATGGGAACTGCTTAAGAATGTCTGATTTATTGATACCACACAAGATTTGCATAATTTCATGCCGCAGCAGACTGTCCTCTTGCGAATTGAGAAGTGGCAATTCCTCACCTAAATGAAAACATTCAAGGTTAGTAATTCTGCTTAACATCTGCACATTTTGGTTGCCCTTAAAACCAGTTTGAAATGCATTACCATAACTGACCTTTGGCACAATTTGAGAGTCTGGATTCAGAGTCCAATGCTGTTTCAGATTTAGGCAGCCCTCCCAAGGTCATCAACTTGGCCGATTTCCTGTTTACACTTGACACATTCCCGTTTTCATTCGTTGATTCCCCAGTCTCGAATCTGATAAATATTTTACTTTTACTTCTCTAATTAATTAATCATTCTGTTTAATTTGGTTTACAGATTGCAAAACTTGCACTCTTAAGTATTTATTTGCATTTTTAATTTATGTTTAAGGTCTTGCGGCTTAGATTATAGCATAAGTTGATTTCATTGCAGATCAAAAAAACTGTTTTGGTAGTACATATATAGGCCGAGTATATACATCCTGGCAAGGCGAAGACAGTTGCTGTTACAATCAAAGTCTCAAAAGTCTAGGTGATTCTATATCAGTAATATTGTCAGTATATTTTTGGCTATTCGTATAGCAATGCTCATTCTAACCCTCCTGGGTATACATGTTTGCCGGTTGGAGCATTGAACTATACATAGTCAATTTGCTTACATCTATATTTAATTCTGTTTATGTAGGGGATTTTTTCTTTTTTATACGCTGGTTTTGTTTGTGGTTTTATATCTATATAGTAGATGAAATAAAAGAAGCAACAACAGGGAGAGTCGAAATCTGGTTTCTTAGAATTTATGATTTTATAATTCTTATGCTTAGCAAGTTGATGTTTGTCAGAGGCGATTGCCACTGAGGCGAGTAGTACTATTCATTTACTTAACGAACTAATAAAAGTTGCTCATAGGAAACTCCATCTCGGCTGTGGCCCTGAGTGGCCTTACTCACTTCTTAAGTCGTCTCAATTCCCATTAATTCGATGACAGATGGGGATCATTGAGCTATTAGTTCGATCTTCGACTTGATTCACAACAATCGCAAGCCATAGTTATGTCTAACTGTAAGTTTCCGGCATTTAAATGAAGTCTAAAACTGCTATAGAATTAGTTCTGATTACTTCATCTCACACGGCAGGTAAAACATTTGAACACGCGCGAAATTTCGTTGCTTGAGATTAATTAAATGAAGTTTGGTTTGGTTTGGCTTGGTTTATGGCAAATGACATAAAACTGTTTGAAACGAGTTTTGGGCACACCAGCATATAATCGTAAACTGTATATTGGTGATTTATAGGGCGTGTCATTATATAACTATAAATACTCAAACGCAGGACCCTGAATACATGCGCCCACATATATGTATGTACATATGTATAAACACACAAACATTTATGCAGAGTGGAACTATATCCCGACCATTTCGCATTTAAGAACCTTTTTTCTTTCTTTAACCGGTTCTATTAGTTAATTTTTTTTTGGGGAATGTATTGAGAATTTAGTGTTAATAAATTTCGAATTAGGCATAATTAAGAACAAGTTTTGTTCTTAAATATTGTATTCTTAATCAAAAAATGTTGAAGAATATGCATTCTAAAATTGAACAAAAATTCTCCTAATATATATATATAAACTTATGTCAAACGATTAATCTTGATCTTTTGTGACGAAGTTTTGCATTATTGATGTCCTTAATTAGCCACCAGTGAGCAGCATTCATACAAACGCGAAAGCTAACTAGAGACAAAATTTTCAAAATTCAAACTGAAAAGCAAAAAGAAATAACAATAAAAAAAAATTAGGGTTCATTAAAATATCACTAAAATCTGCATAAAGCGCTTATGAATTTAAATTAAAAATGATAGTAGAACGGAAACTTTGGCAATAACATTTTGGTTTGTGTCTTGACTAATAACAGGCAACTGTTATGTTGACTGTAAACTGTCGAGACATGGCCGTTGCAGGAGGGGGATCAAAAAAGCAATTTGCTAATGTTGACTATCCCCATTGAAATGAGCTAAGTTGAGCTAAACCATTCGTTTAGTTAGTTAGAGTCCCAAGGCCCTATGCATTAACTGACATATTTTTGCTGCTAAACGATATGAAATGGCAGACCAAGTCGATTTCCAGTTATTTCCTTGTGTGTCCTGCTTGTTGTACAACAATCTGTCAAATCAATTTTATATTTTATCGAATTAAAAACTAGCAAGGGTATGAAATATTCAGTAGGACTCTCTGGTTTTTGTCAGATTTTGTTTCGCGTATGGTATATGCATATGTATGTATATCTAAAAGTAAAGAAATGCAGAAATTATATATTCTTTCAGGTTTAATTAATTTTATTTTGACTATTAAATAGATTCTATAAGTGAAAGTAACAAAACAAAATACATAAATTCTTGACTTAAATGACTTTTGATGGACTTGTTCAACTGCTTCCAATAAGTCCCCACAATTGTTTAATATGATGCAATGAGGCAATAGACTGTCCATATTTAAAAGCAAACGAGTATAAGTTTTGGGGATTTTTGTTTTTTCTTTTTGTATCTTTTATTTCTATTGTATCCAGATTTCTTGACTGGAGAATCAATTGGCAAATGTAGTATAAATACCAAATACCCCGATAACTTAGCTATACATCAATTATCGGGCTTGCAAAGACAACAAGATGGTAGGTTAAGTCGGTGGCAATTACTGATTTTGATTGTTTTAGTGTTTGTTTTTGGTTTCCAGCAATTCATTTCAGTGCTTTTAGCGGTTGTTCTCGTGGGCTTGGCTAGTGCTACAGGCATTGCTAGAACATATCTACCGCCAGTGAGACAAGTACATAGGCAGACTTCGACCATCTATCGACCACAAGTGCAAGTTCCGTTGGTTCGACCACCAGCCGTTTACCTACCTCCATCGCCTTCAATAGTATCTGTCTCCCGTCCTGCTTATCAACCGCAACAAGTTGTATCTATTTCCCGTCCTGTGGCCATACAACGCCCAGTTGCAGTGGTTCAGGCTGTGGTGCGACCGGAACGGGTTTATTTGCCACCAGCACCACAAAGACTCATATCGCAGCCTCGCCTAGCTGTCAAAGCCATATCAGTTCCTCGTCTAGTTGCACCGCAAAGAACTTATCTGCCACCCCAAAGAACTTACCTGCCACCCCAAACAGCTGCTGCATCATCACTGAGTGAACAATATGAGGAAACAAATGAGTTGTAAAGGCTAAATACAAAAATGGAAAATTCCTTACTTATCAAACAGGTTTGTGGGCTTACCTCAAACTATATTCTAATGCTAATTCCCGATGGAATAAGAAATAAGAATGCAGAACCAAAATATTTTTAACCTGATGAAATTTGCATGTCTAACGCAAATTGGTTGATTTGCATTTAGCTATGAGACAATAAAGAAAGCATTAAGAAAAAATCGAAAAAAACACAACTATGTATATTTGTTTGTGATATACATAAGTATACTATAGAAACAAAGTTTAATATATCATATTATTTAAAAGTCAGAGCAGAACTCACATTCGAAGAGTCATTGGGAGACAATAACCTTTTTGGCTTAAACTGCTTTGAACCTGGCTGGCTGTGTCTATGGCTGTTCTTGAAACGTCTTTAGCGCCAAATGGAGAAACCTATAATTAATCAATCAATCAAATCGAACATTAAGTCATTAAGCTTAGTTTAGCTGAGCTGATCGCGTTGTCTAGTTTATGGTGTGTTAACTGGTCTATGCTGGAGATTAAATTCCAAATAAATATCCAGTAAAACGATTGGGCTACTGTTTGATTATTAAATAATAATATGATAATAACTAAATCAAACTGCAAGAACTAAGTCATATAAGAGCGTGAACCCAGTTTATTTGAAAATCAGGTTTACCTTACTTTTGCCCAAATACAAAACCATTAATTTATGAACTTATATGTATACCCAGTATGTATGTTGATATAAATTGTTTTTGAAAAAAAAAAAAAAAACAAATAGTTAATACTGACTTATGAATATTCAATTCCGCTTACTGTTCCTTTTTTTGTTTGTTTTTTTTTTTTTTGTTTTGCCCGATTGACAACAATAAATGAGCATTTTTATAATCTGAACGCCACCAGCAATAGCAAAATCCACGCTGATAGCAGCAACATCTGCGCTTTGGCCGAGGCATTTGCCTAATTAAACAAATTTTTATTCGCCAAGAGAAAAACAAGCAAAAAGTCTGCTGTTTAGGTGATTTATGGTATGCAGCACTTCCGTTTAGCTCTACAGATTCGGCAGATTGTATAAAAGTAAAGGAGCTGCGGTTCAAAGTTATTATTCGAGTATTTGGCTTATCAGCAAACAGACTTGATCGAAAATGGTAAAGACCTAGCTATAGCTAAAAGTAGCTGTTGCAAAGTTGGATTACAATATAATTTTTTGTTTTCTTTTTTTTCTTGTGATTTTTTTTCTTGTTCAAATCGTTATTGCAGAAATTCATTGTATTGGCATTGGCTTTGGTAGGGTGTGTGGCCGCTGAATCAGGCTATAATTATGGTGCCCCCGCTGTGGCAGCCTCGGCTCCAGCACCGGTGAGGACTTATGTGCCACCAGCACCAGTCCACCATCACTCTGCTCCAGCCCCAGTGCAACACCATCATGTGGCCGCTTCTGCTCCCGTCCAGTCCTTTGCTGCCCCCGTTCAATCGTATGCTGCTCCTGCTCCCGCACCCGTAGTGGCTGCTTCGGCTCCAGCTCCAGTGAGGACTTATGTGCCACCAGCACCAGTCCACCATCACTCTGCTCCAGCCCCAGTGCAACACCATCATGTGGCCGCTTCTGCTCCCGTCCAGTCCTTTGCTGCCCCCGTTCAATCGTATGCTGCTCCTGCTCCCGCACCCGTTGTGGCAGCTTCGGCTCCAGCTCCAGTAAGGACTTATGTACCACCCGCACCAGTCGCCCCACAAGTCCATCATCACCACGCTCCAGCCCCAGTTCAGCATCACCATGTGGCCGCTTCTGCACCAGTTCAATCGTTTGCTGCTCCCGCTCCCGCTCCTGTTCAATCTTTTGCTGCTCCGGCCTTCGCCCATCACCATGCTGCTGCATCTGCTCCTGCTCAGTCATTTGTTGCTCCAGGACCTGCCCCAGCTCCAGCCCCAGTTTTCCACGCCGCTGAGTCTGCTCCAGCCCCATCATACCAAGCTGATTTTGGCTCTGAGGCTGCCGCTTCAGCTTCTGGCTACGATTACCAGCAACCCGCTGCTAGCCAACAGGGCTACAAGTACAAGACCGTGCGTCGCCGCGTCTTGAAGCACCGTGCTTAAACCACATTGCCCCCCATTCCGATAACGAATAAAATGTATTGAAATTCAGAATTAATATTTGAATCGTGTCTCTAATTCCTAACCCAAATACAAATGAAGTAAGTAAGCCCTCTCGCCGACTTCGCTATACCATGCACCAAGTGAAAAAACACTGTTCAAATTTGGAAGACCAAATGTATGTGTATGTGCTGCCTTCCTCACCACCAACAACCATCTTCCCCTTTATGGCCTAGGTGAAAACGTCTATACATACGGATAACTTTGTAATTTTAGGTCCGGTTTTGAACAAATTATAATATATGGTCTCCGAGATCTAGTTGTTCATACAGACTGGCGGACGGACGGATAGATGGTGATGGCTAGATCGACTAGGTTGTTGATGGTAATCAAGAATATACATACTTCATAAGGTCAGAAAAGCTTCCTTCGATTTAAATATACAATTTTCGTTGAATCTTCAGTTTCATGTTGAATAACAAAAAATTTCAAAAAGATTTTGGGATAGTGTCATTCAAACTTATGAATTGAAATGAAAAATGAACTGAATTAAAATGCATAACTTCTATCGTCTGTTTGCAACATCTCATGTTTTCTTCCGAAAACTTAATGTGAGTACATTGAAAATTTCATTGCTGTCACCAATAGGTGAACGGTGTTCACAGATATGGAAATTATCGCTAAAATGAGAAATCGGGGAGAAAAAACTTTATCTAGGCATGTATAATATTGACTTTGGGTTTTTTTTTTTTGGTGAATTAGAACTAATCTGATTGATTGTTTTTGGATTTTTATGGGTTAAGCTGCAATGCATGCTTTTAGGGGATCGCCTACACCGTAAAACACGTTTTTGCTAAAATTCAAGGGTAGTTCATCTTAAAAAGCATTTGTTCTAAAGGTCCGTTGACTCTCAGTGAACAATTTATATAGGTTTAAAAATATACTTTTACGTGTGCAGTGCTTTTTTGCCAATAAATTTAAACGCTGTGATTATGGTAAAATTTACGGTCAGTGATTGCGGCATCTTATTGTTAGAACATTGATTTGGATTGAAAATTTGAATTTTAATTGCAAGCATTCAACAAATGGGTCACAAAGCGTTAAATAAATTTCTCACGCCCGATAACAGGTTTCGGGGTAGTCTTTGGGGTTTGGAATGGAACGGTGATGCATCTTCAATGCACATTCAAGTTGACGATTTTGCAGTATAAAAGTAAAAAATCGAAAAACATTAGCACTACTGGTCACAAGGCAATGGTGAGAGATGGTTTAACCAAGTAAAACAAAAAGCTAACTTATATCAATCTTACTGTGCTAGGATTTTATTAAGATTTTGCTGTTGTCCCTATTGATCGGGACCTGCTTGGCCGAAAAACATCACAAGCATCAGCGGAAACAGCATAATGATGACGACGAAGAGCATCATTATCTGCCACCAGAGCAGACGGAAAGCGAAGAGGATCAGCCCTATTACAAGAAAGAAAAGCACACCAGCGAACGCGTGGTGTATCACAAGGAGGAGGAGCACGAGGAACCCAAACACTATTACCACGAGGAGCCCAAAAAACAACGAGTGGATCACTATCACCACTATGACAAGAAGCCCGAGGTAAAGACGGAGCACATACACTACAAGGAGAGTAAGCCCCACATCCGCACGGACTACAACAATGCTAACGCAGATCTTTTTACACCTGCAGCCACACAAGTGGTCTATCGTCGCCGACGTCCTAGTCGCATACTTTATGCCAGTGCTCCCAATTCTGTATTTCATACCCATACCCAAATCAATGTTCAGTCGCAGGACTCTGAGTTGAATTCCCTAACGCGACCGGATCCCCCGATTGGCCAGCAATTGCCAACTGGAGCAGCACCTTCATTTCCCAATTGTCAAGTCGCCGGTAATCCTCCCCCAGGTTGTGGTCCCAATGATCCTGCTGGTGCCCAGTTACCAGCAAGTGCTTTGGCCCCCACAGCTGGCAACTTTCCAAACCAGGGAGCTGGCACTCCCGCAGGTGGCCAATTGGCTGTACTTGGCAATGGTCAGAGACCACAGAGACCCTCCCGACCGGGTGGGTATGGCGGTAGGAATAACTTTCTCATTGATCCTTTCTTAGGAGGGCAAAATCAAGCAGCTGGTGGTGCTCAGCTTGCCGCAGGTCAAGGGATTCCTAATCAAAATCAATTCGCTCCTTCTCTGAGCGCCCAACTGTCCGCCGCTGGTCAAGCAGCCGGTAATAATGGCTATCAGAATCAAATTTCTCCTTCCAATGGTGTTCAAAGTCCTTTTCAAAATCTAAATCAGTATGCTCCGTCTCCTGGTCAAGCGCCAGTTGCTCAACGACCAGCGACAGCTCAAGCTCCAATTGCGGTTTCCGCACCTTTGCAAAATCAGTTTGATCCTTCACTTGGCGGACAACTTCCAGGCTCTGCGCAAGTTCCCCTACAGAACCAATTCGACCCGTCATTTGGTGGGCAAAGCCCTGGTATTCAACGGCCCATACAAAATCAAATCGATCCAGCTCTGGGAGCCCAGCTTTCCACTGCTCAACGACCAAACCAAAATCAGTTCGATCCCTCACTAAGTGGAGCAAATCAGGCTGCAGCAGCTGCACCTTTCGATCCAGCCTTAAGTGCCCAATTGGCTTTAGGACAAGTTCCACGTCTGGCCAATGGACGGCAACGCAATCGCTCCAATTATCAAGGATTAAATGTACTCGGTGGCAATGTATTTGGTCAACCTCACTTGCAAGGGCCAACCAATGCCTTGGGTAATCAACAGGATACCAATATAATTGATGGCAGTTTCTATAGCGATCCCAGCGCATTGCTACATAATCATGGATATTATCGCACTCCTGTGTCGGGCAATCGACGCACTGTAGTAGTGGACGAAGATGATGATCTGGACAATGATGGCTTTGGACTAGCTGGTACTTCGCCGCAGGCCTTCTATGTCAAGCCGAAAAGGGGGCAACCAAAATCGAAGTCACACAGACGCCACCATGGAATCCAAGCAGCTGCATCCTCGCTAACGTATAGCTTTGAACCGGCTGTTGCTTCTTCTCAACACAATATTGACTTCCGAGCTGATGGCTATCACTATAAGAAGCCCAAGCAAGCATTCGAATTTTAAATTTTTATAAATGTTTATCTAAAATAAATCATACTTAGCAGCACTTGCTATAAGAGCAGACACAACACAAAATGTTTTTGTGGCATACTTCTAGGCTGGCGCCATTTTGAAATGGCTTCGATATCCGTTTCCGCTTCGGAAATGTAGTGAAGCTTTTGGCTTTCGATGAAAGCTTTAAGCTAAATAACTTTTTTATATATTTTGAATCATGTATTATGAATTTTTTTTTTCAACTTATTATAAATAAAAAACATTTTGAATGGTCGGAGAACCTTTAACATATTACATATACGCCACGTGTTCTTAATGGTATTCATCAAAATTGGTTTTACATGAAAATTTGTGTGTATAGCATGACTATTCTATGTTTATTCTGTATATATGGATAGATTATAATAATTAGCTGCCCACACGCATCTCGGCTATATGCATAAATTCATTGTTTAAGTAGGAAACTAGTTCAGAGCTAAACAAAATCAAAATAAAAACTAAAAAAGCAAACACTAGTTTGCTGCACAAAAGATATATAGATGGAGACACAGGTCATACAAGTTTTTTCTTTCTTCTTCTTGGTAAAGTAGAAAGGAAGAGCCCCACACGTATATATACACACACAAACACACACACACATAACACAGACAAGTCGAATGAATTGTCAACATAAATTTATGCGATAATTTAGATTTGATTCTCATGCAAATGCAATAAACTACAAATCGAAAACCAAAATAAAACCAAAATCTATTGTTTCATTTGACTCAGACAGAAATTGAGACGCGGTAAAAAAGAGATAGAAATACGAGACAAAAACACTAATCATTTCAATGGATCAGCCATCAGATGGAGTGACCTGGCTAGCAAATTCAATCCGCATCGACATCAGCATCTATGTAAGGAGAGTTACGTATGTTTTGTTGAATTTTGGCATACTTAACCGCTCCCACTCGAATCAATATTTGACCGTCAATGTCAATATTTGAATGTGAACTTTTAAATCAATATGGAACTACTCGCCATAGGCCATTCTTTACAAGGGAATCGAAACCGCCATCGCCATTACAGCTGCTTCTGTTCATACATATATGCATATTAAAAATGAAACAATACACAATCATTATTGATCATTAAAATCAATTAATTAAACTTGCATTGATTTCCTTTCGATATCTTTATAGACCATCTTAAGCGGCAATTGACCCCGTAAACAGAAAGACAACGAAAAAAAGACTGAATCAGTAAGCAAATGTGAAAAAGAGAAAAAATGCAGCGGTTAATATAGAAAGCTCTTAAGTTTTAAACCATAAATCAGGGCAAGTCGCTCACTTAAGTAAGCCCAAACCTAGCACAGGCAAAAAATAAGGGTACAGGCAGAATTAAATTAGTATAATTTATGGCAAGGCAGCGATATGAGTAAGAACCAACGAGTGTGGAGAGCTTTGCATAAAATTAACAAACACAGCGTCAGAGATTGACCCGACCGTAGCAGATCAGACCAGGCCAAGTCGGCCACGTTCTGCTCGTGGCTTCATTGTCTGATTACAGAAATAAATTTGGCACATTTGGGCTTAGAAGCGGTTCAGAATGTTCATCTCTAGAGAATTGAAGATGTTGGAGTTGGCAATTGAGTTCAATGATCCGAACGCCCGCTTCTTTTTCTCTAATTGTCCAACGCCCCGCTTAATTGGCACATTATTTCAACTACAAGATCGAAAAACAAACGAATCAGATAAAAACAATGTTCAAGCTGCCCCAGCCCTGGTACGTACCTAGGCACTTACAGCATGTTCGTGTAATGCCTTGCGTCATATGTTAAACATAGATCAGCACAGAACAATGGGAATGGGAACCCATAGGGTCTTTGGGATTAAATTTACATGCAATATAATTAATTTCTCAAGCATTCAGCAATACACAAAGTTCTGAACATCGGCAGCATCTCATCAATCTATTGATGGACATCGAATCAAAAGGAAAGGAACTTGCAAAAACAAAAACATTCGTTCGATTCGGTTGCCACGCGTATCTAAATTATTTATGAAGCCGCGTGTTAAAAGTGTGCTTATGTTTCTTCTCTTTCAATCTTATTCCCTCTTTCTCACTCTCGTTTCCACTCCCTCTACATATGTATATCTTTTGTGTAAGCAGAAGAAGATGCGGTGGTGGTGGCACTTTCTAGTCACCGCTCGCCGAGAAGCAGAGAAAACTGGTTTCCAGAATGATTTATCATACATTTAAATTAAATGAAAAAGAGCATCAAAACGAAAACAAAAAACAAAAGTTTAATTTATCATAAAAAAGACTAAAACGTGTACTTAACACGAGTGAACAGATTTTTACTTTCATAAAGACGTCTGGATACTCTTTAATCATCCATATTCATAGATTTCACAAAAGTTTGCAAAAAACTCTAAAGTTCTGTCTCAATTTCAAGTGCCATGCAACTAGCGCAGAAGATACAATTAAATTTCATTTTATTTTGAGCGTGTCGTGTGATTAATTTCTTCAAAAAAACCAAAAAGACCAATTGATACATATTATATCCCAATGCTAGATTTCATACCCTTCTCGATAAGATAATGAAAGACTAAATTAACTTGCGCATGGGAACGAAAAAAAAAAGAGGAATGAAAAACATAAAGGAAAGGCTGCCATGTGAAAGAACTTGCCGCCTGTTAAGCTCTTAAGATAGGCAAAAAATATGCAAAAAAAAAAAAAATAAAAAAACAAATGGATTTAATATTAATTAGAATTTGAATAAATTAAGGCGCCGTGATTTGGTTTTCGCTGGGTTAGACAGAGCGACGCTTAAAGATTTTGAACGATCAACCCGAATTTAAGGGGCGCTAACTTTAGTGCAGGCGTCTTTCAGATTGTAGGGCAATAGGATGTGTCGATATAACCGAATCAGATGGGACAAATGCTTTTCTACTTTGTCCATTTTTTTGTTTTAACGGTTTGGGCTAATTTGAGATCGTGTGGACTTATTAGGAATAGTGATCGTTGTTTTGGTTGACAATTTTGATTTTATTTTTTATTTAGCCAAGTCTATATCTTTTGTTCAGTTTTATTTTGATTTTTTAATACCCATTATGAGACTTTTTCATTTGGATTCTAAGGGGACAGTTGAGGAGATTGCTATTGCCATTCACCAATTTGCATATTTTTGCTATTTCAGCATAAACATCAATTCCGAAATGGCACTTTTAAGTGTTCGAACCGGCTGCCGCTGCCCCTGGTGATAATAATAATATTGATGGTGATAATGATGATGACGCTGCTCCTAATGATGGTGATGATTATGATGTTGATGATAATGATGATGATGAGTCCACTCCGTTGGCCTGACAGACGTGATCTATTGACTAGCATCATGCCTGCTAAAACATTTATGGGAAACTGGACCAGAACTACAATCAAATTCAATTTACTACAATAGAACACACCAGAATTTTTGGAGGCCCGTAGATTGAGAATTGAGATAATAATGTAAATTAGCAAAGACATAAATCGAGCTTGTTGAGTTTTGATAGTTTTGCAAATTTGTTTTTTTTTTGGTTTTCTTTTTTGGCTTTTTCTGTTTTAGTGCGCAGGAAATGATAAATAGAATTGAATCGTGTGGCGGCTTTGTTTTATTTAACCTGAAAACTAGAAATCTAAAACACCAAATTTAATGCATCGAGGAAAAGGCAGAAAATTGAAATAATATCTAAATAGACAGCCAATTAGGCAAACTGGTACTATAAACAAAACAAAATTGACTCCATCACTTCCACCTATTTGATGATCCAACTTTCCTTGGCGCGTGAGACAACTAGTGTACTTCTTCAGTGATTCAGTACTATTATCTTATACACGAACGTATTCCACTTCGTGTTGTTATCATCGCCTTAATAATCATCATAATTATCATCATAATCAAGTGCTCCGGCATAATGTACTGAGCATGATTTAACGACCTTCAGATAGGTTTCTATTTATACACATACTTGACTCTTTATTTGCACTTATTTCCAAAGAATTAATCAGCATTAGTCATCCAAACGCTATCTAAACTTATCCTTCGATTTTGCGGAACCAATTAAGTAGTTCTTGGCGCCACTCCACTAACGAATCTTGTTTTACGGTTGTGTTTATGTTGCATTTAGTGCTCAATCTCCCCATTTTGCTAAGTTGCCAGTTTGCATGGGATTATGATCATTAATCATGGCAATTGGTGGAACTGCTTCTATTTCAGCTACTGCAGCAATTATGTGCTAAGTAAATCCTATTGAAGCTTATATTTTGTATATTTGTAATTTACTTATATTTTAAAAGTTTCAAAGTCCAAGAATGGGTAACAAATTTGGAATTTCGAATTTTTATTTCATTGAAGTATCTGATTCTGAAGAGCATTAGAGTAGTTGTTCATTTTAATTGAATTTTATAATAACACTGATGCAATATTTTTAAACAAAAATGATCATATATTAACATTTAAAACCAGCCTATTTCTATTTGTTTACTAAATCTTAAAAGAAATGCAATGACAAAATATAAGAAAATTTATAAACTATTTGTATTACTCTTTGATTAAATTAAACACTAAAATTGGTCTTTTATGTAAACTGACTTTCTAGTGGATTTCGTCAGACATAGTTGTAATACATATTTGTTGTTTATAATGTTGTAGACCACTATGATGTATGTAGTGACCATTTGATTAACATTTGATTTTTTTTGCTTTCAAATTTTGCGACTTGGAAAACCTCGATTGAAATCGTTTTCGATTGTGTTCAATATATTGACAATATCCGGCACTGATTTTACGCACTTGCCCAAATATAACGCAAAAACACATAATTATATCATATTTGTGTATTTCCATCTTAATACATATACAGATTGTATACATGTATATATTTTTTTCTTTTTTTTTGTTTAATTGTATGCCACATTTTGGCAGTTCCTATTTAGTGATTAATGAACGGTGAGGCGACCAGCCACATGACAACAAAAAGAAGACGCATATGTAGTTAAATATACAATGTATGAAAATACATACACACAAAACAGTGTATCAGTATGAATCTTATTGAAATGAACAAATTTGATTGAAACATATAACTCATCATTTGAATTTAAATCGAGCGCGAGTTGGCGGCTTGAATGAAACAAAGACAACAGCAAAAGCAAAAATAAGGTGTAAACAACACAGTAAAGGCAGTCTACTCTGTGGGTGTGTGTGTGTGTGTGTGTGTATGTGTATGTGTATGTGTATGTATGTGTGTGTGTGCGATCGACTTGGCCTAAGCGTTGATGTCCATCAAATCTTTTGCATAAGATTAAATAAAACAATTAAGAGAATCCGTGCGAACGAATTTGGCCATTAAACTTTTTCGATCTTCAACATCTCTCAAGTTGTTAGTGGTGCTGTTGCTGTAAGCGTTGCTGTCGACGTTAGCGTCAGCGAATGGTCAATAGAGAGAGAGGTGGTTTAGAACGAACTCGTGCAGAGCAAAGCCGTGCGAATTTTACAGCGCGTGATGGCTGCGTCGTCTTCAGCGGTGGCAGCGACGTCGAATCAATGTTTCGACCGCTGTAATTTGAAGCAGAGAATTTGTATAAATACCAAAAGGTTCTCCATATTCTTCATTAGAGTTTCGGTTGTACTGGAGTGAACAAGCTCAATTCCAACGGACAATATGGTACGACTTCTTAAAATCGCTTCATAAATTCAATCAAAATAACACAAACCGCGAGGACTAATCCGATTTTTTCTTTTTTTTTTTTGGTTTTTTTTTATTATAATAATTGAAATATTTAAAAACGAAATTTGAAATGAATTGAAATTGTGTTCTTGCAGAAAGTTTTCCTGATCGCCTTTGCCGTGATCGCAGCTGTGGCTGCTGATGTCAGTCATCTGCCATCGAATGAGTACTTGCCCCCCGTGGTGCAGGAGTCGCAGATTGTCGTTTCTCCCAGCAATGAGTACTTACCCCCAGTAGATACTCAGCCAGCCCATGAGCTTGCCGATGATGGTTACCGTTACAAGACCCACAAGCGTGTGGTGCTCCGTCGTCACCGTCGTGATGTGAGCCACTTGCCTTCCAACGAATACCTACCCCCTGTTCAAGCTGCTCCATCCAACGAGTACTTGCCCCCAGTCCAGGTAGCTGCTCCAGCTCCTATCCAAGTTGCTGCCCCCATTCCTGTCCAAGTTGAGAATGAGCCTGCACCAGCCCATGAGCTTGCCGATGATGGTTACCGTTACAAGACCCACAAGCGCGTGGTGATCCGTCGCCACCGTCGTGATGTGAGCCACTTGCCTTCCAACGAGTACCTGCCCCCTGTTCAGGAAACTGTTGAGGTTGCTGCTCCTTCCAACGAATACTTGGCTCCAGTTGAAGCTCCAGTTGAGTCCGCTGTCTTGGCTGATGATGGTTACCGTTACAAGACCCACAAGCGTGTGGTGCTCCGTCGCCACCGTCGTGATGTGAGCCACTTGCCATCCAACGAGTACCTGCCCCCTGTTCAGGAAACTGTTGAGGTTGCTGCTCCTTCCAACGAATACTTGGCTCCAGTTGAAGCTCCAGTTGAGTCCGCTGTCTTGGCTGATGATGGTTACCGTTACAAGACCCACAAGCGTGTGGTGCTCCGTCGCCACCGTCGTGATGTGAGCCACTTGCCATCCAACGAGTACCTGCCCCCTGTTCAGGAAACTGTTGAGGTTGCTGCTCCTTCCAACGAATACTTGGCTCCAGTTGAAGCTCCAGTTGAGTCCGCTGTCTTGGCTGATGATGGTTACCGTTACAAGACCCACAAGCGTGTGGTGCTCCGTCGCCACCGTCGTGATGTGAGCCACTTGCCATCCAACGAGTACCTGCCCCCTGTTCAGGAAACTGTTGAGGTTGCTGCTCCTTCCAACGAATACTTGGCTCCAGTTGAAGCTCCAGTTGAGTCCGCTGTCTTGGCTGATGATGGTTACCGTTACAAGACCCACAAGCGTGTGGTGCTCCGTCGCCACCGTCGTGATGTGAGCCACTTGCCGTCCAACGAGTACCTGCCCCCTGTTCAGGAAACTGTTGAGGTTGCTGCTCCTTCCAACGAATACTTGGCTCCAGTTGAAGCTCCAGTTGAGTCCGCTGTCTTGGCTGATGATGGTTACCGTTACAAGACCCACAAGCGTGTGGTGCTCCGTCGCCACCGTCGTGATGTGAGCCACTTGCCATCCAACGAGTACCTGCCCCCTGTTCAGGAAACTGTTGAGGTTGCTGCTCCTTCCAACGAATACTTGGCTCCAGTTGAAGCTCCAGTTGAGTCCGCTGTCTTGGCTGATGATGGTTACCGTTACAAGACCCACAAGCGTGTGGTGCTCCGTCGGCACCGTCGTGATGTGAGCCACTTGCCATCTAACGACTACCTGCCCCCTGTTCAGGAAGCTGTTGAGATTGCTGCTCCTTCCAACGAGTATTTGGCTCCAGTTGATAATGGCATTACCAACGAGTCCGCTGTCTTGGCTGATGATGGTTACCGTTACAAGACCCAAAAGCGTCGTGTGTTCCGTCGTCATTAAACATAGCCGGATTTGTTTTATTCCGTGATCGATTTGTACTCATTTTGGAGTGCAGACTTTATTTTAAGATTACAATTCCACTTTCCACCCAAGAATTACAATAATACAATAACAAAACGAGTTAAAATTTCTATTATTCCACTTAATTTAAAGCTTTAATTCAAAACCAACGTCCGTACTGGCAACTGATACTTGCAAAGTGCAAAATATTCACAAAATATGTTCATGAGTTGGATTCGTATTTGGGAACATGGAATCCAAATTTTTATAGGCAACATACCAAATAACAAATTTTACTGATGGCACGGAAAATCATTTCACAACACCACTTGACATTTATTTTATTTAGTCAATCGATCTTGATCAAAATCGGAGAGATATAAATAGGTATACTAAACTAGTACTAACAATAAGTACATTTTACAAAAACCGCTTGAAGAATTATTAATCGAAGAGAATATCAAGTTTGGATACATGAATATATCGTGCTGTTTTAAGATATACATACTTATGTATGTATGTATATGTATGCACATTCCTCGCAAAATAGGCTCTTATACATATTCGTCCCTTTTTACCTAAAATAATACCTGTTTTTGGGAGGCAACGTAGTCGATCAATTATTTATTCCACAATATCACATTGGACGGGAGATATTTTTCACTATCTTTCGTAGTTCAAGTGAGTGGCGTAAAGTGACGTCAAGCAGGGAGACTATAAAAATACATTCAAAATTGAGATTTTCAATTGGGTCCAAATTGGATCCTGGGGCCAAATTGAAAATTTGTGGTATATAGTTTTAATAGATCTATTACTTTTTTTAGGGTCCAAATTTTGGGTCTTTTTATTTATTTATGGTACATCATTTCAATAGAATGACCAAATCAACTCTATAAATTAACACATCAAAACTAAACGTTATACAAGAATCGCATGAAATCAGAATTTAAGGACGGGAGATATTTTTCACTATCTTTCGTAGTTCAAGTGAGTGGCGTAAAGTGACGTCAAGCAGGGAGACTATAAAAATACATTCAAAATTGAGATTTTCAATTGGGTCCAAATTGGATCCTGGGGCCAAATTGAAAATTTGTGGTATATAGTTTTAATAGATCTATTACTTTTTTTAGGGTCCAAATTTTGGGTCTTTTTATTTATTTATGGTACATCATTTCAATAGAATGACCAAATCAACTCTATAAATTAACACATCAAAACTAAACGTTATACAAGAATCGCATGAAATCAGAATTTAAGGTCAACAAATTTATGTCTCAAATTTATTCCCGCCACTTTACTTATATTTTATATAGTGCTTCAATTTTAGGATTGCTAAAATGAAATATATGTATCTATTTTCACATGCTTTATAGCAAAGATGGGCTATCTTGGTTACTCTACTCTCTAAACAGTTGTAAGCATATCTGCGCTATAAAAAACAATAAGGACAGACAGACATGGACATGGTAGATACATTCAGCGGTTGATGTTAGAAAAAGCGGTGACAATTTTATTTAGTTTTGCAAAAGGTGCAAATTATAATTAAGTATATCGTTCGTCAAACAAAATGTTTCTTCGCAAATGGTTGATGAGATGATTTTCCTTGATACATATTTGAAAATACTGATTTGAATATGGTTTAGACACAAAGGTATAGCCTATTTGCTTGTCAAACACCATGTTGTTAGGTTAGGTATTTTATGACATCATTAATTGGTTAAGTTATTGGAGCAACTCGCAACTAGTTTTAGTCACAATACTACCAACGTGTTTGCTAACGACTAGAGTGTTCTTTTTATAATCCATCACTTTTTTTCCGATGTAAAGCTTTGGAAATGTTCCCCTAATATCGGCCATCAATTAGGAGTATTTCCTAGTAGCTGCCAGTTTGTCTGGCAGTTGGAAAAAACATATCAATAAAGTTATTAATATCAAACAAGTTTCAAGTTCAAGAACGCTAGAAATCTGCAATGGAACCTGATGGCGCAAACATTAAAGAGAACTCGGCAATTAAATGTACAGTTCATTGGCGATTTAGTAACAATTCGCTGCACGGGGCAGTTGAATAGCGGGATGGTTGGCTATACTTAGGTTCGTTATATTGTTAATAGTATGGATATATCAATAATCAATTTGGTCAGATTAGATTCATTGTCGGCACTGGCACACGCGACAGCTCAAAACCGAAATGGAAGAAAAAAAATTAAACAAAAATAAAAGGAAAAAAACTTGTCGTCTAAACCTGATTGCAAATAAAAAAAACTATAATAGGTATGTATTTTTTTATAGTGACAGTGTCTCCAAATACAAATTCATAAATTAAAAAAATAACAAAAATCACCAAAGTATAAAAAAAAAAATAAAATGCAAAATGCTAATTTTGGTGGCCAATACCCGGTGATTAGAATCATATAAATATACGGCTGAAATTTGGTAAAAGCATCACTTCCATTTGGATTCTACAATCAACTGGACCAACTAGCTAGCATAATGGTACTTATATAGAATTATCTATATAGATAATATATATCCTTTGCCGGACACCGATTCCAGTCAGGATATCGTCTTATTTGGAAATCCTTATCAACTTTTTTTTTTTTGTGATTTAATTACAGAAATTGTTGTTGATTTGTGCCCTGATCGCCGCTGTGGCCGCCGATGTCAGCCACTTGCCCAGCAACCAATATCTGCCCCCTGGACACGGTGCCGCTTCTGCTCCAGTGGCTTCCTACTCAGCTCCTAGCTTTGCAGTAGAAGCTTCTGCCCCAGAGCCATCGTACAGTGTGGCTGCTTCGGCTCCAGCTGTCTCCTACTCTGCTCCAGCCCAGACTTACACTGCTGCTGCTTCAGCTCCTGCCGTCTCCTACGCTGCTCCAGCTCAGTCATACTCTGCTCCAGCCCAGACCTACACCGCTGCTGCTTCAGCTCCTGCCGTCTCTTATGCTGCTCCAGCTCAGTCATACTCTGCTCCAGCCCAGACTTACACCGCTGCCGCTTCAGCTCCTGCCGTCTCCTACGCTGCTCCAGCTCAGTCGTACTCTGCACCCGCTCAGTCCTACTCTGCCCCAGCTGCCAGCTACAGCGTTGCCGCTTCAGCTCCTGCCGTCTCCTATGCTGCCCCTGCTCAGTCGTACTCCGCTCCCGTTCAGTCCTACTCTGCCCCAGCTGCTAGCTACAGCGTTGCCGCTTCAGCTCCTGCTGTTTCTTATGCTGCCCCAGCTGCCGTTGAGAGCTACGAGGAAGCAGCTTCTGCCCCAGCTCACACCTTCTCGGCCACCGATGGTTACCGTTACAAGACCCAGCGTCGTCGCGTCATTCGTCGCCACCGTCGTGATGTGAGCCACTTGCCTTCCAACGACTACCTGCCCCCTGTTCAGGGTGCTGCCTCCGCACCAAGCAGCGAGTACCTGCCACCTGTTGCCGCTTCTGCCCCAGTTGCCTCATACTCTGCTCCAGCTCAGACTTACACCGCTGCCGCTTCAGCTCCTGCCGTCTCCTATGCTGCCCCTGCTCAGTCGTACTCTGCTCCAGCTCAGACCTACTCCGCCCCAGCTGCTAGCTACAGCGTTGCCGCTTCAGCTCCTGCTGCTTCCTATGCTGCCCCCGCTGCTGTTGAGAGCTACGAGGAAGCCGCTTCTGCCCCAGCTCACTCCTTCTCGGCCACCGATGGTTACCGTTACAAGACCCAGCGTCGTCGCGTCCTCCGTCGCCACAGATATTGAGGATCTTCACCGCTTCCCCTAACATAGCCACAAACAACACAGAATCTCTAGCCAAATGTTAGTTTGGCCTATGGAAGTTTTTCAGTAACTTGTGTGGAAATTGTTAGGGAATGAATTAAATAAATAAATCATTTTTTTGTACAATAATTAAAAAAGAGTTTATTAATTACAATCTGTGAATTACTGAAACATAGCCGTTTAAAAACAAGTTAGCAACAGCCTAATGAAATCCGCAATTGAGTTGTTGCCAAGTGCCATGAAAAGACTGTTTGTCTTTATATCACTTAATGAAACTAGCTCAAGTCAAATTCAAATTTATTTAATTTAATTTGGAGATCAAACGAAAACTTGTTTTATAATTTATAGATTAATTTTAATTTCATCAAATGCATTGCTAATCAAAATGGAAGTGGTCCGATTTTTATTTATTTCGTGTGCGCATTGCTTCCGTTTCTCCTTTGGAAATTTGTAGTCTGCTTTTGGGCTGTCAATTGTAGCATATTCTCAGCCAGTCTATTGAAATTGTGAATATAACGCCCATGGATATGCTAAAGCTTATTTTAGCTTATTTTCGATTCTCGGACTTATGTCTGAAATCAAAGTGTTTGATATTCCTGTTCAGATGTTATAATTCGTTACTACTACTCATATACTTCGTATTAAAATTAAGCCCTTAAGTTTAAATTAATACGATTTACTAATTTTCATAGTATTCATTAAAAATTGTATTGACAAACGAACTGCTCAACTTTATTTTAGCCAACAGAATTTGTTCTCTTATTGAAATCATAAAAAGGCAGATATAAACAGTTTGATTCGTTTTAACATTCACATCGTCGTTTTATTTCGGCATACAATAGATTTAATAAACATATTTTAATGACTAAAGTTCAATTGCGGAATTCAGAAGTGTGGATCCCTGGTAGATCATTAAAATTAAATATTAAATTAAATTATTACAGTTAATTACAAAAATTAAATTTTGTTGGTTCTTAAAGAGGATCACTATGCGCCCACAGAGGCAATCGTGTCAAGTAATCAGTGATGAGTTGGGATGACAGTGGAGAGCGCTGGTAGGAATAAGGGGCTAAAAATCGAAAGGAATTGCGGGTTTTGGATAGGAGTAGCCACCTTGAATTTTGGTCGATGGGGGAGGGAATGGAATTGATGGCTTGGGATAGTCATACCCTTGTTTGACCTGAGGCTGGGGAGGTTGGGTCGTAGTCACTGGGGGCAAGTATGTCTGTGGAAGAGGGTTTGTTGGTGGTGTGAAAGGAATAAGTGGTTTAGGATAATCATAACCCTGTTTGGATTGCGGAGGAGGCAAGTATTTAGGCTGAGGTGGCAGAGTGGCCACTACAGGCGGTAAATACTTTGGTGTTGGATTTGGGGCTGGAAATGGGATCAATGGCTTAGGATAATCATATCCCTGTTTTACTTGGGGAGGCGGTAGATATTTCGGTGGCGGGGGTTGAGTCACTACTACTGGAGGTAAATACTTCTGTGGCGGCGGTTGAGTCACTACTACTGGAGGTAAATACTTTTGTGGAGGTTTCGTAGGAGCTGGGAATGGTATGCTTGGCTTTGGGTAGTCATAACCCTGTTTTATCTGAGGCTGCGGAGGAGGGGGAGGTAGATATTTTGGCTTGGGCTGAGGAGGCAAAGTCGGAGTTACCGGAGGTAGATATTTTGGTGTTGGCGGATTTGTTGGCCCTGGGAAAGGAATCGCGGGTTTTGGATAATCGTAACCCTGCTTAACCTGGGGAGGTGGTAAATATTTTGGTGGCGGCGGCTGGGTGACAACCACTGGAGGTAGATACTTT
Source organism: Drosophila willistoni (assembly GCF_018902025.1). Taxonomy (NCBI): domain Eukaryota; kingdom Metazoa; phylum Arthropoda; class Insecta; order Diptera; family Drosophilidae; genus Drosophila; species Drosophila willistoni. Next base: position 626,628 of record NW_025814057.1, read on the forward strand.
GGTGTCGGTGATGCCGTTGGAGATGGGAATGGGATGGATGGCTTAGGGTAATCGTAACCCTTTTTAATCTGGGGTTGAGGAGGAGAAGGAGGCAGATACTTTTGCTTGGGCTGTGGTGGAGGGCTGACCACTACAGGGGGAAGGTATTTTGGTGCTGGCGGATTGGTAGGTGCTGGGAAAGGTATAGCTGGCTTGGGATAGTCATAACCCTGTTTGACCTGTGGAGGAGGAAGATATTTGGGTGGCGGCGGCTGGGTGACAATCACTGGTGGCAGATATTTTGCTGTCGGTGGAGCCGTTGGAGCTGGGAATGGAATGGATGGCTTAGGATAATCATAACCCTCATTCACCTTTGGTTTGGGTTGAGAAGGGGGCAGATATGCTGGCTTCGGCGGCGGCGGTGGTGGCGGCAACGTAGAAACGGGAGGTGGGAAAGGTATAGCGGGTTTGGGATAATCGTAACCTTGTTTAACCTGAGGAGGCGGCAAATATTTGGGTGGTGGTGGCTGAGCAGTGGTTGTAACAGGTGGCAAATATTTAGGTGGTGGGGGATTGCTGGGAGGCGTGAATGGGATGGCTGGCTTGGGATAATCGTAACCCTGTTTTGGTTGAGGCGGTGGCAAGTACTTGGGCTGCGGGGGCAGAGTGGCCTTTACGGGCGGTAAATATGTTTGCGGTGGTTGAGTCGTTGGAGCTGAGAAAGGTATCGATGGCTTCTGATAAAAGTATCCCTTGGCCGGCTGCTGTGGTATGATTTGTTGCTGCGGCGGTGGCACGTATTTTGGTTGCTCTGGTGGAGGAAATGGTATTTCTGGCTTTGGATACGAGTACCCGCTGGACACCACGACCTTAGGTAAAGGAGGTGGGAATGGTATGCTCGGTTTGGGGTATGAGTAACCATCCGTGAATGGCGCGACTGGTTTAGGATAGTCATATCCTCCTTGTTGCTGCAAACAAACAAAGAACACATTACTCAAGCTTGTCTTTCTTTAAGAGTTTAAAATTTACCTGTGTTGAATAGCCCTGACCGTGAACGGCTACGGCGCCGAGTGCTAAAAGCAGTAGGCGAAGTTGCTATAAATAGAAATAAATAAAAAAAGAAAAAAACATGAAATATATTAGAGACAAGATATCGGTATATATATACCCTCTTTGGGGTGTTGTACCGAATATCATTGAAATAAATCCCTTCGACATTTATATTAACTGATTTCGCGTGGGCCTCGGTCATTTGTGACCATTGGCAAAAGACGCGCTTATATTTGTGAATTCAATTAAAAGCTAAAAAACATATCCATTTTTGACAATTTTGATGTGTGCCTATTTAACACCAGCGGGTCTAATTTGTCTGTTATGTATTCGACCAGCCAGCTAATTGGGTCACTCAAACAAATCGAAGGCAAAAGGCTTTTTAAACATTATCAGCTTTGTTAATACGTTGAAAATGATTTAAAGCATTAAAGTATTTTATAATTGTCAAATGCCAATGGCAAAAAAAAAGGTTATTAATTAAGGTCATAGGCGTGGATTCAGGGGGTTCAGTTCATTTCAAGCCTACCCGCATGCCCCAGCGGCAGGCCCCTTGATTGCAACAGGTAAAGATCAAAACCAGAGTTTAGCATCTTTGAAGCTATATACATAGATGGTATTTAATGTATCACTTGAATGGTAAGGTATATCTCACTAATATAACTTTCTTTTTGGTAACTATAAACACAAGGTCAACGTATTGGGACGGGAAGCGTTATCTATTTTAGCAAGTTGAAATATGCTCTAATAGTAGGCAAATAGTGTTAATAGTTTTATGTAAGACAAAAAAAGTTTTTATGGGCGAGCGATCAGTTCAAAGAACTTTGCTAATTAAAAGCTATCGTTTTAATTTATTTAAATGTGAAACTATCAATTTGCTTAGAACTAATTCCATTAAATTGTTTGTGTTTTTTTGGCTCTTGATGCTGTAGTTTGTTGTGAATCTTTGGAACCCGGAATTTCAAATTTGCTCAAATTGAAACACATAAATTTAGAAAATGAAGTCTCGAATACTCCACTGAGTACGCTTTAAGTCAACCAGGCCATAAAAACAAAGCCAGACCATTAACAAAGGCAAAAAGTGGGCAGAGCTTTAATTGAAAAAAACTATAAAAGATCATAGAGAAAACAAAAAGCTAAAGCTATCAAACAGTCAAACATCATCTCATGTTAATAAAACGCCAAATAGTTTTCGAGACACCCACGCAATGTTCTTAACGTTTTTTTATTAATTGTGAATGAAAAATGCCACTCGACACTGTAGCTGATTTAAAGCCAAAGACTTGGCAGCTTGTCAGGCCTTTAAAATATTTGCCAATGACATGAGATGACTTGGACCAATCCAACTAAATTGCAACTTGATTTAGAGCCATCTATATCGTCTATATATAGTAAGTCTACCAGTTGTTTGATGCTCATGAGCCACATATAAATTTCTTCTACTTCTACTTCTCCGATATGCTAGCCAATAACACATATCACACACCATATATCACATACAAATTCAGTTCTAAACTCGGTTGTTGCCAATTTTATGGCCATATTTTAACTGGTGCGATGTAAGGCAGAAGGCGTAGAATTCGACTACATATGGTAATGTTCCATCGCGTTGTGCTCTATACATAATATTATCGATATTAAATTATATTTAGGATTTTTTAAATTCTTTAGTTTTAATTTATTCTTAGATATTAAACAGTTATTGACCTAATTTGACTTGGTTAAAGCACTGTTCGGTCTTACTAAATTCAACTCTTAGTGGCTCCGTTTAAAAAACTGCTGCGCTACAATGTGTTTATGTGTTCCTCCTGATCTAATGGAAAATAGGCAAAAATTTCATAATGTTATTAGGCGAGTTACAAATTGAATTACACACTACAACTAAAGTGCTTAGCAATTTGCTTTGTCATTACAAGTGGCATAATTCTGTGTGTAAATGTTGTAATTGCTTTTGCTTGGCTGGGCTAGTGGTAAAAAACAAGGGAGTGCCTCTTGCAAGTGGAGCACGCCAGTTGATACCCAAAGAGCAACAGAATCTCTTCAAAAATCATGTCGAGTCATTTTTTTTTTTTGGTTTTTAGTTTTACAACAATGCGTAAGCCAGCACCTCATGGTTGGGACGAGGGCAGGGGGCACCTTAATTGTCACAATTGAGGCGTGTGAAATTCCAGACAAAAACTGTGACAACGACCTTGATGAAAAAACAAGAAAATCTCGCCGTAGCTAAGCGTTAATTACAATTGCTCAACACATTGAGGCAAAGGCGCTGAGACATTTGTTCTGAACTGAATCATTCAAGCAGTGTGAACTTCAAAATGAGCCCAACTCTGATCTAGTTGGTGTTGTTGCCCAATCACATTTGAGCATTGGTCAAGAACACGGGCAAGCGTGAAGAGCATCTAGGCGGAGTTATAGTTGGAGTCATAGTCATAATATGACTCTGTTTCCGGTCACCAAGACCAAGAGGGTTGGTTTAAAGGTTTTTCCTAACGAGCACTAAAGAGCCACCATACGACCCACCTACGACCACCATATACTGATTACGAATCGTAAGTGAAATGAAGGTCATGTTTTGAGCAAATGATGTTGGAAAACTTTCAGTTTAGCCCTCGTGATATTACTAATGGCCCTCTAGTGAGTCAGAGTTAGGGCTCGTCATCAATGCAGTTGCGGCAGGTCGGCTTTGGACAGCTGTTTTCTGTTGCGTTTAAATTTTTTTCTTTCCTATTTGTACTTGTACCGATTTTCTTCAATTGTAGCGCCATTTATGCAAATTTTTTGTAGCTTGTGTTTGTTTTTGCTGTCGCTTTTAGAAACTTTACTTTGTCTTTTCGTTGTCGGTCGTTCGGTTTCGGTTGTTGGTTGAGCAATTTTGTTTGACAGACAGACGCTTGACGCTTGCCAGCTGCCAACTGCAACTGCACCTTGGATCAAAAAAACAGTGTGAACCTTTCTGTTGAATTCTATGATTGATACGGTTATGATTTGAATTGTTACACATCGTTGTGCTGATTCGTTAATAGCCAATGATTTCGACACTCACCATCTTCATTCTTAAGCCGTGATGCAACAACGCGTTTTTGTGTCACCAGCTAAAAATACAATTCACATCAATTGGATTTGAATTAATGTTCTATTTAGTCTGTTTATGGCAACTTGCTACCCACTTGTAAGTTAACAAAACACAGAATCTCGCACAAGTAAAATCCACTGGCAAAAAAAAAACAGCAACACGACGACTACGCACGACAACAACAGCAGTAGCAAGCGGCGAGCTGCTAACTCGAGCAAATTTGAAGTTCAAATAACAAAAACTGCGCCAACGCACGGGGTATTTATAAGAGCGAGCCAAACCGAAGACGCCGACGAAGACGACCGACCGGGCGACAACTCGGGCCACGGGGTACGCATGCGCGAAGTGCATTAAGCCGCGCCAAACGTCAATCTTTGAGCTTGAGCTGTGGCGGGAGCCTCTGATTTTCAAGAGCAAAGATTTCGGAATGGCGACAAATGGAAATGGAAATGGTGTCTGGTTAAATCACTTTTCCTATGCTAAAAATAGACACTGTTAAAATACACACTGTTTCAACAATTATTTTGGCACATTTCTTGGCTACTGTTTGAAATGACCTTGACAGATTCACGGATGACTTGCCAAAACTTTCCGCAAACAGAATGTGGCTTCGTTTTCATGATACCCTAAAATGTAAGTAAAACATAATACAGCAAATGATAGACTGATTATATCATACTTTGGAGTATCTCTTGCATTACTCACTCTTGAGTGTGTAAAAATGACTACATTTTAATGTATAATGTTTTTTTTTTCTTGCTGGTTTTTTTTACAATCTGTCGTTAGACAATCAGTAAATTTTATTATACATTTAAAATAAATCACATAAAAATTCTTGCTACCAGTCACTTATGTCTACTGATAACATCATATGGTTATTGTGAGCTTTATTATGCTTTACCAATCTGCTAAAGTTCTAAAGGGAAGATTGAAGGGATGACCGAGATCCTTAACAACCAACAGGCATTAACGAATCTTCTTAGGAGTTGAGTAAGAGTCGAGTAAATATGTAAATGACATTTTTGCATTGTGGCTGATTTAAAACTCTTAATGGCTTACATAACTCGATCTAAATATACCTAAACACTTTATACTTACAGGGTACACCAATTATGGCACACAATACTCTACGAATTTTCAACTTTGAGTTCAACTTGAACAATTCCGTTTTCCCGATTTTGCCGATTTAAAACCGGTCAGTTTCTGCAAAGTGAGGTGGCCTTAACTTATCAAAGAGAGTCCGTTCTATTTTTATTTTCGTGAATATGATACAATGTGTCGACTTCTACTTTAATTTAATTCGATTAATGAACAAAGTGAACTAAAAACATGTCAAAACAACAGCACGAGCCGAACCAAGCCGAAAGGTAACCCGCTGTGAGAAATCATTAGGTTCCAAGAAGTGGAGGTGCAATAGGTGCGATGATAGTTCCATCAATCATTTAACTCCACCCTCCGTCTATATACAATTCGTTTAGTTGGTTTTGTTTGTTGGTGCCTACCAATTGCATTCTAGCTTATAAAACCTTGCTAAATGCCTAATTAATATTTTGTAAATTCATTCATTTAATCCTTTTCCCTGACAAATTAGATGATCGATCATTAAGTTTAATTAAACCACACGCAAAATCCAAACAAAGATGCTGGTCAAAAATAAATAGAAATTCAATTATTAATAATACCTCGACGGCAAATGGTAAATGAAAAAACCGGAAGATACATCCATTTGTTGTTTCGATTTGTTGCTAACATAGCTCAAGTATTTCAACTTTCAAAAAGAAACAACAAAATACTTGGCAGCAATCATAATCAAATGCCATTAACAACTTGAACTGAAATCGTTTATTTCCAAACGATAATTAAAAACTGAGCAGTCGGATCATTCGTTGATGAGTTGCTGCTCGGTTGAGATGAGATGAGACGAAATGTTCCTTTTTTCTACACTAACATAGAACATAAACTAGAAACTAACAAAAACTTGGTCATTTTAAGCCGCTTAAAGTTTTGCATATATAAAAAAATTTAAAACTGAAAGCAAAAACGAAAAGCACTTAAATTTGTGCATTTTATTGTAGGTGCTTCTAAGTGGCCAGGTTTTTCTTCATAAAATGACAACTACATATAAATGTTTTATATGTTATTGCGCGTTCGCACTGATTTGTATTCAGTTCATTTTTAAGGAGATCCAGGCACTAGGATGTTCTTTGCAAGTTCCTACTGTGCTTAAAGAAGCACTTGTTAAAATGCATAAAACACTAGCCACATAAATAATAAGAACATGCTGGCGTTTTTATGCATTTTATGACTTCAATTCAGGCAGGTTGGAACAGCGACAATTTTGCCACCGGCATACAAATAGTCGGCTAACCAGCCAGTCAATCAGTGAGTCCAGAGCTCATCAATAAAACCGCAAGGTGAACAATCATAATAATAACTACAACAGGTGACAGTAACAAAATCCACTTCTCAACGTGAATCAGCCTCAATGATTTTCACCCAAAACTCAATCATCATTCGCAAACAGTTCATTAAACTGTTCGACAAGCTGTAAGTGTATTGAAAAATGATACAATATTGTACAATAAAACATAAATAAATAATAAATAATTAACAAAAAGAGAAAGAAGCAAATTCGAATTTATATGAAAAGTAATTGTATAATAAAATCAACTCTTTGGAAACTGAAAAAAAAACAAACCGACTCAGTTAAGCATGATTTTCGCAGAAGAAATATATTAAATCTTGCATCTTGATAAAAAGTTAGCAGAATGTAGTTTTATTGTATTAATGAGAGATTACCCAATGTCCTTACTGCTCGTATTACAAGGGGATTGTCATAAAAAAAATTTTACAATTAAGTTCATCGATATCTATTAATGCAATAAAAGCAAGAAATTCGCTTTTGCCAAAAGTGGTCTTCTCAAAATGAATAGCTTATGAGCCCCTCAATTGGTTAGGGTAAAATCAAATTAATAATATCTAATTTCATTTTGCGACAATGGCTTGAGGTATTGAATTCAAGTGTCAAATTTATAGCAGCAATTTGAACGATTAGCTGGAAAGCTGAAAGGCATCCGACATTGGGCAATGCGTTGGTTTATTTACAATAAACACTTTCGGTTATAACGTCCAATCGCAGCAGCAGAGAACGTCACAGCGGCGACAGTGGAGACTGCGAAACCGGCAACAATAACAAGTTCAAGTTAATTACATCCTACACAGCTGCAAAGCATTTTTTGCACTTTTGTCTCAAGGTCGCACCAGCAGCAGCATCATCATTGTATCAACAATGAATTATCATTTTAACTGCCAACACATGGATATGAGTGACAGTAGAAGGGGAATTTTGTGTACGAAACCCTGATCCTGTTACGAACAAGGAAGTTGCGTTGAGAGTCAAGAACCCGTTCTTATTCTGAAAGTTGACTCAGTCGACTACACCGGTGTTGACCTTGGCTTACAGGATTTAAGACTTTCTAAAAACCAGCAGTAAGCAACAAGCATCATCATCATCAGCCAAATAAGAAGGCCCCTTTTGTGGCAATAATTGTTTCCACTTGACTCGATTCGAGCGATTTATACAAACTTGGTCGTATTTTATTCCCTCACTCGAAATTAAACTTCCTGTCAACGTATAATGAACATTTGCGCTTCTTTATTTAGTTTCAGAATTTAGAAATAGAAGTTTCCTGCTTACCCTATGCATACCTACATAGTTTTAGTACTTGAAGAACTCCTCCCTCATATAGTCTAAGCAAACAAAAAAACTTTTAATTAAAATCATTTTCAGTTTCACAAATCAAAGCACAAAATATTTATGGAGAAGTCGACTCGCAATAAATCACTTTCAGATTTGGAACGCACCCACAATACAACACATACAGATAGTAGAGACAGGAAAGGTGGATAGACAAGCAGAACTAAAATCCAAAAAGGCGAAAAAACATATACAAAAAACAATATTCTTGAACGCAAATGTTGCGGAAGTTAACAGCTAATTAAAGAGCTTGACTTTTTGTCTTAGCTGGAAATTAAATTACGAGCAGAGTAAAACGAAGCAAAGTTTTCGCTCGGATGCATTTGTAGCGTTTTTCGCTGGCCGCTAACAATTGATTGCCCTTGCCTACGACGACGACGACGACTCTGGGTCGACTGGTCAAGTCGAGCAGAGCAGAGCACCAGCCAGAACAACCCCAAACATACATATAGCCAGGCAGCGCCCCATGGAGTGATCATTGGGCAAGGTCAAAGCCAAAACTTTAATGCCTTTGGTATGCAAAATGCCGACCACAGCTCCATTTACTGCTCTTGCCGCAAAAAGAAAAGAAACAAAAACAGATGATACCACAGTTGCCACCATGAAAAACAAGTTTTTGCAGCCAGATCAATGGCCAATTTTGAGGGTCAAGTCCAGGACTGACATCGTAGCGGCGGTTGGGAAAAGAAGGATGGGGAGGGGCAGGTTCAAGTGCGTTCGGTGGCAGCTATGTCCTTGGTGGCATTAATGGAATTTACGGCGTGTTTTTGTTGCAACAAGTGGAAATCTAAAATCTTTTATAGAACGAAACGAAAGACTTAAGACACGAACTTGAAATAAAAGACTTAAGGCACGAACCTGTTACAACAGGAACTTTTCAACTACGTATAGTTAAGTTGACTTTAATCACTTAATACCCATTGCATATAGATTGATTATTTATTTAGAAACAATATGTGTTTTTATACCCATATGGGTAATGGACTTCAATATGACTGCACTATATTGCAATTGCAACACATTCTCGTCATTCCGCTAATGATGTTGTTAAAGCCTAATAGAGTTATAAAAACCAAACTACATAATTGAAAACGAATTCCTAATTTGATTTCAATCAAAACGAGATTTCTGTTAAGATAATAATAATTGATAGTATTTCTGACTACGTCTGTTCAAAACTCCGATTTCCCCCACAATCTGTTATGTCATGTACTTGAACTTGTGGGTAAACCAAAAAGATCTACAACAAATCTTCAAGTAAAAAATCAAATTTGAATTTCATTTCAAAGTTTCACAATAAATCGAGGGGCACAACAAAAGTTTTCTTAATGGTATATTATGACCAAATTTAATATACCCTTTTTACAAGGGCATAAAAAGTATATCAATAAATGCTAAAAGTATTAAGTTTATTGAAAAAAGTTTATATACCTTTTTGCAGTATTTTGGACTGCCTCTCGCGTTTCAGCAGTTGATTAACTTGTTGAACTGTTGAGTGCGCTATTAATACAAGACGAAATCACAGGTAAAAATCTGTTTGGTTGATTTGAAAATAGATAGATATTGGTATCTCATCAGCCGCCACAACAAATTTTAAGCTACGAGTGTGAGAAAGTGCAATGAATGTTCCCAATTCGGTTTTGACTTTTTTTTTTATAAATTATTTTACGGCTATACACATAGAGGGAACAATAGAAACCAGACAACAGCGGCTAACAAGTTTGTGACTTTCTGATAAAGTATTTCACTAATTAAATGACATTTTGGCCTGCAGAGTGAATCATCTGAAAATGTACAGAAAATTTGCACTGCCTGACTAATATGCCGCTGACATTTCTTTGTTTCATTTTCAGCGCTCGCCACGCTTCACACACATACATACGCAGGCAACAAACATTTGGAATTTTTAGAGGAGCTGCGCTTAAACGATAATTTAATAGCCAATTTAACGCTATTATTGTTTGCCAAATGAATGCCAATCAAAAAAAAAAAAGAACAAAATTATGAATACAAAGCGTCGCGATGAATGGACTGAAAATGTTCTTGATATTGGTCCATAACAATAAAAGCGAAATACAAAGACCACTATAAGCCAATTGGAGGCCATAGATGAATTTGAATTCTGGGCTTTATGCGTTTTTGAATTCGATTGCATTCGGCGAGTGCCTGGCCACATTTATTATAATTCTCAATTCCTCTCATCATGCCCTCCAGCCCTCTTAGTTTTAGCTGTGTGTCTCCTCATCTTTAGCCATGCAAATTTATGCAAAACCGTTGTCAGCGCTTGACGTCTGAAGCAAATCCGTAATGAAATCAAACGGTTATTGTCGCACCATAAAGCCAGCAGCCAAAAACGGTTAGTCTTCTCGGCTCAGTTCGGTCCAAGTTCAAAGTTTTGGTGACCTTTGTTGTGATCACTTTGACTGCAGTTCAATGATAACCGAAAATAACCAATATCCGACGGCTGCTTGTCAAAATTTGACCAAAAAGACAAATTGTTTGAGCCGAGGGTCTCGCTTAATGTTTGCGTAAGTGTTTAAGAAATTAAGTTAATTTGGCTTACACAGTTCTTGAAGTGGGCAATTTATATCACATTTGAGAGAACCGCCTTCTGTTATGTTAATTTGTTTATTACTCTCATAAATAACACTTACGTTCCATATACTATGTACAATTGCCGCCAAGTACTTAGTAAAACTGAACGTGAACTGGTTTGCCATAATCACCAAGTCTTGCCAAGCGACAAACAATTGCATCTCCTAGATCAACAGAACATCCGTCCACGTCCATGAGAAGCTCATGAACTTTGTCGTAGTACAAACATAGCACCTCGAAAAAACAATCAAAACAGGTAACTTCGGTAAGAGCATGTGGGCTTCGAAATACTGCAGAGGTTGTATACTCAGCTGGATCGGGTCACTATATCATTTACATATGTAGCTCCCATACAAGCGGCAAAATCACGAACACTGAAGACTAGAAAATAACGAAGTTATTGAGAAATGTCAGTCATAACAATTAATATTTTTCAGTTATGAATAGCTATTTTTCTTTTTTTTTTTGCAAGGGTATACAAACTTCGGTTAAAGTTAGTCCGGCCCTCTGGTTTTTTACTTAAACAGTGACAAGAAATTGAGGAGATTGTGAGGATTTTTGTAAGGGTTTTGTGAGTGAAAAAAGCCATTAGGGTTGTAAAACAAAAGTCAAAAAACTTTGTGGGGGATATGAGGGTTATAGGCGGCTGTTTGGCTTTTATTTAATGTCTATTTGGCTAAATTTCTGGTGATTTCTGAAATAGCCTAAAAGCTAATTAATTAGTTTAACCATAAAACAAATGTTTATGAAATCAATTTAAAATTTAAATGTGGTTGGAATTTATTTCGATCGAGTTGTACCAACGTTTTTTACTGCAAAGTTTTTTACGACAGACTACAGTACTAATTATATGATATATGTTTAAATGGTTCTCTAGGTGATAGAGACGCGGCTCATAAAAAAGATACAAAAAAAAAAAAAAAAAAAGAGAAGCAATAACAGAAGCCACTGGGAAACCAGTTAGATGTGCTGACTGACACTGTTTGTTGTTGTTATTTTCGTCAGATGCATGTCGCTGAAAATTATCATGTAGAACTATAAACTATATACCATTTTTTTTTTGCGATTTTGTTGCTTAATTAAAGCAATTATCCTTGTGCAATTAAATTGTGGCTAAAGTGCTTGCGATCATCTATTGAGACTTGTGCGTAACTCTTAGTGCATAGATTGAATCTGAGATGAATCTGGCCTAGTAGTAATGTCCGTAGTGTCCATGATGATGGTGGAGTCCATAGTAGCCGCCATAATAGGGATAGCCTGAACGGGAAAAAGAACAACGATTAAATACAAACTTAGTGCACTTGCCTCACTACCCGTTTCTTTTAGCACCACTCACCAAACTCACCCAATCCATAGTAGCCGCCGCTGTAATGTGGCCAATAACCACCACCGTAATAGCCCAAATAAGGTGAACTGTAATATCCGTAGCCAAAGGAAGCTGCTCCTTCAAGATCCTTTTCATCGGCTACTCCTGCTTCCAGATCGGCGCTGGGCTCCTCCTGAGGACGTGGACTTGGGGCTGCTTGTAATCCAGGCAGGAAATACGCCAGCATCGAGCAGACTAACAGCAGGCCAATAAAACGAACTTGCACCATGTTGATAATTTGTTTGTTTGTCGGGATGGTTGCAAATGCCACTTGGAGCTTACAACGACTGATGCTTTTTAGAGTCGTGCTGCTTGTTTATATAATGGCCACAACGATTCTTGCAACGTTTGCCATCTAAGCGCAGCGGCGACATAACAATTGTCTGAAATTTTCCTTTACGAAAATCACCCCCACATCGTTTCCCTCTTTTTCTCTGTCTCTCTCTCTCTCTTTCAAATAGGCAACTAAGTGCGCTTCTAACAATAAGCCTGTGCCACTGGCCCACTCCCTTGCCACAACCACCGCCATCATCGTCGCCCCCGCTTTACCACCCACCAATATTTCAATGAAGCATGGGTCTATCGTAGCTTCTACTTATTTCTTGCATGACCGACTGCTAATTACAATGCTTTAAAATCGCTCCTCCATCTCTTTCTCTATTGCTCACATGCGCTTTTTGTATTCCTCCACCTCCCTTTTGCATGTGGGGTCAATGTCGCAATGGACAATCAACAATAGGTAAACATCTAGTAAACTCTGCTAATTGTTTCTTTAACTATGATTACATTTGTCTGAGTCCGAAGAATCTTAGCGTCTTTCTCATTCTCCTTCGTCTAGGAACATCTTCCCTACGCGATTACATAATTCGCACAAAAAAAAAAAAAAAAAAAACAAAGAACTGGTTTTTCCCTACAAAGAAATTAATTTCGAATTCTAATTTTGACCGCCTTCAACAAAAACTAACACGAGCCCAATAAATAAAACTACCTGCCAAAGTGGCTAGACAACATTCTAAATCCATAAAAATGATCCACAAAATTTCAAGCATTATCCAAAAATGAAATAAATGGAAATGAAAATTTTATATCGTTCAAAGTGCTCAAAATGTAACAGCAAAAGGCATCTATACCCATAAAAATAATTTAGATAAATGCTAAAATATCTTATTTGCATGTCAGTTTGGTTGAAAGAAACTAGTTGGATAGTTGGCCAGCTAGTTAACATACATATGTGTAAAATGTATATAATCATAGACATAGAAGAAAAAAATCAGCAAGCGGAACCAGAGAGCAAAAGGTTAAACTTATTTATATTCCCTAAAGTCTTCCATCCTTCCGCCTTGTAATAGTCTTTGCGACCATGTACGATACGCTACTCATGTAGCTCAATCACAATTAGCAGCTAAATTTCTCACATGTTTGCATGTTGCCCGGGGTCAGGGTTTAAGACAATGCGTTTCGCACGTTAAAAGACCCCAGAAAGCCAAAGTTTTTTCTCTGTTTTTCGTTGTTGTTTGTTTTTTGTTTTTGGCTACCCAGCTAATTGCCAGTTTGCTTATCTAAATTGCCGCTTTAACCAAGAACTTGTGACTCGAGATGCTTGTAATTAGCCAAATGAAATGCTTGACTGGGCAACAGAAAGAATCTAAAAGAGAGGTCTTCACAGTTGAGGGTAAACGGGTACGAATTCGGGGAGGGGGCCGGGAACGGAGACAATGATAGAGACTGAGACGATGGGCCATTGATTGTTGATTTTGATTTGTTGCCGTACCAAAATAAAATTAAATAATATAAACATTTAGTGACAAATATAGGCTCTAATTTAAGAAAACATACTAGTTTACGCATTGATTATTTACAATATAAAATTTCGTATATTTTTCGTAAAGAAACTTTTATTATAGTGTAATTATTATAGTTTTGAAACACTTCTCGTTAAGCCTAAAAATAAATAATAATAAAAAAATAAGTTTTTATATACTCTTCATCGTTGTTGCCATTATTCTTAACTGGTGAACAATTAATTAGACATTCGCTATCTAATGGCTATTTGGTGTAGGCAATTCCTTGGTCTGCTTATCAAGCTCCTTCAAATACATGTCCAGTGATTGATAATTGGTATTATTTGTGATTTGGTCAGGTTGAATGGCTTTTGATTGCTGTTGGAAGTAATCATGCTCCTGCCACAAACTACGTATATTTGTCATTACATCCGCATAGAGCACAGCAGAGGCAGATGCTGAGGTATCGCTGCTGCGGCGGACTGTGTCCAGGTAAGTTTGTGATTCGCCTGAACTGTTGTTGCTGTTGCGGTTATTATTTGGCGATTTGCGTGAATTTACCAAACGGCTAGCCAATGGTATAGCGGAAGTAGTTGAAATGGTAAATGATGACGATGTAGTTGCTTTTGGAAGTGCTGTTGTTGGTATTATTATTGTTGGTTTGATTGTTGATGTTGTTTCAGATGTAGTTGCCCCATTACGGAAGTTACGCCCCTTTTGCTGTTTCTCTCCCTGCCACTGCCATTCGGCTGACTTTGACTGCTTGAATAGACGTTGGCGACGTCGTCGACTGTCGCAGTTGGTTGCATTTCCACAACTCTGGAGGTAATTTCCCGATGTCCTTTTTGCCTCTTCGGGAAGATAAACAGTTGCGTTCTTTAGCAGTTCACCTATATGAGCCACCAGTTTTAGACCTTTCTGAACATCGTACTCCTCTCTTTTCACACGCTTGCTGCGCTTGTGGTCCAGCGCTTGACTCTGACTGAGAACAGCCTTTAGTCTCTGGTGCTGACCGCGCTGATAGATCTGATTTTGCAATGATTTCTGGGCTATTAATGTATGCGTCTGGCGTTGTATGTGCCGCTGACGCACCAAAGGTGGCAATTTCTGATGTTGACGCTGCAGCAGGCGTTCAGTTTTTCGTACTGAAGCTAAAATTTCCATGGGAAGTTGTAAACTATTTTGAGTTTCTTGTGTGAGAAGATCTCCGTCTACAGTTTTAGTTGGCTGGGATGGAGGGAATCGATTACTACTCAGTTTACGGGGCTGCTCCCAAACCAATGCTGCTGCTTCTGGACGTAGCTGGGGCTGCCTTTGTCGCAATTTCTTTAGTTGCTGGAAGTGCTGCGGAGGCTCTATAATGCGTATCACATCTCCAGCATCGTCATCCACATAGCCTGGCCGGATATCCTGCAGATGGGGAGGCACTCGTTGCAACGGCTTCTTAAGCTCTGGCTTGGATATCCGATAATTGGGTGGGGATGGTGGTAGGGTTGGTGAGTCCTTTCCAGCCTTATTTCCCTCTATTTTAATACAAAAACAACTTAGAGGCAGTATGACTAACACAAGTGTCAACAACATTGTGCTGCAACTCCTTGCCATTACCGTGAAAATGGCCTTGAATATGTTGCACTTTGCTTTTGCTTTGCACTCTCACTCTCTATTTTCACTTTCACGCGCGGTGGCGGTAGCTTTGCTGCTGTCAATGGCTGCTCTAAAACTGCACAGAAATTGTTTGTATCATTGGGTCTTTATAAAATTTCCTCAGCGTTTTTTCAATTTTTCCAGTTTTATTGGTCTTTGGTCAGGGATGCAGATGCAAAAGATACGGTCATGTGCCAGCCGTTTCTCTTTAAAACCATCGTCATCGTCTTCGCCTTTGTTGGTTCGCTTCGGCAACAAATGAAAGCGAAACTGGCAAATGTGCAACACGAATGACGTTGCAACGTTATAACGTTGCAATGTTATAACTGGTCAACGTCGCAGATTGAGTCTCTTTCGCTTTAGAAACCCACTTTGCATATGCAAACAGGCTAGGCCGAGTCGTTTGGCACATATCAGCAACGGCAACTTTCAGAGTCGTCCAAAACTAGTTTGAAATTAATTTTCAAGTGTACATCTCATTAGTAAGTAGGCTGACCCTCAACTTGAACTCTCCCAAAATCAATAAATATTCCTACACACTTGGAAAATGGTATTAATGATTTCAAATTAAATGTCGTCCGCCTCAACCATCAACCGTTAATTTGTTCAATTTTTTTTTTAATCATTTTTGCATTCTCGCCTAAAAGATGCCACAAAATAAATATAAGATATGCCATAACGGAAGTCAAATTAACAATGATTCTCTGTGTTTCAACTTCCTCTCTCATTTGTCCTTATTGGCATTTTCAAATTAGTTTAATTAACTAATGATATTATTTCTCGAAATGATTTTAAAGTAAAGCTTCTTCAAAATTTGAGGGCATACTTTAAGGGATGTTTTTAAATCGTAATTCTCTTTGTCTATGCAGTACCCCACAATCAGACCGAACTCCTTTTTTGATTTTTATAATAAATTAACTTTATTTCTAAAACATCCCAATCAACAAAATCATAACCCCAATTAAGAGGGGCACTTCAGACACACATTTAGCTACTCACTACAAAAAAAAGGGAATAAATAAATAATTTAAGGTTTTAGTTTTAAATAATAAGTTAATTAAGATTAAGTAAGAAACTGTTTTTAGGGAAACTACCAAAACACGATTCCCAGGCAATATAAGGCCGGCATTTAAATAGAGAATCGCAACATTCAGTGCTGGTTAATACGTTAGAGGTTAGGGCTTGTGGAGGATGGACGACAGGCTTGAGGGAATCATGCGACTTAATCTATTGCTCCACAACCATTGGCTGCCAGGCATTGTCATTGGCAAAACCAGGCCGCCCGGCACCCCCCAAGCCACCAGAACCAAATCCCATGCGACGTTCATGCGAAGTTGTTGGAATAGGATGCTGATAGATGCCAGCTGTGTTTTTGCCCATGCCCACACCCACACCCACTCCTGGATAGACACGCTGTTCCACTAGGCGAGATTCTTCAGTATCGTAGTCTCTCTCATGGTTTACAGCTGCCTCCGTCCGTCTGTTCTTTTCAAAGAAATCGATAATGGGATGATAATTGTAGTTAACCCGTTTGGTACCATTATGAGAGCCTCCAACTTCGACACCTCCTGCCACTCCACCGCCGTAAATGGAGTTCACATGGTAATTAACGGACGCCGGTTGTTGGGGAAGTGCCGTCGATTGATGCTGCTGCTGCTGCTCATGGTGGCCTGTCGGTAATGACGCCGCTGAGCTAGCTGGGCTGGCGATGATCGACTGGGTGGGCGACGCAGTCGCGTGGGGCGCATAGAAACGAGGTCGCGACTTGGTACGTTGGCCCTGGACGACGGCAGGGTTAGGTGATGCAACTGTTTGATGGGCATGGGCGGCACTACTGACTGCTGGGCCGACTGCGGCTGCTGCGGCAGTTCCTGTTCGGGCGGGAAGACTGGTGCTTGTGGTCTGAGGTATGCGTATGCGGGCTGCTCCTGATCCCGCTCCTGCTCCTCCAGACGGTGATAATGAGGATGATGTTGAAGATGCTGCGGTGGCTGTATGGGTGGAGGTATAAATACGCTTGCGATTGAGGGGTATTCTCGGCATTTCCCCAGCCAGCGGTGGGCCGGCAAATACGTTTACCTCTTGATCAGTGTGCAGCTCGCTAGGTGCTGGAGCCAAATCCAGATCCACGCGAGCCTCAGTATGCTGGGGCCGACGTCGGCTGACCTGGCTGTAGTACTTTTTCGAACTGGAACTAGCTAGAGGCAGACTACCACCACTTCCGGTGCTACTACTGCTACTCTTGTGACTTTTGTGGCTCTTGTAACTGGAGCCTATTGCATATTGCTCTTCGTCGTCGGGTGGACTTAGATAAGGACCCAAACTAGCCGGAGCCGGGGTCTTGTTACGCACTTTGTTGCTGCTGGAGTACAACTCGTTGGTATCGCGACTATTGTAGTTACCATAGCCAAGGCCGAGTTCATCTTCTTCGCTCTCATCGTTGTAATCAAGATCGTCCTCGTTAATAGTGCTGTAGCCATTGCTATTGCCATTATCCAGCTTATAGCTGGACCCCGGCGAGTAATCTTTAGCTTGAATAGAGGAGAGCGGCGGAAACTGTTGGCGATAGCCGTCAACCTGACAAGAGCAGCAAGTGGGCACCTTAAAGATATCCACATGAAGGCCGCGTACCTTGTCCCAGCTCAAGAGGCGATGATAGTTGTAGACCTGGGAGCAATGAGAACGATAAGTTTGGGCCAGATATGAGCAACTCTCACCGGGATTGCTGAAGAGAAAGGGAAAACACAATGAAATAGAGTGAGAGGTACAGGGATTAGATGAGATGGCAGTACACATGACTGAAGATACCTGCACTTCTCAAGCCGCAGAGTTTGAGTATGCTGTCCCGTATTCACTATGAATTTCCACTCTCCCGAAGCAGACTTTGCCTTTTGGGGTCGGGCATAGCGCACCACACTCTGACACATGCCTCCAGCTGAGCCCTCATCTTCACGTCTGGCAAAATAAAAACAAAATAAAATTACTTTAGTTGGTATAATGTAATCAATTTATCGACTCACCGCTTCTTGTTTATCACATAATCGTCGAACTCATCGGCGAATTCCAAATTGTTGTTAGGTTTGTCATAGAACTCGGCTAGAAGGGCGGACATGGCATTTTTATGCCTACGAATACTGCCCATAATTTGATCACTGTGTCAATGATGCCAGTGATGGATGAAAGGGGTGAAAAACATTTAGCTGATGACCTACTGAGGGGAGATATTAAAGCGACCACCGAAACACCAAAACCATCGAACAACCATTAACCAAAATGATTTGTAAGTGCAAGGGACTACGCAGGTGAATCAAATAAATTACATTTATTTAAGCTATTCAATTTACTAAAGTAGACTAGGATCAGGAGGAGTGTATTGTGTGGGTGAAGGGGGAATGCGGGGTGGTAAAACGGTTTTATAGATCTTACAGTGGATAATCATCTGTGCGTATGCACATGTGGCTAGTGAAGCGTTCACACTTCTTGTATGGGGGCGCCACAACAGGATTATGTGAGCTGGCCGATGTCTTCGGTCTGCCTCGTCCTGACTGATATTGCACACGCTTCCGCTTAATAGCCACCTTTTGATTGGGTCGCTTGCTACTGCCCATGCGATATCGGGGACCTGCTATCAGCTCTTCTGGATTAGGAAGGGGCTCCAAATTTTCATCTTCGTTAATTGTAGTGTTACGCCTATCAGCGCCATTCAAAGGCAACTCGGTTCCATTTAGCCCTGCAAAGGCAAGATCCTCTATTTCCATATAAGATTCTGTTTGTACTGAGGGCGATGGAGCTGCCGTTGTCGGGTCAGTGGGCTGCTGGAATGCTGTGGTATTCAATTTGATAGTTCGTCCAGCCAGACCCCCCATTAACTGCTGCTCATTGACCGAGGCAGGAACCGAGCGGGTCAGCTTATGAATGAACTCATTGGGCGAGCGCCGTACACGTTTTTTGTGAGACTGGTTGGTTTTATTCCGCAGATCGGACTGTAAGGCTTCGTTAATAATTTGTGGGTCCAAAACCTCAGCCTGCATCTCATCGAAAAAATCTTCCAGCGACGACGAGGAAGAGGAGGAGGGGTCTTCCTCTGCCATGGCGCTGACATCAATAGTACCCACGTTGTCATCGTGATCACTCTCTTCCTCCGTTAATTTATCTTGCCTACGATTAAGCAATGCTGCAGCCGCTAGATCAGTACCAAGATTAATGTATTTCCGTGCTGAGTTCTTCACCAAATTAGCTAGATCATAGACAATGGGCAGCAGAAGCTTCTTATCGTCGCCAAACATCATGCGAACCTGCAATAGATCAACACAAAGATCAGCAAATAAAAGTAAACTCCCATTCTGGAATACTCACCTGCTCTAGCCTTAGTTCTTGTCCCTGCTTAGCGTTCATTTGGGCGGAAATCAATGCCGATAGAGCCAATCGTTGCTGCGAGGACAAAACTCTTAGTATGGGCATTACTTCCACGAACTTTTGACGGAGTTCCTCATCAGTGAGTGCCTTTGCCAGTGCATTGCGTAGAACCTTTTCGCGCCAGTCGAAGGGTGATACCTGGTGCCTCTCTGGCTCTGGCTCATTAAGGTCCACACTAAAGTCTAGCATATTATTATCAATTTTATTCTCTGAATCATGACCCTGTAGTTCGGCGTCGTCCAGCTGCCAGTCTGTTGTATCAGGCGTATCAGCAAAATCGAAATCCATTAGATCATCCCCATTAATGTTGGTGCCGCTGACTAGATCCAAATACAGTACACAATGGAGCAAGGCCCAGAAGAGGCAACGTGATTTCATTTTTCCTAAAAACGAATGAAAGTTGATGGGAACTTTAGGTCATTCACTGTCATTTGAAAGTTATTAAACATGAATTAATTTCACAACAACAAAAATACGAATAAAAGCACTATTTATTTATGTCCCACACGCTCTCAAACGGCTCATTCTAAGCTAAAAGCGAACTCTATTATTGTTTTGTCGGAAGTGCGTTGAAAGTAAAAGCCATTAACATGAGCATAAGCAATTGTAATGGATGTTAGAAGCACTATCGGGAGCTCCACCGTATCATCAAAAGACGACATCTTGGCCTGGCTATTACCGCAGCTTATACTTTGGCTTGAGGTAATATAATGCTGACGGTGACGATAAAAACGGCAAAGACATTGCCATCGTCATTGTCGACTGCCCAACAAGGCGTGAAGCAGCTGAACAAACTGAAAAAGCTATTTCTTGCTGTTGTTGCTCTTGTTGTTGGTGTGGTTCATGCTTGTCAGCCGGTTGCTGTCATAGGGTTAATGAGATCTACCAAACCATGTAAATGATTTCTATATTAGTCATGAATCTTCAACTTCAGCTGTTTTCGCTAAAAATACAAAAACGTGTTGGCCGTATAGATTTGCCGACAAAAGTTTACGTCGAGTTTTTACTGCTGAAACTAATGAATCAATTAAAATTGAAACTGAAATATTTAATACACAAGTCGTTTTTGATGGTTTTTAACCAACTTCATCCAGCACAGGTTCCAAACAAATATTGCTGCCATTTGCGTTATACAAGCGTAATGTGAATGTGAGGGTGGGTAAACTTGAACTGTGGTTATTACCGTTTCATGAATTATTTACTGGCTTCCTTATTGTTCAGGTATAAGCATGGTTTATCCTAAGATTGTGTGTGCATTGATTTTCTCTCTGTACACCTTAGCCAATGCAAATGCAAAGGAAAGTCTAACCTATTATCGTGGGACCTGACAAATCTAAATGTTAACTACACCCATTGAAGGATGAGAAGGTAAAGGAAAACAAGTGAGGAGGAGTGGCTCCTTGAGGCTGTTACCAGATGCAGCTTAGATGCAGTCAAAGATGCCTGGTGACCTTTTGCGCCATTGAAAAGTGAAAACTTGTCGCTGTCTCGACTGTGATCGGCGCAATCTTTTGGGTATGCCTATGTTTGACAATTTAAACAAAACAAAATAAAGAAGAAGGCAGGCAGGCAAGCCAGCAAAATAAACATTTGCCAAAAGCACAGGAGACGCTGCCACTGCCGTCACCGTAACCTATGAGCACAAGACACAACTTCAGCAACGATTTGCGAGCATCGTTTGTTTGGCTTTGTCTTTATAATTGAATGGATGCTGCAGCTCCTTCAGGCTGCCTAATCGTGAGGATGGCTTTAATTTATTTCGCACACCTGCGCATCAGCGGCTAATAGCGAGTGAAAGAGCTGAGCGCTTCTGGTTTTGTGTGGCCTTTTGCATATACCACACGATGCCGCACGATGCCATGCCAGACGTAGATGCAATGTGCCATCCACATTGGGATACTGGAAAAAAAAACCCATAGTGTCATAAATCAAATTAAGCCAATGATTCCCACATGCTGTATGTGATTCCCAGACTTTTCAAATTCGAAATTCGTGTGGGTGTACAAAAATTTTGCCAATGTGCAGCTGTGTAGCAATTTCACTGAAAATACTTCATCTCTTTGTTGGTGTATATGTGCTTTTTTTTAGCCAACTTTAATTAACTGGTAATTTGCGTGCGTTGCAATGAGAAACGAGGCCACTCAAAATACAAAACAACAACAGCAACAAAACGCAGCAACAAAATCAAAGCGCAGGCAATAAGAGAAAAATAAGCATTGGCGCTGGCTCAAGAAAGTGGCAACTGTGGCTAAGAGAAAGAATCCCATAAGCAGCCGCAGCAGCAACAGCAGCAAAGACACAACTAGGTGCTAACCGACTAACCCAGTAAACCGAACTCGCAGAACCACTAGACCACAGGGAGATTTAATATATTGAAGAGATTTCTGATTGGTAAAACGACAGACATATAAACCATAGCTGTATCTATCGACAAATCGTGAAGCCCAACACAAAATTCAATTCGCCGGGCCCTAAACGAAAGACTTAGGCCACAAACTTGATGCTTTTGAGCACATATGTATTTAAATGCGTTCACATACACAGACACACACTACCGCAGGCACACGCATACACAAAACGCTGACACAATTTCCTCAGGCGTAAAGAATAAAGAAAAAACACAACAAAAAAATAAAAAACACAAAAAAAAAACAACAGAATTCAAATTTTTGGTGCGTCGCGTTGTTGTTGTGTTTTGTTTCTTTTAGAAAGTTGTTTCCATTTCACATATTTGGCTAAAATACACCTCATAAAAGTATTTTAAAATTCCATTTTCGATTTTGTTGTACTTCTTCTGCGGCCTCTTCTTTGCTTTTCTTTTTTGTTTGTGTTTTTTTATGATTAATTTATAAGCAAGACAAGAAATCACCTTGTTTCCTGTTGACACCTCGCTAGAAAGAACCGCGATACAAGTTTCCCTCAACCAATTTTCACTTTTGACGGCCGTAGCCGCGTCTCAGATTTAATTTAGGTGTAGTTTTTTTATTCAGTTTGTTGACTTAGGCAAATTTTTGTAGTCTTAAAACGCGTCTCAATTATCGGATTTTACAAAGCGATTTTCTACTTTGCCACACTTCTTTTAATTTCTTGTTGTTGCAGCTTTTGCCGCTTGCTACGTCTGAACGCTTTCAACACTCACCGCCAACTGTTTTTAGCTGCCACCGCTAATGCTGTTGCTGCTGCCTGTGCTGCTTCCACGGCTTCTGCCGTTACCGTTTTTGCTGGGGAAGCATCTGCTGCTACTGCCAGCTCTGCGCTGAGCTGCCTTCTGGCACATGTTCTGTTCGATTCGGACCGGCATCAATTGCTACGTGTTTGTATTAAGTTTCTGGTTCGGTTAATTGTTTTTCTATTTCGCAGTTCACTAAGCCGTTAGCTGACTTATATTCTGCTAAACAAGAACTTCACCCGCAAGTTTGTGTTCTAAGTCATTCGTTTTTCGACAACTAAACAAGAACGGAAATTCATTTATTATGCCTGAATTGCTTTCTTTCGGCCACTGTTCAAAGATAAATAGAGAGAGATTTGCTAGACAAACGGGTAGGTCCCTTGGGGTCAAGTCGAATCCACGGTGAAGCCTAACAGATAAATTAATTTTCGCAGCGATAAACCCAGAGGCAGACCACACTTTCGTTTTTCAAAAATAGCCCTGAGTGATAACTTAGCGCCTCCGCCTCTTTTAATGCCACTGCCACTGCCACAGCCACTTGTCCACAGTGGCACAAAAGACTACAAATTTTTAGCGAATTCGGAATATGATTGGGTTATTTTGAAATGAAATTTTCACTATGTATTTAAATTATAACATATAATGTTCCCATATTAAACTCAAATACTTTTCTATATCTCTTTGTCCATTTTTTGTTGTTAAACTAAAACACATCCTAAAGAGATTCATATTCAATAATGAAATATTCAATTTTGTTTCAGTGTGCTTTTTGGTCTGCCCCTCTTTCTATTAATGACCGATGCAGCTCTTTGTTGTTTGCGAACCTTAAGCCGTTTCGCTTTTATGCACTTTATAGTTATTTCTTCATCATTGAGTAAAAATTAAAGGCGGGTTAGTGCATGTGCTATTGCTAGTGCTGCTGCTGGTGTTCAGGGGGCAGTTCCACCTGTTGCCGCTAACAACCATTTCTGGTGCACTTTCAATTGCCATTTTTAAAAAATTTCCTTCACACTTTCATAGGTAATCACAGCGCCAAAACGGCATTGGCTGCATTTAATGCGTTTTACTCGCAGTTTAACGCAATGCTCGACGTCTCCTCTACGCATTTTATCTTAATGTCCATTTAAAATATTACCGCATTGCTAACGTTAAATTTTATTGCATCGTCATCAATCAGACGCCATCAACTTCTCTTCATGCGGTCTCGGTTGCTGTTGTTGTTTTTCCTTTTTTTTATTTTTACTTTTTGCAAATGACTATAAGTTTTTTGCTACCGGCCAAGCATGAAAAGCCGCAATGCATTTGGCTAATTTGAAAAATGCATTTTGAGTTTTATTTACTATTCTTTTTTTTTTTTTGAATTGTGGTAAATGCAATGCCTGCAGTGCTTAAAATGTGCACCCTTGATGGACATACT
Source organism: Drosophila willistoni (assembly GCF_018902025.1). Classification (NCBI taxonomy): domain Eukaryota; kingdom Metazoa; phylum Arthropoda; class Insecta; order Diptera; family Drosophilidae; genus Drosophila; species Drosophila willistoni. The sequence goes on from NW_025814057.1 coordinate 650,875, forward strand.
AGATAGAAAATTGTGCAATTAACTAGCTGTAAAAGTAATTAATAAATACTGCAATTCATTCTATTTTCTTAATAGTTAACATAGTCAACGGAATTAAATAATAATTTATGCGAGCAAATACCTGTTCGGTTTTAGCTTAAACTGTTAAAAATCTTCAACAGTGATTCGGAAATTGTATTCCGGTTTTCCTAGGTCATCGAGTTTCCAAATTAAAAATATCCAAGTCAGCGGGTAATCAACCATATCGCAGGTTGTGTTTGTATCAAATTGCTAAGGTACCTTAGATAATAGTTAAGCTCTTACAATATTTGAAATTTTTGAATTTCCTAAAAATTTCCCTTAAACGATTTTTGTAATTTTCATTTATTTCATCAATTTAAGACTTATCCTTAATTGTTCAGGCGAAATTGCGCATTCAACTTGCAACGCCTCAAAAAGCTTTTCAATCAGCGCGCCCATTATTATCAAATGGTGGCAACCCTGACAGTTATCGATACCACTGAGTAACTATCGATACTTTGTCGAAATTCAATTTTTTCTACAAACAAATAGTTCTAAAACTACTTTCAAATATAATTTTTGATCATTTCTAGTTTCAGCATTTTGCAGTTTCAAAGGATTGGGTGACTTGAATCCTTGCCTTTTGATATTGTTCAAATCGCTCTGTCCCTTTCATAGATACCAGCTTCTCGGGTATACCGTTCTCTTTCAATGATTTCTGTACATATGTATGTAAAACAGTAAAGACCTATACTAGATTTAATCATTAAGTGCTATGGATTAGCTTCTTCTCCCATTTTGCCAATATGTTTCGACAGAACACAAGAGTATAGTTGCATAATAAAAAGTGAATATGTCACTATGATTTTTAACAATTTTGTTTTAATACATACATATGTATGTATGTATGTTCTCGGGTTCGAACCCCGACTTAGGTGGAGTTTCCCCCTGATGAAGCAATACTAAAAGGTAGTTCCGTCGGGGATAATGGAAACGATTGTGGATAACGAATAATTTTTACATATGTGAGTAGTTAAAAACTATGTATTTTTGCAGATCTAGAGAAAATCCTTAAAGCTTCTGCTTGTGCCTTGAAATGATGCGGGTTCTTGTGTCTTGTGTTAGTGATATGTTTGTATACTAAAGCTTAATGAGACGGTACATAAGATTTACTTAATTGAGGATAAATACAGTGAGACTGCTCGACAATAAAACATAATTAGTTTGTGTAAATATAGTAGGTATATTTTGTGTTTAATAAATTTATTTGTACAATTCTATTTATCTACATACATACATATAAAATTAAAAGGGGTTTTATTTATCTCCATTTTGTGGAGAATACATTAATGAAAAGATCTTATTTTGCACGTTTTTCTTTCATTATGCTTTTTAGATACAGACTAGAAGAACTAAGTGACGAATAAGTATTTACTAGGTATGCATATACATATAGCTCCAATATAAGATAAATAAATTCTAAAATAGAAATTAGAAAAAACAAATAAATATTTACAAAACAATATCGCAATACATTAAAAAAAATATCAGGAATGCAGGCAATTAAAATGAAAACACGAAATAAAAATACAATAATACTGCTCGCTAAAAATTTAGAAAATAATATAACGAGATTTACAGAGCTACTAGACGGAAACAGGGAGATGACTTGCTCATAAAGATAGTCTTGGTGGTGGTGATGGTGGTTTTGGTAATTATGTTCAACTATGAATGGTTGGCTAGTGGATGGTGGGTAATTTGATTCAGTCAGCGTCATATTTCGCACTCAAACTCGGAGATGCGGTGATTGAAGTAGACCACACCATGTTCGAGATCCTCACTAAAGCCGCTCACATCCATATAATCGGAGGCTGCGGAATCATCGTCCACCCATTTGTGCAGCGATCGAGTGATTTCTAGACGTGACTGTCCAAAGGAGGGACGCAAGTGCGGCTCTTTATGCCAGCAACGCGACATAAGATTATAAAACTCATGCCGGCTCTCCTTGGGTAGTTCGGGACGGAGGCCTTGTGGTACGCGGCGAATAACTTCGCGGCCAGTCAATTGGCTGTAGGGAGTCGAGCCTGAAATGCATTTAAAATAAGTTATTTTCTTAACCAGGATGCTACCTTCCGGGCCGCACTTACCCAAAGTTGCAATCTCCCAGAGCACAATGCCAAAGGCCCAAATATCTGTTTCGGTTGTAAACATGTGATACTGCAGACTCTCGGGAGCCATCCACCGAATGGGCAAAGCATGTCTCTTGCCTATTGTGTCGTGGCCATGCGACTTCTTCTCAGATGGAGTGTGATGCGAATTCTCCTGACCCTGGCCAAAGGTGTGTTGCCAATGCTGGAGAATATAGCGGCTTCCAAAATCGAATTTGAATTTATGCCGCATCAGATCATTTGCGACATTCTTCTCCTGTTCCTTGCGCAAACGCTCAGCATCTAGATCAATTGACATTCCAAAGTCACAGATTTTGCACATGCCATTATGGTCAAGTAAAACGTTCCGTGCAGCTAAATCACGGTGGACAATCTGTAAGAACAGGCAAATCAAGTTTCAAAATTGATTAAATGTATCTTAGGTTAGGGTGGAGTGCAGAGCATCTTACTCTTCTGCCGGCAATATACTCCATGCCACAGGCTATGTCCAAGGCGAATCCCGCCAAAGTACGTGGTGACAAAGGGGCCAAACTACGTCCTCCTGGCACGGAAGCCGGTAAAATGTTAGTGGCGCTACGAGCTGCTCTCAGCAGGGATAAAAGCCGTCCGCGCATTGCATATTCCATGATTAGCATATGGGGCTCTGGATGAGAAGTAAGAAAAATAAATAAAAACTGGCATATCTTGTGATTTTGCTAACTTACCACTTTCTACACAAGCTCCCAACAGGGTGACAACGTTTTGATGAGAGCCCAGTTTGCGCATAATGCTCGCCTCTTCCTTAAGGCTAACCTGGGCGCTGCAGGCACGAATTGTTTTCACAGCTACAATGCGGGTTGCACCAAAATGTCCACTTAGGTCATCAGCTTCGGCCTTCCATACTTGTCCGAAATTTCCCTCACCCAAAAGACTTTTTAGGCGAATGTTGCTGCGATCGAATTCCTGAAATTCACTTGCCAGTGAGCTTTTGTCACCATCTCCATACCGATTGTGGTTAGCATCACGGTGATGATGATGGTCAACCTCATCTTCTTCATCGTCCAGCTGATACTTGGAGTCCACTTTCTTCACTGGGCTGATAGGCTGCTGATCGGTGATGCAGACGTCGAATACTTCGCCTTGTTTGGCCCTTCGACGCACTACATAGTTGCGCACCAGATAGAGGATGATCGCGGCAAGCGGAATAATACCCACAGCCACTAGCACAAGGGTAACAAGATTCATGCGACGCATTTCGAGACCCACATCACGCTCATCGGCAATCGATGTGGAGCTAATATCCATCGGAGTAGATTGCGATGAGGATGAAGACTCGAGGACGCCAATGAAAACAGCTGGAACTTGGGTCGATGTGGAGATTCGTGGATTCACAGTTGAACGTACAGATGTGAGTACTGTAGTGCGTAGAATCTTTGAATTTGAATCGGTGGTCGTGCTTAGCGGTGTGATTCCACAGTCGTCGGTGTTGTTGCAAAATATAATAAGATTCCCCTGATCCTCACTGACCTCCTGGGTAAGTAGCGGCCCTAAGGCTCGCAGACGTTCGGTGTCCTCTTCTATTATCGTTTTACGCTTAACAGTAGTGGTGGAGCTAGGAGCTTTAGTAGTGGTGGTGGTGCGGGTGGATGGAAGGCTTTGAGTTGTAGTTGTGGGCGGCTTTTTAGTGGTAGTTGGCATTGAAGTGGTAACAGGCGGTGATGGGAATGAAGGTGGTGCCGGTGACGGTGTTGTTGTTGTTGTTGTTGTCGTTGTAGTTGTTGTTGTTGTTGTTGTTGTTGTTGATGTACTGCTGGTTGAAGTCATTGCACTCGTAGTGGTTGGACTATTTGTAGTGGGCACATCTTCAATACGTTTTATTGTGGTTTCATCCTCTGCACTAAGCACAGTGATAATCAGTGGTGTCGAAGAGGCAGGGGGCCTCATCACTCTGCGACCAGTTGGTATAGGCTTTAAAAGGGTATCTTCATCATTTAATCCTACAGTAGGTCGTCCAGATCCTACATAACGCGTCCGGCTACTTGGAATCGCGGCTGGTATGGCCGGTGGAACTGGTGGTGACACTCCGCGCTCTCGCATGTGATATTTATAACGACTCCTGCTCCGTTCCACAGCAGTCAATGGACGTCGTGTGGAGACCCTCACTGTTGCTTCCTCTTTCGGAACTGGAGTGGTGGTCGTGGTGGTGGTTGTGGAACTTGTGGTAGTGCTGGCACTCGTGCTAGCCACCGAAACTTCCAGCACTCGAGGATGCTCATCATCACCGACTGCAGCCGTAATGCTGAGAGATGCGGGTTTAATTGGTGGCAACAAAGCTCCAAAATAAACATACGGTTGCAGTTCGTCCTCATCTTCGTCTTCTTCCTCCGCCGAATTAGCTGTGGATATTGCCGGCTTGCTGCGTCCTCGCTGTTTTCCATTCGTCGGCGACTTGGTGGCAGCTGCTATGTGATTCACTGTATCATTCTGCTCCTTGGCCACTACAAAAAGTCCATGGGAGGACTCGTCACTGAAAAGTATTTCATTGGTGTCCCGATCACTGGTCACCTTTGCTGAACTTCTATCTCTCTGCGCCACCGTACTATTTGCTGTTCCCGCCATTGCCATGCGTGTGAAGTTGGCGCATTGCCGCATACAACTTGCTGTTGTCCGCCTTGTGAAATTCTTTGTGCAATTGCGAATGCACACCGAACGCGGATCGCTAGGGGACTTCGAGGTGGTTTCAATGGCTGCCACAGCCGCTGGGGATATAGCACTTCGACCAGTGGTGCCAATGCGTGTGCGAAAGCCGCCCCGGTGAAGTGCCGAACGGCGAGCGGCTAGAACATTCATTAGTTTGCGTTCCCGATCCTGCGCAGAGTTCGAAGGTGCTAACGACGGCCGGCTAGCACCAGAAGGCCGATATGTGATGGGTTTGTCGCCAACAACATCTGTGAAAACAGAAATCAAATTATAAACATTTTACTGGATAGTCGTGCACGTATTGGAAAATCAAGTCACAAACAAGCTAAAAATCGCAAAATAAACAAAAGCTGAATCTAGTTTGGTATGTCAAGTATTTTGCCTCTGGGCGGACTTCGTCGTCGTCATTGTCGTCATCATCATTATCGAATCTTCTGTTTAGGCTATTAATCAGAGAAGCCCAACTGTGTTTCTTAACCTAAAAATACTGTCGATTGCCGCCGTAAAAGTTGAATGGATTAAATGCTACAATGGGCAACGAAACATTATAACTTTGGGTAGTTTTTGATGCTGCCCTCGCACTGGCCGTTTCGCAGTGCTTTTAACCCCTTGACTAAGCCAACTAATCACTTGGTTGCTGGCGATTTCGACAAACAAGCGTTTGTGTTTGTCCGTAGTTCGGTTCTATCGCAAATCTCTCTGGTTTTATAAACTCTCAGCTTCATGAATCATTCCGACAATTACAAGACGGCTGAGCTTGCTTGCACAATTGTTTAATTTTCACGTTGCCAAAACAAACGATTCGCCATCGTTGCTGCTTTTCACAAGCATTTAGTTCATTGGCTTGCAGGTTGGGCCAAGGTTAGGCTTGGCATCTCAACGACGCTCAGCGACAACGCTGTGACTAGAACACCAAAAGCGTTCGCCAGCGACAAAGACTTGCGGCGAGTCGCCGCCCCAGTGTCAGATGCTGCCGCTTTTTTTTTTTCGTTAATTTTTTTTTTTTTTTTTGGCCATTGCGGGTGTAGCTGTCTCCTCCACTAAGCAGCTAAATTTGTCTTTGTTTCTATACTTGTGTTGTTTATATTGTTTTTCATATTATGCAGAGCTCCGCCACCGCCACCGCCATTTGGGTGTCTCGTCACGTCGCTTTGCCTTCAATGAAAACGACAAGCAGCCGCAGTCGGTGGCGCAGTTGTTCATTGGCTGCGCCTGTTTGACAGAATATACCCTGACCTAGCAAAAGGTATATGCCCCATAACTATTAACGTTTACTAAGCATATTGGTCGTGATGGGTACTATATTAACTTAGTAACCCTAAAATATTTTGGTTCTCTTGAGAACCCTGCGCAAATATGCGATTTTCCGGAACTGCTTAACCACTAGCTCGAGTCTTTGGGAGAGCATTCAAACTACGGTAGTGCCGAACTTAGCACTTCCCTCTGGTGTCTACTTTAAGTTGGCCTGCGCGACTTCTTGGCATTAGCCACGCTGCTGTTGGCCATCGTCGTCGTCGCTTGGCATGCGTTGTGGAATTTTAATTTGATTTTGGTCATAGACACGATTTTTTCTTTTTGTCTTCGTTTGACAGCGGCTGCGCCTGCGCGAAGCCGACCAAAACGAAACAAAGCTACATTGAAGGCAACTACCAGAAACGGTTCTACCCAAAAGTCGTGGCTAGCCGACAAAGTCCAAAAACTAAATGAAACTTTTGTCGCAATCGCCCAAAATTTACCATGAATGCGAAATTCTAAGCAAAGCAAAGTCATTCAGCTTACATAACGTCTTCCAAAAAAACGAGAAAAAAAAATTGTGCAGCTCAGCCATGTGATTAATCTTCACATTTGAGCGGGGGAGAGAACAAGATAGAACGAGTGTTAGACAGTCAGACAGTCAGACAGTCAGACAGTCAGACAGAGGGAGAGTAGGCAAGCGGATGCGGCAGCGTGACTAATGTCAACATTTGCTTATATTCACTCTTTTATTTTCATCCAAAATGTTTATGTGAAATTTAATTGCTGCCAATTTGATATGCCCAAATTTGGACAATGGACAAGCATTCTAGGTAGCGACTTGGCCGAAATTATTTGCCAGCTAATGAGCTCTCGCTTCCGACCTCCCTCCTCCACTTATCCACCCAACGAAGCAGGCACAAAGAGCGCGCACATTAAAGCAAGGTACTAAGCTGCAGCCACAAAACCCAGATGATATTTTTCAAAAAAGCAAACAAAAATGTTTATTATTTATGCTAGAAACACGAGAAAGACCAAAAGAAAAAACAAACACCGAACTTGATATGCACTCTCAATCCTATGATTTTCCATCACTATTGCAAAGTATCCCCAAATACTCAATTGTACTATGGTTGAAGAAACTTAGCAGATCTTTTCTAATCCTGTCGACTGTTACTGTAGAACCTATATCCGGCCTCATTCACTTAGCAACAAATTGATATGAGCCCTTATGTTAATTGTGTTACCTAAACAAATTTTCAGTTGATTAAATTGTTTTCTCTCAGTGTTTTGCTGAGACCTACACGGGTACTGAGTTATAATACAGCTTGAATGATTCGCATGTCTTGAGTTTTGTTTAGAACTTTTAATTAAAAATAAATTACTGACACACGGGTTGTCGTTGTAAGGGTAAGGGGGTTGACTGTCGATGGCAGTGGTTCAGGTGGTGCTTAGTTGTGTGTGTGTTTGTTGTTTGCATGGGTTAATTGACAAACATTCACGCAATGGCAATGGAAATGGAACTGTAACTGCTGCCGACAGTTGTTGTCAGTATCTATTTCGTTTGTCATATTACTTAAAAAGTTATGAAATATCAATTCAATAAGCGGAACATACTCATAATCAAACACAATAAACAACAAAATAGATAAATACAATTGCGATTGCTGTGACACAAATGTCAATCATACGCAACGTTGCACATCGCGAGTCAAACTCCAATAGATATACGTCCTTCATTCATCCGTGGCTGTGTCCCAAGGAAAGAAATGCATTTAATTCCAGCTCAGAGGTAATTGCAATAAAAACTATGGTTATCAGATTTTGCATTTTAAAAAATTTTGTTCTGGACCTTTTTCTTTTCATGTATGTATCTACTTCACCGTCACCCCATCGTTTTTGCAGGGGTTAATACTTATTTTTGGATTAAGCCGGAATTGGATGCATAAAAAACGTTTCATGGCATTTCACGACAACTTTAGCAACTAACTGCATTTCCGCATTGACATCCGCGCCAAGTTTGTAGCTGTTTTTCCTTTTTTTTCTGTGGTACCTTTGCCATTTCTTTTTTGCTTTCTCACGTTTGCTGCCGCCGACGACGACGACTTGTATGCATTTCCTGCATTGCCTGCCTGCACCCACAAGTCCAGATCCAGGTCCAGGTTAACTTCAAACTTCAACTGCCTTCCCCGCGACAGCTGCTTTACCTTGCTTTGTCATGCCTCGTGTTGTAATGCCGTCTATGGCCAAATGTCACGCACCTTAAACTGCATCCAATTTTTCGAATTCATTTGTTTGCTTGTTGTTGCTTTTCCTTTTCTACCAATCTTCCCTTCTGCTGCTGGTACTGGTGGTGCTGCTTCTGTTCGTTTTGCTTGCCAGTTTGGCATTTTTCTCGCTGCTTCGTTGCCTGTTTTTGATTTCACATTAGAAATACTGTGGCGATCGATGCAATCAACGCCTTGCATGTCTGCCTCCATCTGCATCGTTTTTTGTGCATTTTGTGTTGGTGTTAAACTTGTTATACCCATGAACGTGTGGGCCAAGCCACAAACTGCAACGAAAGCGGAGAAAGTCTTTGCTGTTTTTGCTTTTTTCCATTTCTTTTCTTTTATGTTTTTGTTGTTGTTATTGTTGGTTTCGCCAAGGCGGCATTTAAAAATTGTATTTATGAGCTGGATTAATGTGCAGCAAGCAAATACCAAGTGAAATGGCAACGAAATGAAAGCAAAAGTTAAGTCTCATCCGACTCTGAGGCTTTTAAAAGGCGTTAATCCAGACCTTTTTGAGAGCTCTTAGACTAGCTTATTAAAATTCCAAGGTAACAGCAGACTCCTACTAATAATTGATATATTGGCAAAGGTGTCAGAGTGATTATGCGATTCGCATTACCCCCATGGAGTTTATCATTTCCAAATCATTGTTCCATGTCTCTCTCGGTACGAAAATAATATTTCATCTCTAGCTTAAAACCAAAAAGTGATTAAGTCTGGCACTTTGTCTGTTTTGTAATTTTCGCTGTTTTTTATCGCAAAACACAATAAACAAAAAGTAGAATAAATTATTTTCCATTGAGAAAAATGCTGTAGTTCTGTAGTCCCACAAAAATCTAAGTAACTTTCTTTCTCTTTTTTATACCCTTGCAAAAAGGGTATATTAATTTTGGTCAGAAGTGTGCAATGCATAGAAGGAAGCATTTCCGACCATATAAAGGTAAAACAAGAGTTACAAAAAATGTTGCAAAAGTAAACAAACTTGGACGCGGTCGAATTTTAATAAATATCTTAATGGATGGAATCCATTCCACCATTGCGAATTGGATTTGTTCCAATTCTAGGGACGGGACGAGAATGCCTAGTTTGACTTTGCACCCTATTTTTAAACATTGTTTTTTGTTGTCAAAGTAGAAATGACAGACAATTACTTTTTTTTAGTATTACTATTGTTTATTGTTTAAAGAGCTTCCGTTTATTTGTTTTGGCTTGCGATTTGAGACTGAAAAGTTTTTCAATACACAAAATGTAAATATTGTTGCTGCTGTGCATTGAGGCGTTGCAGGGCGTGTCACATGTTTATCATCATCATCATCAGTGCAGGTACATGGAAACAGAAGCAACAACATCTAGTTTTCTCATCAACCTGATTTTACGCAATGGTTAAATCACACTTTATGTTTCGGCCATAGCCTAAGCCGCCCGCAACTTAACAAAATTTGTTGTTGTTGTTTTTGATGTTATTAAGTGGCTCTGCGCTTTCTTTTGTCCCATTGCAGTTAACTTTTTTAATGAAGACCCCACTATATCATACACAAGCTCAATAGATTGCATAACCCTCTCCCGCCCCTTAGCCATCTTTTGGTTCAAGTTTGGGTCAAGCAGAAAGACACCATTTGAGGTTTTTTTTTATCTTTTTTCTTTTCGTTTTTATTAATCGCCCACAAAAAAAAAAAAAACAAACACACAAAATAACGAAAAAAGAAAATTAGCCAAAGACGACTAATGAATTGCCTGCCCAAGGGTTCATTCACATTTTGCAACGAAAGTTAATGAAAAAGAAATTATAAACATTTTATATAAACAACCAAACAAATTGAAATTCGCAAAAAGTTTTTTTTAATAGCCACAACCAAACTAAAATTACCCATTTTATTTCCTTTTCCTTAATGAAACCGCAAAAAATGTATTGCCAAATTCAATTCAATTGTTGAAAAACAACAAAAACAACAGCAATGTTATAAACTTTTTTGATGATTTTCAATATACATATGTATATTTCAGGAAACTTAAATCATACAAAGTTTATTAGAGCGTGAAACATAAAAATAAATTTACAATTTTTATGTAGATAATTCTTGGCCTTGTCGTTTGATTGGTTCCGTGATGAAGATCTATGTGAGATTTACATAACTTTCAGAGATTTACGAGGGGCAACAAAAATAACAGAAACAACAACCTCAAAAAGACCAACAATAACAAGATGAGTTATAGTGTTTGAAAATTCGCTTTGCCCGAGCACCGGCAATAAGTTTGCAAAAGTTTTGAGTCTCTAAAGTCTGTTTAAAATTGGAACCTTTCTTATTCTATAACTTTGTAAAAATTTGAACAAGTTTCCTTTGTTTTTATGTACCCACGTATACCCATGCATGGCTAGGTACACCCTCTTACAGATGTCTTTCATATATGTAAGTTTCTTTTTGCTTTTTGGTTTTGCAGTACGCCCACTTTACCTATGTATGTATGTATACCTATTTATATGTATTTATTTTTGTGGCAGAGACTGATGTCGGTGCAGATGATTTGCTGCACTTGGCCAACCTGTTGTTGCTCTTGTCTCTAAAGACTTTTTGTTGACTTTTCTGATTTTCTTGCTTTGGCTTTGAGTTGGCGCTTCTTCGCTCGAATGCCAGATAAATTTAGTTGGCTTACGCAATCAACGCACATGAACAGAGTTAAATGTAATGAGACCAGTGAAGACAGAGACAGCATCAGAAACAGCGGAAGGGGGACAGACACGGAAAGTGATGCAGACACAAAGCTAAGAGGCCAGAGGAGCCACACCAATATTGATATTTTTGTTGAGGATTTTCGAGTGTTTGCGATGGCTGGCCAACATACAAGCGTAGTTGTTTTCAAGTGTCTGCCCCCCGACACCTACAACAGATGAAGAGATGGACACTGAGAGAAAAGAGAGAAAAAAACTGCATAAAATTTAAACATTTCGTAACCAAATTATGCCCATTCATTGCTGGTTTGGCTGACAACAAAAAAAAATAAAAAAACACAAAAATTTTCACTAAAAATGTTAATGCGCATATATTAAAAATAATCAAAATGCATTAACTTTTGGTTAGCAAGCGCACACAAAAAAGGTTCAAAGGTTTTATGTAACATCTAAAAACTTTGCCTTGCACTCCACTTTTCAGTAAACCAAATTATGTCTAAACAAAATGTATATAGTACACAGTTATACATATATTATAGATATATACAAATATACATGTGTGTGTGTGTGTGTGTGTGTGTAAATATATTTATTTTTTCAATCGTTTTTGTTGAATTTTCAGACCTACCCTTGGTTTTAAGCCCAGGCCCAAAGAAAACACTTATCGACCTGTTGGAGTTGGTCATTAAGTTTAAGTTTTCAATATGCAAAGACAATTCCATCGCCCACACTAAAAAGTGGCAAACTCACAAAAAGTCGAGCTTAATTGCTTATGAAAATACTTAATTGAAATAACAATTAAAAGTATGTGACTGTGTTCAACGAGATGATGGTCTTCATCCAAATCTCTGAGACTCAGCCATGGACAAAAGAGTCTAATCAATCTCAGCTCGCTTGCAGTGCACACTAGAGCAATGGATGGAATGGCCTAAGCCGAAATGAAAGGAAGGCTATCTTCACTTGGACCACAACAACACTGCTGTGCCCTTGCCAGAACTGGGAAGTGTTGCTCATGATTTGAAAACCAAATACGCGCTTCGTAAACAAAACTTTAAGATCGAAGAGAGAGGAAAATGGTAGCTGGTCACTTACACAAACACACATATATATATATAAGATATCTTTCTTGAATAATTTTGCAATATCCTATTACTGAGTTCTCCCTTTTCATGCCATGAGAAAAACAACAAACGTATTTTATGAGTTAAATTTTTAAGTTGACGACGGTTTTTTGTTTAAGCAATAGTAGTCCGCACTATTTAGTGTATTTGTTGTCGGCCACACTAATGTGTGTATGCACATAGACCAATTGTGTTTATTTTTGCGAGTTTTCCTCCTTTGTCTTTAATTTCGGTTGGCAACTATTCGTTCAAGTTGCAGCGATTGTTGTTTTGTTTATTAGAGGCAGTTGGTCAATAATTGGCATAGATTTATTTTGGATTGTTAGCAATTTTTTCCAAACTTTTAGACAATTTTCACCCAAGTCATTGAAGTGCATATAAGTCTCTTTCTCTCTCTGTCGAGATGTGTGTGTGTGTGTGTGTACATGTGAGTTAGGAAAAACTTACCCACATCGCTGGAACTTAAAATTTCCGCTGAATTTACTGGCACTTGCGGACTTTCGCTGCCTGCAGTCATCGTTGCCGTTGCCGTTGCCGACGCCATTGCTGCCGCTGTTACATTGTGTTGCACCTCCGCCTGTGACTGTGTGGCTGCTACACTCACCTCTGTTTCTCTAATTGCACCATTAGTTGCATTCGTTTGCGTTTCACTGACTGTCGTCGTTGTCGTCCCTGGAGCTGTCTCTACCACAACTAGCAATAACAGCAAACACAACAACCAGCAATAACAACAACAACTACGCCAAAATGATTCATTGCTTCGATGAATATCCATCAACGACATCGTAACCAAAGCATATATACCAAAAAAAAAACCAAAAAAAAAAAAAAACGTTGTTGCTGTTGCTCTATTTTGTTGTTGCTGGTTTTTCCTTTAGCTGATTTTGCTATCTTGGTCGTCTCCTCACTATTGTTTTATGTTTTCCACACGATTTCCACAATTGTTTTCGCTGTAGAATGGAAATTCTGCTGCCGCTGCGTTGCAATATATGTGCGTCTTGTTGCGGTTTGCCGCTGATGTTGCCGATGTTGCCGCTGTTGCGTGCAATAATTTAAGTCAAATTTGGCTTGCCGACTTATCTGTGCTGCTGCTCCCGTTGTTGTTGCTGCTGCTGCTTTGTTAAATCGTTTTTGTCCGTCTAACTGTTGCTGCAAAAGTCCAAATAGAAAGATGGGGATAGAGAAAAACATGGAGAAGAAAAGAGTATATTAGTGAAAAGTTGTCAGTTTGATGTAAGCTAAAGTACTTAAATTGTAAAGCACCGGTAATAAGCTTTTAGTTCTATGTACGTTTGTTTTTTACTGCCGAGATGTGGCAGTGGGGTAAGCCGCTTTGTCTAGCCAATGAACCGAATTGACCATCAAAATCATATCGCAGTGCATATCACATATCACATTATAAGTCGTGTTAAGTAAGAGTGATAACTGAGGTCGCTAAGACACATGCATACACCCGTTAGTACGTACATACAGACAGACTTGACAGTTTCTTAGCCATTAAAAGCATGAGCGCAACTACACAATATATGAATTGAATTTTGGCTCTGACAGTTTTTTATTTTTTCTTTTTTTTATGGCAATGTGTGTCATTGCCTATAGAGGAATCAATTAAACAAAATATAAACAACAAAGACATACTGCAAAAACAAAACGAAAAAGCAAACTTTTCGTGAGGCTTTTTGCTTGTTGACTTGCGCAAAATTACGTTGGCAATTTCACTCGATTTGGTATGCCGCATATATTGCTAATAAAATGCAGCCCAAAAAAAAAAAAACAATTACAAATTGAATATCGAAAATGAAAAACGCCTTGATAGGCACGTGCAGAGGGGCCCTAAGTGGGTGCGCCTTCATCAACACCAACATCGACATCGGCGGCTGAGCATCGATTTGGCATTCAATGTTGGAGTTTGCGTAAGTTTTAGTACCTACTAAATGCGAAATGAAAGAGCTGGTATTATGATGCTAATCAGCCAAATTAGTTATGAATAGAACAACGTTTCCATTTCTATCTTTGGCATCTCTTCGCATTAATCAAGCAAAAGCCGAAGCGAAGACCTTTCGCAAAAGATACCCAATAGGTTCAATGTTCTTTTAGGAACTCAAGAAGCGCGTTTTTAATGATGATTCCCATGATTAATTGAAAAGCGCTTTGTCATTAGGTTGAGGGCCGCTGCTGCCCAAACCTAATGACCACCGCACAATCACTGCCCATAGCCAGAACCAAAGTAGAAGACAATGTAGAAGCCAAGATTCCAAGCAGGATACGTGGTTAGAAAAAAAGAACAAACAAGATATTTGCATGTATGACTAAATAACCTATAAAAAAAAATTATATGAGACAAGCCAGACCACGAATTTTGACTACTCTTACAACAGTTTACCAAATAGTGTCTAAAATTAAATATGGAACTCTTTACTATTCTTATACACCATGCACATAGTCATGTCCGTCCATCTGCATTGTTCAAGGGGATGCGCAATGTCGTATGGGGCAGTGTATAGCAAAGTCGACACGACCACCTACTAATTTAATTTTTAAAATTTTGTATTTTTTGCTCATTAATTTGACTTCCCAAAAAAACTGAAGAAAAAACAGTTTAATTATAAGAAAGCCATTGACTTTTTTTTACATGACCATGCTCATTTGTTTCTTTTTTATTTTCGGGTCTGTTGTTCATTTGTTATAACATCAGCATTCTAAACTTAACTTAAGCGGCAATGGGAGCTTTGAAACTTTTTTCGAATATTTTTTACCATCTTTTTGTGGTTGCTCTGGGGAATTCTCAAGTATCTGACAATTGGATGAGTTTAAAGTAGTTCTGTAGCTCTTTAGTTCAATGTTTGGTTGGTTTCTATTCTAATCGATCGCACGATGATTGATTGATTGATTGATAAAGTGAGCAGCCATGAAAAGAATTTCAAGTTTATGTTGATGTTGATGTCAATACACATGCACACATTTCTATGTATATATGTATGTATACACATTCTCAACGCCCACAAACTTTTGTGTTTTCTCGTTTTGCTTTTTACATTTTATTAATGGGTATGATTTTTATATAGTTTTTTTTTTGTTTTGTTTTTGCCTTTTTCATTTTGCCATTGTGATTGTGTTAAACAATGGGCTAAAACTTGGCCACAGCTGATTAAACATGCAAATTGCTCTGTTGGGAAATCGTGAGTGATGAGCAAAAGACACGACACGGCACGGCCGCTCGTCCAAGTTACTGCAAACATAAAATGTTAATATCAATCCGATATTTATCAACCAAGATCAGCATCAGCAGCATCGACAAAAACAAACTTGTGTAATCATCACCTTTGAATAGCTAGGTGATTAAATGCATTTTGCAAAAAGCCTGACAAAATTCCATTCCAGAAATAAATCAAAGCAAAGTTCAGTTTATAAATATGCAAACAAGATGCGCTATTTTCGTGTCAACATTTAAATCATTGAAAATCGACAAATTCCAACTCTGAGTATTCTCAAACCATTTGCTGTTTCTTTCAGTGTAAATATGCGAGTATACAGAGTGCTTGTCCAATCGCCATCGCCAATTCGAGAATGAAAACTTAAATCCCAGGCACGTCTTCCTTAGTTTAATTGGCATATAGAATGTTGAGACACATACTTAATAAATATGTATATATGTACATATATGTAGGTATAAATGTACTCAATTCTACGGCCATACATCAAACTATCTAATTAGAGTCGAATAGAACTTGTAATTAAATACAAAACTTGCCGACAACAGATGCAAATAAATCTAAGGAATACATTTTGCTAAAGTAAGCTTAAGCTGGAGAACAACAACTTGTATTTCCTCTTATGGAGCATAAGATTACAAATAGCCATACATAATATAGACATCAAAGTTATGAGCAACTTGATGAATGCTACAAACTTTGTCAGCCATGAAGGTGAGTCTCCAATTGAAATCCAAGCCACGCATGACAAATTTTGATGTACAATCAAATAGATGTCAACTTCCTTTTCTGCACACACATACATATGTGCATACATTCGTACCTGGTAATAAAATAATTATGAAGAATAAATATTAAGTAACTGTGGAAGCAGCCAACAAAATTAAATTATCGTACAAATAATGGATAATATAGTCAAGTATGTATATATCGGACAGAACCACACAACACAAACACAACACAGCATAGCGAACAGCAAGCATGCGATACAATAATAAGCAGCAATTAACCCTGAACCCCCTCAGCCACCAGAAACCCTAGTACCTGGTGGGTACATATGTACATATAATAAACTTCGAATGGATTTCTACACGTCTGATTCCAAGAAATCCAAAGAATATTATATATTTATTATGTACCTGCCCATCTGACGCCTGCCGCCGCCTGCCACCTGTGTAAAGTGTTTAAATATTTGCTCAAAAGCTAAAAACTTTAAGATTTTTGTTCAGGTTGTTAATGGATTCGACAAACTTTCGTCACAGCTCTTTCGCTCAATACGAATGTACGAAAACCTCTCTGGATGTGTTGTATCATAGGCTAGAGTTTAAAAAGCGTTAGAAATTAATGGTCTGCATTTAATTTGGTATTACGTCTCCCCGATACCAGATGCGGGACAACGGGATGCGGGCAGTCATTTTGATTGAAAATGACAGTTAACGTGCCGACGGCACACTGTTATTAAGGCAAATTTGCAGTTTGCGGTCAATCGGTTAGGGGACGGGGATGGAGATGGAGATGGAGACGGTGTATTGAGGATGTTGCTGCTGATTGTTGAATGACGCTGAGGGTTTTGCGCGAGTTTTGTAGTTTTCAGCATAGGCCAAAGGCCGAGATACTAGACCAAACTGTTGCATTAGCAATCAATAGAGTGCAGATGGGGTTGAAAGTATTTAAAATATTATTGCATAAACTGGGAAACAACAGTATATACAGTTTTTGGATAGTTGAGACATTCGTTTAATTAGTAGACCCAATACACAGTGAGTAGGGACAATTCTATATATATATGCAGTTACCGCCCACTCGCCGATAACCGAACTCTCACTCACTCACAAACAACATTTCCCATGCAAGTTGACTGAGTCAGCAGCCAGCAACAGTCGCTGTTGCATAACAAAGGCCTACAACTGGCGGCTCACTGGCAACTAAATGCCGCATTGACGGCACATTATCAGCCAGTAGCAACCCGTTACCAGCGATCTAAGCTGCATCAGTGTCAGCATTAACTTGAGGTCTGTTAGCATCAATTTTCAATGCAATTAAGCATCATTGACTATGACAACGACGTCGAAGCGTCCGGTTACCAAGCTTACACTGACAAAATTAGATATCACTTCATATGGGTTGATATTTTTGGTCAGAGAAGTGCTACAACCAACATGTTTCTCTCAGTGTGCCAACTGATCCGTTTACCATTTACCGGTTCATTATTTGCAGCATCCGATTTCCACTATGTAAGTGTGTGTGTGTGTGTGTGTGTGTGTGTGTGTGTGTGTGTGTTATGGTTATGGTCAATACGGCGGCTGGCCAAACAACTTTTCAATTTCAAGACAGAAAGAAATATGTTCACACAGTTTTCAGTTGCTCTTGTTGTTATAAACACACGTTTTACGATAAGTTAGTTTATTTTTAAATGTTAAACAATCTGACAACAATGCAACAAACAAATAGTTGAATGCAATGCAAGTTCTGTTAGTTCTTTTTTGTATCATTTTCAAAATAGACTTTAAATTTTCAGCTAATGAGCTCGACCCTTGCTCTTTTTGCTGAAGTTTTTGGGCCGGCACACACACACATTAGCAACGCTCCAATTATTTCAACGGATTGTTGATGTTGCTTGTGGTGCTATTGGTACTAGTATTGGACCAACCACCCGACCGCTCGAATAACCAAGCCGCGTTTTGACCGGCTTGGCAAATTAGAACGGCAACAGCAAGGTGATTCAAATTTGTTTGCAGACTCTTAAAAGACAGCGGAGGTCAACAGGAAAATATGAAAAATGCAATGACCAAGCTATAAAAAGCAACAACTAATATAATATCCATAACAACAACAAGAACAACAACAACAACAAGAGGAAACCTGTTTTTGCGACAAGTGCAAGAGCTGGGGATACCGTCAACGCCATCGCCATAGCCGTCCCCGTCAATGTGCACCACAGTTAGAGGAGACATGACCACAAAATCCAACCAATTGAAAACTGGGAGCACTGGGTTCAATCAACCCAAACAAAAGACAAAATTGTATTTTATAATTCCTTACTATACGCAAATCTAATATAGATTCAGAAGAGAGACCATTTACCTAAACATCGACAATATAATTTATTTATTTGTACACCACGTTGTATGAGTGATATTTTGATTGAATCCAAATGCCTATTTTGTTCGGCATAGAATTGCATGAAGTATGCACCACTGTGCACTGGCATTGCCAGTTGCTTTTACAGTTGGTTTTTCTTGGAAACTTTTTGCCTTTTTTGTTGGTGGGCCCCGTTTTATAGACGGTTTTTGCTTTGAGGCTGTTTTCCAATTCAACTGCTACTCAATGGATCTCTGTTTGCTCATTTTGCTGTTGCTTGTTGTAGTTGTTAGGTTTTGCACTCCTGTTTTTTTTCTTTCTTGTATTTCTTGCCGTTTGTTGGGTTGCTAGTTAAAGTTCAAAGGTGGCTCCGAAAGCGGCGTGAGAACCAAATGCTGCATATGATGTTGCATAGATGGTCATTCGATCGGTTACCCAATACACGGCGATGACGGAAATCTCATTAAATCGATCTGCTTTTAGTGACAGAGAGGGGGGACGGGGGTACTTACTTTAGTTGCCATTTGTGGATGCTTCCTAGAAGAGATCGCTGCTCACGCACAAGTGATCCGGCAAGTGCAGTGGCAAAGGCAGTGGCACTAAGTGACTTCGATTTCCATTGAATGACAGACAGAGCAGTCGGTATGGCTGGGGCTTGTTGAGTCGAGCTTTTTTGTTAACGTTAACTTGGTCTTTGATTGTCAGTGGGCCAAAAAGGGATGGCACTATGCTAGAAACATCCAAATCGATTTCACGAAAACACAACTTTGTTGTTTTGAAATCTGCACTGACCATCAACACAAACAATATTTCAATATTTCAATACTTTCATTCCATTCACGGCGATTCGTTGTACTTTTGTTTTTATATATTATATTTTCTTATTTATTTATGCATTTGACCCGCTTTGAAACAACAACAACAGCAACAAAAAAAAAACCAAACACACAAAACAAAAACCAGAAAACAAGTTGCAACGACTTCGATTATGGCTGGAATTTCGACTGTCGTACGAGAATTCTACGCAAAAACCAAACAAAATAAAAAAAGAAAAAAAAACACACAACAACAAAAAGAACAGAACAAAAACTTGTTACTTGTTGTGAATTTTTGCGTTTTATTTGTTGAAAACCCAGCACTGCACTTGATCTTTTTTTCTATTTGTTAAAACAATTTCAAGCTCCACTAATATTTTCTCTATGAATTTTCGTGAATTTTTCAGCTGCGCTCGCGCTCTAAGCACCCACGAGTTTAGTTTTTTTCTCTTTCTCGCTCGCTCCTCCTCAGTTGCTATGAACTATTTCGCCTCACTCGCACTTTCTTGTTGGGCAAAGCGATACGGGTTCGCGCGTTTCCAACTGTTGGCCACAAACTGCGCGAGACGACTGAGCCCCAAATGCGCAACGGGCCAAGCAAAGCTCCATCAAAGCCAAGCCAAGCCCGGCCAAGAAGCTCCACTGTGAACTTTCGAACACATAGTCGGGCTTTTTGGAAGTTGAAGTCTCAAGTTTATCGAACGCCACCTGGAAGGCCCCAACCTAAAAGAAGAGCTTTCAAGCCCCAAACCCGCCAATTTGAATATATCAAAGCGTCAATTGAAACATTTAAGTCCGTCAACTATGTGAACTTGAAATTTGCAATAAATCTGAATTTGTCAGATATGTCTTTTAGTCAACTCCTTGTCGATATTCAAAGGTCATGTGGAAATCTGGACAAGAACTTTTTAACTCAGTATATATTATAGTTGTATGCGTACATACATATGTATGTTATTGAAAAATTCTGCTTCATTCCTTGACAATTCGTTCGTAGAATATAGGTATTTATCGTGAAATAATGAAATGAAACGATTTGACTCTTTTGTACCTTGACATTTTTGGCTTAATTTATTAATAGGCATAATAACTTTTGATGGTTTCTTCGGCGCCTTGAAGCTTCCAACAGGTATTCAATATCCGGTTTTTTATGTCCTGCAAGCATATGTAAATTGAGCGTTTATGCAAGAAGGCAATTGTATTTTATAAGTTATTAAGATAAAGTCTTGAAGCAGAAGGGATTGGATCAGTCTGCTTTGGAGAATTAAAATTCTTTGTTCAGCTCTCTGAGTACCTTTTCTTAGGAAACCCTTGGACATAGCTTAAAAGAGGTTCTGGTTTGCACTCTTTGCGGCAAGCCCCTTCACATTTTCTGGCTGCCACGTCCATGTCGACATTATACGTATGTATGTGTATAACCTCTATTTGTGCATATTGCAGAATTATGGTTATTTAGGTTTTACACTAAAAATATCACTTAAAACCATCATGGAACCAGCTGGATGACCTCTAGCAGTTTTTCAGCACATTTAGCACAAAATTTGCATAAACATTTTCGACTATCCAGACTTACTTAGGCGTCGACTCTTTTCCCGGGTAATCGACTTTAATTGCTCAATGGAAATTTTAGCCATTCAAAACAATTGCTATTGAATTTTGGAATTTGGGAATTCGGAATTTGTCGATTTCGTCAGTTGAGGCGCACTTGCGCCATCTATCCAATAAATTTGAAAAGAGAAACGCAAATTAAACAGAAATACTTGTTGTAGTTGATTAAAGCTTTCTGATTTGCCAAAAAGGGCCCATAAAACTGATCATAAAAATCGGTAAAGACTAAAGTGCGTGCGTTAGCCGAAACGCTAGATAGATAGGCAGATAGGATCCGAGAGAGCGCGTCAGTATTCGACGAAAGTTCGGCTTGATCTTGGTACCTACCAAATTGTTGATTTATCTCTCTTGGACGTAGCAGCAGCTACTGCTGCTGCTGCTGCGGCTTCTACTGCTGGCCGCACAATTCACTCCACTGACCAAGTTTATAAAACTTTGAGCCAAAATGCAGCGTCGCACAGTTGCTACGAAGACGTTGCACGCGCTGCCCTCGCAGCGTTGTCATTAACAAAAAAATAAAATATTTCAGGCAAAAACAAAATAACCCAAAAAACAAAACCGAAAATAAACGAGTTGCAGGGCCAGTCTGGGACTGAGGCTGAGACTGAGAGAGCTAATCTGTTGTGCAGTGAGTCTTCTTTTTTTTTTTGTTTTTTGGTTTGCTTTTTATCAGTACATAACGAAAACGAAAGTCGTTCCGGATCTTTCCTCTGACGTGCTCTACTCTTGCCCTGCCCCTTTTTGTGTGAGTGTGTGTAAGTGTCTTAATAAAAATTATCGCAACTACAACAAGACTGAAACAGAAAATAAAAGTGAAAATTAAATTAAACAGATGTTGATCAACAAATTACCCAAACAACAATCAACGTGGTAACAGGCAGCGACCAATAAACATCAACCAAGAATTCAAACAAAATCAAAGTACACGGTGGAAACTAATAAACAAATTTCATTAAGTCCAACTTTAACTCAGTCCAAAAAGAATACAGTAAACCCAATCGAACAAAAGCAAAGCAAGCCTCAGCAGAAGTTTAATACCAGATTGAGAATGTGATTAAAGATCAGCTGAAATTCTCTATGAGGCACTTCATTATCTTCAATTTAGGCTGTGAAAGAAGTTTACAATTTGTTCACAATATTATGAATTGATCAGAAATATCATGAAGAACATTACAATATCGCGTTACAATATCAGTTTTAGGAGTCGGCTTACACCTATGGCCCAGTCCGATTATATCAGACTTTCTGTTCTCTGTCTTTATTTTGGGTTCTTTCTCTCTTAAGTTTGCCGCCTCTCAGTGCAAATAATACTTGTTAATTGAACACTTGGCTAACAAGAATACATGGTTTAAATAAAATAAAAGTGAGCATCATCTTACCCCCTCACTTTTTCTCTCTCTCTATCCCTTCCACTCCCTTCCTCTCTCTATCTCTCTCTCTCTCTCTCTGCCTCTCTCTTTTCTTCACACTCTGCGACAAAGTAGCTAAATTTCTTCTTATATAATAAAAACGTATTTCCAAACCAAAAACCAATAACAACAGAAATAAATATTCAATATGCATATGCAAAGTGGGCGGGTTACAACATCCTCCTCCAAGAAAGAAGCAGATGATTGTGGATAATGAAGATGGTTAACTTATGCAAAACAAACCTTGAAGAAGAAATAAAGAGTCAAGAGGAAAGCGAAAATGTGTTAAAAGCGCCAACTAAAGCATGTGCTCGAATTGTTATTTCTCTTTTTAAAACGACCCCACGAAAAGGTAAAAGCAAAAAAATTCTTGGCCACAATCAACAATTTTTTTCTTGTGTCATGTTTTTTTTGGATGATTATGCGCCTCAATGTCTCTGGCCCCCGGACATAAAATGAATCTTGCAATAATAAACAATAAACTTGGTAATATTACGTGTAAAAGTGTGTGTGTGTGTGTGTGTATGTAAGCCGATCAAAAAAAAAAACGAAAACGAAAGGCCAGCTCTGCGGCTTAAAGCTTCACTCAGTCAAGTGTTTGGTCAGCAGTGGCGCACAGTGGGACTAATCTGTGAAACTCACCTAGAAGAAAGAAATTGCACTGAAAAATGAATTTAGAAATCATCGTGGTATTGAATACTTTAATGGAGAAAGGCCATTGATGAGTGATTTCTACTCCAAAGTGCATTAAGTTGACTATTTTGGTTTACCACTTCAGACTCACTGTGCAGTGGTCACATTGGCCAAATCAATTTACACATGCGCAGCCCTAGTGGAGTCACTCACCAGAAATCGACAAGACGAGCAATTTAACTCAAAAAAACAAACTCAAATGTTGCCTGGGGCAACGCGATAATCAATTGAACCTTAGTCCATGTCTCAGTCTCTATGAAATTGGGTTGAGTTGTTTTGCTATTTTTTGAGCATTGTTTGACTTTTGGGAAAAAAAAAACTTTTACTCTTCATTTTTGTTTTTGTCATTAGTTTATTTGTTTGTGCGAAAAAATTATTAACGCATGTGGTAAATGTTAATTATTGCATAAGCTAAACAAAGTGATCCATATGTGCCGCCGGCCGACCGGGCGTATGAGTAATAATTGCAATTTGTAACCAGATAGATAGCGCAGGAGTGGGTGAATAAGGGGGAGATGAGGGATGATGAGAGACAATTTTTCAATAATATTGAATAATCCCTAATAAATAATTGGCAAATATCAATATTTTTTGTAGTCGCCGGCCAACATCATATATAGAGAGACAACAATAAGGGTGACCTTCATGCCTAACCGAGCGGGCAACGAGCAGCAAACAAACAAACACAAACAGCAATCAAACAAGCCATTTGAAATAGCCAAATAAATCGAGCCTCAAAAAGATCTTTCAACGGTCGGTCCGTCCACCTGAATATCAAAAGTAATAACAACTACAACAAATAAGCCAAGGTAACCCAAAATCATCATGGGGATCAGACGCACCTCTTGGGTGCAACTCGTCGTGCTGCTGCTGCCGCTTGTGCTCGTACTTACTGTTTCATTTGTTGGCTCTGCCAAGGGCGCCAGCAATCAGAGCTCAACGCAGACATCAACGCATTGGCAACAGCACCAACAGCATTATCAAAGCCACTTAAACGAAACACGTTCGAAACAGGATCAGTTATTATCCAAGGAGTCATTAGGCTTAGTGCTTAACTCCCCCCATGAAACGCATTTGACACGCACCTCCGTCATCTTTGGACTGACCAAAGTGGCCAACGGCAGCATCGTCAATCCATTGTGTCAATCCCAGTTGCGACATGTGCAGCGAGGCATTCTCAGCAAGCAACCGTGGGCCATGAAAGGTGAGTGCCTACTTAAGGATTAAGATTAGAATCGATCGAGGAGGATAGTCAGAGAAAGAGAAATACTCATCAATTCTTTTAATCGGGGCTTTCTGAAAGTATACAAAACAAGTTAGCACCTTTTCAAGGAAATGCAAAATGTAGTAATTTAGTTAACTTGTAATACTAACTTGGTCAAGTATTTGCTAATATACTTTACATATACCCACTATGTATGTAGTTTGACCCAGGCAAAGCAAGATTATTTATAGACGTTGTCGTTGGGGGTAAACTGCACCGCAAAATAAATAAAATTTTCGGAAATTCATGGACGTCATTACGGCGATGTTTTTGTTGTATTTAAACGATCAAAGCTTACAATAGCAACTAATCATGCTAGGCAATGACTAATCGGAGTTTAAAATGTTGTTGCAGTTCTCGATGCTAGTGGCACAAAACCATCGGGTTTTGTGTATGGACAAAACTATTGGTTTGGCAGTCGAGAGGCCTGCAAGGATGTCCAGCGACCTGTGGGCATAACCCTCTCCAAGAACTTTGATCGGGTGATGCATTTGGGTTTGATTACCCAGCGAGCGCCCTTCGATATGGACTATAGAGTGGTTTATTTGCGTCACAGTTCCCCATGGCAAGTGGAGATCAAATTAATGTCAGAACAAATAATTCACATTGGACTATGCCTGCCGACCGCCTGCTCGTCACAGGAGCTCAAACAACTCTCCGAAGAGTACGTGTCCAGGGGAATGTTCACTGAGAACGATATCTTTGACATTCGTCCCGAGGTGGTGTACATAAAGGATCTGCAGTTAAGCGACACATTCTATCAGCGTATGAGCTTTCGACTGGTGGTCACCTGCGTTATAGCGACCTGTGCTCTTATGCTGTGCTCGCAGCAATTAATGGCGGAGGCCAAGAAGAGAAAAACACTGGCCCCACCAGACCTTGATGGTAATGATGATGAAAATGAAGAGGACCGAGGTCTGGTTCCGGCTGAATCAGAACTCTGGCGATTCCTTCACACTCTCTTGCAATGGGAACGTCTGCAGAGATTCGTAAAATGCTACGATGTCCCGGGCAATTGGGCTAAGATCTTTGCTATTAGGGAGAACAGTGTCCATGAAATTCCTCTGATGAATGGTCTGCGATCTGTGTGCGCCATCTGGATTATGGTCTTTCACGTCGTGTGGTTCATGTACTTCACCGTTCACAATAAAACAGTGCTAATATCCTATGCCGAGCAGGCCTTTTTTCAATACGTCTCGTCGGCTCCATTGCTGGTCGATGTCTTCTTCACAATCAGGTGAGTGCAGGAACACTGCACTAATGTTCATCTGCTAATCTTATTCTTTTTAGTGGGTTCCTGCAAACGTATAACTTCCTTCGCAACTCGCAGCAATTGGAGGCAGTGCGTCTAAATGGTTTTTTACAGAATCTAAAACTTTTCGGCAAGCTTCTGTTCCATCGTTATTTGCGTTTGGGTCCGCTCTATCTGGTCGTGATGGCCACAGTGGATTTGGTATATGCCTACATTGGCGACGTCTCGGTCTACCACATAAACGAGCGGTTTGACGAGATGTGCTCGAGACATTGGTGGCGCAATTTGTTCTTCGTACAGAATCTCTTTGATCATCGTGATATGTGCGCCAATTGGAGCTGGTCGTTGGCTTGTGAAATGCAGTTTTTTATACTGGCCAACGGCCTACTTTTTCTGTATGTCAAGTGAGTATCTGCTGCGATTTGATTGATTGATCATTTTGTTGATTTCTAATCACTTTTTTGTAGGCACCCCAAGGTAACAAAAACATTGGTGACTACAGCCCTTTTCTCGACAATTGCCTGGTCGTACGGCATTGGCTTGTCCATCAAGTTCCAACTGTCATTCGATTCGGCATTTGCCACCGGCACAGAAATCTATACGTCGCCCTTCGTGAGAGTTCTTCCGTATATTTTGGGGGCCATCACGGCCTGGATGTTGCTAGAGCGATCGAAAAAGGGTTCAAAATGGGAATTAAGTGAAGTAAGGGAACGTTGGGCGTGGCATTTTTCTCTCATGGTCTTCTTCGTTTGCATCTATTCGACAATAAAACGAGATCTCGGATCTCTTATGGCCATAACTCTTTTTGTGATGGGCCGTCTATTCTTCTCTTTGAGCGTGTGCTGGATGATTTCGGGCAGTGCCACGGGACGTGGTGTCTGGTGGTCACGACTTCTGGAGGCCAAGGGCTTCCAACACCTTAGCCGCTTGTCCTACGCCATTTACTTATTAAATCCGCTAGTCATTGCATTGTTTTACAGTCTCACCAGCTCTAGCACGCATGCCGATCCCTTTATGCTGGTAAGTGGCTGGATAGATAATGCCAAAGAACCATCAAGTAACTCATCAAATTTTTCAGTGCGTTGTCACCTGCGGCTTTGCTGTCATCTGTTACCTGGCCTCCATCATATTCTCCTTGGCATTTGAACTACCCTACAGTAATATGTCCAGTTTGCTGCTGAAACGAGGCAGCAAATCAAAAAATGCCTAAATGATGCTTAACTTAAGTTAGAAATTATAAACTCAAACGCCTCCATCAGATACAATTGTGATCGTTTTCATGTACAACTCATTTTAATCTAATCAATCCTAGTTTAGTCATATAGCTGTAGATCTTTTGGTGGCCACCATAAAATTATTGTTATGTTATGCCTCGTTACTTAACTGTTAATTTTTTTTTTTTTATCGTTTACTAACTGTACTAACTGTACTCCAACTATGTACATATAGTATGAAAATTATATTGTATGTATTTAGAGACACAGCTTAGTTAACTGTGAAGAGCATTTGAGAATCTGAATTCATGTGCGAACACGGACCGCCAGTTTCTGGTAGATCTCCCCTCGCTTAGATACTGTCGGTTTGCATATGTATATTTACATTTAAATTTTGTTTTTAGTTAATAAATAAAAATAATGTTATTATATAAATTTTTCTATAATATTATTGTCAGGCTAATCAAGAATGGTTTCTGTAGGAAAATGCCTTTTTGTTTATTTATCCCTATCTTCTATCTATTTCTAGCAGCTAGAAGTTATTTGCAATTATTGTGAGTACCTAATGTGTTCTCCATTTAATGAAGGGGTCTTCAACATTTTCTGTTAAACTTTTAAAATTTGGCGCTTTTTACCCCTGTTAAATTACATTAAAACCGAGCTGTTAACTTAACATTGACAACAATCGATGATTTATTGTCTAAAAGGAGCAGGGATATTTGTTTTTTCTGGTATTCTTTAGGGAAATATTGTGTCCTTTTGGTATTTTTTCTGCTTTTACTTTTCGCCTGTTTCGATATATCGATATTGCGAAAACATCGATAGTCTCTCAAAAATGTAAAGTATCGATAATGTTTTCGCAGCACTGTTGGTTGCTGTTTGCTACTTTTTTATTTTAATTTGAAACAAGAAGCAGCAGCAACGGCGGCATAAACAATATGCTAATATGGGCCATAACCTTAAAACTATTCAGATAAAAGTCGAATTTTATGAAAATATCCGAAAGTGAAAGTAAAAAGTGTTTATCATATTTTTTTCGCATCAGCATCCTTGCTGGCATCCTTGTGTCTCTTCTTCTATCCACTGTGCATTCCATTCCGCTTGCGTTTGCGTGAATGTGTATTTGCTCCACCCACAATCTGCCGAAAGGAAACAAAATCAAATATATGTGTATATAGAAATTTATGTAGGATAAAAGTTAAACGCTTCAAGCAGAAAATCAAAAAAAAATGAAGCTCGGTTTTGGCGATAAAACGAAATAGTGTGTGTGCGTGATTGTGTGTTGGTTAATTATCGCTTAATTTGTAACTACAACTGGAAATCCCAGCATCCCAGACCACCTGAGCATGTGATTTAAATGGTAGAGCTAGTAAAAAAAAAAAAAAACACCTCAGAACAAATTGAGACATAAAGAGAAGCAAAAAGTAAGACAAAAACCCCTTCCATTCATTTTCATTCTCTCATCGCGACTGATGCTGCGACCGTCGCCGCCAACGCCGACGCATCAACCCTTTTTATGTGCCAACAAATTTACTAAGCAGCAACTAGAGGATTAGTTAGCAACTAGCAGAACTACATCAGGTAAATATCTCAATTTGTTAAGTGCTTTCTAATCAGAGCGAAGCTTTTCTTTAATTATCAAGTGAAAAAAGTATTTAAAAGTATTTGGAGGGCATGCCGGTTTTAATTAATATTTACTTTGATTAGAATATGCACTAATTAAAGTATTTAGTTTATTTTATATATTTTTTTTTCTTTCGTACTTTGCTTTGTTTATCCGTCTGGCCGCATCACTATTGTACATATACATTAGGGTGGACCGAAAAAAATTAATAAGGAGACATTCAAAAAATTCCGATTTTAAAAGAATTTAATTTTTTTCTGTTTACATAAGATTATCGAGTGTGCTTGTCCTTCCTTACATGAGATTTACTTCGACCCCTTTTCTTTGGTGTTTATAAAGATGCTTTTTGAATTTGATCTCTATTCTTTTAATTTTTTTTTTGAAACAAGGCTTGTCAGCCAACAACAAATTTGCACGATAATAACATTACAGATAATAAAGGGTGTATTTTTGTTGCAATTTGCAAAATACCATTTTGCAATTATTTAGTTATTTGTTTAGTTCGCATGTCTCTCAAACATATGTACATATGAAGATATGGTCGGAGATGCTTTCTCCCTACAAAAAATAAACTTTGGCCCGCCCTAATATATAATATGTGTGTATTTATATACATACATACATATGTATGTAGATAGATACATTCATGTTGGAATCCGACTGCACTGATTTAATGTCAAAAGTAATGATGTATAATACATTTATTTATTTCGTGATTCAATATGAATTGACAAAAAATTAAAAGTTGTAACCCCGTCTGTTTATTCGCTTTTTATATTAATTGAATTACCTGATAGATAAGTTCTTTGTCAAGTGATTGCACACATCCATACCTATATGCATATTGACATTTGCACAGCATTTTTGGACGTTCGTCAGTCTATGCAGTGGGGTGTGGTGGGGGTGCTGAAGGGTCTTGGGCTCAGTTCTTATACATTTTGCATGTGTTCTTGCTCGTTGTTGACCTTGAACAAGTTCAGGCACAGGCACAGGCACAGAGTCCACACGCACTCCTCCTCCCTTGAGCCATCACCGCACCACTTTTTGCCTTTGTAGCGTCTGCAAGGCACTCCAGCACCTAGAAATACATACATATACATTCATACACACATATATGGCAAAAAGAAAAAAAACATGTCGAGTGTTTGCTCAATACAAAAGGCGTTCGTTGCCACTCAATTCATTTATCATACAGCTCTTTTTATATCGCATATATGTAAATACATACATACATGTGCATACCGCCTTTTATATAAATATATGTATACATATACATATGTATGTATAAGTGTGTGTTGCTGTTTTTGGAAGAGGGAGCAGCGGGTGTATTCACATACGTATGGATATGATTTCATATTTAAAATTTAAAGTGAATTTACTGATCACGTGCTAGCAGCAGCAGCAGCAGCAGCAGCAGTCGCTGTCGCCTCTGTATTGGAAGCTTTCAAATTAACTCTCCACCTCTCGCTTCGCGTTGCTCTCTTCTTAACAGTAATTATTTTTTTGAGTTTTTGGTTTATTTGCTTACGGTAGCTTCTGATAGCACCTGATAAAACTAAACCTAACCTACCTTCCAAGCAAACACAAAAACTTCAGCAGACGATTTTTATGGCTCGTACATTGACCCAGTCAGCTACGTCGTCACTTCGTCATGTTTTCGCCACGACTTAGGCTTGATTTCTCTCTTGTATCTACGTATGTATGTATATACTTATACACTCTTTTCTTTTTTGGTGTTTTGATTACGCAAATTGTATTCATTTCAATAGCCTACTGTAGGCTCTAGAGTGTTGGATATTCGATAACCAGCCATTTCTAATCTCGAAAGTGCTATGAATTCTGAGCCAATTTCCGTTTAAATTTTAAAATGCCCTTAATACTCTTTCCCGTATTTGTATGTAAATATGTATGTATACAGCGTCCAGTATGCATGCATCCCAATGGAATTTTGGAATTCGGCGTACTCGTTATCGCACTTTATAAGTAATACAGATTAATTTTAGATCGCATTTGAGTTGGTTTATTTATTTTTAATTTGCTTACATATGAAGTTGATATTATGAACCCTTAAGTTAAAATTAATATGTTGACGATCATTTAGTTATTAAAAGGATTTTTTATAAATTCACATAATTTTTATAGATACATTTAATTTGTGAGATGATGGCATATTGAAGTCGTCAAAATGTGCATTCAATAGATAGAAGAATGCTTTTTCGATCTCAAATATTAAACAATATGTACATATGTATATTATTAATCTTACTATTCCATCTATCCATGTTCGTCTATATGTATAATAATTAAGGATTGGATTGAAAATACTTTTTATAGACGTTTATCACTATGTTGCCTAAAAGGGTATTTGTAAAGATACATAGGTACATATATACATACTAACACATATGTCAATTTGGCTTAAAATCTGAAATATCTGTTTCAAGTATGGTACATGGCATACCGAAGTCGGTGCGACGATTTCATTTACTTTATTTAAATATGGACTCCAACTGACTCATCGTTGGACACGTTTTTGTCGGCTTAGCCCTCAGTTCTCCTGTCGTCGCCTCAATTCATTACATTTCGCCTTTAATTTCTTCTTCTTTTTCATTTATGTGCGTGCACAAAACTCGTTTGGTCTGGGGTCTGCGGTTTCGGGACCACGGGACTTGGGACTCTCTCCGGGTTCCTTATGGTGGTGGTGACTGGTGGTGGTGGTCATTTGCCTTGTGAGCCGCGTCAGCCGTGAAAATATAAGCAAAATGCGCGTAATTAAATTTTCATACGCAAAGTAGCAATAAAAAATAAAAAATATAAAACAACAACAAAAAAGGACAAGGAACTGTGTGCGGTTTATTCTCATAATTTATTTAGCCAAGCCTAGACTCTACACTTTGGGAGCTGGGTGTGTTCTTTCCATTTGACTTTTGCATAGTTAGGTACGCTGTTCTTTTTGTTTTTTTTTTTTTTTAATTGGCAACCCACACCGAAATGAGTATATGTATCTATATACCTGTGAGTGAGTGTGTCAACTAATAAAAATTACCTTCCTTGACAGTTGATTTCCCTGGATAGCCTTAAAATGGCTGCATATGTGCAATAATTATTTTTCCGATTGGAAAAACCAAATTTCTTTTCCTCTACTGCAAACAGCAAAACTGTCAAACGAAACATCTGGAACCGGGGGATTTCCTTTGTCGAAGATCTGCAAAGATGACTGGCCCAATAGCATTCCCCCCACACAGGGACAGATCAAGCCATGTGCGGTAAAAATAATAATTTTACATGGCGAGGGAAATAAAAGTTTCTACAAGTTTTGTTTGACTTCACTTGAAATGCTTAACTGATATCTTTTGGAAAAGAACTGTAAAATAGGAGCCTCTACATGCAATTGCCAAAGTTAAACAGATCATTTGCAATTAGGTGATGGCTATTTTGATGTGTATAGTTTGTGTTTTGTTTTTTTGTTTTCTTTTTTTTTTACCTAGTCGCCTTCTCACAGTTTGGTGGACGACATTGATGAGCTATTTTCGTTTTACCACTTACCTAGCTCACCTGGCCCACAACAAAATGGCTCGTAAAATTGAAGTGGCCACAGGGCGTGCCTAGGGGACGGGTCGGGACGGGTCAGAATGGAATAGAATGGAGTAGGACAGTTGTAGCCTGGAATTGATAGCAATTACCACAAAGTGGTCGAAAGCATTGCCATAACTATAACAAACACATCTTTTGTGAAATGTTTTGCACTTGTTCAGTAATATGTATGTACGGGCAGAATGATATGTAGCTATACTTAGACTCACTTTGTGTGTGAATAGAAAATAAACGTATATAAAGAATATATCTTGCATATCTATCGGATTTGCACTGGGTGCTAAACGAAAAGCGACCTGACCGAAACTATTCAAAGTGTTTTTTGGATAGTAGCCAACTTGTTTTCTGTTTTCTTCTCCTCCTGCTTCTTGCTGCTGCCAACCTACTTGCTGCCTGTCATTGCCATTGAATGAAAACTATTTTGAGGAAAAAGGGTGTGTGAGAAAGGGCTAGGAAAGTTCTACAGTCAGTTGTGTCTGCAGCAAATCAGAGTCTCAGTAAACAATAGAAGCAACAGCAAGCGGCAACGGGGCGCCGTTTGCCACAAAATGTAGCCGCGATAAAATTTAACCTTCGACTTGAAAACAAAGTTTTGCACATCGGATGGAACGATGGCTGGATGAGGGATGGAGGCTAGTTATTTGCATCTACCTTCCCTTGGCTTTCTCACGTTTGCGGTGGTTGCTACACCTGTAAACCAAAGTTAAACGTGAATTCGACCGAAAAAATCGTTTTGCCAAACTTTAAAGTAACTTTAAAAGATGTCCCCAAAGCGATGAGTTTGGGTGCAAAAAACCCCACTTTCTTTACTACCCAGGAAATTGTGGAAGTGTGGGATGTCTGGGCGACAGCTGCAGCAACCCTCGGAGGAGTCTCGCATGACTCCAAACTGAACTTAATTTTGCGACTTGTGGCAGTTGCACTATGCCCTTGGGCCTACGAAATGCCAACTTCAGATTGGCTTTTGTCCTGGCACGCCATAGGGCAATGGTTTTACAGTCTTCGTCGTTCCTTCTTTAAGGATATATTGCTCTTGTTTAATTTTTTTGTCGATTGCTAAAAGGTCAAAGGTTCAGCAGTAATTTGTTTTTCTTTTTTTTATTTGCATATCTTTGAGCATTGAGGAATGACCACCGCATCTGTGGCATACCCTCCTCCCTCCTTCCTACGTCCTTCTTCCTCTTGCTTACATCTGTGACTGTGTCTGGCCCTTTTTGTGTTGCGTGACAGATCGGTGGCACCACCACCGATAATTATAACCAGTCCAGCCACTATAGCAGAACCAGAACAAGAACAAGTACAACCCTTTTACATTAACACGGCGTTGTTAACTAGCAAATAAGAGGCAAATAGAGAGAGAGAGAGAGAGTGCGGAGGAGTTGTACTGCTCGCCCTAGAGAAAATTTACATAAATATAAAATTTTTATTATTTTTCCGTGTTTCGTGTTGTTCTGGCCCTTACCGCGCTCCTTTAACGCCCTTTGCCTATGACATTTTTGTAACGGTATTAAAGTTGATTAAGCAAATATTTATGGTATACACAAAATTGGGAAATGAAGAAGGTTTCTCCCCCCAAAACCAAGATTCAACCTCTGAAAGTGGTCAATTTTACCTCCAATACAACTAAAAGATAAGCAAGGTCCGCCACTGGTATACACGCTTTTTTTGTATGACACTTTCCGATCGATAGATAATGGATCGGAGTTGCTATCACAGGACTGATTAAGAATATTATCCATAGCAATTACTGGATGTTGAAATCATAATCATATTCGCCTGCATAAGCAGCTCTTCTTTTAACGAAAGCCAGTTTAGTTGCAACATTGAACTCATAATATTGTAAAAATCGTTAGAAATGCAAGTTTGTAACCTTCAACCACCATTGATATCGGCCATTATGCAAAACGATAGCGATACGTGACCCACCTGACAATCGCTGTTAAATGAAAACCACTGAAGGAACGTGGATGGTGGATGGCTCAATATGACGAACAATACAAGTTGCTCAGAGAATATATGTACATATATATGTAAAGACACACTGAGGGGAATCTTTAATAATAAATGGAATTATGACGCATTGCCTGGATTGGTTGAATGAACCCGTTTCTCAGCTTCGGCCGGATGTCAGCAGTAAAAAGGAGGAAAACTGGTGGGTAAAAGTGGGAGCAGTCTTATGTTGCATTCAATTGAGTCTGGAGGAGTCAAGAATTCAGATTGTATTCTGACTATGACTACTAAGTACCTTCGCAAAAACACTGTGTATAAGGATATGATTATTATTACATGCTATTCAGCAAACTATACAAATTATCTTTTGCTCTTTCGGACTTTACTGTCGAATTATAGCGATAACGAATGTAATCCTACAGAAAATGCATAATCTTTATCAAAAACTAAATTTACATAGTTCCAACTATATATTATTTTTATTTTAAATGAACAAAGAACAATTTAAAAGTTTTTCAATCTTACACGGGGCTGTCAATTAAGAGATAGAGTCTTTTATGAAGAGTGGAACAGGGGCTGCGAAAACAGATCGCCTGTATCGATTGTCGGTTCGGGCAAACAAACAGGACGACTTTGTCGTCCATTTACTAGAGACGACGCGCCCTTATTGGATTTTTGCTGTGTTGCGTTTTTGTTGTCGAGGTGTGGGAAAATGTAAAAAGGGCGATAGGAGCTGCCGACCTTATGGAAAAAACTTGTTGAATTCGCCCGTTGACGGTCGGTCGTCATGTCCATTTGCAAGTTATCGGGTCAGGCAATTTACAAAATTGATTTGTCCAATGTCTAATGGTCAAATGTCCGTCCACGTCCCGGCTGATGGTTGCTTCAGTTGGTGGCGCTTTTATATGCCATACATATGCGTGGGCATGACCGCATATGTCAATCAATTATATTAATAGTTATTCTATTATCGCTGATTAATAACCGTTAAGCTGAGTTGCTAAGCTGTCAATGTCATCTGACTGAAATTAATTTCCATTTTGTTGCAGGTCTACGTGGAAGTTTACTCCCAATTAAATGGCAAAAGCACGCAGAAAACGCTTCCGTTTGAGGTGTCTAGGGAATAATAAGCACAAGGAAGCGACAACACCAGCTTCAGAGCAGGAAGAGGAGCATCAAGGTAATGATTCATCAACAACGACAACAACGACAACAACAACAAACGCAACAACAGCTAACAACCTTAAGTATTAGCATGATGGACAAACGCTCCATCTGCTTGCTAATAATCTGTGTGAATTTATTCCTTGTCATTTGGCTGGTTATTGTGCCGCAACCGCTTATGCTGGAAACCGAAGCACCGCCAGTGGCGTCGGCCTTTTATGCCGCCCCAGCATCTGCTATCTCCTCTGCCTCCTCCTTTTCCTCCGCGTCATCGTTGTCCTCCTTCTCATCGCCACCACCTAGTGCCAATGGAAGTAGTAGTACTAATACTAGTACTAGTAACAGTAGCAGCAGCATTAGTAACAACAACAAACCAAACCAAATACACGAGCCTAGTCGCTACAATTTTAGTTATAACCATAGTTTAGTTAGCCTAGACAAAGCGGCCACGCCCGCTCCTTTAGCAACTCCTTCACCTCCTGCGCCAACAAGCACTTCAACACAACACACCACGAAATCGTCTCAGCTGATTGACTTGAACAACTTTGCCTACGTGATGAATCAACGCGCCTGCTCAGCGGATATAAAGGCCCTGATCCTGGTGCACACAGCTCCGCGAAATGTCGAGAAGCGTTCTATCATAAGGCAAACATGGGGCGGTCCGATCATAGAGAAGTCGCCAGTGCGTGTGGTTTTCCTACTAGGAGCCCTGCCGCCTGAAGAACAATCCGTGCAATGGGATCTAACGCAGGAGAATAACTTGTACGGTGACATGGTACAGGGGAACTTCCAAGACGCCTACCGCAACATGACTTACAAGCATGTGATGGCCTTGAAATGGTTTCATAACAACTGCCCGCAGGCGAAGCTGCTCATCAAGGTGCGTATTAGGTCCAAGTCTAACCATTATTTTCAATTGTTTTACTTCTTTTGTTCCATCGCAGGTGGATGACGATGTCTATGTGCATACTCCTCAGCTACTGAAGTACTTGACGGAGCCAACAGCAGCGACTTCAACGACAGCGGCAACTTTGATTCAATCGTCTACGACGCCGACTGCGTCGTCATTACGTTCCCTGCTGGGGCAGCAACATGATTTGCTCTTCTGTCGACCTTTGGTTGGGTCACGAGTGAAGAGGTCCTACCGCGTGAGTTTGTGCCCATAATTTTCCTAATCCCAATCAATTAATCCTTACACTTCTTCTATTCCTCGCAGTCTAAATGGCGCGTCAGCTTTAGCGAATATTCCGAGCATTACTACCCGCCCTATTGTCCTGGCTTTGCCATTATCTATTCACCCGATGTGGTGTTTCGCCTGTATAAGGCTGCCCAACGTTCCAATTATTTTTGGATTGACGATGTCCACATAACGGGAATAATGGCTCAGGAGACAAACACTACAATCACTTCTGTACAGCCATATATTTTAGATTATTGGGATTACGATTTGCTGCTTAGCGGCCAGACTGATCTCATGAATCAGGAGTTCCTTTTCACCTCGCACAGCATTGGCCCGGAGCGGATCAATGCACTCTGGCAGTTAATTCTGATGCAAAACAGCACACGTAGCAAAATGGAAGCCAGCTAGAAACGAATAAAGTACAAGGACGAGGAGTAAAAGTGGCCTGGAATTTTTTTTTTTTTTTTTGCCATTTGTTTTTGGCTGTTTATTGTTTAATCGCTAGTTATTTAGTGATAAAATTAGTTAGCACAAAGAGTAAGAAGGAAAATATAACAAAACAAGAGAAAAACAAACAAACAAACAAGAGAAAAGAAGATAAAAACATTGCAAAGTCAAGTGAACCACCAACCACCTGCCTACAATCATTCGTATCACATATTAATATAAATATATATATATATATATATATGTACATATATATATATATATATGTATATGTATATATATATATATCAATATATATACATATACATAGCTAAGAGATTATTGATAGTCACTGAAGAATAAGAAGAAGGAGAACAACATTCAAGCCTCTTTTGGTCACAGACATTCTAAACAATTATTATCACAAGCAAACATAAAAAACGAGAACAACAAGTGATAACCTTACGCACCAGCTCTTAACATACCACTTAAGAAAATTAAGAAACAACAATAGTACTTAAAACTAAAACAAAATAACATAGTTAACCGTAATATTTTATTATCATTATATGATTTCAAAAGATTGTATTCACCTATGCAACAAGAAACTATGATATCCATAAACATTTATATAGTAATCGGAAATCGAAATGATTCTCTAAAGTTAGCTTTTTCTGCGAGGACCACGCTCTATCTGAAATCAGAAAGCAATTGATTGCAACTATTGTTAAGACAACCAAATGTTTTTTGTTTCACTACTTCAAGCGATAAGCTAAATTTATTTCAATATGTTTCCAAATAATTATACTTTGTTAGGTAATATGCATTTAAATTGTTTTGATATTCGAATACGTTGAACTATGTATGTATGTTATATTCGCAATTAGTCAATTAGGTTTGGTTTTAAGTAGCATAAAGAATAATCTCAATGCAAGAGTTAATGTATGTATTAAAAAATCAAATATATTCCAAAAAAAAAATTTAACGATCGCAACGATACGAGATTTGAGCTAACTTCAGGATTGGCCAGTTGTTGCATAGAGTTACATGAAGACGGCCTAAATATAAAAACAAAACTTAAGAACGGAGTAAAACTAAAAAAACCAAAGTTTAAAAGAAATGAGTAAATCGAAGAATAACTAATTAGCTAACAGCACATAAATAATACATAAATATATATGTATAGATGAAATGTTTTGTAATTTTGAACTGATTAAGTAAACTTTAATTATTTATTATTACATAGTGAAAAAAAAAATGAAGACAAGTTGTTGGAAGTCAAAGAGTCGTCTTCATGATGTACTTACCTAAAATTTTACATGCATAAAAATGGTATGCATATTTATATAAATATATATGTATATACATATATATTTATATATATAAATGTATATATGTATATTTATATTTATTGAAGTTATTTTTTACGTGTATATACATACATATAAGGTAACTTCAATCTCTTTTTCTCACTGTCTCTCTCTCTCTCTCTCTGTCTCTTTCTTTCTGTCTGTATCTATCTATGTTTCTTTATATCTTTTTCTTTCTTTTAAGTTCAGACTAAGTTTAGTTTCCATTTAGTTTTTAAAATTCCAAAGAAGCCAATCATAAGATGACAACAACGTGAAACTTATTTGAGAATCTAAAAAGAGAATGAGATATACGTTAAGCACGATAAAATGAAATAATCGAAAAATAGGAAAACATTACAAAATGAGGGAACATTATTAAGCCAGGAAATGTTAACACAAATATCAAAAGCAGACATTTTGCGATCGTAGGTATTATACCGTATATATATAGATGAATATGTATGTATGTAGTAGTCGGACGGATGGATGGATAGATAATTGAACGAACGAATGTGTAACAAAAGAAATTTATAACAGAAACAAAACAATTAAGCAAACAAAACGAAAAGTGTAATGAAATTAAAATTTAAATGTTCAAGTTTGTCAGAAATTATATATACATATAAAGGAAAAAAACGTCATACAAAAAACATACAGAAGTCGGTTTTAATTAAATTGTTTTGGCGGTTATTTGCCTTTGATTTCAAATTGAGCTTTTTAAGTTTGTAGAACTTTTCACCAGTCGATAAAAGCTGCCTGGCATAAGCTTCCTGTGTGAAACGATTTCCTTTTTTTTCTGCAAATTTAACAATTGTAAACTTATATATTTGATCGATAAGCAAATATGAAAAGGATAAGTATAAAAATGTATAAAAATAATTCCAATTCGCATGCTCTATTCTTTTGAAAACCCTTTACCAATTTACAAATTGCCAAGTTCTTCTCCTTGACCCACCAATCCTCCCTCAATTGCCGCATTTTGTTCCTTTTTTCACAAATAATTTACAGACAGCAGAACAATTAGCCAATACCACTGCAAAGCGGTTGGAACCGAATAATGTAAATTATTAAACAAAAATGAAAAAAAGGTATGAACTCAAAAGTTCATTTCAACAGCTGCTCTCAAGGACATTTTGAAACTTCTGAACAATTTTCATGCGACGTTGAATAGCGAAGCAATGACAAACGCAACACTGAAATTGTTTTGCAAACAATTTTCAAAGGGGGCAAAATTTTATTTATACACTCAGACATACATTCATACACTAAGTGACAAACTCAGGAAGAGATATCCTAAGGGGTAGGCGGATATGTTTTTTTTTCTTTTTGTTAAACACGCATTGTGAGTGCAAATGACAAATGATGATTTTTGTTCCCACGTCTGTCGATTGAATTAGCTGAAGGCGCAGAAAGTGGTTGCGACCATTTCTTCTTTCAATGTCTCCCTCCCCATGTGAACCCTAAGCTCAATAAGCGTCTGACGATGACGTGTGCCCTCTGAAAAGGCCAATTGTTGCATTGAATCACTTTGCTGGCTTTTGATTATTTGGTTAGTGTTAGTCTGGTGGTCAGCCCGAGAGGTCACACATCGAGGAAATATATTCAACACTGACCGCGACTCTCTTTCAGCATATTTCAATATGGGTGAGGTAAGTCAATCAAAATCGTAATGATGGCATTATCCCTAAAACGAGGTTTTAATCCGATTTTTATTCACTTTGGTGGATTGATAAATATATATAACCAGTGTCAAAGTGTGGAAGAAAATTTTTTTTTCCTAATAACGTGGGCGGAAGAGTCTAAAAAGGACTCCAATAGAGTCCATTAGAGCCACATTGAACAATGGTGGCTCTAGCTTAAAGCCTTTGTGATCTATACCCTTTTAATTCCGTCTGAGAGCTGCGACGCGTTCCTTGAACACAGCTGAGATCCTAGTTCGCATAACTGAATATTCATGCCTTTTATCAATTACCCATTACCAGCACTTTCGCTATATCCATTTACAGTTATCCGGTAACACTCTTGGCGGCCCATGACATGGGGAAAGGTATGCGCAAAGTAGAAGCAGCAGGTTTGATCCTCCGCGGTTTGGCGGTATGCAAAAAAAGCGCCGGTAGCGCTGTTATCAGAAACTTGATCGCCTTCGCCACTCACAAACATTTTTTCCATTCAGGATGTTAATGAAACGGAAATATGTTCAGTAACTCAGAACCTAGCAGGGCTATCGCAATGTCCGATGCCCAGAAGCTAGTTCTGTTCACTTAGATAAAAAACAACTTAGAGAAGAAACAACTTCTCACCACACCACCGTGGGCGATCGAGATCGAACCTGGTACTTCCACTTTGCTGATACCTTCCTACCTACCAACAATTAGAAGAATATGTTTCGCTTAGCATGTTGACTAACTTTAGGAGGTTCTAATAAAACGGAAATCGGTTTCAAATAATCGCGTTGGTGATTTTAAGCAATTACCTATGGAGTTAATTGAGATTGAAACTGTTTAGAACAGAGTCTTATCTACTGCGCCATTGACTCACTGTAATTTTTGAACGCATACCACAATCTTCAGCTTTCTAACATCCTGGTGCCACGTTGTTGAATTTGAAGCTTACCAATTGGATACGTATTGTTTGTACATATGTATATAAGTATACGGCAGTCTTACAAGCATTCATAGTTAATCTTTTCCCAGGCACCTATCCATTTTACCGTTGTGGTAATTACTGGGCCACAAATCAATTAAAAGTACGCTTGGACTGACTAAACTACTGATGCAAATGCACCAAGTATACATACGTATGTTGATGCATACATGTGTATTGGGAGGATTGGGAGGGGGAAGATAGGTGGGTACCTCTTCAGGCTCTTCGTTGAGTGGTGCCGAGCCTTCGTTAGTTGCAAATTATTTACAAGTGCTTGGAAAATATGAAAACAAGACAAAGCAGCAACATGAAACATGCAACATGCAGGATGCACCGTACAGGCACTGCATACAACAGGCACTTCAACTCCATTCCACTCCATTCTTAAGCGGAATGCGATCCACCATCCAAACTGGTGGTGCTAAAAACTCATCATCCAGTTTCAAGTGGAAGCTGTTGTCCTCCGTTAAAAGCTCAACAACTTTAAATGTGTGTCAAGTTGAGAGGAGTATACATAAAGAGAGCAGAGCAGCAGCCAGGAGAGAGAGAGAGACCCAGAGCAGCGGAGCCGCGGAGACGCAAAGTGAAGGCCCCTGCAAAAAGAGCGCCGGCGCCTATGAGTATGCCACGATTTCGAGTTTGTTCGTATGTAAGTTTGCTTCCTTTTTATCAGACGCCATCGGTTAGATAGACAGCGATAGCGATGGCAATGGCGATGGCTATGGCTATGGCGATGGCAAAGCTCTTGGATGCTGTAGCCAGCCAATGCCACTGTATGTCACTCGTTTGCTGTCGATTTCTCTCCGTTTTGGCTAGTTTTTAGTACAGCATCCAAAACGACGTCGTCGGCGTCGTCGAAGGGGCTCGTCGTGTGTCCTGCTTGGCTATAAATGTTTTGTTTTTCTGCAATTTGTTGTTAGTGCTGAACGGTGAACGGGCAGCGGTTGTTGGTTCTTCCTCGCACACACTCTTACAAATAAATAAGTTGTATTTTTGTTACTTTTTTTATGTTGGCGTTCTTTGGCTTGAAACATGTTGGCATCAGCAGCATCTTGGGTGGTCCCTTTGAGTGTGCATGTGTGTGTGTGACTGTAAGTGTGTGTGTGTGTTTGTGAGAATGGGTCTTAGAAAGGAAGAGAGCTAAAAATAGCGCCCAAAAGAAATCAAGTGCCAAGTGACCAAAAAAAAAACAAAACGAAAACAGGAAACTGAAACAAAAACGATATCCCTAAGGACAATCACAACTGTGCAAAAGTAACAAACAAAGTAACAAAACAAAAAAATGAACCTAAAACCAAAATACAAAATTAATAGCAACTGACGAATTTTCAAAAGAAACATTTACTAGAACAATTAAAAACAACAACAACAGGTGTTCCAACCTTTAGTAACACGCATAAGATACACCACATTGTATTACAAGAAAGCTTATTAACATTTTTGCATAATTCACGTTTGCTTGGGCCCCTCACCTGTGACTGTTCTCATACCTCTGCCTCTGTCTCGAATTTTGTGAGTGTGTGTGAGTGTGTGTGTGTGTATGTGTGTGTAATTGTTTGCTGCCTAACGCACGTTCAACAAAACATGGTTGAAGAGTTCCTGGAGAAGTTACCAGAAATTGACACACGCTACGAGGTAGGTCCCAAACAGCCAACCAACCAACTAACTATCCATCCATTCATTCATCCATCCAAACATGGCACTTGCCTTTGTTCTTTGGTCTCCCTTGATGGCCGGAATCCGTTCTTTTCTTCTGTTGGTTGTTTTCTTTTTTATTTTTTAATCACATTCCGCTGATGTTTGCCAAGGCTTTTGTCGTCGTGTGTCCTGGAAAAGGCAAATAACCAGCGGCTTTTGTTTCGCCCAAGCACCTGCTCAGCATCCTGGGCTGGTCTGGGTTGGCGCTTTTTGTTTATTTTGGTGTTCAAATTACATTTCCCTACATGGATTCGCATTATGCTGACTCTAAAACTGGGCTACAGCTGCTGTGAAAGCGGATATTTAATCAGTTTGCGTTACTTTCCTTTACTCTCTACCGATGTTACCTCTGTGCTGCCTACCTCTGTCTGTTAAGTGCTGTAGTTATCGCTGGCTCCTGCTTCTGTTCCTGTTGTTCTGTTCTTGTTGCTGCTGCTGCTGCTGCGGCTGCACTGATCTCCCTTCCTTCTTGTCCTCCTTTTCCTTCAGCTCCACAGCCATGCCATTTCATTTGTTGTAGTCGTCCTTTTGTTTTTCCTCATTCAAGTACAATATTTGGCTTAATGCTCGACTGAAGCAGCCACCTGAGACTAAGTATTAGCAGATCTTTTGTTCAACAGGATTTCATTTTCATAAATATTTACTTAGCTGTTAGAAAACGAGATACTTAATGTGCATGCATATCCGACTTAGCCGGTGGGTTGACCTATGAGCCTTGATAAATGAAATTAAAACATCAAGCAGCTAGAATCTGGAGAGATGATTTTAGGTTATACAAGTACCAACTCGAGGCTCAGAAAGAATCAGCTAGAGATTATCTACTCAAGACGTAAAATGAAAACCCTTAATATCCATTGTTTCCTTGCATTAATAAACAATTTTAGTTTCAAGACAGCTAAAGTCGGGCTGGATTTCCATAGTAAAGGCTCATTATGTTGGATCTACTTATTTCTCTGTACAATTGGTTAACTATGTATATATGTATGTATGTTTCATGCATGCTTACATATGTGTATTTCTAGTACTTAGCTGAGCGCAAACCCTAAGAGAGTTGAGTCAACAACTTAAAAGGCAATTAGCGCGGCCCACTCACTCATTTCGGTGGTCGTCATCTTCGTCACTTGGGTCAGGCGATACAAGGGCTAAAATACAAGCCAGGGCCAAACAGTTTAGCAAGCGCATTAACTTTATTAGCGCGATACAATTGGGTAAACAGTGAGAGTGTGTGTGTTTGAGCACACACATTTAGTTAGTTGGCTCACATTTTTAACAATGACAGTGCCTAAGCCCTTTATGCCCCAATGAAACAGCCGCAAACAAAGCCTGAAATCTAATAAACAAGTACTGAAATATATGTATGCACAGATATGCTATTAGCTTCTAGGCTAGTCTGTATGCGGGTGTATGCATGTGTGTGTACATTTTTGTTCTATGTGTGAACGCAATCGCGATCAATAAAATTTAATTATTCAATATAACATACAATAAACTTTCGCCCCGCCGTCACAGCCAATGGCTTATTTATGAGGCTCTTGGCATGTGTGTACATATACGAGTATGTGTGTATGGGGTCCTGCGAGTCCTTCAGCTCCCCTGGCTTACAGTTAGTTGTTGTATGAGAATTGTCGCTACAATATAACCGTTAATTTACATGACAAAGTAGCAGCCGCAACACGACGGAAACGACAACACGTGGAACCTTTGACAGACTTTTCTTGCCCTCCAACAGACACAGAGGCAAATGAAAATGTAAAAAAAAAGACCCCCGCACA
Source organism: Drosophila willistoni (assembly GCF_018902025.1). Classification (NCBI taxonomy): domain Eukaryota; kingdom Metazoa; phylum Arthropoda; class Insecta; order Diptera; family Drosophilidae; genus Drosophila; species Drosophila willistoni. Next base: position 694,968 of record NW_025814057.1, read on the forward strand.
CACACACACACACACACATGCATGGTTGAAAACTCAATTCAACTGGACATATCCGTGTTGACTTTGGCTTTTGCACTTGAATTTAATTGAAAAATTTACAACAATTGCAAAGGCGCATGGCGAGTTTTGCAGGAAACGTTGCAACATTCTCATAATTATTTTAACAGTCGTGTCAATGACAATATACAATGAAAAAGCTCTAAATATAAAATGAGAATTAAAATTAAGCAAATTCAAATGGAAATTGAAATTGCCAAAGAGAATGCTCTTCTTTGCACGAATTCATGCATTATATACATATGTAAACTTTAGTGCGAGTCGGATAATGGAGTTATAGTCTAGACTTTGCGTACTTCCTGCGCTTACTGTACTCAGATATATTTAATTTCCATTTTTTGGATTTTATTTTGTTTTTTTGTTTGTCATACCAAAAAAGTCATTTGGGCAACATTTTAATTGAAGCCTAGCCAGCAGCTCCTGTTCCTCTTCCAGTTCCTGTCTACCTGATTCACTTTAGTCGACAATCTCCCTAATCCGAATAGACTACACAAACACACAAACACATACACACTCCACGTGTGTGTGGAAGGGCTGGCAGTAAGCCAGCAAACAAACTGAAATGGTGACTACGTCAATGACATCGTTGAAAGTTTGTCACATTTCGCCGGCAAAACATTTTCAATATGTAAAAGTCGTTAATATGACAAGGCGAATGAAGGGGGGAAACGGAGCAACGAAGTACTGTGGAGAGTCAGTGACTGGCTGAGTACATACATATATGAAGGAATGGAGGGATGGAAGGAAGGAAGACATTAACGGAAGGGGTAGATGAAGCTTCATGCATTCAAATTTCCTGCTGTAGAAGGACCCACGCACATGGCGTATGCGTAATATGCGGCATAATGCGTGTTTAGATCAAAATTGAATTGCGCATTTTACATGTCGTATACGTGATGCTCATTTCAGTTCCTCATTCCATTCGGCTTCATTTTTCTTTTTGTTGTTGTTGTTGTTGTTATTTTTTAACCAAATGGTACCCAAACGTTTTGCTGCATAAAGCAAATTACCAAAATCGAGGCCAATGGGGGCACGTTCTGAACTCATACAAGGGCCAGATTAGATTTAAGGCAATGGAGGCATAACGTTTTCACAATTCGCTTTATGAAATTAAATAATTAAAAGTAAAACATTCCAAATTAAGTGAATATATGAATATAGATGTATGCATATCTGTATAAAATTAATTAAACTCTGTGTGGCAGTAGCAAGTAACAAAGGGAATTACCTCAGAATCAGGAACAAAGTGATTAATAAAGACAAGTTGCAATAAAAGCTATGTGTCTTCGAGCTTCGAAACTTAAAATCTTTTTTTTTTTTAATATCAGAACTAGTTTTTCACAAACTTAAAAAAATAAATACCGTTTCCCATTTAATGATATAGACCAAATAGGCCTGACATACATATAAGATCAGAGGGACCCTTCTAATCTCTATTGAAATTTGACTGGGATTTCCCTTGGTACGAAACGTCAACTGTGCGTTATCTATTTAAACCCTTCAAATCTTTCGCAGCTTTAGAAGAGTCCCTTGGTTCAAAAAATCATTCCCACAGCCCAGAGTTGCCATTCCCAGTGCCATCAACTCGTCAAGATTAAATGCGTTTATTACCACGCTAATCCTGAACAATTTTCATTAATAAATGTCGGCAGGCATACAAAAAATAATCCATTTAACTCACAACTGTGGAAATGGCGACACAGTCCGTTGGATGCAAACAATATAGAAGAACAGAGGGATATACATCACAGATGGCTGGGCAGCAGCTGGAGCCAGTCAAACTGGCAAAAGAACCATTCAAGACCGCAAAACAGCGAGGAGGAAAGAAGTAAAAAAAAAAAAAAAATAAATAACATAGAATAACCGCATACAGTAAATGCTTTTGTTAGACACTATAAATGGTTGCAAAGGGGAAGTAGATTGGCTAAAAGGGGAAGGGCTGGCGGTGTAAGCAGTGGCAACTGTGTGTGCGAGGGGCGAGGGGGAGTTGCATGCAACAAAGAAAACACAATTTATCTACATCATTTTTTGAAAAACCGCAACGAACACTGGAAACGAGCTGCAGGAAGAAATAGTCGAAGGGGGGCTTATAACTGGTAAAACCAAAAACCAAACGACCCAGCCAAGCTAACCAGCAAATAAAAACGTAAAAATATGATAGACACTCTGCCCGCCCGCCCATCCATTCCACAACTCCATTCTCTGTCAGTGGTTGGCGGTCATGTTCGTGTCCATACTTATGTCTCATATATGTGTCCATGTGAGTGGTCCTGTTCCCCAATGGGCAGGGCAAAACAGGTCCGCAATTTTCATTGGGTTATGGAAATAACAAAACTAAAACTCAAAGAAGAATCCGAAATCATCAGATTCTCTACCTTTTGATACTTGGCCCTGAGTTTTGTGTGTATGGATATGTTGGGCCCCAGGGGTGAGCGTTGCGGTCCTGGACTCTCAGTGACTCTTTGTATAAATGCAATTTGGCTGCCCTTCGTTTTGCCACTCAACTAATTAAGTTTACTTTTCGTTGGTTTTTGTGTTTTTTAATGTGTTTTTATCGTTAGCTGCAGCAGATAAGTTTTTAATTTGAAAAACGCATATGTTTGCCAGCCGGCAGATTCTGTTCATCTTTGCCAGATGATTGATGACAGTTGCTATTTGTCTTCTCTTCCCTGTTTTTTGCTCATTTTTTCTTACCCATGGCATTTTTCTTTTCGGCAGGATATTGTGCCCATGGAACAAGTGAGCTCGATGGTATCCAACGGTGGTGGCAGCGTAACCATGCAGCGCGACGATGAATACCGCAATCGCATCATGAAAAGTAAGTGTGTCAGCACCCAAAATCAGATCCCCCAACCCTAATTCCTACCCCAACGAGCAACCCCACACCCACCACCACCACCCACCCACCACTACAACCCCAAGCCCCAAATCTCCTTCCCGTAGAATCAAGCTTTACACATATAAGGTAACTGCTGCTGGTGCTGATGCTGATGCTGCTACGGTGACTATCCCTGACCTACTGGCTTTGCAGTTGACATACTTAGTTTAATCCTTCTAGCAACCAGCAGCAAATAAATTGCGTTTCACATTTCGCTTTACAGTTTTGCATGCCCAAACCAAGCAGCCGCCAACCCACCCACGGACCCACCCTAACACCTACTTACTCTTTACATATACACATACACACACACAAGCTAGCTAGCATGGCTATACATATGTATATACATATAAATACATGTATGATATATACATTCTTAGATCTAGCTTAGTTTTATAATCATTCTCTACTCTCTATCTCTCACAATTATGCCTTGTCTTTTTTTGTAACTAACCATTTTTCTTTCCTTGATACATCATTTTTGTCATCATGATGCTTGCTTGCTCAACAAAACAAATTCGACGAATTTGGACTTGCCTCTCAATCTAAATATCAATCTGTACAAAAATTTGCATCAAAAAACATGAACTTGCAAAAACAAATAAATCAAATCAAATCCAAAAACCAATAATAAAATGCTTCATCAAAATCCAACAAACCAACTAAAACCAAAAAAAAAAACCAACAAAAACGAACCAACCAACCAAAATGCTTCTTTCTCCTCATCTATTCATCTGTAGTACGTAGACTTGGTGAGTCCAACAACAAAATTAGTTTTAGTTTTTTGTAAACAAAATGCAATAAACATTTGTTTATTTAATTCGGTATTGTAAATAAAATTACATAATTAATAAGCCAGCAAGAAGTAAGTATGTGAAAATGTTTTAAATATTTCATTATGATTTCCCCATTTTAACTATTTCAATAGTTTTGCCGACAAATTAAGTTTTAAGTGCTTAAAGAATATACTCTAACATGCAAGCGAGTGTGCCTTGTGGGATTGTATGTATACATACATATGTGATTATGTGCCTTTAAATAACCAACTGGGAAACGGTTCTTATCTATGAGTTATGCTAGGTGTAGCAGAGGCGTCGTTCGCAGTTCATTGCGGGTAACCTGCCAGAGCACTCTACTTAACTACTAATATAAGTACAAGTAACGCAGTGACGCGAGTGCTGTACTTGGTTACAAACAAAATGAATATTATCTAGCCAATCATACCAGCTTATCCCATGATTATCTGAAATGTGAATCTACTCACTACCTGGTAATCGCGTCGCAATGTCTTTCATTTATTTCTCTATCATTATGGAAGATTGTTATTCCTGGCACAGAACAAAAGTTCTGCAAATCTTGTTAGCAACTATCAGTACTAGCAATAGATAGAAATACCGTTTGGTTTGCTGCTCATGTTTTTTTTTTTGTTTGTACAGACAACGCCTATGTCGTCGGATTCATATTCCAATGAATGTGCAAATGCATTAGCTTAACATCTCTATGGTGCTGTAGAAGGACCACAGTAAATGTTTTGCAAAGGGGCGTGCACTTAATACTTGTTATATGTACATATGTGTTCACACACACATGCACAAGTGTGTGTGTGTGTGTGTCTACACACACTTACATATGAATGTATCAGAAGTCTTAAGCTTTGGAATTGAGGAATTTTTGGTTTGCGGCTTTCGGGGTTTCCATTTGCCCAGTTCTGGGGACTGGGCCGGACCCAAGCACTAGAGGCTATTAAATCTAAGAATAAATGGCAACTTCATCTGCTTTGACCCAGATAAAAGATAGCAAATAATAATGGACCTGTCCTTGTGTCTGACTTTAATAGACCTGCTTAATAAAGACAACAACAAAACAGACCAAACCAAAAAGGTTTGCAGTTTTTCATCATTAGTTAATTTTCTGATTCAACCACCATCCCTTCAACCTTTTTGTCTCACTCCCTTCTCTTTCCGTTCCCACTTTTCGTTTAGCATTAGTACTTGGCATTTAGCAGCTTGACCAAAACGAAAACAAAAGTAAAAAACGCAAATCACTTGCAGGCAAAAATGCAAAACACAATAGAAAAGGGCCAAATAAAAGAAATTAAAAAATGCCTGGGTGACTGCTTGACAATCTGATGGCACCCCGCATAGGCAACCTACCTCTTTACCCCCTTCAATCCTTTTCACCCTCTTTCTCGCTCTCTCTGCCTCTCTCTATTTTCCTCTCTCTATCTCTTGCTCGTCTTTGTCTACTTCAAAGACAAACACAAAGCAGCCTGCGGCAATTTTGTTGGCTATTGCCAACAAACGCAACGACCAAGCCAAAGATTTGCTTCAATGCACGCTCTCTGCCTCTATCTGTGCAAAAGTTAAGAAAATCGCCTTAGCCATCCCCTCAACCCCTCCACAAAGAGACCCAGACATCGTCTACTGAAACACAAACACACACATTGGAAATATATTATGTCCTTTGGTGGAAAACTTTACTTTTGGTCTTGGCTTTTTACTTAGTTTTCGAAAGAGGCGAAAGTTTTTCTCCTTCTTCTTTCTAATGGTTATGAAAAAAATAAAAAAAATCAAATAAAAATCTGCCATTTTTATACCCTTGCATAAAGGGTGTATTATTATGATCATCTCCGACCATATATTGTGTATATTTTCTTGATCAGTACGGCGAGACGAGTTCTGTCCGTCTCAGAGTTCAATTTTCGCGAACATTAGACTTTTTAGATAAAACATTTTTCACCTTGATATTCACAATAGGTAAGGGAAAATTACCGAAAAAAAAAACTTTCAAGGGTATACGAACTTCGGCGCGTTCGAAGTTAGCCGCGGCCTGGTTTTTTTATTATTGTAATTTTTTTGTTCTCTTCATTTTTTTTCATTTTAGATTCAAATCATTTTGCTTTTGCTTTTTATTTTTGTTCTTTCTTCTATTTTGCTTTCAAGAGATTCCTCATAACTTGGCCCAAAACGGATGCTGCTCGAAAAAGTTAGCCATATTTGCCATTTTGTTTCAAGTGTAAGGATATTGGTTTTGAGCAGCAATATGTGAACCCGAGCCTGGCCTTTGGGGACATTCAACAAGAGCCTGAGAGCCAGCCAGACAGCGCCTCAGAACAGGGCAGGAAGCAAGGCATTTAAACGCTGGAAATTGTGGAAAATTGTATGTAGTTTTGCTATCACCATAGTTGTGTGGGAGTCTAATTGAAATTTGGTGCCCCATTCAACTGGTTTCAAATTTGTAATATATGTAAGCAACGAGGGATTGAGAAAGTTAGAGTTTGTTGATTTACATGGCAGGACTTAAAGACAAAAGTAATCATAATGAAAGCCAGGAAACTCATAACGTAAAGATTAAAAACTCTATGTGTTCATAAAGTTGTTGAAGAAACTATTACGAAAAAAGAAGAGACGTGGAGTACTTTAGCACAGAAGAAAGCACTACACAACCGTTGACTGCGTTGAAAAACCTAGACACGCTTTTTCATCTCATGTTTCATTGGCCATTTGTGCTAAATGTTTTGTCTCCACAATTTAAACTGCTAATAATTAATGCTCTCAGTCTCAGATTCTTCATCGTTTCCATTTTTCAAGCAAACCTTAGTTTTTGTCTCCCTCCCTCTGTTCTGTGTTGAGCTGGTGCCATTTTAGCCAGCCATTAAAGCTTAATAATAGGCCTGCCAGTTTCAGTTGCCATCTAGTTGCTAGTTTCCCATGCTTGTGTTTGCCTTTATGGCAGTCTTCTGGCAAATGGCCAAAGTGGACATACAGGACAAAAGGCAGCATGGTAAATGACGCATTTTGGGTGCAAGTGCCATATGATGGCCTCATGCGGAAGTTGTTAATTTGACATGAAAAAGGCAAAAGCGGCAAAAAGAGGACAAGTGCCGTATTCTGCAACAGGGCGTATACGTATTAAACTCTTCTTTCCCGGATCTCCTGCATCATCTTTCTCTCTCATTCTCTCTCTCTTCTTCCTGTCTCCTTTGCTTTACTCTCCTAATTATTGTCATAAAAGGAGAGCGACGACTGACTGACTAACTGAGATTGAGACTGAAGGCGATAAAGAAAGCCAAGGACTGAGATAACTTTGGCAAAATTCCCTTTTAGCCATCAGCCCAGGGCTACTGAGCTTTGTTTAACTTGTTGCTAGACTTCAGAAATTCGGCTAAACATTTCGTCTTGCCAATTAAATAGCAAACGATTTATTTCCATTTCGCTTTGCCAAAAATTTACCAAACGAAACGAAAAATTCACACGAACAGTATGCAGCAACACGATTATTTAATTAGATCAAAGTACATCAATTAGGCAATTGATTCACTTTTTTTGCCATAGGCCACGATAATGTACATAATTAGTGGGTATATATACACATTAGTGTGCTTGCATTTAAGTTTAATTAAGAGCAACTGACAATCGATTTAAATTAAAACTTGTTATGTTAGCCTTTTGCGCATGTTTGTGTGTATAAAAAGACCGTTAGCGTTGACGTTTTTAGTCAATCGGTCAATGGATCTCTTAATAAGTATTTCTGTCCGAGCGTCACTCGTTTCGTTAGTTGGAATATTAGTATATGGAGATAGGTAGAAGGAGAATACAAAAAAAGACAGAGAGTTTGGAACATTATGCAAATGCAATGGTAAGAGGCAGTAAGGGTATGTAAACTTCGACACAGACATAGATGTTCTAAAGTTAATTTCTGCAGAATTTTATCACCCAAAAAAAATGGAAAATTTCTTTATAAGTCTGCAGAAACACTAAAAAAATTCAAAAATTTAGCATTCAAATTTTAAGACTTCATTTTTAATGTCGGTCCTGCCCTCTCGAAAGTTCATTCTCACATTCTTTTCATTCTCTTTGCATTTTCCTTGCCGCTTTCTCGTCTCTTCCTTTTTGTCATTTGTAATAAAATTACGTATTTCCAGGTCCTATTTGCTTAAGCAGTTCACCTTGAGTGTGCAATGGGGTTCAAAGCTCAGTTTGATTTTTATTCCTTGCCGCGTGCCTTTCAAATATTTACAATTCAATTTTACAAACACAACGATAACGAGCCATCAGTTGTACTGGAGGAATATTTGATGGTGGTTGGGTTTACCAACCTCTCGGAAAAAGTGTAGAGACCGAATAAAATATTCAGCTTTATGCAAGCATGTAAATGCCATGACAGAGGCAAGAGATGGGGCCCCAACCCATCGGGGAGCAACCGGTTGAAAGTCGTCGACGGACGACAACGACAACGACGATGATGATGACAACATGGCTTGTTGTGTCTTAGAACATGCAAAATGGCCTACTTAGAGACACACACACACACACACATAACAGAGAAAAAGAGAAAGATGCAACTGCCATAGTTGACAATGCGGTCGAGTTGACTTGAGTCCCGACTTGACTTGACTCTGACTGATGCGACCACAAAATGAACAGCGGAATTATAAAGATAGAGCGAGTAGGATAGAGATGGCAAGAAAGAGAGAGTGAGAGAAAAGACGACCAAGCAGAGAAAACATTCGAAAGATGGTAGATTTTCTTTCTATACATATCACATCATCTATAGTATTTGCATTTGTATCTGTAACTGCTAAACATTTACATGGCTTCCGCATGCCACTGACTAGATACATTCGAGCAGTGCACATCCTGCAGCCTTGAGCTACAAAACATAAAGCGACCGGGGAAGCAATTTTCAAAAACTATTTACCATTATTAACATGTCAAAGCACCGCCACCACCACCACCACCACTATCCGAGCCCCCATTATTGTGCGAGCCACCACCAGCACTGGCAGCGCTATTCTCGAGCCACTGAACAGCGTTAAGCACAAATTGGCTTCAAGCCACACAATAGACCATGTGCATTGCGCACAGGACATACAATAAATAAATTAACAAATAACAGTTCAGTGTGGTTCGGTCTATAAACTAAGTCGGACACTAACAGCGGATAAACAACAGTCCAACAACAATCCAACAACAGCAACGTCAACAACAAAAACTACTTGAAAACTAAAATCGGTTAAAGTTTTCGTCATAATTTGGCTTATTAAATTAACTTTTCGTGTCGTTTTGCCATGAGTTTGCATTCACCCATTATACGTACGTTTGACCTAGCAATTATTGTTTAATTTAAAATAAAATGCACCGAACTTTTGGCCGCAAAAGTTTTAAATAGAGTTTTCACTTCGATGGCAAATTAAATAAATAAAAGTTTTGCCACAGAAAACTTTTCGTCAACTACATATAACTACTCGCACCACTTAATAGTAAAGTGCTTTGAACGTAGAGCAGATGTGTGGTTAGGCCGTCTTCTTCTACGAGAAACAAATAAACCTTGAGCACATCATTGTCCATCAACGGCCTCAAAATATCAGACCGCACGGATAGTTTGTGGCAAACGACCAGCATGCATGCGGTACCTGCTGGTCAACCGCGCCATGCACGTTACTCCTCGCACCACCACCCGCAACAGCAACAGCAACAACAACAACAGCACCACCATCAGCACCAGCACCAGCACCACCAACAGGGCACCACAAACGGCCACCGTTTGCCACCAACTGGCCATAGCAATTACAGCAAAATGCTGAATAGCAGCCACAGCAGCCCCAGGGAGATTAGCATCTCACCGAGACGGGTCGCTCTCGATACAACCGCCTCGGGTTCGACCAGTGGTTTTGGTTTTAGTCGAGGTACGTAAGGTCGTTCAAAAAAGAAAGTCCAGGAAAAGTTATTCCAATTAGGTCAATCAATTGTTTTTCTAATTGAAACACTACCTCAAAATGTTAGAATTTCCAACAACAAAAAGATTGATTGATTTTTGAATAGGTTTGAAGACTTCCCTCAATGGAGAACACAACTAACACAGGAAAATATGTGTAGATAATTTTCACCTTGGGGCAAATGTGTTTCATGGCAACGCAATTATTGTTAATCGATAGGCAAATAGCAATTATTCATAAATTTAATATACGCATATATTAATGCCACTCTTAATTATAGACAACTATGCAGTGTATGTGTTGTTTGTATTGATTAATTTAGTAATTAGTAAATTAATGCTGCAGTGAAACATTTCTCTACTCTTCAAGTGGCCATTATAATGCAACCGAATCAATGAGATATCACACATTAAGCTCTAAATTAAATCTGCTGGCAGTTGGTCTGTGGCAATTCTCAAGTAGTTCTTGGTCAGGTCAAAAGAAGGGGCGAACCTCTGGAAAGATTCTACGTGTGTGTGTCTGTGTATGTGTGCTCAACTGAAATATGTTTTAAAATTGCCGAGGCGTGTTTGGCGATGCCAAGTGGAATGGGGGAAGTGAATAAGAGTAGGAGTTGGAATATGTGTGTGTGTGTGTGTGTGTGTGTGTGTGTGTAACATGGAGTACGAGCACACACTTCCGCCGCATGCTGTGTGCCACATCCGTCCGCCATAATTAAGTTTTACCAGTCAGACGGACGGACGGACGGACGGGCAAACGGGGGAAGCTCACCCTGGGGGGCAGTCAGCGATGCGAATAAAGTCAACCCCAAACCACATTGCATCGTATTCCCGTACTGCTGCTGCTTCTCCTTGTTGGCCTGCATTTTAATTGATTTTCCAGTTGCTCACGTTATCAGTTAGTTTGCCTGTTTGCAGCTGCCGGTTGTTCTCTTTCATTTTTTGTGTTTTCATCCTGAATTCTTTTCTTTCTTTTCCTTTTTTTTTTTTTTGTGTGCGTATTTATTTATAGTATGTTGATTGCGTTATGTGAATGAATCTGGTTTAAACAATATTAAAGCCAGATCTGGTCAGGTCAGGAGATTTTTAATTAATTTCGCAGTCTGCTAGACAGAAAACTTAAGCTTAAGTTTGGGATAATGTGAGACAAATGGAACTAAAAAAAAACGAACAACTCTAATTCATGTAATTTGCTCTTGGGAATAACTTTCGTTACGAAATATAGCAGCTCAACTCTTTAGAATAAATAATGGAATTTTTTAGATACATATATTTGAAAAATGACAGCTTTTGTTGTTCACTAAGCTTACTTAACCCATTCATGCTCAGATGATTTTGCCACTAAATCAGGCAAAAATATATTTCTTAATATGTCAGCTAGTTTTCAATAAAACCTTAAGTCCATATATAATATATGTAGGTACATATATCGATGTATCTATATTTATATGTACATATATGTATGTATGTACTATAAGCGTATGTGACTGTGTGTGTGTGCAGACATCAATATTTCATAGCGCACAGTGCGACATTATCGAGTGAAAAAATGCCAAGCGATAGTTGCAAAAAGGAAAAATTTATGAAAAAAGGGAAAACGGAAGGAAGAACGAAAGGAGGGACCGAGGAGGACACAAGGCAGTGGGTGGGCGGGCCGTGGTACGTTTGGAGTGGGGCTAAGAGCAAAAGGCATACGACTACAAAATGTACGACATGATGGCTTGGCGCCTGGGTTATTCATTGTGTGTACGAGTGTGAGGAGTCGCCATTGATAAAGTCAGAGACATGGCAGAGTCAAAGAATGTTGAAAACGGACAAGAAGGAACATTGGGCATCGAGCAATGTCGCCTGCCATGTTGAATTATTGCGGAACATTTTGAGCTGGAGAACCGTTTTTCATTTCGCTTTCCATTTTATGGCCAATGCCAAAAGCGTCATCAAAGTTATGAATTATTGATGGGTGCCGAAGAATCGAAGCAGACCAAACCGATACCATTTCAAGATTGATGCTTCACGCAATTAGCGTGCTGCGTCTGATGCTAATGCTTCCATATCTAATATTTCAATCGTTGATTGACATATATACATACATATTAATCTATTTGCTTGAAAAAGTAAATAGGTCAAGCATTTTCCATGTGGCATGCCTGACCAATTCAATTTTGGTTATCTGTATGCAGCAACATGGATAAAGTTTCCTTTTCATGCAACTTTAACAAGCCATTTGTCCACAAGGGGGGGCAACACACCAAATATCTTTCAAAAAAAGGAATGTTACTTGTTACGGCCACAGCCCCTCTATTCCCCACACACACGCACACACCTACAACTTTACCCCTAGGCTCCAGTTGAGCTGTTTGGGGCCCAATCAGCATATTTCAGTTGCGACTGGAGTCAAATAAATTCACTTTTCCTTTGCCTCGCATTTTTTTTTCATCATGTTTTATGAGTTTAATAAAGTTTATGCATTTTATTGAAGCTGCCTCAAATGAAAGCAACTAAATTCCTTACAGAATTTCAACAAAAACGTGTTGCTACTTAACCAACAGAAAACAGAGAGAGGAAAAAGAAAAAAGAAACCGCAGTTACACTTGTAAAGAGTAGATGGTTTCAGTTGCCATACTTGGATCCTTCTTATTCTAGTAGTTTTTCTTGTTGTGGCAATGTTCAAGAAAACTTTGCTTAACTTTCATCGACACGGCAATATAGGGCAATAGAGGAAATAGAGGAAAGGGGTAAGACATTTAGGCAGACAAACAATAGCGCCGCGCCGGCAAAAACTTTCACTTCGAGCCGAGACATGGGACAGTGACCTCATACATATATGACAATAATTCGACGCATTTATGTCACACACACACACACAGACTGATAGAGAGAGTGAGTCCTGGCCATTTGCCACCCACTCAGGATCTACCCATTCACGAAACGCCTGCTGCTTAACAATTGCTGGGGCCATTGTGTGTCGTGTGTCGTGTGCTGGTGGCCGTCGGTTGGCTGCTTGGAACGTGTCCTCTGTCTTTTTGTCAGTTGCTACACTTCCGTTTGCAGTTAAGTGCGACATATTTGCCTGGCTAATTTTGCACACACATACAGAGTGAGGCAGATAGACATTGTTAGTGAGATAGAGAGCTAAAAAGGAAGGACTTATGGTTGAAAGTTCTGGCCGGCCATGTGGCATCAGTTTTGGCTTAGCTGTCGTTTATCATGCCACCAACACATGACTATTCGTCTATACACTTTCTGAATTTCAAATTTTTTTCTCGAATTTCTTCGTTCTAATCCGCTCTCCCCCTTTCTTGCTGTATCACATTCTCGCTCTATTTATGTGTGACATCATTCGCCACTGTCAACGTTTTGTTTATTTGCTTCTTTTTTTTTTTTGTCCTTTTCGATTTTCGTCACGGCAATCCTCAGCACTAGAGTCAGCATCCTTTTCCTTGTCCGTTTTTCTTTCCTTTTTTAGCCATTCCATTTTTTTGGCCTTGTTTTTTTTTGTTTCTTGCCGATTTTGTGTTTATGGTTTTTGTGGCTTTTGTTTTGGCTTTGGCCTTTTCTTAGCTATTTTTTGAGCCGGTTAACTAAAACTCAAATGTTTTCGATAAACAAAGTGCTTGTGCTGCGTCTTTTCTCTTGCTTTTATGTTTGTCTATAAAACAAAATCCAATGGCAAAATAAAGGCAGCAACAATGGGCGTGTGCTAGTTGAGATGTTCACTTAAAGAATTCGAGACTAAACAATTCCATCTTAAACGCTTGAAGGCAAATGTTTAGCAAATCGGGTCTATATCATAAAACTTTGACGAACTTTTGTGCAGAACAATCAAATAGGCAAAACACAAAACAGCAGCAATTTGAACGAACGATGGGGGTATTTTTTTTGTTCTATACAAACATTTATGGATTCTTTACGATATAACGCTATTAATTTGAAACACACCAAAGGTAAGAGGACAGTGTTTCGATATCACTTATAGGAACGATCTTTGTTAAATTCCGAAGTACATATTAAACTCTATTTATGAGCATCTCATTGGTGCCTTTTAACCTTTCACTGGCCAGCGCCAGCGGCACATAACCAAGTGCGAAATGGCCTAGTCATTTAAGTGTGTAGAGTCGTAATTCTGCCAGTGATTACAGTTTGACATTAATGGCTATTGCAGGACAAATGGCTCAGTTTTTATTAGAGTACGAGTGCGATATTTTGAAATTCAAGAGTGCAACCCATTTGTCTGTGACAATGACTCCTTGTACCCAAATCAATTCACCTATTAATCAAATGGCAAAGATTAATTTTTACCATTGAAATAAATGCGAGAAAGCGGGGCCGGGACACTTCTTCTGTGATGGTTAGCTGAAGTGGAGTAGAATGGAATGTTGTGCATAAATGTCAAACATAATGACACTCATACGCCGTGTGGTGCGACATTTCACACGAAACGGAACAGCAGTAGCAGCATCTAGAGGCCTGACACTTGGCCTAGCCGAATCGATACCAAGTTGAGTTGGCGGAGGGGAAAGTGCGCGGGAGTGCGAATTAATGAAGCGTAAATGGTAATTGACAGCTCAAAAGCAAAGCTCAGGAGGTGCTTCATTCATGCAGCATGACCCAAATGGTTTGAAGCCGAGAATATATGTGCTCTCCGTTCAGTAGAATGAGTCAATGGTAAAAATAAAGGGAGGAGAGTGGTTGGACAAGGTACTCATATCATTCCAGGCCAGTTAACAAACACAACAAGAGGAAAATTTCTAAAAGTGTCTGCACTACAATGAAAGTCAGCAACAGCTTCCCAAGAAGGTGTCATAAATTGGGTTTGTCACCTGTATACAACAGCACGAACCGACGAAACGCTTCGGTTCGGTTTTTAGATTATTCAGGTGAGATGGTGTACTAAAAGGAAGAAACTTCTCTCTGTTACCTCTTCTCTTCTTTGCGTTGTACTAATAACATTCTCTTCCATCCTCTTGCTGCGAATTTCCCCTCCGCAAAAGCTTAGCGAAGCTTCATTCCTGAAGTTCATTTGTCAGGAGCCTTAATGTTTTCCACAATGCGCAAGGTCAGTGCAAGCTGGGAACAAAACGAATGCAAAAAAAAAAAGGTGAAAGCTGTTGGTATGGCAGCCATAGGATAGGTAGGGTATGACATGGTGGGCGCTACTCTGCCGAGTACTCTACTCTAACTTCGTTCTCTCCTCTGTGTGTGTCAGTTGCAGCTGCAATTGCAGCTAGTCGGCGGCAAAAAGCTCTTTGATCATTTGGCATTTGCCGCGTATGAAAAATGTGTTTCTCACCGCCCCTCCCACCTTCCCCTACGACTGTTTTCTGATGGTGATAACAAAGTTCTCACTCGGAAAGCTTTGGCTGCTGCTGCTGCTGCTGCTGCTGCTAATGGCTCAAATATAAAAGGATGCTGGCTGGCGGCTTACTTTCAGTTGGATTCTGAGCGAGGTAGCAACAGCAGCAGCAGTAGCAGCAGAAGCAAATAAAAAGGACAAAAGGGAAACTCAACAGCAAATGGAAATGGACAAAGCTAGCTAGGAAAAACTAGCTCACAGTAGTGGGAAATTATTTTTTGAATGTGTGTGTGTGTGTGTGTGTGCGAGCGTATGTATCTGCGATTCATGTGAAAAAGGAAAAGTCAAGACGGAGATGAACTTCAAACCGATGATGATGATGATGATAATGATAATAAGACTCAATTAAAGTGTTCAAATGCAAGACTGACTGACTGACTGACTGACGGACAAGCTGACTGACGGACAAGCTGACTGACGGACTAGCTGACTGAGTGACTGCCTATCTGGCTGACTCACTGATTGACAGACTATCGCAAACAGTACTTAGCCAACGCACTAGCAGCAACACCAGCAGCTCTCTTTTGTCGCTCTGCTTAACGACCAGAAACCCGAAACAACCGCCGCACTGGCTTCGTTTTGTGAGCGCGGCTTAATGCCTGATTCGATGATGGATATGGAGCATCGAGATCATCAGCTGCATCGCCATCATCAGCAAACGACCAGAATGACCGCAGCTAGCACTAGTACTAGTACTTTTGCTACGCCAGCTCTAACAGCGACCAACTCAACGGAACGGGACCACCAACAGCAGCAGCAGCCGCAGCAGCAGCAGCAGCATTTGCCAGTTTCATCATCAGTTTCACCATTACCCATGCATCAGCAACATCAGCCACCACCGCCACCACAGATCAGGGAACGTGACCACCATCCACAGCATCAGCAGCAGCAGCAGCAGCAGCAGCAGCAGCAGCAGCAGCAACAACAGCAGCAGCAGCAGCAGCAACCATTGACTTTGCCCCACAGCCATCATGCGCTGATGCAGCAATCGCAACAGCAGCAGGCCATACATCGAGCTGAGGCGCGACGTGGTGAGTTGCAGGGTCCTAAACAGATAGCAATTTTTTTTTTTGGTAGCTCTTTCGCTTTGCATATACATATATAGTGCTGTATGTATGTATATATATGTATGTGTGTGTGTGTGTGTGAGTGTGTTTATAGAGTCTTATTGTATTTGCATTGCCTGATGCTGCGAAGCTAAACTCAAACTTGTTGCTTGGGCCCTCTCTAAAACTCAAAAATGTATGCTATGCTTTTTTTCTTTACCTAAAAAGATAAATTTTTGATCAAAAGCCACAGCAAAAGGCCAACAAGAAAATTGCTCAACAGGCTCATCATTTATTTATTGACTGTGAAATTTCATCATTTTATTTTCGTATGTATGTCATGCTCGGTGTATATGTATGGGTGTGTGTGTGTGTGTGTGTGTTTGTTTGCAGGGGGATAAAAATCCCACCAATTGCCAACAGTTTCTCTTTCTCTCGTTTCACATGCATGCTAATCGCTTCATTAGTCTGGCAACAAAAACACACAAAAAGGGTTTAACACACATTTGTTTTTGCCATAAGTGGCCAGCTTAGTCGAAAATATAATCTTCTTTCGCTTCTGATCTCCTCTTATTCTACATCTTCTGGTACTGCGCTGGTACCGCCTTCACGACAACCCATTAAAAACTCAAAAGAAGGAAAAGAAAATCCACGCATTTTGCATGCAAAATTCAATCCAAATATGACTAAAGCCCTATATACTATATGTATGTACATACATACATATATGTATACATATCGCAACCATCATCAACAACAATAACAAGGACAGCAACCCCAACCATTAACCACCAACACCACCGCCGCAACCACGACTACGGCAACACCACCAACAACAGCAGCAATGTGACCCATTTTTTGAAGCAAAGCTTTTTGGCCAGGCTCTTGGCTCTGTGGCTATGACGTAGGCATTTTGGGGATGGGGGCAGAGCTGACGAAGTAGACAAATGGTGGGGTAGGTGAGGGAAAAAATGAGCCTGGTCATGATTCCTGATGGCTGCTGCTGGTCATTAAAAAATTATGACCACACACAATGTTTTTGCGACGGAGGTAGCTGTAGCAACGACAGCATTCAAAATTTGCGCTTACCAATTCAAAATTCAATTAAAACAAACTAACTATAACTAACAAATGTATGCGTTATTTAAATCATTTTTCGAATTACATTGGGTAATTAATAGTAATAAAAAAAGGATGAGTCCAAGCTGAGCCAGGCTTTATTATCATTTTTCCTATCTCTCTCTCCCTCTCTCTGTATCTCCCTCAGTCCGTGATTCTGTATTTAGTATTTATTTCGTTTTACTCTAACTATGCTATAATATGCTATCTTTGGTTATATAATCAAAGTTAAGATGCATATGTAACATACGAAAATTTAACTACACATTAGGTGTAATCGATTAAGAAGGATGCAAATATTTTCCAAGAAACTCCAGTGTTATTAAGAATTTATTTCATTTTAACCAAAAAAAATATCCGCATTTTTTCTAGATTTACTTTTTTACTTATTATCTTACTATACTGTACTAGTTAGGCAAAAGGTCCTTGAAAATGACGATGTCATACTTTTACGAATTTCAAAACTCTGTCGAACGTTTTAAATATTATATTCAACTTAAGTGATTATCAAAAATGTGATTGATATTGAATTCTCTGGGCTACAGTTTGGTTAAATTTAAACATCGAAAATAGCCCAAGCGTTTAAAAAAAACAGGTAAAATGGGAAAATAAATATCCTAAAACCAATTTAAACTAATTACATTTTAATCAGCTATCGTTTCCCTGTTTTCTTCACTTCCTTTCGCTATCTCTATTACTTCTATGTCCTATTTCACTTTCCGGATTGTGTCTCTGATTTCCATTTTGGTTTATTTTTACGGTAGCTATAAATCTATTAAGTCGACGGTCGCAAGCCTCAGGCTACCCCACTCCTACACACTTACCAACTCAACCATTTATCCACCTACACCGCCACCCCCAGCTCACAGCCTCTTTATCCTATTGCTGTTGGCTTATACAAGCGCGGCGTCAACGCTGCCATCGCAATTATATTGAAATCAATTTCAATAAAAGTTTTTTGCGCTCTCTAGCCTGAGAGTGGGACAAATGTTTGGCAGCTTGTTGGCTTAGTGCGGTGAAGTTGCCTGCAATCCGTCTCCCCTCCCCACCGAGCCCTTACCATTCGTCATTAAAGTTGCAAAGTGTAAATGGTTGCAGGAGTATTTTTTGCGTCCCCCTGCAACGCCAACGCCAACGCCGTTTCATAGCAACAACGACAAAGAGCTCGTTAAAAACACTTTGCTGACGTCGTTGCGGGTACACTGGGTGTGGATCTAGGTATGGGTGTGGATTCTGGACAGTATCCGGGCACGGGCGAGGGTGGAGTAAAAACAGAGAAGGGAGATGCTTGGGCATTGTTGCAACTTTTCAATGAACTGTAATTGAAACTGAAATACAAACTGTGGCGCTAATTGCCAGCTGCCGCTGGAAACCAAAAAGCAGCAGCAATTGCGTCAGCTACAGCGACAGCCAATAGCCAACAGCCAACAGCAACAGTAACAGCCTCAGCAACTTGCAACTGCACCCGAGTAGTCGAGTAAATAACATTTAAATGTGTGGCATGCATAATTTATGATTTGCTTTTAGTTTACTCTAACTGTAGTTTAGTAGTAATTTTGCCGTCTTTGTTTATGCATGTCTTAACTGCATGAAAAAAAATATAATGACGAGGAAAACACAAAGGAACACACAGCTCCGCCTCAACCCTGATAAATTGGCCAAGCAGCTGTTAAACAATTAATTACTATGATTATTCCAATTTATCGTATTCTTGCAGATACACAAGCAAAACATTCTCATGGATTTCTCTATTGTAAGTTGCACGAATTTGGAATAAACAAAAGACCACGCGAAAGCAAAGCAAAAAACATAGGAAAAAATTTTAACGAAAAACGACAAAAAAAAAAAAATTAAAAAGCTTAAATTCTAAATCCTCTCCCACACATTTTAAGCAGACACACCACACAACAAACAACAAGTTTTCACTAATACTCGTACATGCAATCAGTAATTAAACAATATAACTATTTTATTTATGTAATTACAAACTACTATTTGCTAGAGCTATCTCTATCTATTTTTCTATCTTGCTCTATCTCCTATCTTTTCATGTGTATATGTATATGTATATATATATATATAAATATATATATACATATATATATATATACATTTTTATATCTATTTCTATCTCTCCATCTTGAATTTTCATATGAATTTTAAGAATTTTTTCCTGATGACGCACATAAGTATGCTATGAAAAATTTTGTTTAACCGTTTTTTTTGACTTTTACGACAAGAATGAGACGCTTCAAGGCGTTTCAAGTATCAATAAGGAGGTGAAATGGGCAACTTGTTGCCCACGTAAGAAACTGAAATTTTTGGCTAAATTCTAAAAAGCAAAGAAAGTTAAACGATGAACCATTTTCTTTCACATTTTTTGATACCTATACATATATAAATATGTATATTTATAGAAAAATATGCATAAATTCATTTTTGTATATACCTATCTATGTGTGAGTGCCAACCACCCTTTTTCTCTATAGTCATCTGATATTGCGAAATATTTGAAAGAGAAAAATTGGAGAGCAGGAAATAAAAACAAACATGAAAATGAAATAGAATAAATCTGTCTAAAAGCTTAATTTGCAGCATTTTCTTTTTGCATTTTTCTTTCTGGCTATAATTTCTCGTTTTCTTCTCTCTGTCACGCAGCGGACGAGGAAATCAGCGATAAGGCATCAACATGCGGCAAATTGCTAATATTTCTATCCGTGGCACTTGTGATACTAACGTTGCCATTCAGTCTCTTTGTCTGTTTCAAGGTAAGCTAACTGAAATAAATTTCAAGTGCCATTACCCCATCCCTTTCCTTCTGCCCTTGTACGAATTGTCTTGAAGATTTTATTCCATTTATCAAGTGAAGTTTTAACTAAATTTCTCACATAATGTGCTCTGTTTTTAAACCAAGTAAAATGAAAAATATATTTTTTATATTCCAATAACTATTAAATTTAAGTTAGTCTGTGTTTTATAACGAAAATCTCTATAAAAGTAAATGTCTTTTGTAAAAATCATTTAGAACTTAAGAGTTATAGTAACAAATACGTTTTTTACCTTTTTACAATCTCTACCTAATTTCACAATTAACTTAGAAAATCTAACTAATTAATCAAAGGGCTTAAAGACTTTCCTACTGTTCCTATCCCGCAAACAAATAAGAAAGAAGAAGGGACAGGTAGAAATTTATTGAAGATAATTTGCCCAACACCTAGTTTTTGTAACCTTAAAACTTGCTCCATAATTCATTTTGGTTTTTCAATTTCCATTTTGCTTATTTCGCTCACGTGCATTCGCAGGTGGTGCAGGAATACGAGCGAGCGGTTATCTTTCGTTTGGGTCGCCTGATGCAGGGCGGAGCCAAGGGTCCAGGTGAGTCTAAGAACGTAAACGAGTGAGCGAGCAAGTAATTCGGCTGAGCTAACGAGACAGCTATGCAAATTTTAGTGCCATCTGTTTGAGTTCGGGGTTGTTGAGGCTCGGCCTGGGTTGGGTAGGGGTGACACGAAGAATTTGTGTTAATTGCTGCACTTGCTCCAAATTAGCGCCAAGCGTCAGTGGCAGTGGCCAGCTTTCACGTGCTCGTTTTCTCGTTTTGCTCCCTTGTTGCCATACTTTTAAAGTTTTCCCCTTGTTTCTCTTTTCGCCTCTTGCCTGACAGGTATATTCTTCATCTTGCCCTGCATTGACTCCTATGCCCGTGTGGATTTGCGTACTCGCACTTATGATGTGCCGCCGCAGGAGGTAAGTTTTTGGAGCAAGGCTACTTGCCGCTTGCAACAAATTCATAAATGACTACTTGTACATCCAAAAATAATAACTCATAATATAACTAAACCATAATTTACAAAATACGATATTATGTACTACTAACCCTCACACTTTTGGAAAAAAAAACAATACGTTAAACAACCGATGCCAAAGTAAAAGGCAGAAACCCCAATTAAACTTTTAGCTTTCGTCGCCACAAAAGTTTTAAACAGTTTAAACAAAACACACAAAAATTTTGTTTAGATATTTTTCGTTCTTGTTTTGTATTTAATTGCTTAATGGTTTTTTCTAATAGTCCAAAATAAAAACAAAACAAAACGCAACTAAAATAAAAAGAAAAACATACACACACACACACACACACATACATAGAAAGAAAAGCTCAATCTCAACTAAAGCTCACATACACACACAGGGAGACAAACACCCACAGGACACGCAACTGGAGCGTAAATTACGCATACGCAACGTTTTCTTTCTTTACATTTCGTTGTTTGGTTTTGGTTGTTTTCCTTCTTCTACTTCTATTTCTTGTTGCTGTTGTTATTGTTGTTGTTGTTATTTTACTATTGTTCTTGTGACCGTTTCTTTTTTGTTGTTGTTGTTGTTGTCGCTGTCAACGCATGTTTGGTTTTCCTACTTTTTTATTACCTTTTTTTGTTTTCCTAGGTAACTTTGTGTGTGTGTGTGTACTTTACTGTCTTCCTGCTGCAATCTCTCTTTTTCTTTTTCTCGTTCCCACTCTCTCTCTCTCTCTCTGTCTGTCCCTATCCCATTTTTTTCTTTTTCCTCTTTCTATCTCTGTCTGTATACCTTTAATGTAACTAAATACTTTATATATACTTAAGTGTGTATGTATGTGTATCCATCTCCCCATTTTGCATTCCCAATATGAACAACAGCAACGAAACGAATAACGAATTTGCGCTTTGAATAAGGTTTTTTGGTTCCAATTCATTTATATATTTTTTTTTAAATTTTTCTTTACCTAGAATACAATCTCTCAATTCATTTTTGCCCTTATCTGTCTCTTTCTCTCTCTCTCTCTCCTCGCTCTCTCACTCTCTCTGTCTCTCTCTCTAATACCCCGCCTCTCTCTTTCACTCTCTCTCTCTCTCTCTTTATCTCTCTATCTCTATCTATATCTATGTATCGCTTAAACTATCTCTGTCATTAATGTCGTTGTTGTTGGTAGTTTTGTTGTCTCCTATACAAACAAATATTTACTTCATATACATATTTCATATACACATATATATATATGTATGTTTATATACAAGTATATATGTGTATATAAATATATAAACACGTATTTATATAGATAACTTGTTGTCGTATTTGAAGTTGTTGTAAAATGTTTAAGATTTTTATTATTAAATTGTCATTGGTAAGCACTACACCGAACTACACCACATGACACAGCCACCACCGATAACACCACCAACCACTACCACCACCAGCATAACCTGCATACCCATACCGATCCTTGTGACCCTCCGCTCTAACCTTTAATTTTTTATTTCAGTTATGTATAGATATATATTTTTGGGCTGTACCTTTTTAGTTGATCTTTTATGCGCCATGCAAGCAACAATACCAATCATTTCGATATTCTGTTAACCATGTACATAGACATATCACATACATACCTACATACACACCATTATATACATATGTATATAACTACAGATATGTATATATGTTTGTGTGTACAAGGCGAAAGAGGCAAAGTTAATATCAAACAAAAAAGAACGACAACTAAGTAAGGAAACTGCATTGTTCGATTGCTGACGTCACGTGGAGCAAACACAAATACCACTCGAATACACACACACATATACATTCACGCGCACAGAGAAGAAAACAATGCAAAAAAACGATTTTGGTTTATCCTTCAGTTAAATCATTGCAGTTTTCTTCCCTTTGTGTTTTTACATTCTTTTCGACATTTCCCCTTGGCATTTCATTTGCATTAGGAAATGGTTCAGTTTCCACACACACATACACACACACACACACACACACATATGTACACATACATAAACGTACACATATGCAAATTTGTTTATCATTTCATTTTCATTTTCCAATTGTCATGAGTTTAATTTGTCTTTTTAACAAATTTCTACTTATTACAATTTGCATAGTTTGAAACTCTCTTCTGATTGTTGAAACCAAAAAAAAACAACACAAATGAGCAAAAAAAAAAATCTGCAAATTTTGAAGCATATCAAAACTGAACAAATGAGAATAAAAATCAAAATCTGTCTGTAGCAGAGCATTATCACATACACACAGCATACACATAGCATACACAAACAAATATATATAAATTGGTGGGCGGGGGCGGGGCACAATCAAAAAGAAAACCACTAAGCATTAAGCAGCACCAACTATCAAAAAAAAAACAAAAGAATTGGCTCTTTCTCTCTCTCTCTCTTTCTCGCTCTCGCTCTCTGTCTATCTCTCCTTCACACACTCACACTCTGACTGTTCTCTCTGTCTCTAACTGTTTTTTTAAGCATAAATGAATGTCAAATGTTTGTTCACTGAACACGCATCTACATACACGCACACACATACACACATAAACAGTAAAACTATTTTTGATGCCCTAAAAAGTATGCAACAGACCTCAAGAAACTTTGCAACTCATGGAAAAATTAACATCAGCTCTCTGCATACACCCACACACACACCCATACTCACAAAGACATACCACAAACTATTCACCCAACCACTTACAAAATGAAAAGCCACTAAAAACTACCAAACTGTTAACCTCTGTCTTGCCTTTCACAATACCCCACTCTATGTTAAGCAGTCTCTCTCTTTCTCCCTCTCGGTCTCCAACACACACTCACTCTCTCTCTCTCTCTCTCTCTCTGCCTATAACTCTAACTGTCTTCTAAATTCTATATCTCTCTGTCACTCTGTCTCTAACTCTTACTCTAACTGACTATAACTTATATGTCTTCTACCTATATAAATTGATTTTATGTTATTGAGCTATGTAAGTTTTATTTAGACCCCAACCTCCGTCACCACCCAACAACCGTCCAGAACAGAAACACACAGAAAAATTCCAATTGCACTATATATGTGATATATATACTTATATATATATATATATATAACGCCCCCCTCCCCCACACACACAAAAACACAGATTCCACCAAGAAACAAATCACCCCTCTCTTCCAATCACTAAATCTTCCTAATTCGATTAAGCGTTCGAATAATTTTTGAGAGCATGCTAAATATATATTTCCAATAAATGTCTATGCTAAACAAACAAAACAAACGAAAGAAAAGTAAACCATAAAACAAAAACCAAGTATAAAAACAAAACGAAACAAAACAAATGAAAACAGAACAAAAACAAAAAACTTGTAAAAGTTTTACAATAACCACATCAATTTTGCTCAGAGATTTTGTTTAATTTGAAATCATTCTTACACTCACAGCCACAACCACACGCATACACACACACATGCATTTCGAACACACAGTTCATTTAAAGCTTTTAGTTTGAAGACTAACTCAGAATCGTTTAACCCATATTTGTTCTTAACTACAACTAACTAAATATAATCAATTCCAATTTGATTTGTTTGAGCACAACAACAAAAAAATGAAAAAGAAAACAAAATAAGCGAAGGACGCACCACCACCTTCAAGAACACATTACATGTCCCAATTTATACATACATATATAAATACATATATCATAATGATCTATGATCTATATGTATTTAAATATGTATATATATATTGTCTATGTAAATGAATACAAGCAAGCAACCCATGTCGAGTTCATCTATATGTGTTTTGCGTGGTTTAGGCTGTTGAAAAAAAAAAAGAACAACAAAACATAAAAAAGAAAAAAAATGGATAAACGCAAAAGAACGCCGTCGCCCCCGCCAGCTTAGAAGAACCGTTAGCCCCAGCATCAGCATAATGTAGTCACCCAATAGATCTACGTAGAACCACTTAAAATTAGTCATCAAATTCGGCACTCTAGCGAGTAGCCTTCAGAGCTCAGACTTAGAGAGTTATGTCTCTTTCACTTCCCAGATTGTAGTCTGCATCTCAAATAAGTAGTAGCTAAAACATATATATATACATATATATATACAATATACCCAATTGTATATAGTACTAAACCAGTTGTGATATGTGCAAACTTAAAACGAATACTTATACTGTGCAAATTGTAATAAATAAAAACAAAAATCAATCAATTCGAAACTTGTTCACAAAATTATTGCAAAGCATTTATAAAATTATATTTTCTTAATGAAACTCAAAACTCATTAGTTTAGGTATTACAGTGTATAAAAAATATCTATGTACTCTATAATTTCATAAATATTGTGTATACAAAACTGTAACCTACTGCCCGCCCTTCCACACCCACAGCCACGCCCACACCTTCACCCTTTTACCCAAAATAGGAAATTTCGTTCAGTTTACTACAAACAATTTGTTTCTCTTTTTACTTTCACTTATGTTCGCTCACTGTAAAATCTAATCTATAACATTCACCCATCCAGCCAACCACCTATTCACTTAATGCCACTCCCCTACATGGAACACTTCAAAATACACACAAATGCCAAAAATGAAAACTATTGTTCGATATAATAAGCTTCAACCCCCTACACCCAGACTCGAAACTTTAAAACAAAATGAAAAATAAATGATTTTAAGCTCATCAATAGGAAATACCACAGGCAGCTAGTTCATTTTTCCAGCAGGTTTTTTTCTCCTCCTCTGTCTCTTTCAGTTGCTCTATCAGTCCACCTTCCTCTATCTCTCTTTCTTTTTCTGTCTCTCTATTTCTTTCATTCTCTCTTCTTATGGTCCTTGCCAGTGTAGCGTGTGTGTTGTGTTAGGACAAACAAGAGATTGAGTCAAACATGTGTAGTTCGGCTTTAATCAAGTTCGTAAATAGTCTACGCTCAGTTGCGCTATAAAAGTATAGCATACTTTTTGGGCCACTCCTTTCTCCATTCACATCCGTTTCACATTCTAAGCCGCAACCCTTGCACCGCAAATTAAGCATAAATAAAAACACTCAAAACTATCTCAATTTATGCCATTGGTCCTTAGTATATCTTATTTTGTTGGTTTTGTGTCCAGCTTTTTATGCTAATCGGCTCGAGTGTTTTTGCCGAAAAACTAAAACTGTTCAACTTCTGCCGGCCCAACTGCTGCTGCAAAAAAAGAGAGCAGAACAAAATCATTGACACTAAACAAAAATGACACCAGGCAAGCGAAAGGTCTAGACTAGAAGCCTAGTGCCGCCGCACAAGGATACCCGAAAAGATCGTAAAATGCGAAATGTCTGGAGGGAAAAGTTTGCCTTTGAATAAATAGTTTTTTTTTCTTTTTTTTTAGGCCAAGCAAAGCGTTTTCTCAACTTTTTTCTTTTTGCCAGTGTGGGTAAAAAAAAAAACAAAATAGAAGAAATGGGTTTGTGTGAAGGAAAGAATTCAGAGAAGGAAAAACATGTACATACATCAAACCCCTCCTCTGCCCTACCCCCGACGCCCCCTTTTTTTGCAAGAACTATTCAATCTAACTATTTATAAAGATCATATATCTAACATTTTAATGCTTTTTCAGTGATTTCATAATTTTTCGTTCGGTTTTCTGTTATATTCTTTTTCGTTATGTTACGTTTTCTATGGTTCCGTTTTGGCATTATAATTTGCTATTCTTTTATACACTGTAACTGCCAAAGCTCTTGAGTTTGCTCCACGTATCGCTATGAAGCAGTTGAACGAACCATAATATATATATATATTTATATATATATAATGACATCAAATATACAAATAAAAATCGGTGCCTCTGGCTACAAAAGTAAGAAAGAATACACTGGTGCACACGCACATCCAAACCCAAACAACCCAATGCCCCACACCGACCCCAACTCACATACACATACACATACACACACTTAAAGACAGCCACTTCCACACCCACACCCACACCCACACACGCACACACATGTGCAATAATCAGCAAAATGAAAGCCACTCGTACAGTTATCTAATGTACAGTCATTGTCTTCGCGTTCTCTATAGAATATTTTTCACGGCTACACTCGTAAAAAAAAAGTAGAATCAAGTACAATTGTGTCTCAAATTGTCACCTCAATTAGAAGACTTGAAAATGTATAGGAAACGTTCTATTATTCTCCAGACAATGACTCCAACATGTGGTTGAAAGTCCCCGTGAAGACTTGAATTGAAATAAAAAAAAGCACAGGGCGAAATTCGAGCCGATAATTTGTTTACCCAAACTGAGTAAACAAATCTTTATGATCTATGTACATAGTGAATAATCGATCTAAATTTCAAGTCTGACTTTGAGATATTTGCGGTTGAAAAGTTCTTAAAACTTGATCCTACTTTAGACGTACGTGTGTGTGAGTGTGTGTGTGTGTGTTAATGTGCGTATGAATATGTTTGTGTTTGTATGTGTATGTGTAAATAACCTGCCCTTGCCTCTGCTCTGTAGCCTTCTATATAACTCTCTCTCTCTCTCTCTCTGTCTCTCTTTTTCTGTGTCTCTCTATCTAAACGCAAAAAGTTTTGCACTCTTTGCACTTAGTTCTAAAAAGAAAAGAACAAACCTAACCAAAACCAAAACCAAAACCATCCCAACCGAAAACCAAGCCAAGCCAAGCCAAGCCCTGGCTAAACCCCAAAGCCAAAGACCGTCAACGACGTTCAAGTCAAGTACATTTGCATTATGCGAAAAGTGCACAGCACGGCCAACAGCTAAATATTTATATAAAGATATAAAACTGAAGCTTATCAGCAGCCTCGAACTTATACATACATATATGTATGTATGCATGTATATACATATTATATATATATATGTGCGTATGTATGTATATCCCGTATATATGTAAATTGCAAAGATAACAAGCATAACATAAAAATAACCACAAATATACAAATACTCATATATATGTGTATGTATGAATGTGTATACATACATACATACATATACATATATGTGCATATACATGTATACGTCTATATACATACATACATAAAATAAAAAAGAGGAACAATAGAGTCAAACAAAACAAGACAAGAAAATTGCCCGTATTGCCCCCACTGCCACTGCCACTGCATCTGCATCTTGTAGGTTCTCACAAAGGATAGCGTTACGGTTTCGGTGGATGCAGTGGTTTACTATCGCGTATCAAATGCAACGGTCTCTATAGCGAACGTGGAGAATGCTCACCATTCGACCAGACTACTGGCACAGACTACTCTACGAAACACAATGGGAACTCGGCATTTGCATGAGATACTCAGCGAGCGTATGACGATTTCCGGCACAATGCAGGTGAGTTCAAACCCAGAGACCCCCCGAAAACGTTTCCCCCACGGTTCTACGGTTCTACGGTCCATGGCGAGATTTGGACAAGGATGAGGTTGAATGGAGGAGCAAGCATCTCGTAATTCACTTAAGAGTGGAAGCATTTCCCCCAGCACTTTGCTAGCCAGCCAGACAGCCAGCCAGACAGCCAACTACTTGCTAGCAGCTACTACCTACCAGTGCGCCGTCAGCTGACAGCTGACATTCAAGTCTCTTAATTATGCACCAGTTCGGCGAAGGCGCCTTAAAGCCATTATTTTCTCAGCCACTGTTTCGCACTCGCCAGAGCGAGTTTAATAATTGCAAATATTCTCTAACTTTTCGTGCCTGGCATAATAATCTCAGTTAAAGTGATGCAAAATTGAAAGCCAACTGCCTCACTAGACAGAACGAGAAAGAGAACGGAAACGGAAAGAAAAACCATTGCCTTTGGCGCGAGAGTCGATCCGCAAGTTTTCAAGTTATTCTGTCAGTATATCGTTGCTCGAGGAATAACTTTTCGACAAGCCCTCGCATGTCTCAGCCAAACGGCAGGAGAGGCGGCAGTTACCAACTTAACCCAAATTCTGTCCGCCTTTGCCTGAGCTCGCTTTATTTATTTATTTTTATGCCATATGAAAAATAGTGCAAAATCAGACAAAAAAAAAATAGGAAAAAAACAAACAGAATTTTCGAAAAGCAGCAGCAGCAGCAGCTGCCACCTCGTACATGTGCAAAATGCCAAAATGCTAGCTCACCATGCCCCTCTCTGACCGTCTCTCTGTCTCTGTCTTTCTCCGTGCAACTTTGTGACTCTTCCACTCCGTTATTTGTTGGCAAATGCAGTAGTTTCAAGGATGCTGCGACCCACAAAACAAAAATGAAATGTGAAATAACATGTGAAACCCAAAAATAAAAAAAAAGAAAAGAAAAGAAGCAAAAAACAAAGCTGTTAACCATATAAAAAACGCATGTAAACAAAAACTAATGCATTTTTACTGCTCTATTCCTACCCACGACGTACCACACGAACCACCCACCATCACCTACAACCAACCAACCAACCACCGACAACACCACCACCTACCTCTCACACCTGGCCAACATCATAAATTCATAAACAGGTTCAACTCGACGAAGCCACCGATGCCTGGGGCATCAAAGTTGAACGTGTCGAAATGTAAGTAGCACACGAGTAACACGAGAGTTTCTATGTCAAGTTTTTGCACAGGCCGATGAAGGGTTTTACTCGGATCCTACAACAAAAGTCCGAATCACTGGCATTCCAGATCCAATATGTACACATATTCATATACATAACGATTTCGACAAATAGAAGGG
Organism: Drosophila willistoni; assembly: GCF_018902025.1. Lineage (NCBI taxonomy): Eukaryota > Metazoa > Arthropoda > Insecta > Diptera > Drosophilidae > Drosophila > Drosophila willistoni. The sequence goes on from NW_025814057.1 coordinate 724,642, forward strand.
CATTCAGTTAGGTTATCTGTATTTCACATTAAGCCTAGGTTAGGTCAGTGTATTCGAAAGAAATCTAAACAAGAAACTGGAACTGTCTATTCTAAAATAGGTCACTCGTTTCAATTGGGATCCCACTGGCTACTCAGCTCAAAACTTGTGATTAATGCCATCACCAGCAGTTGAGCAAACCCGCACAAAAAACTATTAAATAAATTCATTTTTGCTTTCTCCCACTCTTCTGTTTGGTTTTATTTATTTACTCTTTTTGTGTTTCTATCTGTACTGTCACAGATGTTTGTCCGTTGTTGTTATAATTTATTATGAGCCTGACCTCCACACCAGGGACAAGTGGGTTTTATCCCGTCTTCCCTATCTGATCCCGGGTTGTGAAGCCCCGCAAACATTTGACCAGCAATCGTGACATCATGTCAAACTACACGGACAACAATATGACCATTGGGAGCAACAGCAGCAGTAGAAATTTGCCAGCAACTACAACAATCAGAGTGCTAATGGCGGTCATGTCAAAACAACTACATTAACTTAACGCTTTCGTTACTGCTGCTGTTGCGGTTGCACCTCACCTTACCCCATTCTCGCCCTTCTTCCCTGACATCACTTTACGTTTTCACCAAAAAAGGGTTGTAGTCCAATGGCATTGAAACAACTGTTTTAACATTCGTTTAAAAAAAAAAACTTTGAAAAACTTTTAGAAAGTCAAAAATTCGGAAATTTCTGACCGCTTATGTTACGATCCAGTTTGCACCTGCCAAAGATCCGCGATGTTAATGGTTGGTAAACAGCAATCTCAGTTAGACACATGACGACATATTAGAAATCGTCATTTAAGATTTTAGAATATAAAAAATTTAAAACGTTTTTGTTTAAGTTCGAAGATAGAGTGAACAACTAATCAACTCAAATTGTGTAAAGTGTGGCACTTATCGAACAATCGACATTCAATTTGCAGTTTAAAGTCGTCCTTTTCTATAAAGCCAGCCAATACACAATTTGCTGTGTATGGCAAATTGCTAATCTATTCTTTTCGTTAATGCACCTGCCAACGAACTAACCAACGAGCAGAAAGGATGTGCGTCTGCCTGTGCAACTGCAACGCGCCATGGCCGCTGAGGCCGAAGCTGCACGTGAGGCTCGCGCCAAAGTGATTGCCGCCGAGGGCGAGCAGAAGGCATCCCGAGCATTGCGCGAGGCGTCCGAGGTGATTGGCGATTCGCCGGCAGCTCTGCAATTGCGCTATTTGCAGGTAAAGTGTCAATGAACCTCCCTTCTTTTCAATAAAATCGGATATATTCCTTCTTCATTTATATTTATCAGACTCTTAACACCATATCGGCGGAGAAGAACTCAACAATTGTTTTCCCGCTGCCCATTGATTTAATAACTTACTTCCTGAAAACAACGGATGCTACCACGCAGCAGAATGCAGCTGCTGCTGTCGCTGCAATTGGAAATACTCAACCGCAGCAGCCATACCAACAACAACCACCGCAGCAACAGCAACAGCAACAGCAATACCAACAGCAGCAGCAACAACCAGCCCAACAGCAGCAGCAGCCAATGCAGCAGCAACAACAACCACCGCAGCAGCAGCAGCAGCAACAGCAGCAGCAGCCGGCGCCACAACAGCAGCAGCAGCCACTCTACCAACAATCTCAACAAATTTCATCGGCCATGTAAAATGTAATGGACGTGTAAGCCTGACACCAGCTGAACGGTGCAATGCGTTAGAGGCGTTAGAGGTGGTGTTAGTCAATGTTCATCAACAACGATTCAGTAGGAATCCAACAGTTAGTTCTTTAACGAATCGAACAATTGAACAATGATGAATTTATCAGCACTCGGATAGCAATTTTTTCAAATTGTAGAAGTGCATTCAATTTATAGTACTATTTATATAGGGATATAGGGATACCCTCTCTCAAAGATTTGAAATCAGCATTAACACAACACAACACACACACACACACGCACGCACACACACTTTGAATGCACTGTGTATGTTTTAAATGCAAAACAAAAACTAACCAATTTTCGAAATTTTGCATGATTGTGAGAACAGTTTTTCAAAATTTTCAAATACTGTTGGTTTGGTTTTGCATTTTCTACATCAAAATGCAAGCATTTGTAAAAGTGGGTGGGTTAGGGATAATCTGTCTGTGAAAGAATAAACAAATTTTTTTTTTTTGTAAATGTTTTCTAGGACATTAAGATGTTATATATATATATATATATATATACATATAAATGTATGTATAGATGTCTATATACTAACCATTCAGATGGCAAGCATTTAAAATCCGCTGTACACTTTGCTACAACTGTAAAATGGTGATAAAACAGCTTTAATGCTGGAGATAGGCCTATATATACATATATCTATATATATATATATATATATATATATATAAATATATAAACTTATCCATTGATCCATAGATCTTAAAATGGATAAGGGATTGTGCGAGTATTTCAATAACTCGTTAGCTCACATCCAGAAACAAATACATAGTATTTACTGTTACTAAATAGAGAAAATTTCAATACATTCAATATGCAAACATACTACTATATACAAAAATATTGTATCTTAACGATTTCGATCTTTGATTTGAGAAACCTTAACTTGTTTGGCCAGCCAGTTGAACAATTTGCTTTCAACAGCTGCCTTATATACAACAAAAGTGCATGCGTGAGATCAGCTCACCAATCGAGCAAGATTGATCGATGATTGTGCGATGAGACACGCATGCACAGGATATAGAGACGAGAAGAATTACCTACAATAAATAAAAGATATACGAATTTATTGTATATACAATAATCATCCCCTCTCTCCCTCCACACCTTCCCCCAGTTTTGGGCGTCAGAAGCAAACCAATTAGAGCAAACTATTGCCAATACAGAAGAGAACTGTTTTACCCAATAAAAATATAAAATAAAATATACATACTTGCATACACTTATCTACCTAAATACATAAATACATATATATATGAGGACCTCTATAGAATCAACATACTTGCATAAAACTACATAGTTACAGTCATATTCATATACATAAAACGCAAAGCATACAATAAAAACTATATATACCAATATCGTATATATAATTCTACCTATATTATCGTCGTCGTCATTGCAACTAATGCCAGTTTTATATAAGTAGTCGCAACGCAACCAACACCTTAACATAATAAAAAAAAAACAAAAAAAGAAAAAACAATTCAAAAATGTTTCGAGTAGTTTTTCAACGTTAAATGCCGCTTAACGACACACACCGAGTTTACTTTTAGTGCACACTTCTTTGATTGTTGCCATATAAGGAAAAACCAAAAAAGATAAGAAAATGCAAGAGATAACGTCGTCTATATACTCGTACATTACATTACATACTTATTATGTACATCTTTGCCTTTAAAACAACAATTTTTAAAACAAAACGATTTCATTATTATCATTATTATATATGTATACATATGTATATTCATTATTATGTATTTCAACCAGGAAACGTACGTACAATAAACAAAAAAAAAAAAAAACTGCAACTTTTTTGGTATCCAAAAAAGCGAAAACACACAAAAAAAAACCCACCCCGTAATTTGTTTTACTATAAACGAAGGAAACAATTTATAAGTGAGTTAAATAAATGGTAGTATAATGGAAATTCTGATCAAATTGGGTCTGGTCAAATTCTCATATCAAAAGAATTTTCAACCAATTACAATAGTTCTTACAACGATTCACTACAACGAATTTAAATTGGAAAATTGAATTCGACTGGGACTCACCTGATCGCTAAAACAGTTTCCTGGCGGTTACCTTGGAAGTTGAAGGGAAAATATATTCGTTAGTTGATCCTGATCCTGATCCTAGTTGTTGTGCATATTGAGTTCTCATGCTCTAACGCCGGTGATATAAAACATTTTTTCTTTTGTTTTTATTACATATTATTTCCATTTTATTTCGTTTATTTTGTTTACGCCTTACACACTTAACCAATGGTGGCTCGGGCAACCTCGGTTTTTGCCTTGATTCTCTACTCCTTCTTTTCTTTTTCTTGTTTAGTTCTGCTGCTGTCAAGTGAGTTTTTTATTTCCATCAATATTATATTATATTATTTGTATTATTTAATAGTTATAATTTATTTGGTTTTTAGTTTTAATTTCTAACATATTGTTTTCCCGACAATGTATAATTTCTTGCACGCTTTTTAGGCTGGCAAACGTCTAAAAATGATTTTGAAAATCGTTCAATTTGATTGCCCCGCAAATTTTGCATTCTTTTTGCTTTTGTATATATCAAAAAAAAAAAAAAGTTAATTTTTGTTCTTGCTTAAAGTTTGTTGGCGTGGTGTTGTTGTTGTTTCTTATTTGTTTTTGCTATTGAGTTTCGTTTATGATTTCAATTGTTATTTATATATTTGTTTATTGCTACACATGTTATGCCAAAGTTTATATACAAAAATCTTTCACTTCATTATCGTCTATCGTTATCGTTTCATCAACTACGCTAAACAATTTCAATTTGCCTTGTTTTTTTGTTTTGTTTTTTGCATTTTGTTTGCTTTAATTATAACAATATATTTATTTTAATGATTCTTCATTTAATCGTTAAATATTAATGTTAGCGTTTACGTTTAATGCAATTTCATACAATGATTGGTTGATTGGTTTTCGGTTCTTGAATGGTTTGCTATAAAAGGATCAACTGGCTTGTGTGTGTGTGTGTAAACAGGAGCAGGAACATAATAAGGAGAATAGGAGGGCGGATGTCGAGGGTCAAAGGAATTGGAAATATTTTACATATTTCAATACGAAATGCTAAACTTTGGTTTTATGCTACAAGTGTGCACACAATGGCCAACATAATAGTATTTAAAACTATAACAAATAAATTAAATTAAATTCAAAAATTAAAAAAAAAATGTATATTTATATCTTCACAATTATTTCATTTCGTTTCAATTACTGACTACATAAGTCTATTTAGAGGCATACATTTAGATAAATGTGAGTTACCTAGCGGCTAGAAGTAGGTAGACATAGCAATGTGCAACACGGTTTTGAGTTACCGATTTCATCTTCAATGGCAACGGCAGTGAATAAATTTCGGCATACATATGCAAAAAAAAACTGATCGAAGAGAGTTCTTAAATATTTTAAGGATTCAAACTAAAGTAATGCAGGTTTTCTTGCTTGAAATCAGACAGACGAAATTATAGACACAAAAAATGGAAAATAAATTGCCAGTGAAGAAAAGGGAGATATATTTTGTGTAGTGTTGCACAGTGCCAATTGAAGTTTATTATGTAGTTTTGTGTGCCCATAGCTTGTGATTGGTATAGAAATTATAATATCTCGATCGTTATCATCTGATATTGCATTTTGAAACCCTTTTGGAGATAGCATCATAATGCTCTTATATGGCGTGGAACAAATGGATCTGGACAGGAACTAACTGTAAGTAAATTTGTCTTGGGCTAATTAAGTGTTGATTTGAAAATGATCTCCTATATTTTTTCTTCTTCGATTGCTTTGCATCTTTTTGTTTTGTTGTGTGTGTTTGTTTGAAAGTTTACGTTTTATGAATAATTTCAATTTTGATTGTGCTTAAATTTACATAAACAATAAATCTACTATAAACATAAAAGAAAATATAAATCATTGGAAAAAGAAACAGAAAAAAAAGAAAAGAATCAACAAAACGTTGCAAAGATTTGTACAAAAAAAAATTTCTTTGCCAATTACTGAATTTTTTTCTCGTTTCTCATAATTTGTATAAATAAGCGTCTACATTTTCCGGTAGAAGCAAAGGAAAAACTTGAATTTGAGTTGGTTGGAAGTAGATGGAGAGTAGAAATAGAAGGGGCGTGGCGAATCGTTCGCGCACCTTATAAGTAAATGCCATTTTTGGAGTTTCGCGATTTAGATAATATTTCAACTACATTTGGTGTTTTTTGTTTTGTTTTTTTGTTTTTTTCTGTTTTGTTTTCTTTTTTAGTTTTGATTGAATTCTAAAAACAATACTTGGGTATTTGGAAAGAATATATATATATATATATATATATATTGAGAAAAACAATTCAGCAGAGTGAAAGAGATAGATATAGAGGAGAATAAGAGAAATCGAATGTTTAACCTAAGCACCGATTAAACTAGCATTATAGATTTCGTCATTTCATGTTCTTTCTTCATTCCTTTTCGTTTGCTTGTTTTGCCTTCTTATCAGCTTGTTTTTCTGCTCTTCTTGTATCTCTTTCTTGTTGGTTTTTTTTTTTTGTGGTTTTTGTTTTTAAGCTTACAAAACTAATTAAATACTTGCTATTTTCATAGTACATACAAGTTAGGTATATAAATTATAAAATTAGTTTTGCGTGTAAAATATAAAATTGTTGTTTCTTTTCCCATCGTTTGTATGTAAATGTGTGTGTGTGTGTGTGTGGGGAGGTGGAGGGGGCTTTTAAAAAAAAGTCTTACGAATTATATATATATATGTATATGTATATATATATATATGTATTTATATATGTATATATATATACATATCAATACATATAGAAATATGTATGCATTTATTTGCATACATATAACGTTATATACCAGAAATATATCTATATATCGAACGTGTGTAGGGAGTGTATGGTGTGTGTGTGTATGTGTGGTTGGTAAAGATAATGCTGTTGCTACTACTGATGCTGCAGTTGTTGCCATTTAGTCCTGCACTTCTCGGTATGGCACTTCAGACGTAACCGAAAAGGATTCAAAGTAATGATTCAAGAACTCAAATGTCGGCCTCTTCTCGGGCACAGCATCCCAGCATTGTAAGAGCAGCTGATAGATATTATCAGGGAAATAATGATTTGTCGGCTTTGGCATGCGGAAACCGCGCTCGATGTTCTCAATCACCTCGCGACTATGCATGCCCGGGTAGGGCACCTGTCCATATGTAAATAGTTCCATCAGTAGGATGCCATAGGACCAGACATCCGATTTAATGGAAAACTTTCCATAGATTATTGCCTCGGGGGCTGTCCACTTGACTGGGAAGCGTGATCCTTGCTTGGGGCAATATTCATCATCGGCTATGACACGTGCCAGACCAAAATCACATATCTTTGCCACATTATTTTCGCCAATCAGAACATTGCGTGCCGCCAAATCGCGATGAATGAGCTGCTTCGATTCCAAATACTCCATGCCGCTGGCCACTTGGGTGGCTATATAGATGAGATCCTCGAAATGTAAATAACGGCCATCGCCTTCGCGCAAGAAATCTAATAAACTGCCCTTCGACATGTACTCTTGCACTATGTAGATGGGTTCCTCCTGCGTATTAGAAAAACGTGGAGTTAGTTAAATGTGAAATTGTATTTGAATCTCAGGTCGACTTACCTGTGAGCATACGGCATAGAGAGCCACCAGGCGATTGTGGCGAAACTTCTTCATGATGGCAGCCTCCTGGAGGAAGGCAGCTGTGGACATGGTACCCTCCCGCAGTGTCTTTACGGCAACATCGATGCTATTGCGCCACTTGCCATAGAACACTTCGCCAAAATTACCGCGACCCAATTTGCGCACCAATTGAATTTCGGAACGTGGGATTTCATATTTATCGCGCAGTTCTGGTCCCAGATCCCACATCTGTGGCTGCGGTTTGGGACAGGGACGCGATAATATGTGGCACAGCCCAAGGGCGTTTTCTGAAACAATAGGAGAAAATGAAAAGGATTTTTATCATCACGAACTGAAAAGCTCAACTAAAAAGGTCGATTACAAATTCGGCATTTTCTTTCAACTTACTGCTGTAGGCCATGACCAAGGCTTGAAGTGATGGAAACGTTTGATTTGTAGCAATATAATATCCGCCATTGTCCAATGGTTTGATGCGATAGTGTTTGACATGATAACCGCGGCCGTCCTCCCAGTCCTTGACCGACAATGAGTAGCCATTGGGATTGTGTTCGGAGGGTCGGACAAGGAAAGTGCCTCGTGGATTCTCCTCGGCCAGCAGCAGTTTATCCGCTTCCTTACGCAAAACGTTCTCAAAGAACCAGCTGCAATGCAATAGCAAAAGCATTGGTTAGAGAATTTAGGAAATTGTAAAGGGGATGATAAAAGCTTACTCTTCACTGTTGACGCTGCGCTCTTCTGCCACAAAGTTTAGAGGAATAAGACCCTCTTGGCGTGTGCTCAGATTGACAACGCGCCACCAGTCAGACTCGGTGTCATCTATGACCTCCATGCGGTCACCCTTCATGAAGCTTAAATCGGATTCATCGCGCGATTTATAATCATATAGAGCAACAACTACACGACGCTTGGGCAGGCCACCAGGTACGCCGGCTGAAAATATGAAAAATAAACAGAAAAGAATCCAAGTTAGAAACGAGAGTAAACGTTGGTAGAGTGAAGGCGGGGTAAGTGAGATATGGTTAGAAATTCATCTGGCTGGCTGGAAGCCTGGCTGGCTAGCTGGGATTGTAAATTTAATTTAATGCCTTCAAGGCGTCTCAACAAATTGCAATTTATGGCTACAAATTGGCGAAAATGTAATTAGAATTTAATGACAACGCTGATGTTGATAGGAAAATGTAAAATTGAAATTTAACTAGCATACATTTTGGCTTTGCGACAGCTAGCAATTTATCAGATAAAAAGAAAACAATTTTTATTGGCACTGACTACTGCTATATGCCTCCATTTGGCTAATAGATTCATACCACATTTTAGGTCCGCCCTCCGTTGCCTTGGCCTCCATTCAAGCGGTATATGTATAAGTATGCATTCCCTTGGTTCGTGCTGACAAAGCCAACTTATAAGCAAATGTAAATCACTGGCCACCAAAATGCCAAGTCGGTCAACCTCAGCCACTCAGCGCATTTGCCAGGGCTTACACGACCTAAGCGGCTTTATTGTCGAGATTTTGTTATGTTCTGGCAAGGTCCGAAGTGACATGAAAAACCGAAGGGAACACCATTGCTGCGACCTAATCAAGAGAGCTGCTGACTGCTGCTTGTTTAATGAGGCGTCAATATCGGGCAAATCAAATCAAATTCTTTTTGAAAACTAACCGTAAACAAAAGCATGAATATATTATCAAAAACGAATGTGGAAAGTGGATTTCAACATGACTTGATATATAGTATGACCCAGTGGTCGGTAGTATTTTACATATATGATCCCTTGGTGGGGTGTAAATCGGTTACAGTATTTCGTCTTCCGAAAATTAGCTTAAAATCCACATTATACCAATATAAATTAATCTGACCCTAGTGAATAAACCTCCCAGTACAGCACAGCACGCACCTAGCTGCTGGTCAAGGTTAACACTGCTGTCGGACATTGTTCCACAATGTAAATATGAGAACGTACCACTCTCTGCCTCCCCCTCACCCTCTGGCCCACATCTTGGCGATGTCAAATTTGAACCTCCAGAGAGGTAACTCTAATTATAGCTTTAAATATCCATACGTAATAGCAGCGAGGGCAGCTCTTATTGTTCGTTTCTCTTTATTCAGATTCAAGTGAACTGAAATTGTGTTCTAACCCTCGTGCATAATTATGTATCCTCTGCGATGGGAGCCATCGCATTGCAAACATATTACGTGTCTTGGTAAACATCGGCCGGGTGCTTTAGGTTATGTTCGGCTGAGGGTTATGGCAGTGACAAGTATAAATAAAAAAATAAATAAACCAACAAAAAAGACAAAAGTCAAATTGCTAATTAAAAGCGGGGAAACTAATTACGAATGCATGACTCCGGTTGCACTTACTTGGGGTGGTGCGAGGCCTGATGATGTCAACGCCGCCCTTGGCGCCAATCTTTAATGGACCACGATTCGGATCCGGTGTATATCGCGAGTCCAGTGAACCGCCATTGTTATGCTTTTGACCTAGGGCCGAGCCCATGTTGCCGCTGCCGCTACTGTTAATGTGAGTCTGGCCGAAAGTGTAGTCAGATTTTTTATAGCCGCCTGTGGGATAGGCCAATGCCATTTCCGGATCCTGACGTTTGTTGCAGCATTGGTTGCCCATGACGATGATGACGACGACGACGACCACGACCACGACGATGACGATTGTTGATTTTAATTGATGATAATGATGATGATGTGTATGTGGGTTGCTGCTGCTTATGGCTGAGTCTGTCTGATTCTGATGTTTCTATAGTTGCAGTTGCAATTGTCGCTGCTTCTGCTGTTGCAAATTTGGCATTTTATGGGTAGTAAATTTTGACTTAAATAGTAATTAAAACGATTGTTGATTCAGCAAAGTTAATGGGTTATGGTTTAAACTATCAGTCAAGTTGGTTGGAGGGCATTTGCCTTGTTCTCTTTGTTTCTTTTTTTTTAGATTTGTTGCAAAAAGTGCATTTTGTTGTTTGTTTTCATGTATCAAAAAAAAGGGGACTAGTGTTGAGCTGCCTCCTAGCACTAGCGTCTCCTGTTACGGTTGCCTGATTATCCTCTTATGGTTAGTTAGCCTGTCCTCCTTGTGCCAGCAACTGCAGACAGCCTTTAAGTGTGTACATTGCTGTTTAACTTTGTTGTCACCTGCAAACAAAAAGAAAAGACAAAACAGAGCATAAGTCAACATAAATTGCCACAAATTAGTTATTCTTAATAAGTATTCATTAAAATGACATTCCTATCCAGGCCCAAGCTTCATCAAAGAAGGAGGAGGACGACGAGAATAACAATTTCAACTTTCGCTCGACTTGCCGACCTCTCTCTCTCTCTCTCTTTGGGTATACAAGTCAGTGACCTATGTTCATTCAGGCGACGGCGGTGGCAGTCACAGAGAGAAAACATTTTCAATTCTCCTGCTGCTGCTATTGCTGCATTTTGCCTGGCTAAAATTTTTTTGGCACATCATTTCACTTGACTTGGCAGACCAGTGTATAAGGCTTATAGAGAATAGCAGGACAGAAAATGGAAAACCAAAATGAAGGCCAAAGGAAAAAATGTGAAGCAAAATTATTCGTTAAACATAAATAAATGAACTAAAATGCTTCTAACGATATTTTTACTTTTAACCATTAATTAAACACTAAGATGTTATTAGACGAATTTCAGGGTACGATATATTAAACACAAGGAAGAAAATTTAAAAAGATTAGGCCTACTAATGCACAAATTATAGTCGGCATTAGGAAGACATTAATGCACAGATAGTAAGAGATAAGAGTATTCAATTTATTTATCAAAATGCAACATTGCGATGCAGCAGTCCTCCAACAAACAAGAGCTAAAACAATTGCAGACGATCGGCAAACCGACATCGACCGACAACGACGACCTCAACTCATATAACAATGGTAATAATAGTCGAAAGAAGAAGTTTGACAAGCTGCCAGCTGGCCACATTGACATATATTGACTCAAGGCCTGGCAGGCATCTGTTTATTGTACAATTGGATAATTATGGATGGAGTAAACCGAATCGAACAGGAGAGACTCCCAACCAGGTTAGGCTAAGAAATGCCTAGTCACCCTATACGTTTGTTGATAACCACTTTTCAATTTTAATTGTTATTGTTAAACATTTGTTGTGTTTCTCTCTCTCTGTATTTCAATGTGTGCACAGCTGGCATGAAATTGTCTACATTAGGATGTATTTTGCGGCATTAGTTTAATGTCCTGCCGGCACACTGTTTGCTTGTGGGTATCAGGAGTTGAGCATGCAAATGATTTAATGATAAACATCTTACATGATACCTTTACTAACATAAACAGAAAGCCCAAGAAAAGGAAGAGAGAAATAAACGATCTATCGACTACCAAATACCAAATAAGTTCAGCATCATGAATTGCTTTAGGCGTCATTATGTTACCTGCAATCCTGGACCCATTATCAAATTGAATTTTAAAGTTCGAGCGAGCGTCAAGCAGCATTTCACTAGTCGAGATAAAAACGAGAACTAAAACTACTTTGACTGCAAGGACAATGACATTTCCAATCTCCGATGGCGAGACATCGCTGGCGTACGTACACCGTGACCAGTCAGTTGCTCGTCCTTTACGTAAACCTAACGTATTGCACTTTAAAACAACAACGATAGCAATAAAAATAAACTTTGATCTCTCTCTCTCTCTCTTTTCCTCCATGTCGGTGTGTTCACGGGTTCATAAAAGTCAAAATTTTATTTTGCCAAAGAGAGTTCATGAACCCCCACAAAGAGCAGCCACCACAACAATAACAAGAAACTCAACCAATTTTAAGTGAGGGGAGGCGCAGAATAAAAGGTAGGGAGAGGTCAACGACAAGTGGACAATGGACCGCCGACGAGTCTGTGACTTGAACTGCGCGACAGAGATGTCAATGAATTGTATGCGAAAATTTCAACTCATTTGGCATGACCAAGTTTCTACTAGGACACTCTTTTTTCTTCTCGATTCCGTTTAGCTCCGTCACAATCCCCACACCAATTCGCCAACAAACAACAAGGGTGTCACTTTCATTCCAGCAACACCGATTTATTGGACCATCACACACAAAAGACAAACCGAATGTAAAGCTAAATTTTAAATTTACAGCAGGAGCAGAAAGTTAAAACCATAAACATGAATATTTCATTCAGTAGAATTGTCTTCCCCTTTGGTATCCGCTCTTACTTTCTCTCTATCTCTCTCTCTTGGCCCACATGTATGTATGTATGTATTTTTCTAGTTTACTTTTAAGGGCAAAGAGCAAATACATACACTGAGAAAATGTGTATGTCATAATTGTAAGACTAATCAACACTTTTTCGCTCCTCCAGTGGGCTTTGTTCTCAGTGCATTGAGGATATGTGTAAATGGATTGCTGCTGGTTGCTGCTAGAGTACGCTGTTGAAGTTGACAAAACCAAATGAATACCTAATTGTGTGTATTGTGCGATGGATGCAAGGGAAAAGCTATTTATTCATGACCACAAGATGAATATGAAATGCAAGATGCTGATCAGTAATCAGCAAGACTAAAACTAATTAGAACTTGGTCTAATAAATTTGATTTGTGTCAACTAACTAGCTTTAAGTACATTTTTACAATTCTCTAGATTTATGAAATTTCTATGCAAATTTCTTGGTGGTTGTTTTGGGGTTGAAGTTCGGTTGAAGCGTTGGCATGCCACCCCGCATGTCATTGTCAAATCCTTAAGTACATCATCAAGGCTTAAACTGTAAATGCCTTTATACCATCATTTCCTGATGTGACAGCACAAACCACAGCGCAAAATGAAACCGATATGCAAATGTAGACCAACCCTCGACCTCCAAAAAATAGCCGACCAAACGCTTACAGTTTTTATTGCCACCTAGTATTGTCAATAGACCTCATTGTTGCTACTTAAAAAGTCAAATTCTCCCTGTTTGTACCTGTGTCTGTGACGTAGTCCATTTGTCAGGTGAAAGCCGGCATTTTCTCCCTTCACGTCTTATATGTATGCATGTTATGTTATTACAGTCGTTCACCTTAGAACGTCACGTACTATCGATTAATCCCCACTATCCTGTCCTGCCAACTCGTTGTATAAAGTTCTAATAATTCTCCTCGTCAATTGACATTGACTGACAAGGATACAAAGAGAGTGCCGGCGGGCGAAACATGACTTTAATGTTTGGACCAATAAACAAAAGTATTTGAACATGCATTTATTGCCAACATAATATATTAATTATATATCAATAAACATTTCTCTTTTTTAATTTTTTGATTTTTGCATTTTACACAAATCATTATTCATTTAAAACAGAAAGGAAAACACCAAATTCGATATACCTTACTAGTATATCAACTATTTTTCAACTAATCTCAAAAGTAATGCAAATAACCCAATGCTGCTATTTTATAAGGCACAAAAATTATATGAAATTAATCCATTTCTCTATTTTGGTCCAGGGTATGTTCCAATGTCAATTTTAAAAGTTTGCATTTTTTATGTTCAAACTAAATTTTGCTAATATTGAAACGGAACATTTTAGCATAATTTAAAATATTAATAATACAATTGATGATTGATGATATGTGTCTATATAAAGAATACTTTATAATTTAACAAGATGCGAGGCTAACTTTGAGTAGTTTTGTTTTCCTGTCGCATAGACTTATAAACTTACAAATAATTCCATACAGAATAACAGACTTTTGGATCTAACCCTCAATTTTTGACTAATTATATGGTGCGATAGGTCAACAGTGAAGATAAGATATTTAATAAGTTAATGCAGTTGAAAAACGAAATGAATTTTTATCCATTGGTGAATTGGCTCAGCTGGTAAAGGTTTGGGTCCATTGTAGCAAGCCAAATTTAATCGACAAGCCACGCTAGGAACATTAAAATGATTGCCAATGGGAGGAATGCCATTAAACAAATGGACTAAAAGCAATAATCATAACAAGCTACCAACTCCGAATCCAGTTCTAGGCTATCCCCCTTAAAATATTGTACGTACGACCGACCTTAAGGCCGATTTCAGTCTGTGTGTGTGTCAGAGAGAGGGGAATGACAAGTTCGAACATATGACAAAATCAATCAGATGGTGTGGTGATCCAGGCCTTGCCTGTTGGCACCAGGCAATATTCATATGGAGATTGCAATTATTTATACTAAGGGCTTTGTCGAAGGCGGAGCTGGGGCCAGAGGTAGTAGATACAATTAAAAAATAGTCACGTTTTTCACAACAATAAAAAGCTAAGGTACCCACAACAAACAATGACAAAAAGCATACAAAAAATTTTAATTTTTTGTCGTCTTTTTAAACAGCGCGCGATAAAATCGTAGACATACAAAAGTAATTGTCGAACTTTCAGCCGTTGTAAGCCTTTAGAACAGTCAAGTTTACACTGTGAGAAACATGATCTTATGACCTTAGTAATTCAAATTACGCAGAAACAAAATTTACATTTTTAAATCAGGTTTCTTGTGAATAAGAATTTTTGTTTAACTCTTAATTATATTGAAATAGAGAGAGAGAGAGGGGAAGGAAAAGCATTGATTGATTGATGGATCGGAGAAATTGATCATTAAATGTTTCCTATCAGTAATTAATTTCTTTTTCAATTAGTCGCTTATCGCCCTAACTTGACTATTTTTTTGTCAATCGAAGCAATCTAAATTGGTGATGGCATTATCCTTCAAATCTGGGTCGAAGACCGAATGGCTATTCCCAAAGGCGCCTCTATTACATATACTTGTCGTTGAAAGAGTGGGAACTAGTAGGAAGGTCGGTCACTAGTCGCAGCAGCTATACTCCATAGCCAAAGGAATGCAGACACATCAGTAGTAGAACGTGACTAACTAAAACTGGGTGGTTGAATGTTGTTTAAGGGGCGTGTTGCTTATAACGCACAATTTGACGCATTTCTTCAACTTTGTGCTGAACGTGTGAATTTTTTTTATATCTCTATGTATATAGAAATTACAAAAAAAAAAAAAAAAAGGTGCGAGTTTTGGAGTCTGAGATGAGGAGGAAGGACTAGCATGAATGGAATTGCTGCGTGCTCAGGGCCTATAACACTTGTGGGGTTGTTGCTGGGTCTGGTCTGTCAACCATTGAGAGGAAATAACAGTATAAAGGGTAGACGACATGTTGGCAGAAGCAGAGGAGCATGATATCATTACTTTAATGGCTTGTCTGTCTGGCCTTCGGCATATTTTACTTTACTCTAATGCAATGCCTTTCATGTATGCACTGCATGGAAAAATTGTCATGCTTATTTGAGTAAAATTATTTAAAAATTAGCTAAAATAAACAATCGTCCGCAACATCAAACGGCAATTGTAGGGACACAAAGAGAAGCATGTCAAAGACAGCGAGTATAGTGGGTGGCATGGCAAACACAAAAAAATTAACCCAGAAATCTAATTACCGTGCGAATCAGCTCAGAATGGCAACAACAAACAATGACGAGGACGAATTAAAGGATATGAACGAGGATGTGGAAGAGAAACCGAGTTGCGTGCCAACACCAGGACGGCAACGAAAAAACTCTACATGAACAAAGAAAACACAAAGGGAAACCGGCAAAAAAGGAAAAGGGGGCGTTGAGGTGTTTCAACAAAGGACGATGACGAAATCGAGAGCCGCCAGAAAAGGCTCCCACTGCCACAGAGCTAGCCGCATGCGACAGATGACGTACATTGGGCGAGTGAACTGGAGAGAAATAATAAGATTCAGCAAATTTTCACAGCTTGAAGAAAACGTACTAATAATTAAAAAAAAAATTGCAATTCAACTCCCTGATTATAAAAAATGTAGCGTGTAGAGAGACTTAAACATAACCTGCCAATTGCCAAATCAAGTCCACTCCATCGTCCCTTCGTCTTTGACGAGATGGGGGGCGTATAATTCGCAACTGCAATTGTTGGCACTCTTTGGCAAACTGCCATAATTTTCGTCAACATAATAGTATATGTAGAAAACCAGCCAACACATTGGGAAAGTCAATTCCAGCTTAAACAGTATGCAAAAGAACACAACTTTTAAGGTTAAAGTTGAATTGTTAAAAGTACATTTTCCACTGCCGGCAGCTGATATTGGTTGGGATTACATGGTAGAAATGATGCCATCGACCGTGGCGCCACAAAGACGCACGACGACAAGAATCACACGAAACTCCCTATGTGTGGAGTGGCAACGTTTACACGCTTTTCGCCTTGACTTCGACTAAACAGCCGCTAGTGACCACTTAAGACGATGATGACGATGATGATGACGACGACAACAACAACGGCATTATCGCTTACATCGTAATAGTAGTGCCAATGACGCCCAGTTAACATTCAATGTTGCACGCACAACATTGGTTACTTGGAGTAGAGTAAGCGCAATGAAGTGG
This sequence comes from Drosophila willistoni, assembly GCF_018902025.1. NCBI lineage: Eukaryota > Metazoa > Arthropoda > Insecta > Diptera > Drosophilidae > Drosophila > Drosophila willistoni. Next base: position 741,476 of record NW_025814057.1, read on the forward strand.
AACAGTAGTAGGCTCAAAGAAACAGCTTGAATGAGTATTTACCTTCATTGAAGTCCGATAAAATCCTTATTTCATTTTTTTTTTCTATGAACTGCTTTCAATGGCTATTTATAGAACATCGAGTAGGTGACTTTGAAGATATGTTTCAAAATTTGAATTGGGTAAAGATTGTCGTTGACGCAGCTATTTGCAACAGACTGCAACAATTATTCAAAACAGTGAAACCAGAAACACATGGAAAACCTTTTTCATTTCCCCTGACAGCGGCATTGCATTGGGAGTCAGTTCACAACGTTTTTTATACCACATACACAGCAGACACACCACACCAATTGGGTCTGGGTTCCATCAGCTGATAAGCTATTAAGTCCTCTCGGGTTTCATTCCAGTTATCTTCATGTGGCAAAGGCAGCTTATCAAGGTAGGCGAGGCAGGGCGAGGGGGAAACCATCGGAAAGTCATTAGGTGACCCCAAAACCCAAAATGAAATAAATGTACAAATCGATTTCGATCTAGTGGAGTGGAGGAGTGTATGTATGTAGTTGAGCTGGACAACACCAATATGAGATTGTGAAAGAGAAGTGGTCTTATCACACACACATACACATGCAGAGAAAGAGGGGGAGGGAGAACAACTTTAACTTTGTTTGTAACGTTTCATCCTTAGTTGGGTTAACTTTTAGACCTACCGGCGATTTCTTACGTGAAACAAAAAACGAAGTATGCTCCTATTTCATATGATTACGACAACGCCTGCTGCAATTGCCACCACTGTTGCCCCTTCTGCTACTGCTGGTGCTGGTGCTGGTGCCACTGCTGATTCACGCCATGTGGCCTTAGTGGAAGAGTAGCAGCCCCTCATCTGGCATGGAAAACAACAACAACAAATGACATGCTCCACATTCGTGTGGCATTTCTTATTCTTGTCACCTCCGGCTAAGCACAGTGGGCCAAAAATGCCCTAAGATTATAGAGACCGATTATTTTAGTTAGAGTAGGAATTCAAGGGGACATTTAAAAACGATAATCTTGGCGATTTAAACAACAAAATTTATTAATTATATTAAGTCAATATTGCGGAGAAAATGATTATCCACGAGATTGCTCAGTTTGGCTCGGACCATTTATTTTGACCCACTAAAAAGTGGTTATCCTTTGCGAATTGGCTTTGTTCTTTCCTGTGCTTCTTGTTGGGATTGTCGAGAGAGGGGCGACAACAACACCAACCAAGTATAATTTTAAAACGATGCCGAACGGAAAAAGGCACGACAACGTGTGCAACAAATGAGGCTGCAAAGTCCTTTGCAGTTTTTGGCGCAGTGACGACGACCCCAAAAGCAAATTGGAGCAAAAGGGCAGCAACCAACACGAACAGATACAGAAAGAGTAAGGGGGAAGAAGTAAGTGCGATAATTGTATTCACAAAGAACAAATGCCATTAGGGCTAACTAATTGAATAATCAGAAGCTATAGTTTCTTAATATGTCGATAAAACATTCAAAATTCGTATTATTCTTTCTATGAATTCCAATGAAATATCTAAATCGAAAATGTGCGCTTGTATAGGAGAAGGAAATTCTGTTCAATCAACACCTATGACAAACTTATTTAAACAGACTTTGAACTAAAAAACAAAAAACAAAACAGTCAGCCAGACAGCATTCCAAACGGAAATTTTAACAACATCCGACTGAAGTATTTAATTTCCTTCTTACGGCGCAATGCAGTTGCGATGAGGTTTTGCAGAGGTTTTAGTAGCTGCTGGTATATACTGACGACGACTGATGTTACAATGCGACCTATGCGGATACACAAAATATGTATACGGTTGGGGCAAGGAAGGCAGAGTAGGGGGTGTCAGATAGCAGACATTGACAGAAGGAGTCACCCAAGGCAGGTAACATAACATAAACAGAAACAGTCACAAGGCTTGGCAACGGAACACACACTCACACTCAGAGAGATACATACATTTACACACCCACACATAGGAATATGTCTCACGTAGCTATATCCTGTGACCAATCCAAAAACAAAAAACCACCACCACCACGAGATCCTCCTGCTCCTCAAACTCTTGGCTCGGCTCCACCAGCTATGTATACCACAAAATTATGAATGAAACAAAAGATAAGAAGGAAATGGAAGCAGAAACACACAAAAAGGAATAAAAAAGTAAAGCCATGGGAAAGTCGGGGCATTTTATATACTCTTGCTCTTCTCAGAGGATCTAATATGATATAGTATATAATTTCTGATTCTGACTAAGCTATATTATCAGTTGAAGCCTTTTTGAGACAAATAATTTCTGTAATTTTTGGTTTTGCCTTTGATGTTTTCACTTGCATCTCATTAGCAGCATCGACAAAAGGCAAACTTAAACACAAAGTTATGAAGCTCTCATTAAGACAAAGGATATGCCAGGGTAAGCAGAAAGGCAGGCAGGCAGCAGCTGGTTGGAGGCTGATAGAATAAATTCATGCTACACAACACAGGCAGTCGGTAGGTGGCAGTTGGCAGTCGGAATCTTCTCTCGCATCATCTTTGCCATCCGCTACGGCATTTATTTTTGTTTTTGCTAAACAACTTCAAATGCAGGCAACGTCAGAGAGTTAACCGTTTTAAAAAGATTAAAAATTTGCGCAGTGTAGTACTTGGAGCCGATCTCAGCATACCCTGCTGAAAGTTACAGCTTCTATTATACACATACATTTTGACAATCTTACCAAGCCCCTGCAATCTTCTATTCATAAAAGAGTACACACACATTTTATGTGGAACAAAAAAAAGGGATTGCACAAGAGAAAAGAAACTGTAAGCCCTGGCGAACAGGATGCAATCTGAGGGCATAAAACTTTTTAGCACTTTTATTGCTGTTGTTGTTGTCAGAAGAAAATGATGGGCAACACTCAGACAGAAACAAATTGTCAGGTTGTTGACGATTCGCACTCTCTTTCTTTGGTAGCTGCTGTTGCAACAATTCTTGGAAATATAAAGCCATATGTCTCTCTGTGTGTGTGTGTGTGTGTGTGTGTGTATATATGTGCCCTAACATCAAATATATTCCCCATCTGCACTCTCCTCCAACAGCCACTTGAAGAAAATTAAACTACTCATTTAAGTTGTGATTACCCATTACCTCATTTCAAGTGTGGCAAGACTCAAAGTGCGCTTATCAACACCAGCGGCCCCTGAAAGCGATGGATGGTATGGGAGAGAAGCAGAAGTAGGATGCGAAGAATAGCTACCCTCATATAGGCTACAGAAATTGCAATGGGAACGGAAGAAGAGGCTGTTAATGCCACCGAGGTGCAAGTTTAAACAAATATTTTATAGAGCATGCCTCCTTGTCGATTTAACATAGCAAGGGAAGAGCTGCAAGAGCAAGCGGGAGATGGATGATCAAGGATGGAGGGTGGAAGTGAGTTGGGGTGATTGGCTTGACATAGTTTTAGACGAACGCTTAACGTTGAGTTATCTAAAACACAAACACAACAAAGCAAGCTAAGGTGAGTCGAGGAGTAGCGAGGCGAGGACACCAACCAACCAGCGCGCACCTCTCGGCAGGTAGTACGCAGATTTATGCAACAGCTTGTTGGGGCGAAGCACTTTCTGGGTCAAACACTGAGAAAAATTTGTATCACAGGCATGAAAAGTTTTAGGGCACTTTACAACACAATCTCAGTTCAATCGATGCTAGTTTTTGAAAACTCACTTCATAGATTTTTAGATCTAGTTAATCTCATGAATCCCCACCCAGTCAATCAGTTTCCACAAAATTTTTGTTTTCAGTGTTGTGTGTTTCCAGTGTATTTATAATGTTATAAACTTAAGGCTATTAAAATTAAGACTGTGCGTGTGAGTTATGCTGGGTGTATGTGTGTGTGTACTTGCCACTCAAAAAAATAGCAGCGCAAAATTGCATTCTGTACCACACCCAAAAGCACAGAGCCTGTGCGCCTCTATGAGATGCTCATGATGATATGGAGGAAATGAGTTTGTGGGAGGAACTGGAACTAGGGAATAAAAAGAGGGTACGCGGGGGCGGCGCGTGATGCTTCTGGTACTTCCCTTTTGGCCGCGTTGCAATTTCATGAAATTTTTAACGTAGCCAAAGCCGGGCAACGTCTGTTGCACTTATGTGCAGTTATTTTATGCATGAAACCAAATAACGGCAACATGCCTGCCATTTTTGGGGCTTCCTTGCACCTCCCATTCCCCACATCCCAAACCATTGCCACCGACTCACGGCATTTGGTTCCACCCCATAGGAGCCAAGAAGGCTCCATTACTTCATTAATATGAGCAGAAGTTTTGCATTGATGCAGAGAAAGAGAGAGGGGACAAATGTTTGCTTTAAATTTATGTATATGAAGAAAAATATAACCCGCAAAATAATTCAACATGCATGCAGCGGTCGGGTGATCGGTAGGGCGCTTAACCTTCTCACCTTACGCTGACCCGCCTATGTAATTAGTCTTAGGGAAAACTGAGACTGAGACCTCAGACATGTGAAGGGTTCGGTCTTGAAGGGTTGTTGGTTGCTAATGCTGCAACTTTGATACTTGTCGTTGTTGTTGCAGTGGCCCCCAACGCTGTTCTCTCCCCCCATCACTGATTTCATCCCAAGGCGAATAAGTGGGCAAAAGAACAATAGATGGACGGGGCAGGGATTTTAAACACGTTTTAACACTGTAAACGAACAAATATGAATTTCCAAGGGGCAACGCATGACTGACTTCCCCGATTCTAGGTAATATCAAAATTCAAAGGCGGAATCAAGATGCTTTGCGTGACTAAACAAAACGACAGAAAATTAACAAACAAAAAAAATAGTTTACACACATACCTTTTGCAAAGCTTGGTTGGAGAATTGTCCTACGATCTTTTTCTATATTCATATCAAACCATATTGTTAATTTCAAGCATAAATCAAGGTTATATAGATTGTTTGGGTAAAGATCCCTGATCGATCCAATATAAACTAATTCAAATAATGCTGATCGTCAGACTTCCTGATTTATTTCAAATGTTTGGTTAGGTTTTAAACAACGACACAAAATTATTAGACGGCCGTTCTCGTATTTTTTTTATGCAAATACTACAAAGGGGGTGTTGAGATGGAATTCAATGGAAACCAAATTTGTAGACCTAAAAAACACTTTTTATATTGGTAGAGAGCTAGCGGGTAGGCAAAGCAAGAGAGTAGGCTCCAACAAATCGAGCAAAGACAACATAAAAAGCTATCAAAAACTAGGCCTAACTCAACTGACAGAGTTTTAAAATGATTTACGTGCTCGAAGGGGACTGAAACTGGTAACTACTAACTGGCAACTGGCCGACCGAAAAACTCGTTTTCGTTTTTTTAAGAATTGGAGCACCAGAGGCACAAGTAGCAGCAGCAGCAGCAGCACTTTAGCTTGTTCGAGTGGCCAACGACAAATGGAGGGAAAAGCAATTTTTCGTGTGGCAAAGAGATAAAGTTAGTCAACTGACAGCAGATGTAGAACAAGTTCAAAAACGCTCGCGGGCGACCGTACAAGAATCACAGGGTCAGCAGAATGAGAATATACGTGAATCGGCAAAAACATAAAATTCAAACTACTATTACTATATTTCATGAACCATCATAGTTTTCACTAGGACTATTTTGGTGTATATCTAATCCGTATATGAATTAAACTTAAGACCTGCCCTCAACACTTAGTTGATATTTGATCATTAACTCAAAATGTTGCATACAGGTTGGGATATTGACGACAATTTGCCCTGGGAAATTTGCAAAACTTATCATAGGCTAGAACAAATTACAATTCACGTTTATTGGCTACATTTGAAATTGTTTTTTTTTTTATGCCTCAACTCAATTTGAGCTTTGCGAATTTCCATTCTTCGAATGGGTTTCCTAAACATTTTTCAATTGGGGTTGCGTTCCCTGATAGCCCCTTCTAAACGTTTTTTAGGGTGTTCCAATAACCTTGGTAATATTAGAAAATTGGTCTCTCTTACCCTTTTGTGTTCAACTGTAGTCAACTTTTGGATGGACGTTGAGAAGTTTTCTGAAATGACAGAGAAATTGAGAGAGATGGTCAGGTATGAGGATAGGGATGATTATAGCAATACTATGTAAATTTTCCTATATATATGTATATTAAGTGAGGTGGTATTATAGCTAGGCGTCATATCCGCATTAGTCTTATCAGCATTCACTTTGTCTGAATGCAAACAAAAGCGTTCAAAAAAATAATATTTAGGTATATATGTATATGAACATATAGAAAAAGGAAACACTGACAGCGGCGACGCGGTGCAAATATTGATTTTTATGTGTGTACATACACATTTCTGGTATTTTTATTACTACGAGGCAGCAACTTCATTCCTATGTACGGACGAATGTGTGTAAAAACAAAACTGAAGAGAAAGAAGGAAAACAAATAGCCCAAAGAGAGGGGAAATGGGCAGAGACTCAGATTCAGCTTCAGATATTCCTCTAGTTCCCCCTCAGACCAAGACTCAGGCCATGAGACAAGCGGCTAGGCTTAAAATATTTCCAACACGTTAAAGCAATTGCAAAACGACTCTGCGCTGATGATGACGGCGACGACAACAAAGACGCGTTAAAATCATGAAACACCGAAACCAAAACAAAAAAAATCACATTTGGGCTCGAACTGTCAGTTCGCTCGTCCTTCTCGCTTGGTTAAAAATGTTAACGTGACCTGTTTTCCAAGTCAAAAGGAAGTAAAGGAGGTAACACAAACGTCTTGAAGTAGGATGCTCGCCCTCGGGCAGAGCAGAAAGCAGGGCCAACCCTACTCATACATTATGCCATGTCTACCTAACGCTATTTATACCCCAAGTCCACTGACCCAAGTTGTTCGTACGTTTGTTATTGAGGAGAAGAAGCAGATGTATCACTTTCAGTTTTTACTAGTCAGCTGGCTAGGGTCACTCTCTCTTACACACACACACACACACACACACACACTCACTCTCTCTCCCTCTCTCTCTCTCGTTCTCTCATTATTTCCTATCTCATCTGCTAGTGTGTACGCCCCTAATAAAAAACCGTAACCATTTTTTGAGCATATTGTAGTTTGTTTATTTTAGATCAAGCACTTGAGATAACAGCAGCACTCGAAAAACTAAACTGGGCGTCAGATGTAAAGAAAAAGCGACAAAAAAATGCTGTACATTTTTCGTTATCGATTAATTTTTTAATTTCGAATCTAGAGTGAACAATACCTACATAGGAGATAAATAATAATTTACCACTACTAAACTTTTCATAGCCAAGACCGATTTCACTCCCGAAAATAATCGATCTGACACTGATCCTGGCGGAAGCAATTGTGGCGAATATGGAAAGCTTCCTTAGTGGAGCGATAAACATGTTGAGTTGAATTTGTTTACTGCAGTGAAATCTGGTACATTTTGCCATGAGATTTCTACCCAGAGAATAAACCGCAGTAGAAACTGTAGTTTTATTGATATGAGTTTGGGGATTACGCAACGACTGCCACCATTTGCCAAGCGGTTTCTCAATGTTCGATCCTGTTTGCAAAGAATTCAATGCAATAACTCCCCAGACAAACGCCAAGCGGAACCCCCTCTGCAAGGGTATAAAACTTCAATTTATGTGCCAGAGTGACAACAAGAACAACATTATCGGCAACAACTGTGCAACATGCAACAACTTGATTTGATTTTTACATTTCGGCAGGTTCTATTTTATTTGGCAATGTAAATGTGGCAAGAAGTGAAAAGACTGTTTAAAATTGAAATTACAATTCATTTTATATATAAGCCGTTGTAATTGCGTTCAACGTGAAAGTGTTTGCAACTACGAGCCAATCGAATGAGATTTATGGAGACTCTCTTAAAAGTATTAGCGCTTTAATTGCAACTACAAACATAGATATGTAAGTTCTGCAAAGTGGGCAACTAAATGCGATTTGTATTGATTTGGAAATCTGTGTCAAATTGATCATAGCAACAACAACGAAAAAGATAAACAAAGAACGAAGCAAGAAGAATATATAAAACTTTGCTGCGCACATATAAATTAATCAGCAAAGTGCAGCATTTGGGGAACATTCAACTTCAGTTCCCATCCACTAGACACAATTGCAACTGCAAAGCACTTGAGACGCGTGCACAATGGCAGGAAGGGGGAGAGGAGGCGATGGCGATGGCAGAAAGAGATAGCAAGGACAAGTAGACATCCGACGAATTTCGCTCTCGGCGCAATCACAGCGTGACATTTAGTCATTTCAATAATAATTTTTCCAGCTTGGTCTACATAAATTGCAATCTGGAAATCACCCTGAAAACTAATTTAAAAACAAACTAAGAAAACACAATCCCCTTCTCCGTTATTCAGAATGTCGTCTTCAAGCTTCAATCCATACAGTGCACATTACTCACGAAACATACGTGTAAATAACATTGCGCAAGCAATTTGATAAGTAATCAACATTTTTTGAAACCGCGTGGATATAGCCGGCACACTGCATTGGCATTTCCTCCGAAAGACCTCTTAGAAAAGTAAAGTCTCTTGAGGGATAAATAGTCTTGAGAGATTTTTTGTCAAAAGACAGACAGACAGACATTTAAAAACGAGATAAAGAAAAAGTTTTTGAAGGGATACCAAAGTCACAGAATTGTAGATTTGTCAATTTTGTTGCGTTTGGGAATATTGTAAGGGATGCTGATGCTGCCATAGAAATGGATTTAAGCCAGTCCCGATACAACAAACGACGAAAAATTCACACCTTGTACAAGGCGTTCTAGGACGAGTTCAATGCACGGATATTTCATTTCAATATTAGCTTTTTATCGGAGGTGTACGAGGAGCTGCACGAGGAGGGGAGAGTTGAAGAAAATAAGTCGATTTTGTTTCAAAATCCAATATTAAGCGCAACAGTATTTGTACATATTTGGGAAATGCTATTTTACTTTGCCTCCATCTCTGCCACTGTCTTTTAAGTTACAACTAAACAAAGTTGGCTCTTTTTTGACGACAGTTTGTTGTCTGCAACTTTGCGACTGAGTTTGGGTTTAGAGTTTATTAGTTTTTGCCACGCTTTCTGCCATCTATTTTTGGTTTTGGTTGGTAAGAAAAAGGCTAAAGAGATGAAAAAGCAAAGAGGGAGAGAACCGTAGAGTTTTTCGCTTAATAAACTTTTATTGTCTTGATCCTTGTAATTAAAAAGTTTTCATTAGGGCACATTGTCCTCACAAAAAATAAACAGAAACAAAACAAAAGGAACAATATTTTTGTGTTACTTTTTCCCTATCCCTTCAATTTATAACGGCAAGTAAAAAAGGATAACATAAAGCTCGATTAATGCTGTTTTTGTCATCATGTTGATCAAGAATATCTATTATATCTGTGTACTCACTCATGACCAAAATGAATCTACCGTTTTGCATGGATATACAAAACCTAGGGCGTCGTCTTACTTCCCTAAAGTCATTTAAGCTGGCTGAACGGATTGATGAATGGGTGGATAAAGGGTTAAGAAGAAGGCATCCATGGAATTTGTGGTTAAAGATCCTTAAAAGATTAATATATATATAATATATATGTATGTATATCTAAATATTCTGTAAAATAGTTAAACTTAATAAATTAATTATTGTTCAATGTTCCTTTGCAAACGGCATTTTAGGAAAATGCAATTGGAATGCAATGCAAAACATGCCTCGCAAAACTGCCCCCCTCCCACGACCAAGGTAAAAGTTTCCCACCTGACAATGAATGAGCAACAATTTTGCCGTTCCAGAAAAAATTAAACAAAGTAAAATCCTCCTGTGGTTTATGAAAATCGATAAAATCGAAAACTAGCCAGCACCAACAACCACCGAAAAAGAAAAGCGAGCGGCAGGCAACTCCGTACTCTAAGACCGGAAATGTGTGTGCCCGTTCGTGCCCGAAAGTCCTCCTCGTTGTCGTCGCCATTCTCGTGATTTCGGCATAGGTCCTTCAATGTAAGTTATGCTAGAAAATGGCAATGGCAAAGCCAACGCAAAAGCTTAAGACGGAATGGTGAAAATTGGAACTACCCAGTGAATGTTGCTTTGTTTTTGTTTTTACCATTCGATATGAATTAAAAGTTCCGCCTTATGGTTTATGGCCTTCACCTTTGCAACGCAGTGCCCATCAGTAACATCAAATTAAATAAAACGGGGTACACCCCCCGTTTTTTTTTTTTTTTTTGAATATATATTTTTGACATTAAACGAATAATTTAACAAGTAACAAATCGAATGGTAAAGAGCGAAACAAGAAACTAATTTCAAAGCAATAATTACATTTTTCTTGAAAGCTTCTTCAATTCGCGGTAGAGGGGCCAATCATCCAATAGAAGGACTTCCAGATAGTCATTGTATGCACTCAGCAAATGGTACATGGAGCCCAAAACGGTCCATCTAAGAAGTCGATAGCTGCTGCATAGTTTGCCACTATTCAGAATCTCATGATCTTCAAGAGCACCCAGTACTTTCGTAAGCTCCAAAACGGATTTCATAATACGCTTGACATCTTCGTCCCAAACGACATAACGGTCATTCTTCCTTAATGAAATCACGCAAATCGAAACAATACCTTGTAGAGCGAAGCCCAAGGGTTCGGCGGAGATTAGTATGCGATTCAACTCTGCCAATGAATTGTTTTCGCCGGAGAATCGATGCCAGAAAGCATCGATTTTGACGTAAAGCCAATGCTGTTGTATCAGGTTAGCAAGTTTATCACGCAGTGCGATTAAATATATTTGAAAGAAATTTGGTTGAGGATCGGTAAGACTGCATTCGTCCTCGTTCCCAATGTCCTTCTGTCTGCATTGTGAACAAAGAGTTTCAGGACAAGGGCGTATTATTGAACGCATTTGTCGAGGATGAGTAAGCTCAGGAGAATCATGGCCCTCAGATTGATATTCACTCAAAAGAGTTGCCAATTCTATACGAAAATCATTCACCTTACCCATCACAATGTTGCGTAGGTCTCTCCAGGATCTACATCCAGTTATCTTATCGACGTTGAAGATTTGCTTAAACATTATTGGCTTATTTATGGTCGCACTGAATTCCATTGCTGCCTGCATTTGAAAGCCGTGTAGCACGCCACAGTCCAAGGCCATGAAGAGTGGCAATTTGCGACTATTTTCAATATCCTTAACGTCTTCATAATGCACGGGTAACATTACTCCGTAGCAAAACCACACTTTCAGGCGCTTCAGTAGCAGTTTGTGCATGGGAATATTCGCAGAATGTGGATAGAAGTTTTGCAACGACAGCGGCAACTTTTCTTGCCAAACCAAGCTATAAATGCACCTGGCAAGATGCAATTGGATCGAGATTGCCATGCCCAAACACCAAGAGTGATAAAGGAGATCGTGTCCTGGGTCACAAACGAACTGGCTAAAAACTGTTGCCGATATTAACGTTGTCTTCACAGCTTCCTTCAGGGATGAGCGCGAAATCTGGCGTAGTATGCGGACCAATACTGCCGAGCTTGCTATGGGCAACTTAAAGCCCTTAAAACTTGATGGAGCATATTGAGTAAAAAAATAACTCAAGCCGCACAAGTTGCCAAATGCCATCAAATAACCATCGGCATAGGTTATTTTCATCACCAGCTGCTCACTCCTCGTTAGCTGCTTCATTATGTAGCCTTTGTACATCCAAGTAGTGTAACAGCTGAGGGCCACGGTTATGCACATCAGGTAAAATTTGTGCAAGAAATTATGCTTGAATCGATCAAAGAGAACGTGATGACATTCCGGACGAATATTGTGCATTCGGCAAAGTAATAGTCCGTAGAGTCCAATTCCAATAAAGAGAGGAAGAATCAAAATCCAGGTGTAAATCGAAAAAAAAGTCCATTTGATAACGTAACAAAGCCAACTAATAGGACTCCCCTTCACGGGTAATATAACACATAAAAGGAAAACTGCCAATACGCCAAATTCCATACAGATGCAGTACAAGGTTGCACATAAAAAACGGTAGACCAACAACCTCCTGATTAAAAATGGCACCTCAACTAGATAGTCGGGCAAAAGACCTTTGTTTAACGTAAGCCACATTATTCGAATTGATTTAAATGAAGAGAGAAATTGAAAATAGTTGGAACACTTTCGGATTCTGTGAATCAACTAGAAATTCTGAGATGGAAAACAAAACAACTAAGTACTAAGGGCCAACTAGATGATGTTTTTAAAGTTTTTGTTTGTGTAGAGAGTTTGCGCGAGTTAGAGATTACCCGTTGCCCATTCTGACCTCTAACGTTTCCATGACTATGCAAGGGCTTTTCACTTGCTACTGTTGCTTCGCCCGCCACGCACTTTCCATCATTCTTATCAATAAAACGCTGCGGACCATGTGTGTACGTAAGTGGACGACAATCTACAACAACAACGACGACTTACAAAAGGCATACACAATTGAATTTTCGACTTTTTTCTTTTAGCAACTTTTCTTCTATTTACTCCGCCTCCGCCTTCGACTCCGCAACCATCTTCTTTTTGTAGCTCTCAGCGTAATTGTGCCGGTGCTTTTGCTATTCGTGAGTGAGTGTGTGTGTGTGTGTGTCCATATTGTGAACGCTTTGTGAAATTGAAAAGATCTTTCAATAACCTCGGTCCTCAGTTAAGCAGTTTCGCTATGGACATCTTACAACGAGGAGGAGAAGGAAGACGACAACCCAGCCCCAACCCATGCATAAAAGCTCAAAGGGTAGGGGAAGGGGAAAGGGGCAAGGGGCATAAGCATAATTGCCTAGTGCACTCAAATGAGAATTCCCTTTTGATTGCGCTTGCCCAATTAAAAAGTTAAGAAGAGAAAATAAAACACTTTTTGGTCTTTATCAGCGGTTGGCCACAAAGTAAAAAAAATGAACAAACAACACCCGTAATCGGGAACCATTTATACCCTATAACGTTTTCTACTATATACACACGTATATTTTTGACTGATCGTTTAGCTTTATCTAGCTTAGTTCTGGGAAGTTGAATATACCATTTTCATTCAATGTATTACAGGGTATTAACAAACAAAATGGGAAAGGAGACTAAAATGAATGGCTGACTTCGTGGGTGGGTAAAAAGATAAGCTACAACAAAAATAGCAGAGAATAATTTTGTGGCTTGAACTTCAAACGGGATTTTTGGGGATTTGGGATAATAAACACAGAGCGAAAGATAAATAAATACGGCAACAAAAAATAGAAGGAAAATGAAGAAACCAAACAGAAACCGCGGCCGAAAATAGCTCGCTCAAGAGAAACCCTGAGATGAAAGGAGACAGAGGAGAGGCAGCGATTAAGAGAGACAGAGAGAGAGAAAGAGAGTTGCAGCTGCTGCTGCGCCGACGCTGACGCCAACGTCGACAGCTGCTTCGCTGGTCGGTCCGGTCCTTCATTCTCACTTAAATTACAGACATTTACAAAAACAGCCGCAGCAGCCCACCAGCAGCAACTACATTAGTAATTACAACAACTGCAGGCAGGCAGCAGCAGCAGCAGCCAAGGCAATAAAAATGGATTTAGTTTTTATCAGCTGCAGCCGCACTAATAGAAATGCAGCCGGAGTGAGAGCCAGTTGGCACAGTGTCACAATTATAGCGAATTGAGTTCCACCCACACTCGAAAATGACTGTAAACAAATTGTAAATTTCAAACGTTTACAAAAATTTGTATATAGCAAAAATATTTTAATAACCACTTCAAATTGATAACCAGTTTCCAACATTGTGGTACCACTGTGCTTCCCTCAAGTTCTTGTTCTCCCCATGTGTGTGTGCGTGCCTATGTGTGAGTGTATGTGTGAATAGTTGTTGTTAGGATGTTTGTATGTATGTTTACTTATTTGCCGCTGCTGCGTTCATTGGCTTTTTGTAACGGTACTTAATCAAATGCAAGGCAAATGCACGCACAAACACAAACTTACATACATATTTATCCGAGACTCTGCGAAACAAGTTTTACTCGGGCGGCAATGAGAAATAAATTCAGACTCACCTTTTTCTTTTTAATTAGAATAAATCAGAAGAAAAAAGAAACTGAGCGTTTTTTTTTCGCTTGGCAATTTTCGAGCTATTAAAAAACCAGCGGCCACCAAACAATTTACAGTTACACGATGAAAATGCCGCTGCTTTTTTATGTTGTTTTTCTCTTTCTCTCCTCTCTTTCTATCTTTCTTTTTCGTTATTTAAGGAAAGTAAGTATGCAAGTAGATTATTTCTTTTATTTCTTACTACTTTTCTAGGCACACAGGGTGCTAATTAGAATTGAGAGAAATAGAGGGAATCTAGACACACACACACACACACACACGCACAAAAAAATAACAAAAACAACAAAAAGGCAAAAATATATCCTGTGAAATTCAAGGGGCGAGGCGGCGTAAGAAAAGAGACTGCGCAAGATGTATGTATTTTGCTGTTTGTGTTTACAGTTATCGTTTTTCGTTTATTTATCTATTTATTTTAATTAAATTTCATAATTCGTTTTGACACTTCTTTTCCATCTTCTTTCGTTTATTTCTATGTATGTATGTATATATCTGTGCATGTGTGTGTGGAGTTGCAATCCACTTCTTTTCCTTCTCTTTCTCACACACGGAAACTAAAACTTACGCGTCGTCGCTTGGCTATTTAATTAGGCTGCCATTTTCATTTCATTCACTAGTTTTGTTTACCGTTTCTTTTACTATTTTTGATTTATCAATTCCTTGTTTGATTTTCATAAGACGCCGCCGCCAGAAAAAAAAACACCAATAGCCACCCGCGCTTTGTTGCTTTCAAATAAGAGAGAGCGAGTCAGACATACGACACAAAAAAAATTAAAAACGCGGAATGCACCACCTCTCTCCTCGAACACAATACTTAATAAATAATTTTTTTTTCAATATTTTTTAAAACCACTCACACTCATATAATTAAGTAATCTTTCTTGATTTTTCTGTGCACCAGCAATCCGACCGCACGACTTCGCCGAATTTTCCGCTAGAAAACAAAAAACAACAATGTGGCCAAATCTTGATGCAATGAAAATGCAACTCTAGTGTGACCAACTTTCAATGACAAAAATGCCCCAGATGCCACTATTCTGGCATTTTTTTTTAGTTTTTTCGTCTGCTCACTCTGGTATTTTCTTTTTGCGGCTTCACAAATGTCAAAATTTAAATTATATGAACAGAGCAAAAATTCAAAGCTAAAGTAACAACTGAAGTTAAATCTTTCGAAACGACTTACAGTAAAATCTTTTATATTAACATTGCCAAACAAATGTATAATTTTAACTTTAACTGAATTTTATTTTTTAAAATTTAACATTTATAATATTTATACAAAAAAATGTTACCTTAAAATCCCAAAAAAACCAATTGAAAATCTTTTTTAATATATATAACCAAATACTTATTGCTAAAAACAACTGTTTTGTAATAAAGCTAAAAAATAATTTAACAAACACTCATAATGTTAGGTGTTTAGATTTCTAGTATATAACGCGAACTTCAAACCAATGATTGCAGCGTCCAAGTTGTGTTCATTTTTCTCCCAGTATTCTATATTGATCTAGTGTTGTAAATGACTTTAATTAACATCATCATTTGGGAGTCGGCCAACTGGCCGATAATGTTAAACTAACATTATCATTTAAGAGCTAACACTTGCAGTGTGACCATCATTCATGTTACTGTACATTGTGCTAACATTCGACATTCGATATAGAAAAGTTTCGGCAGCCGGGTTGCGCTGCTTTTTCTGCATTAATTTGGTGGGAATTTAAAAGAATAAAAGTATATTTTATTTAACTTTGTTGCAAAGAGGAGGTCGTCGTTCTTGTGAACAAACTCTGAAAAGCGCAAGAAGGAGCAACTGCAGAAGGGAATCAAGAGCCGCAACATGCAATCTCATAGCAAAAAACGCGTTTGTTACTATTATGACAGTACGTATTGTTAAAAAAATTAAAAAAACTGTTTAATTAAATGCAGGTGGTCGTGCCAAAAAACCCGGCATAAAAATTGACAGGAAAAAACTGCAATTTTTCCTGCCGCGGGGGACTTGTGAAAATTTTTCGTTTTACAGCGACTGTACTGTGGCAATGCCGGCACAGCACACTTTTCCACGAACGACCGCATGCTTTGTTAGCTGAACTGCGGTCGTTCGGGGCAAAAGTGCACTGTAACAAGGTGACGCTGCTCCCACTGTCAACTTAAAATTGAAATTTTACCTGAGCGTGGCAAAAAAAATTTTAATTCATCTTTAATTCATTTTGCAGGTGATATTGGCAACTACTATTATGGCCAGGGACACCCCATGAAGCCCCATCGCATACGTATGACTCATAATTTGCTTTTAAATTATGGTCTATATAGAAAAATGGAGATTTACGTAAGAAACAGAGATTAATTTCTATTAATTAAAATCTTGATTAAAATATGTGTGTGAGATGGCAAGAGTGAGAGAGAGAGGGGGGTAAATGGTAGACTAATTAATTGCTAGATGTATTTCGAGACTGCAAAACCAAATTTAAGAAGTCGTTGTCATTTAGAAACTACTGTAACTATTTTTTCATTACATCTGATAAAAAAAACTGCATGTTTAGGAGAGGTGGAAACTCTGAAAATTTTGTTTGGCTAGTAGAGAAATGAAAGTCAGGATTTGGCATTTAAAAAAGTGCAGCATCATGCTGCAATAATGAGAAATGTTTGAATGTGGATATTGATTAGAATGCTGCAAAAGATTGATTTATTTGGCTAATACGTTTAAGCCAGGCCAGTATCAATACAATGCCAGTCAAGCATCAACGAATGTGAGTGAGATGGCACGAACTTCTGAAGAGCCTTGAGTTTGGAATCCATGTAATTACTCAATACATCCTATTAATTCGATTTGTTTTGATATATTTGTAGCGCCCTCATAAGGCCACCGCCGATGAGATGACCAAATTCCATTCAGATGAGTATGTACGATTCCTACGTTCCATACGTCCCGATAATATGACGGAATACAACAAGCAAATGCAACGTTTCAATGTGGGTGAGGATTGCCCCGTTTTCGATGGACTGTATGAGTTCTGTCAGCTTTCGGCTGGTGGATCGGTGGCAGCTGCTGTCAAACTGAATAAGCAGGCCTCTGAGATTTGTATCAACTGGGGTGGAGGACTCCATCATGCCAAAAAGTCGGAGGCATCTGGCTTTTGCTATGTAAACGATATCGTCTTGGGTATATTGGAGCTACTAAAGTACCATCAACGCGTCCTCTATATCGACATCGACGTCCACCATGGCGACGGGGTGGAGGAGGCCTTTTACACCACGGATCGTGTGATGACAGTCAGTTTCCACAAGTATGGAGAATATTTCCCTGGAACCGGGGACCTACGCGACATTGGTGCCGGCAAGGGAAAGTACTATGCCGTGAATATACCTCTAAGGGATGGCATGGACGACGAGGCCTACGAGAGTATTTTCGTGCCTATTATATCGAAGGTAATGGAGACTTTCCAACCAGCCGCGGTCGTTTTACAGTGTGGCGCCGACTCGCTGACTGGAGATCGTTTGGGATGCTTTAATCTCACTGTAAAGGGTCATGGCAAGTGCGTGGAGTTCGTAAAGAAGTACAATTTACCCTTCCTAATGGTCGGTGGCGGTGGCTACACCATACGCAACGTGTCCCGCTGCTGGACCTATGAAACATCCGTTGCTCTGGCTGTGGAAATAGCCAATGAATTGCCGTACAACGATTACTTTGAGTACTTTGGTCCCGACTTCAAATTGCACATCAGTCCTAGTAATATGACTAACCAGAATACCTCCGAGTATCTGGAGAAGATCAAGAATCGTCTGTTCGAGAATCTACGTATGCTGCCACATGCTCCAGGCGTCCAGATTCAAGCGATACCTGAAGATGCCATCAACGATGAGTCCGAGGATGACGACAAGGTCGACAAGGATGAGCGTTTGCCGCAGAGTGACAAAGACAAGCGCATTGTTCCAGAGAATGAGTACTCTGACTCGGAAGACGAGGGGGAGGGCGGACGACGCGATAATCGCTCGTACAAGGGTCAAAGGAAACGGCCAAGACTGGACAAGGATAACAATAGCAGTAATAAAACCTCGTCGGAGACCTCCAGTGAAGTCAAAGACGACAAGGATAAGGGTAAGAGTAGGACTTCTTCCACTAGTTAATATATGTACATCAAATAATTATCTAACTTTCGTTTCAGCTGATGCAGCCGAAGGCGAGGATTCACCTGGCTCGAATAACAATTCCACTTCTCAGAACAGCAGCGCGGGAGGCGGCAATAGCACTTCCAACAATAACAAAACCGGCGACAACGATTCATCAGCCACGGGCGGAGCTGCAGCTGGGGGCAACTCATCGAGCACTAAGGGCGCCAAGGAGAACAACATATGACGTGGCGGCCGCAATTGGTTATAGAAGCCAATTAAACGTCCGCCCAAGTACAAGCCGCCAGATTTTACCTAGCGTCTAACCTAAATCCTCTGCCCCACCCAACACCACCACCACTTTCCGTTGAGACGCCAAGCTCTCCAAGGTTCGCGCTCCCATTCCGAAAACATAAGTCCGAAATCCGAGCCCACACTCGGTCCTTTCTTTCCGTTGTCGGTCCCCTTAACCGCCCAGAGGCGGTGGTGCGCATTTACTCATCCGTATCCATAAGGAAAGTCTAATCAATCATTCATTCAATTCTTCTTATGTATGTGTAAGTCGAAACGTGTTTAAGCTAAGCAACCAAGATACCATAGGGCTATCGATTTATATATATGTCATATAAGAAATCCGTTAATTCTATCATTAACAATTAATTTATTCCAAGTAAACATTTATAATAAATATTGCCCGTGTAAATGTACAACAAAACAATTGAACTATTTTTTCTTAACCCGATCAGGCCAAATGTATTCACTTCCAATTAAATCAAAGAAGCTCTTTAATTAAAGAGCCAAACGAATGAATAAAACTAACCTCCATATAAAAAATCAGCTTTTGGCATTAACATTTCCAAAACATTCGATCGCGAAGAAAGGTCGAAACCTCGAAAGAAAACAATCTGGCAACACTGGATAGAGAAAAGGATCAAGTTCACTTGTTGGTCGTGTGGGCCGCCCCGGCTCGTCGGCAAATTCTCAGTTTAATTGGTGTAAAAAATTGTTTGTGAAATTAAAAGTGAATAATATTAAAATCCATTGCAGCAAATTAAATAAACATGCATAAATATACATATGCATGTATGTACATACATATGTATGTATAAAACGAGTCTTTTTTTGTTTTTTTTTTCGTGCAAAGAAATGTTGTGTAAGTGGAATGTAAGCATGCATGTATGTATGTGTGTGTGCATTTTGTTCGAGCCTTACGTAGAAAGAGTAAGAGCAAAAGAGATGGCAACAATGCAGATGGTAAGTGAAGCTTTTCTTCCAAAAATATTAATTAAAAATATGCAACTGATATGTACATATGTAAATATAGATTAGTATTTTATTTGTTGTTGTGGATCGTACATGCTTTTGCTTGGATGAACAATAACTGGCGAGTTGATCTTGCATGTATGTATGTATGTGTGGGTGCATTTTGTTCTAGCCTTACGTAGAAAGAATAAGAGCAAAAGAGATGGCAACAATGCAGATGGTAAGTGAACCTTTTTTTCCAAAATTATTAATTAAAAATATGCAACAGATATGTACATATGTATGTACGTATGTAAATATAGATTAGCATTTTATTTGTTGTTGTGGATCATACATGCTTTTGCTTGGATGAACAATAACTGGCGAGTTGATCTAATACGATTTTCATGAAACTGATTCAATTTGTTTGCACACACGTCATACATACATGTGAATGTATGTATGTATATACATATACATACACATCCATGTGGTGATTGAGTGTTCTCTTAAATTTTAACATCTTTTGTGCTATTACTTACCATTCTTTTTTTCGCAACAACTTTAAATAACACCAATTACAGATACATACATATGTACATATGTATGTATGTACATTCAAACATAATTTTATTTATGTAATAATTCAATACAATTTGTTCTTTATTTGTGACCAGCAATTGGTTGTTTTCATCTAACTAAACTAACTTTAAACTAGTTAAGTTTCGAGCTCTATCCACAAATACATACTTGGAGGCGGTGGGATGGATGAAGTGGGATTGTGGGTTGGGTTTTGGGTTTCGGGCATGGACAGCAAAGTCAATCCTCGCTGTCGTTTGAGATTGTCGCAAAGTTTTGATGGGGGAAGAGTTGTTTCTGACTAGCATCTAAGGGGAGAGGATGGGTTCGGGTAAATGGGTGGTCTGGAGTCCATAGTCCTGGCACTTCCCTGGCACTCTGTCTTCCACTCCGTTTGCGAGCCGCTAATCCAGCGATAATATCGAGTCGATGCTGTTGCGATTACTCCGCGGCTGCAGTCGCGGTCCACCCAAGTAACTAATTGGATTCGCAAACTGCCGCTGTTGCAGGGCATTCTCCAGATACATGGGCGGCGGCGGTGGGTGCTGATGGGTTGTTGCTCGCAAAGCTGCAGCTTTACATTGATGACGACGCAATGGTGCTTGTGGTGCTGCTCCTGGTGATGGTGATGGTGGTGGTGGGTGGGACCAAGCCGATGCCGATGTGGATGCGGATGCGGATGCCGACGCTGATGCCAATGCATTGGCATTTGCGGCATGGGCAACATCAAAGGCATCAAGCTCCATGTCATCGTGTGCTTTGTGGCCGGATTTGTCTTGCTGCAAGAGAGATGGGTGAGGCGACAAAAAGTTTCGGTGGTTCGGTGACGGGGTTCACCCCACTCCTCAGTATTGGTTGGGTAGGAGCAAGGAATTTTAATTCAAATATTTTAGGGTTTAATGCGATTTGGCTTAATGTTCGAATAGTGTTCAATAGATATGTAAATGGATATGGATATGGATAACGGAAATGGAAATGGAAATGGACAAGGTTTGCCAGGTGTAAAAAAGATATAAAAATTTAGTATATATATAAATTTTGTTTTCTTTTTCTAATAACAAAAAGTAGACACAAATTGTAGGGTTAAGCTATATTTCAGCAAGTGTAATGATATGGCAAGATGTTAAGATGTGAAATTTAAAGGAATATCCAGTTCTGGGTCTCAACAAAACAACTTATATAAATTCCCCCCTTTTAAAGCAAGGCGGACAGTCCTTGCGACTCATGCGTTTCACACAAATGGGCAAATGTGTGTTGGCCAAAATGCAGCCAGTTCGCCATCCAACGAGCCAGCACCAGCACAATACATTTACATACTATTCCCAAAGCTATGATGCAAGAAGTACCAACATTACAGTGGGCGGGATTTGGCTGGGATGCTGGTGGATCGAGTGCACTGTTTCCAAAAGGTGACTTGGGAAATGCTCTTCATTCATGCATAACTATTCCAGTAGAACGGTGAACACGTCAATTAACAGAATGAAATACTGATTCAATGAAGGCAACCTGTTTCGATACGGAAACGTTGACCACTTTGGACCGATTATGAAAAAGTTACATAAACACTAAAGACACTCTGTACATGGGAAATATTCTTATGGTTCAAATTTAATAAGAAAACAGGACGAATCTCTCTTCTCTCTGTGTGTGTGCGTGCGAATAATACATAAAAAACGCATTTAAAAATGTTATTCTACACGCTGCCGCTGCCGTCTTTTTCATAGTTTTCCATTCGCAGAGAGAAAGAGAGAGAACGTGAGAGTGCTAAAGAAGAAGTAAAAGAGGATGAAGCATTTTCAGTTTTCATTTTTGTGCAATTTTATTGTTCTTCTTGGCTGAAGGTTACCAGAAACAACAACATCTACAGCAACAAAAGGCTGGTAAACTTGCACTTTTCACTTGGCACACTTACCCTTCGAAGCCCCCCCCCCCCATTTCACGCTTTCTCTCTTTCACTCTCTTTATATGTGTGTATTAACATTGTTGTTCAAGAATTTTTTTCATTGCATACTACGCGGCGCTGGCATTTCAAATACAAACAACTTTCTGCCAGTCATCGTCAAGCCCAAGAGGAATAAGAAGAAGAAGCAAGGAACGCGAGTAGGAAAATTGAGAATAATAAGAAGAAGCGGACAGCATTTGCGTGACTTGAAACGGGGTAAAGATACACACATACATACATACCTACATGTGTGTATTTGTGTATATAATCCTATTTATTACCTACCACACATACACACACAAAAACATCAACACTCTTTTGCGAGGGTTGTGCTAACAATTGTACTGACATAATCGAATCAAACATGCAACTTTCTGAGTCATCGATCTTCCAATCAAAAAATCAAATCTTCTTCTTATCAGAAGCTGCAGATTAATGCCAATGTCGTGGGCTTCTAGTGTTCAACCCTTAAGTTAAAGGATCAATTATATTATTAGCCCTCGTACAGAAAGGAGCGACCACTTGAATGTAAATATTTATTACACATGTTTTACATTTGTACGCACAAGTTGCTGTCCAGTCGGTCGGTGAGCTGGTCAGCTGCTCGGACGGACAATTGAATGGGCCAGACGGTGGACTGTGGACGATGGCTGCTGCTGCTGTTGCTCATTTGGTTGTTGGTCAACAAGCAAAATGCCTTGTTAACCATTATGGGCCATGTTTTAATGGTGGCAACAACAAGTACTGTAACAACAACAACAACAACTTTTCACATTAAATGGAGACAACAAAAAGGAAAACCAAAAATAAAAAAACAACAAACAAAAAGTGAAAAGAAAAGCAAGAAAAAGTTTTGTTTGTTTGGTTTTTCAGTTTTTTTCCATCCTCATCCTCGTTTCGTTTTTCAACTTTTCAACGCGGAAATTAATAACAAATTGCTTTAAGCCACCGTGACGATTACGTTCTGCATGGTTTGGGTTGGGGGCAAATTGGAGCCGCTGTCGGCTCTTGGGGCGTGGCAAAAGGAAACTTTTGCCATTCATTCATAAACACTCCATTGCGCACTTGAAGTTAATTTGTCAAGAACTTCTTTCTCGCATATGTTGGAAAATAAAAAAAAAATGGAAGAACTCTTAAGGGCAAGTCTTTTCGATGGCTTTCCATTTAGTAGAAGCAACCAATACACATACGTAGTACGTACACACACACACATACTTGTACTACTATGGCAGGGAGTACGGCACTCCGCCAGTGGTCAACCACGACGGCATTGTAATTGTTGTAAAACATGTAAAACATGAATAATGCATACTACGGAAAAAGTTTTATTAAAATGCACAAACCCAACTATGTATGTATGTACAAAAAAGAAAAAGGACAACAATAAAGAAAAGAAGGAAAGCAAAATGTGAGAGAGGAAATGTGAAAACCGAGCAAACAAAACTGCTACGTTTTTATAGCTGTTGGGGAAAATTCTCACTAACCCAAATATGCAACGAAGGCAATTGCCTGGTTATCATGCCACTAGCCCCTCATCATCACTCCCGTCTACTTCTTGCTGCCGTTCTGTATTACAATCAGCGTAGAATAGATAGAGAGAGAGCGAGAAAAGAAAGGATATTAGCATCAACAATGCCAAAGAAAAGATGCAAAATTATATTTTATACCGTCAAATTGACGGGTAAAGTTTCAAAATTGTTAGCCAAATGAACCAAATGAAC
Source organism: Drosophila willistoni (assembly GCF_018902025.1). Lineage (NCBI taxonomy): Eukaryota > Metazoa > Arthropoda > Insecta > Diptera > Drosophilidae > Drosophila > Drosophila willistoni. Next base: position 765,142 of record NW_025814057.1, read on the forward strand.
GTGTTAAACGTGCTTTAATTAAATTCTAAGCTCGTTGTATGCTAAACAGTAGTGTCCGATAAGCGTTTTTTTGAGAAATCCTATCCAAGTGCGCATCAATCGCCATATATATATAGAGAGATATATACATACGTATGTATATCGACGTTTGTAAAAAGGAAACTCTCATGACGAAATTGCCTTGAAATTGGCTTCCAGGATCTTTGCTCTTGTGTTTTCTTCTATTTTTTTTTTGTTGATACTGCTTCTGTTCAATAAACTGTAATTCGTGCCACTTTTGTGTGCATTCATTTGTCGCACACAAACGAACACATACACATAAACTCAAGCATCTCTTCTTGGCTGCACAAACACACACATGCACACACATTGTACTTCGCATACATGGCGTATGAGTGACATTTAATTAAAATTTATGTAGTCTAAAAGGCAAAATTTTTTCTACACAACCAACGACGACAACCAACGATGAGGACAACGACGACGACAACGACAACGGAGAATCTTTGCTCCTCTTTTTGCACTTATTGTTGTTGTTGGCTGGCTGGCTGGCTGGCGCGTTGCCTTTTCAAATTTATGCAACGCTCCATTTTGTTTGAGTTGCAGCATATTAAATGTTCGCACAGTTGTAACTTTTGCTCGGTTCGTTTGGTAATCATGTGTAAATTTGTTTTTACACCATTCGAGAGGAGGAGCGGAAAGGCAGCCAGCCAGGTTGTATGCGAAAAAGACGAAGGGCCCTGAGAATGGCCCTTTCGTCCTCCTCTCTCTTGCTGTCTATCTCTTTTTTTTTGGTTGCAAAATGTTGCATTGTCAGAGTAAAAATATATATTCTAATATTTAAATGGAAATAGCAAATGAAAAATGGCAAATAGTAAATTGGGAAAATTGTGTGTGCTTAGGTTCATATAATTGCACTTCAGCTAACCATCGTGATAAGTCTCTCTCTATGCGCGTGTGTGTGAGTGTAGATAAGGAATGAAAATGCTCAAACGTCAGAAAATGGAACGTATATTGTACAATATGCGAGGGTAGGCTTCAAATGTTGTAATCCTTTCGAGAGAAAGGATTCCCATTTGTTTTAGTGGCAAAATAAAAAGAATTTAAACATTTAGTTTTGGATGTCTATATATTTGTCATATTGCTAGGTATTTTAAATGTAACTTGTCTCTAAAATTAACAAACTAAATCACTTTTGCTGTTCTTTTCATCATCGCCGGATCGTCATCGTTTAGCCCATCTTTTTTAATTGCTTTTGCCTTTTGGCCATTTGCCAAAGCTGCATTTGCATCCTCCTGTGGTGCAGATGACGTTGCAGGTTCCTTTTGAAGAGAGTTTCTCGGGCCAAGATTTCCAGATCCTCAAAGCTGCATTTGCTTATGTTCTGCTTGGTTCTAGCTATCAATTCGCTGGTCAAATGGATTTTGGTTATTGACGACCGAGCGGAAGGAGCCTTCCGACTGCGTCGCCGCAACTCTTCACGATGCAAAAATAGCACATAGCCTGCCGACGGCGTCCGACCGAGAGATGGAGGCGTGGAGGAGTTGCTGCTGCTGTGGGTGTTACCCACTGCTGCTCCTGCACCTCCTTCTTCACGTCGTCGTTGAGTTTGCGATTGCGTTTCCGTGCGCTGTTCTTGTTGGTGACACATCTTGATTGCGTTTGCTGCTCTTTGCGACGATGTGAACCATTTTTATACCCGTCTGCTCTTCACTTACCTCATATCTGACCTGATGCGGCAGGTCTCTGGGCCAGAGATCAGGCAAATCATTCATGCGCAAAGAGCAGGCCAATTGTCATTTCGTTGACCTGCGCTTGCGTAGGTGGGTAGCCAGAGGGCCCTTTTTTTTATGATCGCCCGCAGACTCATTAGATTTTTTTGCACTCGCACCGTGTGGATTAAAAAAAATGCGATCTTCCCATTCATTACCTAAAAAACCTTGTAAATTGCGCTCAAAAAAGGACTCTGCGTACTCGGATACTCGAACGGCGGCATGCCGACGGCAAGGCTATGCGTTAATCCGGATATATAACCAGATTAAGTCGACACAAACTGTTTATAGGTGAAGTGACGCGTATTATCATTGCCATTGCCGTTGCCTGTTGGCTAATCCTTTGCCCGTTGTCTGTGCGCCAGTCAACCGTTACCCGTTGCCTGCTTGCAATTAGCTGCCTCATAATGGAACCGACAGCTGGATAACTTTCCATGTTGTTGCTTGTTTGCGGGAAATTCAGACAGATTCCAAAATAGCCAACTGACTCAACAAATTTTGGTAAACATCCCCAAAAACAAGCCAAATATTTGACTTTAATCGCCCAACACACCGCAAAATATTCATCGTCCCAACTATTTATCCATCCGAAGACCTGAATGAATTTCTTATTTCGCTTTCTTACAGTGGTAGCAGGCAAATGTTTTGCTGATCCTGCAACATGAGTCCTCCGAAGCTGTTGATTTAAGATCATTGTGTTAAAGGATATGTTTCATGATTGCAATTCAGGAGAATATCTTGATGTACCATAATCAGTTCAATGATGGAGAAATCGATTTCATACATTTATAAATTATATTATGATTCGGATTCCGTTTTTGTTTTGATGGGAATAAAATAATATTTTTGAGCACTGTATTCGATTTTCGATGCTGTGTTTCATAAATTCATGGCTTAAAGGCAAACGAGCGCCATAATATAAACTCATTACATTGGCCCATTGGTGCTTATAGCAACGCATTTTTCAATAAGACCAGTTTCCCCTCCTCTCCCCTCTGGCCCCTTTGCTCCTCTCCTACCCATTCTTGTCCTGTGTCCTGGGTGTATGTGTGAGTCTGCCGCATTTCACTTTATTTTTGGGGGTTTCGTTATAGCAAAAGGGTTGACTTGTGCTTGGATTCTGGGGGCGGATGGGTTTTGGGGAATGGGTTGGCTTGGGTCTCATCTACTCGCCATCTCGTAGTCGTCGACGTCGTACTATGTGCGAAAATCACAACATTTTAATCTCATAATCTGAATTTATGAGCAGACTCAATTTCGTTATGCTTAACGACATTTTATGCGGTTATTTTATGCAAGTAGCAAGCCGAAATTCAAGGAGCTGAAGGACACCCCATACAGGGCGAGAGAGTGATAAAGAGAAAGGAGAGAAATGAACACACATACATGCACAGCACTTATACATATACACGTATACTTTGCGGTTTGTTTGGCACCCCAAAATGAGAGTAGCAGCTACAGAAGTAGCGGCAACCGAAAGTTAAGTACATTCAATATGTGTGCGGCTACTACAAGAGTATGTATGTATATGCGTGTGTGTGTGTGTGAATGTGTTGATGTCTGTGCATGTGTGTGTCTGTGTGTGTGTGTCTAAGGGGTACTTGAGATTTTCTATGGTCGCCGCACAAAACACATTAGTTGAAAGTACTGACCAACAAAGCCACTAACAAGCTGTTGGTTACTTTCCCCTCCCCCTGCGCCTTCGTTTCTTACTAGACACACATGCTCCTACTAGCATACTTCACCCCACCCCTTTTCATCGTTCACCATATTGAAGGACCATTATGTGTGCCAAATACTTTTTCTGTATACTCTCTGGCTTAAAGGGGTAACTAGAAGATTACGACCAACTTGAAAAACCTTAAAATATTGATGCCAATGTCCATACACCCCCACCCACACCCCGCCCATTGCGTAGAACAATATGTTATCTAAACGTTGCATTTGGAAAGGCATTTAAAGTTCGGCTTTATCCAATTGTTGTCTTGGGACATTCTCATTGCTGTCGTCAACGTTTTCTACGATGTCCATAGAAAATTTTTTAATAAACGCATTTAAATGAATTGAGTTTAATTTTAGGATTTCCCTAATCACTTTTATTATTACCTGTGTTAATATTTCGCGACGCAAGTAGTTCACATGAGTGAAAGCGAGAAAAGGAGAGAAAATCAAATTGCCAACCATTAACCTTTATTAAAACCGACAAAACCGTATTTCTTGAGTTACATATAAACCATTAATATTTTTCGTTTGAGCATTTTTTTGCATTCATTTTCAGTTTTAGTATTTTCATTTTCAAAAAATAAACTCTACTTATACCATAATTAGAAATCAATTAACAGTTACTAACTAAGTGCAGAATTGCCGTTAACAGACTTTACTTTGCCCTGCCTTTATAGTCTTAAAAGAATTGTTTATAATAATCACTTTTATGGGCTTTTTAGATTTAACATATTATCTGGGGATCAGCGCAGTAAACCTATTTAACAATTATATATAGGTGTGTATTTATGTATAGGTGTGTATAGACGTGCCTCTCTTTCACTCTCTCTCTATCTCACTCTCCCGTGCACGCCTCCAAGTTTTCCTTCCCTGTGGTAATATAAACAATTAAAATTTAATTCCACATTTCAAGTCATCTCGACAAAAGTTCATTTCCATATGGGGAAAGAACTGCAAAACTGAGAAACCGCTTCCCCATACGGAAAATAATCGGTAGTCTATATATACATATTTAGAATGTATACGTATTATCCTTTTGTGTGTGTATTATTTTTAAGAATTATGTTGTTTTGCATGTCCTTGGCTGCCTTTCTCTGATTCGTGTCCTTCTTTGACTTCACCGCCTTCGTCATCGCTTCTCTTTCATTCCTCTTTCAAGAGACTTTGTATGTATATAAAGTTTCTCGTTGCCATACTCTTACAGAGGGTAATATAGTGTACAGGTAATATAAATGTGTAAATGTATTCTGAATCTATACATTCACATACTACCTATGGTTATATGTGTTTGTCTTTTCGTAGTGCTTTGAGAGGGAATTTCGTTGGAGAGATTTACTAATCGAGACCCTGCCAGGGCATTAAAACTTCGGTACACTGAAGTCGACTTACTGTGGGGGATTTTTTTATTTATACAAATTGCTATTGCTTTTGTAGTCGTTCGCCTAAATATTTATGCTTTTATGCATATTTCTAGCATTTTGTTTTCTCTTTGTGTCTCTTTCTGGTCCTTTTTGGACCTCTTTGAGCGAACTGAGCGACTGGCTGGCTGAGTGACTGTCAATTTCTAGTGGTCGTTGCTCGTCTATTGACGCCTCCGCCACCACCGCCGTATCCATTTTGCTTACCCACCGTTTTGCGCCCACTGCCGACGACATTGCCCACGCCACCAGCAGCACAAGCCAGATCTACATCCGTTTCGGCCACAATCGGAGGACCCCAAGATACTTGTCGTCGTACAGTTGGTGGTCCTGCTCCTCCTGCTCCTCCTACTCCAGCAGCTGCTGCTGTTGCTAAGCCTCCTGTTGCTGCTGCTGTTCCTGCTGCCGTCGTCGCTTTGCGTCGTTTTGTGCTCTGCTGCTGAAGTGTTGCCGCTCTTTGTAGCGGTTGTCTCTGCTGCTGCTTCTGATGTTGTGGCATCGCCTGCTGCCTTTGATTTTCATGTTGGTGCTGCTGTCAAAGTGCAGAGATGTTTGGCATTGCTTTTTATTAAAAACTTTTTCGTTTCATATTTTGTGTTTTAAATATTTTTTCATTTTCATTTTCCATTTTGTTTTTTTTTTATTTTTTGCTTTTGCGGGCTGCTTCTCTTGTTGCACATTCTTTAATTAGTTTGGTTGTCTCTGTGCTTTGTTCGTTGTATGTGGCACAGGCAACATGAAGCATGCACCATGCGGCATGTCGTGCTTACTCTTTTACTATTGGCTGGCATACCGTCATGCATAGTTTTCATTTTGTTTTCTGTAGTTGTTTCGTATACACATACATATGTACATATTGTTATTTTGCTTTTTTTAATTAACATGCATTAAATTAGTTTTTCCCTTGGGTTAGTAACATTTTATATATTATTAGTATAATTAATTCAATTTGTGACTACCAGAAACCTCTAAAAGTTTCTCTTCAATTTATCTCAAAAATTTGTTGAATATTAAAAGATTCTTTTATCCTTTCTAATTAAACTTAATATACCTACATACTATATTTATTTTGCTTGTCTATTTGTATTGCGACATTATATTTGTAAATTTTATGTGCTCTGTTTGCTTTGCTGTGTCAAGATTGCGCATACGCCGCGTTGCTCTAAATAAATTCGCGTTCGTTGATTCTATAAACTGAGAGTTGCGTATTAATTTACACATCATTAGCTCGTCGTTTTTTTTGTCTTCATTAAGATTTATAGAAAACTTGAGGAAACAGCAAAAATAGGGACACCGATACACACACACACACATATATGTACATAAAGCAAACCATTTCGAAGAGAGGGAGAAAGAGAAAAAGTTGTGGGCGGTTTGTGTGGGAAAATGGTTTTCCTTTTTTGCATTCTAAGCTCGTAATGAGTTTTACCGCAGCCTTGCGGCATCTGAAGAGGATTGGGGCTAGGGGGTAGCTGGGTAGAAAGGTAGGGGGTGAGGGTAAGTAAAGTTAAGTGCGTGCTGCGTTTGTGGCCGAAGCGAAATGAACAGCATCAGCAACGAAAGGAAAGAAAATGCTACCAAGTCTTTTACCCACAAACAATTTTTGAATAAAAAGCAACTTGGCATGCATGACAGGAGCAAACCTCTCCATCCACCTCAACTCCAGCTGGAGCGGCAGCTGAGGCACTTGCACTTTTTGCTAGTTTTAAACAAAAGCTGGAGCAACTTCCCCCTCCCCGTTTTTTCATTCCTCTCTTTCGGTTTTTGCTACCACCCATCCGCTGTATCCCTTGTAAGCGAAACTTTTTGATTTTGGAAAGAAAAAAAAAAAAAACAGAACAGAAACGAAAAAAAACATCAACTTTGGTAGTGAGCTTCAATTTCGGTTTCTTTGCAATCAGCCAAGAAAGACGTTGACGACGTCAAACGCCTCAAGTCAAGCGGAAATGCAGCTAGCGTAGTGCGCAAAGGGGGTCGGAGTCGGGATAACGCTGACAATGCCTCACGCACAACTTTCTCTTTCTAGCTCTCTCTCTGAAAAAAAAAATAGAAAATTTTATAGCCATATAGTCAAAAGTCTCCGATTTGAATGCAGCGACCAGATTCCCTAAAACTCAAAAAGCGAGAAGCAGTCGGAGCAAGGAAGAGACGGAAGTTGAGAGAGAAAGAGATAGAGGTGGAGAAAAGCATCGCGGGAAATTCAATTTGGGTGCAGCTTAAACCCAAGACAAAGTACATGCTAAGTAAGCCCAAAAGTAACATGAACCCCCTTTCCTCCCCTCCTCTTCGCTCGACCCCCTCACGCCCCGTTTCACACTTTTCATGCTAAAACTATATAAAAGCCAATAAGTTCAATATTTTGCTTTTGCAATTTTCCCAAAAACTTTTTTTTTTGGGCATACCGAAGAGTCGTTGCGAAAACTTTCAAGTTTTTTTTCTTCTTTTTTTTTTTTGCTTAGAGTTTGGAGTTGGAAAAGTTGTGAGGTTTTTGTCTTAAGTTTCAGACTTGCTTTATAAATCATGGACAACAACAATAAGAGAGCAAAAACTCTATGCATATATATGTAGATTTGTATGTGCCTGTATCTGTATACATGCATGTGTGTGTGTGTGTGTGTGCGAATGTATATAGAAATAAGTTCTGTATAGTATGATAAACCTATAAATTGTGGCCTTTAGCAAATGTTATTCGTCCGTGATTTTTCCATATTAATTTTGCAAATGTCTGTTTTGAACAAAAGAAAATTGCCATAAGCTCTGGGAAAGCAGTTCAATTTACTTTAGCTTGCCAGAGAGAAAAAGAAAGAAACCAGCGAAGGGTGGAAAGGGAAGAAGAATTTTTTCCCTTTTGTAAGCACTTTTTCTATTAAATAACATTTTAGACAATTGGCTTGGCTACAAACAAACAAGATGCCGCTTAAGAAATTGTCCTCAGCCACATAGAAAGCGAATAAAACGACGCCAACAACAACAAGGACGACTTGGACGCTTTTTACAAAGAAGGGAATTCTTTTTGCGAAAGTCAACTCAGAAGCCATTGGAAAACCAACATGACAATTAAAAAACATTTGCGGTACACCTCGCGCTGCAAACAGAAAGATGCATTGCCTTTCATATTGTAGACTGAACTTGTAATTGTAAGAAAAGGAATTCAATTTAAAGACAACAATTGCCAACAGAAGTGGGCGGAGATAGGAAGAGGCCAGCATAAGGGGACAAAAGATGTGAACCCAACCTTCTCCACATACGCATTAATCGATTAAAGCTGAATGTTATTTAAAAGTTCTCAAATAAGAGAAAACATATTATAATATTTTGCACTAAAAATCCATTTTTATAATGTCTGCTTCCATGGTATTAATTTGATCTCGTTAAGCTTACTATGTATGTATGTATGTATGTGTATAAAGAGCAAAAAAAAAAAACACAAAACGAATTGAAAGCAAAACTTCATTTTTAATAGCTTTTAAATTGAGAGAGAGACTACAATGCAATACACTGGCCATATTGGCCAGCTTATGGCCGGGTAGAATCCCCTACGGATCCCTACGGCACCCCGCCGCCGCCCCCTCTGCATCTGTCAAGCCTACGCCCGTACAATGACAGACAATCGGCAATTTTCATTTATGCATCAATGCCAATGCTTTTTTCTCAACTAATTTTTAATTAAATAGTCACACTATAAGCGCATTTGATATTAACAATTAAAACAATACACATGCATTAATACACGCACACACACATATTGTATGTGTGTGGGCGCCATTAAATTACAATTATATGTGGGCGGATGGGTAAAAACATTGTGAAATATTTTGGGAAACTCCAAAAGGAAGAAAATATTGCTTTCACCTCTTTATACACACACACTCACGTATTTCCTTATGGTCAATGGTCAATGTGTGCGTGTGTACATATAAGTATTTATTTGTTTATTTAGTTAAATTCAATTAAATGCAGTTTAATTAAATTGCACATTTTCACAAGTTGATTATATGACCGGCAGGCAGACATAAAAACCTATGTACGTACATAAATAGATGGCGACGGCAAAACAGAGAGATAGAGAGCGAGAGAGAGAAATATCTCAAAAGTATTTGTATAACTTCAGAGGACTAAAATAACTATTTGTGGCAATTCAAAAATAATGCAAAGTAATTCCAATTTAATTGAGTGCCTCAACTCAAAGCAAACCCATTTACAAGCGGTACAAAGTCAAACACTCGCCAAGGCTTAATCGATACTTTTTCCCACTTAAATTATGAGTTTCGGGTAACTCAACCAAGTGAGATCAAGTCCTCTACTAAGCCTCAAATAGTATTAAATTCGTATCTTGTCTTCAGCTTAATGCTATAAATCCTCTTGGTTTCGGATATATCACTACTACTTTTTCGCATTTGAGTTTCTGTGTTTCAAAACTATCTAATTCTAGATTACTTTTATATGTCTTCATGATGAGTTTTGTGTTTCATAAAGAGTTGATTTCGTTTGCCTTTGAGCATATGTGCGTATGTATGTGTGTGTGTGTGTGTAGATGTTAAATGACATGCTGGGTAGTGGCTTTTGTTGTAGTTGTAGTTCATTGTTTATTTACACTAGAAATATTGTATGTATATAGGAGAAAATCGTTATAACATGCAATGCCAATGTTCCATTTCAATTTTCAAGGACGTCGCTTGTCGTACTCTGTCACAAATCATGCAAATCGGTCTCACTTAAGGTGACAAGCGGCGCCATTTTGATTAAATTTTGTGGAGCTCTCTTGCTTACCGGTAGCTCATTGATATGGCTAACATCTGTCTGATCCTGTTGACCATTTGCCATTGGGTTTTTTATCTCTGTCAATGTCGCTGTGTCCGTCTTTTTCTCTGTAAAGAGAAGAAATATTTTTTATTTTCGCACACTCACACACACAACGCTCTTACCAGAGGGAAGGCTGGATGATTGGGGGGCGGTGGATGTGGCCACTGAAGAAGCCAAAGTATCCGCAGTATTTTTACTGCTGCTGTCATCGAGCAGCTGTTGGCCATTTAACTTTGTCTCCTGCTGCATTTCCTTCACTACTTCTGGCTTATTTTCCTCTTCCACACTTTCGTGCACTTCCATTTCTTCTTCTTCTTCGTGGATAGGCGTGACAATATCACCATTTTTGGCTGCTATAGGGGTCGATGGGTTGGTGGATTCTGTAGGTGAAGCTGTGGCACTGCCATTCTTTAAGATGCCCACCAAGGGAGTCCCATTTAAGCCTGGCTTATTGTCTTCCTGCGGCAGCTACACACACACACACACAAACACACAGAGAGAGAAAAGACAGACATTAAATTTCACTCTAGTCAATTAGAGAATATTTTCCATCTAATTTTTTAACGACTTACTGCTTGATAGCTATATGGTGGCATTCCTGCACTCTTTGTGGGGGCCATTCCTCCCCCACTTGCAGTGCCGGTAGCCTTTACGCCAGGTGATTCATGCATTTTGGTTGCATGCTCCTTGGACCAAATGATATCCTCATCGGTTTCACGCTCGATGCGCTTCTTGTAGGCCAAATGACTGCGATACACTTCGAGCAGACAACAGATGACAATGATGACAAACACCGTGGTCAGTGTGATGAATACCACCTGAGTGGAATCCTCCTTCTTGTCCACATCATAGACAAATTTCGATATGTAAGGTACCCGTTGGGGTGGCTCTTCTACCCAAGGCTCGGGTATCTGATGCGAACAAAGATGCATTTCATTAGCACAATTTGGCGGCTCATTGGGCACCAATCCTCCCCTTGCCATTCCCGTTTCCAATCTTAACCGCTACGTACTTACCATGCTCACATTGACCATTGGCTCTTGTGTAGGCTGTTCGGTCACATCAAATTTAGCATTGCACTGCGCACTGCGGACACCCTGCGGATTTATTACCGTTATGTTATCGGCCCCCGATTTGGTGAATAGCATATACTCCTCGAGCGGCTTCATAATGTGACCATTCACCTGGATGTAGATGTCTGTCGGCCGCCACAAGGCATTCAAATGATGTCCAGTTTCCAATTGGGGAATATTCAAAGGTGAAATTTTCATTAGTATTTGGTCATTAATTCAAATTGAAATGCAAATGTAACCCCCTCTCACATTCCCCCATGACTCCAAACCAATTCCAGAAGTCGGCGCCTCAGAAATCGAGTTTGGGTCTCGAAATGGAATTTGTTTACTTTAGGGATGAATTTTCTGGGTGGTTGCCCCGTTTCGCCTTGGTTTGCGTGTGGAAAAGCCAGTTGCTATGCCATCACCTGGCTAACCTCACCGCCTGTCTGGCATTCGTGCGTATTTTATGCTTTTCCGAAATTAGCTATAAAAATTGTTAATGCCTAACGGTAACCGACGACCCCTACACCTAAGATTATCGTCGTATTATATTTGCTGACTTGTGATTTGCTTGCAAAGAGGCGTGGCTGTGTTCCCAAATTGCATTGCTTATCGACAATATACTGTGAAGCAGAACTTAATACCAAACATGTGCGGAAACAACTGCCAAAAAGTGGCATCATTCATGATCGCATTGTCTTTGCGTAGCTCCTACAAAATAAATGAATTAATTAAGGGCTGTTATAAACGAAGTGCTATATGTATATAGTATTTTGCCTGATCACGACTAAAATCCATATTAATTAATACCATATTCTACTAAGTATTATGTACCTTTATTTGCTTGAATGGTCTGAGCTGCTGGAATTGGTTTAAAGTTTTTTTTTTTTTGAATATTTTATAGAGAGGGCAATAAGCTGGAGACCACTATTACCGCACTCTTCCAGCTGCCACCCCTCCTGTTTACTCCTTCTTTCCGTTGTTACCCACCACCCCAAAAGGCCCCACCACCATCTCTTTTGCTTTCTGTTTATGGCCATTGGCAAACTATCGCACTTCGATGGCGCTTTAATGGGACACGTTTTACAGCTTGCACACATGTGGCATATGCATAGGAAGCCAGAGGCTTTTGGGGGGCGTGGCAGCTGTTTGGCTAGTTGAGAGTTTTAATCAAAGTGAACTTTTGTGGTTACAACAACAACGGCAACACCACCACCACCAACAACAGCGTTGGCAAAACAGCAATTTAAATATGAGCAGCGCCGTAAATCTTGAGAGCGAGAAAAACTGACAAAAATTTATGGCAACAGCCACGGAAATGACTTTTTATGTGGCAGGCGAATAAATTTAATTTTTTGGTCAACAATATGTACAGAAAGAGAGCAAGTGGCAGAGAGGGAGATATAGAGACACAGAGCAAAGTATAACAGAGAGAGGGGGACGGAGCATTTATTTTTCATTCCTTCATAAACTTGCAGCATGATGCACATATACACACTGCAGGCATCACTTGATGAGGCAACCGCGCCAACCCCAACGAAAAGAAATTAATGCTCCGACCAGTTAAAATTTATGACCCAACCCAACCCGACACGACTCGACTCGACTTGGCTTGGCTTGACTTGAACTCACTCGACAGGCAGCCGCTGTAACTCTTAAAGATGGCGAAACGCGAATCCGTCGTATTGATGCCACCAATCTGTGCCCGATTAGCACCCGCATCCAAGGCCGTTGTCCCAACACGGGCAGCAAAATCCATTAGCGGCACCTGCTCTCGATCGATGTAGAGCTGAGACCGAGTCCCATTTCTCATATAGTAGACCGAGTGCCTAGCACTATTTAGGAAATTCCGGTCGATCCTAGCGCCCACAGTCTGGCCATTCTCGCGATCCTCCTCAAATTGCAGGTAGCCATCTGATGTGATGGCCAGTAAGAGGTAATAACTGCGCTCCTCTGCTGTCTGCAGCAGCAGCATTATGCGATTGGCCCTCCGCAAATCGAACGATGAGAACGCCAACTGCAATCGTACATAATCTACGCGACCTGCGCTCGGCAATTCGAACTTTCGTTGCAGTGTCGATTCGCCACTAAAGTCCGCACCCTTCTCCACCGAACAGAATTCACCGAGGAAACTGGTGTGCTCGCAATCACAGGTTGACAGTTGCTCAGCAAAATGTTCCTTGCAGATACCACCATTTTTGCACGGTTCCGCATCGCATTTGATTTGACAGTTTGGTAGAACGCCTTTTTGGGCTAAAAAGAATACAAAACAACATACGTTAATTGTAATAGACAGACCAAGAGTGACAGAGAGAGATTGAAACGATTCTTCTTAGAATAAATTCTTATTTTTCTGTGCAGTTGGAAATCTTAAAATTTAGAACCGAATCTCGTGGGCAGTGACAGTTATGGGCAATGGTTCCTTAATCGCATCAAAGTCAGGTTGCAATTTCCGCGTCGTATAGCGTGTGCGGCTTGTGAATATGTGTGTGTATATGTGTGGCCGCATAAATCATACGCCGTGCGGGCGCTTTCGGTTCGCTTATCGCATTGGCATTAATCTTAGCGCCCCAAAGTGCCTGTCTGCCTGCCTACTGCCTATTGCCTACTGCCTTCTGTCTGCCTCCTGTCCTGACCATGGATATTTTGTTGGTTGCATACATCCCTCGACCGCCATTGAGTCTCTTGCACTTAACGGAAATTGCATGCATATTAAGTTGCAGTGGCGTGGCTCTGGTCTGGTGTGGTATGGTCTAGTTTGGTTTCGTTTGGTCTGTCCGGGTTTTGGTCGTTGGATCGTTTTAGTATGGTTCAGTTGGTTGGCGTAAGAAAATGGCATTAGGCCGCAACCGAAAATTGCACTCAATGAAAATTGATTTATACTTACTGGGCGCTATATTCCTTTCATTGATTTCCGCCAAGTCGATCAACTGGGTACCAATTTTCAATCCACGCACACAGCCAATGTAGCCCTCTAGTGCCGGCGAGTCGACATTGGGACGCAGCAAATTTGCTGGATCATAGCCGCCAACATGGAATTGAAAGTACTCGGTGGGCGGGGCCGGGGGTCGGTGCGGTGACAGAACCTCTGCAAATAAACAAAATCGAATGAGACAGCAGATAGATGAAGGGGAACAAGTGGTGGCAAAAGGAAAAAGGGGAAGAAGACTCCCTATTGGTCCTGCTATGGCTTCATTTTCCCTCGTCGTGTGTGTGTGTGTGTGTGTGTGTGTGTGTGTGAGTGCGGAAATGAGCCTTCATTGCCGGGGCATTTCGGTTTTAAGAGCCAGTCTCTTACTCCCTTTGCCTATTTGGCTTTTGCCTGGCTCTCGTTTTGGGCCCATCAATTTCGAGTTTAGGTTTGTCTAATTGAAATGTTTGCAGCTAACAGCAGCAGCAGCAGCAACAACAACTCATTCAATTCAGAATATATGGTGCAAGTGAAAGATCGCGTGAGAGAGAGAGAGAGAGAGGGCATTTGATTCTCTGGCCTTCTCTATAATTCCAGTTAACGCATTTAATTACATAAGTGCTTATGTGTTATTCCCTGCCATTTATAAACCAATCCCGATTGCAGTCCAATCGTTTTGGTCTCAAATAGCCTGCACATTATCATCGACATCTGAGAGAGAGGAAGAGTAATAATGATTGATTTTCTATCGGTTGTGCGAGTTGCAAATCGTCCCATTAAACGTTTGACATTGAATTATAGCCAAAATTGATTCATATACGAAAAAAAGTAAAAATTAAAAAATTTTTAATTCTCGCAATAGTTATTCAAAATAAAATTTAAATATTTTATTTAGCGAGATTTGTTGTGACCTTGTGATGTGTGCTCAAGAAGGATACTCAAGCATGGCTACAGTAACAGGAGATCTTAAAACCTCACATAGGATTGCCGTTTTGATTAGTTTAAAAATTTATGTTGGTATTTAAATGCCATTTGAGTTTGTATTTTTGTTTTTCCACTGATTTTTTGCATATACCATTTGCGAGATGCTTGGCATAAAATTGCAAACAGTTTATATGGCAATTCGAAATTTATTTTCAAGTTGTGGCATTATTTTTTGTTTTGTTTTTGTTTTTTGTTTTTTGTTTTTGTGTGTTAACATATTCGGAAAAAATAAAAAGGAAAGGAAAGCGCTCAAAAATTTCGTGCTTTATTTTTCTCTGTTAGCATCGACAAAGCAGCCTAATGTTTTTGTGCCATAGAGGGAAAACTTTCGCCATTTGAATGGCGTTTATTTTCAACAGATTTCTACTGACAGACACACACATATACATACACACATAACATACACTCACATAACATACACTCACTTATACACTCATACACTGGCTGCATAAAAAAACATTTGAAGTGCACATAATTTGGCGATCACAGAGCAGAGATTTTCACTCTCCATCTCTTTCACTCCTTCTGTGTATGTGTGTGTGTGGGTATGTGGAAAATTGTTGGCATTTTTGCAACTTTACTTGCTAAACAATTTCAAAATTTTTGTGCTGTGCTGCGCTTGGCGGGGCATATAAAGCCAGTTCCAAGGACAAGACCAAACCCGGCCAGGACAGGACAAGATAGGACCACTAGCAGCAGCAGCAGCAGCAGGCGTAGAAGCTATATCTAGTGCCAGGCAACCAAATGAAAATAATAATAATAAAAAAGAAATAGAAGAGTTGTAAAAGGGAAAGAACAAGAACAACTGAAGACCGAAGGAAAATCAGGAGGAGGGCAGGCTTTGTTGGTTCAATAACTTGCAGTCAAAAATCAAACAAGTGACTCCTTGGCAACGATGCCTAACCAGTTGAGACTAAACAGTGGGGCGAATGCATGTTGTGGTGGAGGCGGCGGCGGCGGAGACACTTCCCTGTTTTCTGACTGGACGCAGGCGTGGCGATATGCCAGTCTGCAGCCAACACTCGGCCAGAGTTCAGCCACGATGTACGGACGTCTACCAGGTACTAGCGGCGGGAATGCCACAGTGGCAGGTGGCGGTGTCCTGAGCGGCAGTGGAACGGGTGGTGCCGGCGGCGCTTGTGGCGGCGTTGGCACATCGTCATCCACACACGACAAGCTGAAAATTGGCTTCTGCACGGATCTGGACAAATCGGTTTTGGTCAACAATTTCGAGAAACGCGGTTGGCATCAGGTGAATGGCGACGATGATTGGCACTTCTATTGGGCCGGAGTGCAGACCTGCCGAAATATCTTTAGTGTGGACAGTGGCTATCGGATGCATGATAATCAAATGATTAATCATTTTCCAAACCATTACGAGCTGTCGCGCAAGGATTTGCTTGTAAAAAATATCAAGCGCTATCGAAAGGATCTCGAGCGTGATGGCAATCCCCTGGCTGAGAAAACCGAATCAAATAACTCGAGTGGCACACGATATCTTTATTTAGATTTCGTGCCTACCACATTTGTCCTGCCTGCTGATTACAATATGTTTGTGGAGGAGTATCGCAAATTTCCGCTAAGCACTTGGATTATGAAACCATGCGGCAAATCCCAGGGAGCTGGCATTTTTTTAATCAATAAGCTATCAAAACTAAAAAAGTGGTCACGAGAAGCCAAGGGTCCGTTTCATCCACAAATTGCCAAGGAGTCGTATGTTATATCCCGATATATTGACAATCCATTGCTTATTGGGGGCAAAAAATTCGATCTTCGGCTGTATGTGTTGGTCGCCTCGTTCAGACCCCTTAAGGCATACCTTTTCAAGCAGGGATTCTGCCGCTTTTGTACGGTGAAGTACGACACGAGTGTCACGGAATTGGACAACATGTACGTGCATCTGACTAATGTGAGTGTCCAGAAGCATGGTGGGGAATACAACACCCTACACGGAGGCAAATGGTCGGTCCAGAATCTAGCGCTTTATTTGGAGGGGACACGTGGCAAGGATGTTACCGATCGCCTTTTTGGTGCCATATCCTGGCTTATAGTGCACTCACTGCGAGCGGTCGCACCGGTCATGGCCAGCGATAGGCATTGCTTTGAGTGCTATGGCTACGACATTATAATCGACAACGCCCTGAAACCCTGGCTGGTGGAGGTCAATGCCTCACCATCTCTAACCTCGACGACTGTGAATGACCGCATTCTGAAATACAAGTTAATCGATAATATCCTATCGGTTGTTCTTCCCCCAGACGGTGTGCCCGATGTGCGTTGGAATAAGGTGCCATCGGCCGATGCTTTGGGTAACTTTGAGTTGCTTATCGATGAAGAGTTGGCTGCCCAGGATGAGGCTCAAAATAGTACCGCATCTTCACATCCCAAGGCCACGAAAGTTGGCAGCCGCTGGAAGTGACGAAAGTAGACGGGGGTCAGGAACAACCCCATATTGTTATGTTCCCTAATGTTGTACCCCGATAAGTCTTAGGTTTAAATAGTTAGATGTTTAATAAATAAGAATAGAACTCGGACTCACCTTTTTCGGGATTACTCCATGGTTTGTTGGCATACTCATCCAGTAGCAGATTGCCTCGATCGATGCTAACACTACGCTCATTCACATGCATGCGTGTCTCCTGCTCACTGCGGACTATGGCAACCTGAATGCTCTTAAGCGAAGCGGCTAGCGTGTCATCCAGCAAAGTGAGATTGACAATCTCATCGCCGTAATTGTATAGAAAGACTATCTCACGGGCCGCACTGATATACAGATGGATAAAGTTATTGTAATGATCGTTGGCATAGAGAACCAAGGCATTGGCGTCGTATGTCCGCAGGTTGATAAGCAAATCTTGGGTGAGTATGCTCTTTAACATTTCACGTTCACCCTCGATGCCATGCATTAGGCTCGCCGGAGTGGCAGTTACACTAAGATAGTTTCGCATTAAAAACGATTCCCGATTGATGAACGTTAAGGCCTTCTCATTGATGTCTGCCGCGAGGAGAAAGATAAAGAGATGAAGGGGGGGAGAATGGAAGAAGAGTTCATAGACTTTGTATTTTACTTACTTGTTTCACAGAACTCCCCAATGTGAGCCCAAGGATTATTGCAAACGCACTCGAAGCTGCTCCACAGCTCCTTGCACTGGGCACCGTTGCGGCAGGGCGACGGGACACAAGATGGCTTGCAGTCCTTAATAATTTCCGACAGATGCACAGACATATAGCTATAGATATCAAGTATCTCACCGTTGACCACTAGACCACGAAAGCAACCAATAAGTCCAGCCTTTACTGACAACTTCTTCAGAAGGTCGCTGTAAACGAGAAACGAAACGAAGAAAAACTGAGAGTGAGAAAGGGAGAGTAAGAGGGATAAGGAAGGCTCTGTGTGGGATTACTCAATATTATGACTTGTCATAACTATTCAATAACTTGGCAGCTGGGACCTAACATTTGCCTTTCCTCTTCTCCACCTCGTACTATTTACTTGGCGTAAAGAAGGAGAGATGGCAAAACCAATATCGTCATCATCATCAACATCAGAATTTGCAATCTTTTATCTCCCTGACTTTATGCAAATAAATTGCGACCCATCCGCGGGTTTTGACGCGTTTGGATGTTAAAGTTAAGTAAAGCTGCAAAATCGAAACTTCCACCCACGTCTCCATCGGCATCCCTTCTCCAACCATTAGCTTCCAAGGCCTCCTCGCCACTCCCGAAAGGGCCGTGAACGTGAATGGACATTGCTGCAAAATGGGTCAGCTGAAGTAAAAGTTTTTCATGCAGCTTTTACATTTTATTCATTTTTTTTTATATTACTTCAAAATACAACTAACCAAACAGAGGAAAAAAAAATATTTTAAATTTTTGTGGTGCAATTTTTATTAATTGGATATTTGTGGGAGATTTTTTTAGCTGATCTATTAAACCATGTATCTTGTAGTCTCTGGTAAAGTGATAAAGTCTTAGATTTTCTTTTGTGACGAGTCAAATTTAAGAACGTTTTTTATACCCTTGCAAAAAGGGTATATTAATTTTGGTCAGAAGTGTGCAACGCAAAGAACTATTAATAACTATATCATAAAGCTCCCATTGGAACAATCGGTGGTGAACAGTGACTTTGATCAATAACTTCGTTATTTCCTAAGCCGTTCTTTCGCAAACATTAGACCTTTGACACAAAAAACTTGCAAGGGTATACAAACTTTGACGCGGTCAAAATTAGCCCCGGCCCTCTGTTTAAAATTTGTTTATTATAGTTTCTAGAAGTAGCATTTTGACCAACTTATTGAGTTGTTAAGGATCAATGAGATTATTTAAATTTATATCTTTTATTGATATATTGATTAGAATCAAATTTTTCAATATTTTAAAATTCGTTAGTAAAAACGTATCCAAAATTTAACACAAAGGATGCTCTTTAGAATAAACCCCAATGCTTTTTATTCTTCTTTTTGACACTTGCAAGTTTTCTACACTTTTAAGTTTTCTGCAATATGGCTGCTGCTCTTCCATCCTTTCTCCCACTGTCTTTCCTTTCTCTCTCTCTATTTTTGGCTCTCTCTGGTTTTTGCTACCCCAAACAATGAATTGGCCAATAAAATCTCAAGTGTAAGCTTTTGAAAATTAAAGTGGCGGAAATGTCTTGTTTATACGCGTGCAGCGGCGAAAAAGTGAAAACGAAAAGAAAGAAAGTTGCTCAAATGTCTTTCTAAATTATGTAAATTTCATTACAATGAAGAGGCTGAGACGAGGACGAGAGGATACGACTAGCAGAAAGAGGAGTAAAAGGGATGTGAAGATGTCGCCACAGTTCTCGAAAAGCTCTAAGCAAAATTAAAATTCTTGTTTAAAACAAAAAGATGTGAAGACAAGAAGACGAAGAACAGAGGGAGAAAAAACTCTCGCAATTCTCTTTGGGGTTTCCTGTTGCCATTTTATTATAATTTCTTTTCACTTTTATCTCGTTTTTCTTTTCTGTTTCCTTTTTTTTTTTCTTCTTTTTTTGTTCTTTGCGTTATTTTCTTGTTATTTTTCGGTTGTAATTGGTTGACTAAGTTGCGTAATTGTTCTTTAAGCGCAAAAGTTATTGAATAATGACAAACGAATTGTCAGGCGGTGAAGCAGTGTTCTATAGGGAAAAGTCGGAAAACTGTTAATGCGATTTTCAGCCTAGAGTTAAGCCGCCAAAAGTGATGCAGATTTGTGAACAGACTCTCAGTTGCCCTGTAAGCATTTACCAATTTATTTAGCATTCAGTTACAAGGAGTGTAACTTCTTGCACCTACATATGAATCTGTACGTTTTCAAAGTTGGCTCAGACAACTGATGAATTTGTTTCGTTAATTTATGTTTTTCTGACAGAAACTAAACACTAAACTATTGGTTTTAGATATTCTGGAGTTATGGCTTTTAGCTAAAAACGATCGATTTGTATGTCGCTCTGACAAAATCCCTCACATATTAACCCGTCTACAGGGTACGTTGAAGTTCCGGTAGTTTATTTTCTTTTTTTTGTGTGTTTTTTTTTTTGTTTGCCGCTAGCTATTAAGTCATTAGTTTTTGCAACGTGTGCAGCATTTTTTGCACCACTTCAGCTATCTCTGTCTCTCTATGCTACATGTCACAAAATTCATTTTTATTTTTTTTTAAAAGACCCAGACCCGCTTCGCCCCCTTTACCATCAAGGACAGCCGCAGCCACATGGGGAAATGGTGACCCCATCACAGTGCGATGGGTAAGGGGGTAGAGACACGCGTGACACGCGTTCTGGCGTTGTAAAATGAAATTTAGCGCTTTGCCTTGCAAATGATGTGCCGCCGGCTGGCTGACACTTGGCTAAAAGGATTTGCTGTGTAGTGGCCATGGCCCCAAAAGCAAAAAAAGACGAAAATTGCTCAAAATTAACGGCAATAAAATGAAAGACAGTTTTTTTCGTATAATTTTTTGTTTTTCTTTTTTGGTGGAATGGAGTTTTGGGATGGGAAGGATGGGGCTGGATGGAAGATATGCAGACGGAAATCCTATTAACGTTGCAAACGCGCAAAGTGCGAAGCAATTAAGAATTTATTTAACACCGTCACAAGCAATTAAGCACTTTTCATTCATTCATGTGGCGGCCTCCGTCGCGTATGTCGCGCGTTGCACGTTCCTCCATCCGCCGCCACTGCCACCGCCGCTGCCACATGACACATTTTCCCCAATGACGACGTTGTCCCGTTTCCTGCCAAATAATTCGCATATTTGGCAAGCCAGTTGCCATGGTTTCCCCGTGTATTTTTTCCTGTTCGTTTTTGGTTTTTTTCCTTTTTTGTGCGAGTATGTTTGGCCGGGTAATCGATGGTCATGCAAATGATCAGCAGACAGCTGCTAAACAACATTACCATCACATGTCCCGGGAATAGTACATGGTCCATATACCACATAAAGGACATCCGTTAGCCACCATCATTAGCACCGTGCTCACAGAGGGTCAGAATGGCAGATAGATGACGGGCAGTTAGTCAACATTGAGTTAACAGCAGTTTGAACAATATTCCATATAAATTTGTACTTAAGGTTTGAGTACATGTGCGTTGAGAGTGGTCAGTACTTTGCTCTAAAGATCGATATAAGGATGTGACCCTTATTCAGCTCCATACGTTCATGTTGGCTCTTCCAATATGTTGATTAACTGGATTATTTATGAGCCGGCAGTGATTCCCCTTAATGGCTCATATTTTCCTTCGTATACGCTGTTAAGCCTTCTTCTTGTCGTTATCTCCTTGAATCGCTGTGGCCTTGATGTATCAGGAGGAAACTCTTGTTTTTTTTACTCAATTTTCATTATTACTTGTGTCCTCGTTTTTCACATTGTCTTTCTTGTAGGTAGAGTTGGCTCTTTCTCTGTGGTGTGTAGAGTTTTGGGGGAAGGGGCTTTTCCAAATAAATAAATTGATCACATTAATTGGCGTACAACGGCTCAGTTGAGTTTCGAAAAAAAGGGATGATGAGGAGGGGGAGAGGGTAACGAAGTGCTGCACTTTACCGTTAATTACTCTGCGTGTTTACCGCTCATCGAAATTTTATGAATGGCTGAAATGGTTGAGGTTAAGTGCAAATGTGCATACATTTTCCTTTAGCTCTGCTTTTCAATTTGATTTTTGCACAATTTTTAATAATTAAACACAGACACTCGAACAACCGAAACCCTTTCCTCACACCTCGCCTCCCATCCACACATCTCCACCATTCACATTTTGCATCGTTCTACATCAGCCAGTCAGTCTCTCTGTCTGTCTGCATGGTGGAAAGGCGTGGGGGGGGAACTTAATAAATTATGCCAATCAAGCATAAGCGCGTTTTAAGTGCGCCAACTGCCAAAGGGGCAAAAGCACTTCTCCCGCACAAAACAAAAAAAATATAACGAAACACAGAGTAAAAAAAGAGAAAACGCGCACACAAGTTGTTCTTCTTGCTTCCGCAGTCGGTCGGTTTCAATGGTGCTACCATCGTACTTTGTAGGATGTGCCTTCGCTTGATTATTGATAATGACTTTGAAATGAATTTCCAGAAAGGGGAGTTAATTTAATTATGGTCATACTTTTATACTTTTGCGGGAGAGAAAGCAACGATGTGAGGCGCGAGCGTTTTAGATGAGAACATGAGTTTTGGCAAATTAATTTTACGTGTTGTTCTTTCGAAAAGAAACTCTCTCTATATAAATTATATTAAATGAAACACTTTAAGAGGATTATATCAATATCTTTGGCTTTTGCTTCCATTAAGAAAAACGTTAAAATATAAGTTTACACATTCGCTATTGCAAGCAGATTGTCCTACTATCACGATTGAATAAATATCGACAGCGCCTAAATCAAACCAATCAATATACGTATACCCAAAAAAAAAAAAAATTATAATTTTATGATATATATAAAAGGAAAAAAGGAAAAAGAGTTTGAGAATCAAAATCAGGGAAATATATATGTATATATATATAAATATATACGAATTACGGCTGAACGTTAGTTTTGAATCGTTGGGGTCAAATTTAAATTTAATTTTTAAACCATTTTAATGCCTGAGATCAATTAGTGTAGAAATTTAATAGCTCTGCCTGTGGGTCATACTTTGAATGGTCACAGAGTTTGATTCTCTTTTTCTATCTCTTTCCGCTATTGGCATTGCCATTGTTGTTAACTACTACTGTCGGGGGCAGTTAGTCGCGCTTTTATAATTAAAACGTAATTGCCACAATAAATTGCAATAACCGCAACAGGCACTGGACCAATGGTTAGTAGCATAAGCTTCAGACTTGAGCTCCATCTCCCTGACGATGGTTTTGTAGTGATTATTATTACAGCTGCTGTTGCTGCTGCTGATGGTGATGCAGGCCATAAAAAAGCTTCTCGTGATTATCCCTTGGAAAACTGTACAAAAAAAACATCAACCATATCTACTCACAATGTGGCACCGCCTATGTACATGCTGCCCTCAAATGGTCCAAACTCCTCTTCGGGCAACAAATCGAGCATCTGGTAATCGGTGTTTATCATGAAGCGCACATGATACTGGTTGTAGTCGATCCATATTTTATGCCATTCGCCGCCATTTAGTCGGCGGTGCGAGTTAATCACCAGCTCACGCGTCGTTCCCGTGCTCAACGTAAAGGTAAACGTGAGCTGGTCATCGCCAGTGAGGGCCACCATAAACGACGGATAGTGAGCCCTTATCGGTGGCTGGAATAATAGTATGGCCTTTTCCCCCGTTGTCCGAAACGAGAAGGCAATGTCGCCCTTTCGCCATCCGGGTACTTCAATATACGATTGCGATGTGGTAAAGGTGACCACGTACTTTTGGGTATCTAAAACATGGCAATTTAATTCTAAAGTTCTATTTCACAATTGAATATTGGGTATTCACTTGTCTCTACACATTCCAGTGGCCCCAATGTAATGCGTCCCTGGGCCTCATCGTCCAGATCCTTCTGTTGCAGAAAGTACATGTTGGTTATGCCCAAACTGTGCGGTTCCTGGTAGTAACCTTCATCCGAATTCCATTTGTTCTCCTTCACATCGCAGTTGCATGATTGATTTGGGTCCACGCATGTCTTGTTGACCGAGCAAGGACAGGACCCTCTGCACCAAGAAAAAAAAAATGAGGTGAAAGGTATTAGAAAAACCAAAAAAGAGGGGATACGAATATATTTGCATAGAATTTTTTCTCTTGCTGCTGCCGTTGACAGCGCTGCCGGCAATTTGACGAGTCCCGTTGAATGACCAACTGACTGCCCATCGTCGTTTAACCGCAAACACACAGACATACAAGTACATTTAGCCATTTTCTCTCTTTTTGGCGATTTATAGTTGCATATTTCTTCCTTTTTTTTCTTGAAAAATTTATAGTTCAGTTATATGTATAGGCATAGGCATGGGCATGGTTAAGATATTATTTGAAAAGAGGGTCAATTTATTTTACAGGAACTGAATAAATAAGCTAATCTTGTACTAAAGACTATTTCCAGCCATGTTGCCATGGCGTTGGAGAGACTATTATTATTTTCAGCTTGTCGTTCCCCTTTGATTTTTATCTTAGAGAAGTTAGGTAAAACATTTCCCGTGTGTATACTTGTGATATATGAAATCGAAAAGCAAAGCTTACTCAAAGATGTGTTTGAAATTGTTCTTTTGTTATAGTGTTATATTTTTTATGAAATAAAAAATTAATTAGTTTTTATTGTGTGGAGAAAGAAATATTTTCAAACTATTCTTTTTAGCATACCCTTTATTCAGAGGGGTATGTCCGTTATATGACTATCGAGAATGTTGTTATAATCTCTCCATTGAAGTTATCGATATACCACAAATCTGAAATATCCAAAAATTTTTGAATATAATTATAAGCTAAGTCAAACATACCTATCTTGGGACTGAGCGAGAAATTAGGAAAGGGAATTGATATTCGTGGTTAGTCTGCTCTTTTGGATAATCGTATTTTTTGCAAGTATTTTTCTTTTTGAAGTTGCGAGTGGTGTGTGTGTGTGGTTTTGCTATGCATGTGCCACATCCGTTTCCGCTTTAACGTTGCGAACACAAAAACTAAGCGCATTGCAGCGCAAAGCCCCAAAACGAAAAGAACTAACCAAATCCAACAAGCACCAGGAACGGGAGCAACAACAAACAAACGATGCTGTCAAATTTTGAATGAGTAAAGACCAAACTACGACTCAATGATGGATGGGGTCCCATCTCCATCTCCCTGGTTTTTTCTCCCCATCCCATACACATACACACACACACATAAACATCAAGTAAAAAGCCAACTGTGTGTATTTTTTTACCCTTCTTTTCGGTCTGTGAAAGGTTTCGAATTGTGCTAAAGCGTAGTTTGATATTACTAGCCTTGGCCAACCAGAACGTCATTCATTCAAAGACTTGGACAGCAGCAGCAGAAGCAATAGCAACAACAAACACACAAAAATGGCAAAGAAAATGTGGAAATGGGCGAATTCCAAAAGCGAACGTTGTTTAGGTTTACGAATTGATTTAGTAAAAGCGGAAATTAGTGACCCTGCAAAGAAAATAAAACCCACATACACAGGGAAAAACTTCAAAATTGTTGCTTGGCAGCTGTTGCCTACTTTTGCGCGCTTAGTGATGCATTGTCAGCCACACCCCCGACTCCTACCAGTCCCATAACCAGAAGCTATGAATGAGTTTCGAAGAGCAGCATAAGAGAAATTAGGCGTAAAGACTACATGCATGCGATACAAACCCACACGCACACACACACACACACAAAATGAGAAAGCCATTCATTTTAAAAGGTTTCTGCCATAAGAAAAATTACCAAAGGCAAAGTTGATAACAAGAGAAAGCAAAAAAATAACGGAAGAGTTGTTTCGCAATATGGCGGTGGCAGTTGTAGAGTGAGAGTGGGCGAGTGGCAACCGAAAAATTGTCGAAACCAATAACTCGATGCTATCTTCCAACGCGATAGAGTAAAAGGTGTTTTTTAACATTTTTCTTTCCTATAGCGCAAGACAAAAATGCCTTGACAGTCACTTTTTGTGAGTAAAAGACACTTAAGTTGACTTTTGTTAACAGAATTAATTTGCAGTGGAAAAATGTTTCGAACCTACCTCGCTCTCGAACAGGGGTGAGCTCATAAACCTTATTAGCGCTGAGGCGGAAACATATTTGCCTGACATAAATACAACTTCAGCCTTTTTTTAGGACTAAACAAAAGTATTTTGCACTTTGGCAATTTTGTACTTTTTGCCTCATATCTTTTAACTTTGGCATTTGCCATAAATATAGTATATGTTTTTCCTCTTTGAGGTTTTTAAAAGGTCTGTCTATATTGTTATTTGTTTCGTAGCAACAAATTTAAAAGAAAATATCCAATTAAATGTATTTAAGCTGACCCAAAATGACGGCATCAGTCTAACTGACTATGGATTTGGATTTAGCCTAAAATTTTGCCACCAAAATGTACATTCTCATGCATATAAATAAATTTATACATGCAAATATATTTATCGGTGTAACCCAATGATACAGTTGTTTTTTTAATGCCAATTAAAATACAGACTAAATTGAAAATATGTGTTATCTAATTTATTGAATAAGTGTTATCTAATTTATTAAATCACTGTTTCAAAAGGGCATTTTAAAGTCGTCAGTTATTTTAGTGTTGCTCCTATGTTCCTGTTGTTTCGGGTTTTCAGCACCATAAAATTTTATGCCCCAATGCAGGGAAACAAATGTGATATGTGAAAGGAAGAAGGCCAAATGGCATCTCAGCCTGACTGCCCTTAAAAGTAGGCAACTGTTGTTGTGTTTCGTTCATTTGGTTCTTTTTTTTTTTTCGGTACAGATGAAAAATCAAATTTGTAGAGCTAAGCCAACCAACAGGCAGAGGCCACTTGAATGACCAGAAATGACCTAGCCCAGAGTGAAACTCAATGACAAATTATGCAACTGTCACACAGACATATAGACAGAGCGACACTCACATAGGGACTTCAAGAGGAAGAGAGACGGAGTGGAGAGCGAGAGTGAGACAGATGACCTCAGACAACTGACAATTGTAGATGAAGGCATAAGAGTTGGTCCTACTGTAGTTGCTGTTGTCAATGACACAAATGCTAGCAAATCGATTGCGTTATGAAAGTGAGTTGCAGTTGGAAATCTCTCTTTGGGACTGTACCATAGCGTACCATACCGCCCCCTGTGGGTAAATATGTCAGTTAGCATTAAGTGTGGAGCCCTGGCTGGGCTTATATTATGCATGTTCGAGCAATTAATTTAAGTTTCATTTACAATTGAAATGCCAGCCCCAAAGACAACAACTACAGGAGCAGCAACGTAGTTTGAAATGAAGGATTTATATTGTTGGATTACCGCACGTACGTAGTCCGGGCAAGTTATCCACTGAAGCAGAACTCGCCACACACACACACACACACACACCAACACATACACACTCGCACATGCATAGAGAGTATATACATACAATGCACAATGCGCTGCGCCGAGACCAACAAGTTAAGCAAATAGACTGCAACATTAATTGTGTGGCCAACGGCGAACCAAGCCGTAGAATACCTAACTGAACCAAACCGAACCGCACTGAATCGGGCCATTGCAAACCGGAGCGGATTAACTCCCCCATGTGCATAGGATTTTGGCCTAACCTGAGGTGAACATGGTGCATAGTGGTGCAAAATTCCTGCAAGTCAACTCTAATGCAACAAACGAAGTGGAAAATTTGATGAGTCTCTTGACAAGTTGACCCTTTCCCTTTTGTAAACGTATTGAATTGTCTTGGTTTTTTATTCTTCTTCATTTCGAACATCTATGCAAGTATATTTTAATATTACTATCGGTATACAAATTTTCTCGAGTTAGGTTAATCAATGATTACTCTTACCTTTTAAATTAAACCTGTATAAACATACATACATATGTCATTTAGGGATGAGATTGAATTATTAAAATTTATTGGCTAATTCTATTAGCTTGTCTATATTCCGATATTAGTATCTCTTTTTTGATAATTTGGTAAGTGTACTGAGTTTTCGCTTTAAATTCGAAGCACTGTGCAACGGTTGCCGCCTGTGCGCTTGTCATCCAATTTCATGTCATTTGCGGTGACATGACCGGCACGTAAATCACAAATACCCAAACTCAGAGGAGAACCCAAAACCAAGCCCAAAATGAATGACAGTTGTGCGGCTGCATTGCTTACCTCTTGACATTGCCGAGAAAATCAACGGTGAGATTCTTGGCCGACGATGTGAACCAAGTGGACGAGTGCAGTTCCAATTGAGCGCGATAGCAATCATATTTGATGTACTGAGTGCAGTACAACGAGTGTGATATAAGCTCCTGTAGCATGTGTGGCGAGAATTCTCGATAGCGTATATTGAAGCTAAAGTCCGATTCCCTGGCCGAACGCACATCCACTTGACTGGGTAAATTATGCTCTACAATGGTTTTCGTTGCATTCTCCAGGCTCTGAAAGTCGCATTTAACATGCGCGGGCGGAAAGACTCCATTGCCATCGATGTCGATGAGATAGACATCCGATTTGGTAAATCCCAACAGGGCTAATTCTTCGCAAGTCTTGCGGTATTTTGTGAAGTGACAATTCTTGCCAATGTAACCCGTGTGTTTGCAGTCGCAGGTGACTCGATCGTCCTTCACAAAGCACTTCCCTCCGTGCTCACAGGTGTTCGGCCTCTTGCACGGATCAATGTAATTGCAATTATCGAGAGCCACTTCGCCGACAACTCTTTCCGTTTTAACTACATGGCGCGGCTCTATCAAATGGCCATTGATTTCAATGTCTCGTATGCAGCCGACTAGACCCATGGCGGCCGATTTGAGGCTGCTGCCAATGATCAGTTTGTCGCCAATGTTAAAGGTCAGGCCGAACATTTGGCTTAATGTGTGACGATAGTCCACAGTGAAATGTATTTCGCCCAGTTTGTAGTCTAGCTCGACGCTGTGCCAAGAAGTTGAACGGTTGATTTTGATTGTCGTTGAATGTGTTACATTATTATTGACATCGGGTACTAGATCGAAGCTTAATTTATCCGAAGTTAGTCGTATCTGTGTGTGTACGGTGGCGGGCAGAATAGTGGTGGTAGTGCAGCCATTTTGTAATTTCCGTTAGTTTTACATTTCCGGAACACGTTGCGTTATCGTTATCAACGGATGTTGCACATTGCCATCCAAAAAGCGTCGGGTATTAGCGCGTGTTCGAAAATATTAGTTTTTGTCGGCGTGTCAACATGTAAAAGAGAACGGACAAAGAAGGAAACATAGTGGGAGGGGAAAGAAAAAACAGAGAGCAGGAGGAAGAAAAAGAGAACAGAAAGAGATAGAGAGAGAGAGAGAGAAAGAGGTTGAAAAATAAATACAAAACTTTGTTGGCATTAGAAGTTTCAACTGCAAGTGGAAATAAATCAAAATTGCCGAAATGTTCAAAATGCGAAAACGGCCAGCGACCACACACGCACATACACACAGACGCCCTCCTGCCCGGTGCCTGCTTCCCACTGGCGTCTCCCACTCCCAACTCGCATCACATATATAACTCTAATAACCAATCCACCCACCCATACACATGCACACACACGCACATTTCAATTTAAATGCCTTTGTGCATTAGCCTCGCTTAAATCATATTACGCATACGCAGTGTGTGTTGCAGCATCAATCGCAACAATCACTCTACTAGCCTGACTCTGTAACATTCGCTCCTATTTCTCTTTACCCCCTTCTCAACAACGCTGTTAAATTGTTGGCCATTAATTTCGTATTGAAATGGCCCGAAAAATGGGGGCGGAAAAGTTGGCGTTTATTGCACAGCAGATTCAACCATCAGTTAGATTAAATGTTTGCCCTTCTCCATCCATCCATCCCTTAGTCGGC
This sequence comes from Drosophila willistoni, assembly GCF_018902025.1. Taxonomy (NCBI): domain Eukaryota; kingdom Metazoa; phylum Arthropoda; class Insecta; order Diptera; family Drosophilidae; genus Drosophila; species Drosophila willistoni. Next base: position 794,737 of record NW_025814057.1, read on the forward strand.
TTTCCCCCACTCGAACCCTTTTTACTGACCATGGTGTGTCGTTATGTTTGTTATCATATAAAGCAATTATATGTTGTAGCCCCCCAAAAACATGTTATATATGAATATTGACGAAATATCAGAGATGAGAACGACGGCCTTCGTAAGAGCTATGACGATCCAGTGAATTGTGAATTTCTTTGACAATGAAAAGGATGATCGATTGCATAAAAATCGGTGATATGTCAATTTTAATGAAACTGTGACTTCGATCAATATGAATAGAGCCCACTATATCTTATCTTTCATTGGTGCGAAGTGTTCAAAATGAGCGTCTGTTTAAGTGTGTTTTGCATATTTGCTTTTGTTCCATTTATGTACATTATTCGTATGTACATATCGAAGAGTATTTATCTATGCTCGTTGGTGAATTGCGCATTTTGTGTGTGTGCGCGTTTTGCATTTCGTATTTTCCGTGAAAAATGTCAAACACTCAAATTTTATTGCATATTTCATTAGAATTTCGTTGGCAAACATATAGCCAGTTTTTCAGAACATTGAAAACTGACAACATTTCAAATAATTTTTTATAGTCGACACAGTTTCGGTGAGTTTCTATTTGCCTATTTTATACATTTGTGCGAGAGCTGTCAATAAATTCGATTTTCGATTTGTGATTTGCCATTTATGAAAAAAAAAAAAAAACGCGCGCGCAATGCGGAAAGCGAGTGAGAATGGGAGAATAGAAGGGGCGTCATGGAGAGGGGGTTGATAGGGGAATAGTAGTAGAGTGTGGCTAGTCTGACACTTTTTTCTTTCTCTTTCTCCGTTTTTTTCTATCGATTTTAGTTTCACTGTATGGAAAAAGGGAATGAAAATTTATTACTTTCAGGTGGCAATTTTGTGGCAGGCCCCAGAACAAACAGTAAATAAATAAAATGTCTGCGTCAATAAAGCTTGTAACTGATGCGTTTTTGAAGTACACACACACACACACAGCTTTATTTTAGTGTGTGCACACAGGATCGCCGGGAGCGGTGAAAGCAAATCTGGCTAAATAGCACGGATATTCTGATGATGTCAAAAATGGGATAAGAAAAGTCTTAGATTATATCTGCATATCAGATTTTTAGGTGACTTGGCCTTATATAGACAACTAAAAATATGTAGGTATATTATCAAAAATCAAAATGCAAAAGATTTAGTTTTGGTTACTGCATGAGTGCGCTCCTGTGCGAGACGATGATGATTTTGCGCTTAAAAATTGACAGCTGTTAGTTAAACTTTTTTGTTTTTTGCACTTAGGAGAACATTTTATACAGTACATAAATATGTTTGACAATTGCAATTTGTATTATTAACACACACACACACACACACACACACAAACACAGGCAGAAACACAAACAAATAGCTGTCGTTCATACATATATATAATCATGGGCAATCATTTTTGTATTAATTTGCGCTCACATAAATCGTTCAATCGTTGGCAATTTTCAATAAGCCAAATTTAAACGGCCACCAGATCTTTGCTTATAAATATTCATTGGCCAATGTTACAGCAGCAGCAACAATAACGGCAACGATAAAAAGGCAATGCCAACAATTGTTGTATGCGTATGTGGTGCATATTGAGTAAAAGCAATTTATTTTGTTCCGTTGTCCATTTTATATTGACATTTGAGTTTATTTTCGGAGAAGTTGAAGCAAAAGTCGAAACCGTTGGCTTGCAATCAAATGCACAAAAAGACAAAGAGAAAGATAGAGATAGAGAGAGAGAGAGAGAGAAAGAGAGGAGGCCAAAAGTAAGTCACATAGAATGAGAAAATCAACAATAAAATTTAAATAAATATTGCATACATAAATGGGAGTGCAAGTGTTTGTGTGTGTGTGTGAAACATTTTTGGGCTTAAAATACAACAAAATGTGTTGTTTTGTTTAAATATAGATAAAATACCAGTGACATTTATACGAACACACACAGACACGCCACTTAGTCTCATGCATAGATTCAAAATCAAAGTGTAAGGGATTCCAAAAACAGAGAGAGAGAGAGGAAAACGAATAAAATACCAGAGAGTCGGGGCTAATTTCGATCGCGAAGTTTGTATACCCTTGTCGATCGTCCCTATGGGGAGCTATGTGATATAGTCACCCGATCTTAATCAAATTTGCTACGGTCAATAAAAAGTATACAAAACTGATAAATATTAACTTTTATGACAATAGCCAATAGAGAAAAGCTACTGCATGTAACTGTTTGTATGGGAGCTATATGGTATAGCGATCCGATCCTGCTGAATCCGAGACATACAACCACTGCAGTACATCGAAAAATTGCAGCTCTGTAGTTTTAGAAGAAGATCGAGTCGATCCATCGACGGTGCGACGGCTATATGAACTCGTATCGTCGTTCTGATCAAGAATATATTTACTATACATGGTCGGAGATGCTTCCTTGTCTGCGTTTCATTCCTCCGACTGCAGTTAATATATCCTGTATGCAAGGGTATAGAAAGGGTGGGGAAGGTACTTGGTTATGTTGCCTGTCATTGAATGAGACAGCAGCACCAAATGGGAGGAGAAGCAGTGGCATTGTGTTATTAGATCGGTCATCACGCACTTTTATATGCACCACAAAATCACTTGGTTGTACAATCATAATAAATGTATTTCATCCTCATACATTTAACAATTGGTTACAATTGCACAGCACTCAAACTGTCATAAATCTCTTTCTCACAATTTTTCGGTCTTTCTCCCACTCTCGTTAAATAAAATTTTGTGTGTTATAACAAATAATGAAATTTGCTTGCATCTCAGAAACAGGAAATCGTTTTTATTATTGCAATATTTGATCGAATTTATCCTTATCGCAAATAACAAAAAAAAAAAAAAAAAAATAAAAGGAAAGAGAAGGAAACGCCAATTTTTCTATACCCTTTAACTGAAGCATACTTACATGGGCAAAGCGTGTGACAGGCTGATTTAGCATACAAGACAAAGGACAGAATATGACTTTAATTAGTGACAATCATTTCCCAACTTCCTATGGGTCTGTTGATCTAACGAACTAAACTGAACAATGCAATAAACCGAACGATTCGTGCCAATGATCATTGAACTAAAGGGCAAGGGTACAAAAGGGTCAATGTGGTTGAAAATGTACTTGCAATCATACTGAAAAATCAATGGGAGAGGAGCGATAAAGGGGACATTCGTTGAGAAATATAGGAATTCAGCTTGCTAGCCAGCCAGTCAGCGTGAGCCAGTATCATTCCACATGCTGCACACACACATACACACACACACATTTCATTTGCATATTGTGGCCCCAAAATGTCGCCTGCTAAGTCGTCTTAAGTACACGGCTGCATCAGTCAACTTCCCTACCTACCTACATATATATGTACATCTGTACATATATATATATATGTCTCCTCATGTCTAACCGCCCACCAGTCTGTCCGTTTGTCCCTTCGTCCATTCATTCGTTCGTTTGTATGTGTAGTTCATAAGCTTGAAGCTATATGTACAATATGCTTGAATGCTTCAACGAACACTTCCACTTACCTCCCAGAAGCCATTTCCGGCACTGGTCGTTACGTCACTATAGGCCAGCACCGCACCCGGACGACTACTACGGAAATCGAATTTAATATTAAATTCTTTGGCATGATTTATGGGCCACCAAATGTGTGAGGTGGCAAACGGATAGGTGATGGGAATGACATTCACTTCATTCTCAAAGAATTCTGCCTCCAAGACACCTACATATATATATATGCATAGACATACATACATACATACATTGAATATAGCAAGAGAAATCTATATAAATAAATATACATGTGTGTACATTCATTCCATGTCTATCCAATTGCTCACCATGATAATGCACTTTAGGATTGCCACGTTGCAACTCGTACAGAATGGAGACATCATTGTAGTACACATACTTCAGACTTCCCACAAAATTGTTGTGTGAGGCCAAGCCTTTTTTCTTGTGCAATTCAGGTCCACCGCCGAAGTAGATTTCCGGATCGAACAGCAAATTCCCACTAGCGGTGGACGGTAGCTCCAAAACCTTCTGTTGATGATCCAGAATAATGCTAACCGTTCGCTGTTCATGCAATATGGTCAAATTGTGCCAAAAGCCACGAGTCAGTTCATCCGTTAGTACTGTAGACATGACATTGTCGCCAAAATCCATTTCTACATAAATCGATTGATTTTTAATAGACGCAGCTATGTACTGGTTTTTCAACGATTCACCGCTCGCGTAGAACAGGGCAGAATCGTCGAAATTGGTGCGAAACATTAAGCTTATTCGTATTGTCGAAGAGTGGACGCGATCCTTCCAATCGTATATCCGATATGACACATAACTGGCGCCCCTCAATGTAATTATGGTGGCAGCTGAAAGAAACAATAGTTTACATAGTTTGTTAACTCTTTGTTTAGTAACATGTTGGTCATTTTTACAAACTACTTTCTGCTGTTCAAAAATTGTATTTTGCATTGCATATTTATGAGCGCTAAGCTGGTATCATTTTTAATTGCCTACTTATAAGGGCTAAACTTCTGTACGTTGCACTAGGGAACTCAGCCAATTTTTGGTCTATGTAAATTGTTAAGACTTGAAAATTTTTAAATGTAGTTGTTTGATGTACATATTCTGTTCCCTATCTCTATGTAGTATAAAATTGTCCACCAATCGTAGAAAACGTCGTTTTAAAAATTCTCGTTTGGTAATTATGCACTAGATCTTTGCCCCAGCGTATTGTTAGTTATCGCTCATGGGGTGGATTTGCCGGACAACGGCATAGTCCATTTGCATTTCACTTTTTGCTGTCGTTTATCCTAGAGGCCTCCCGTGGAGGAGTCAACGTTAATGCAACCTTTAGCATATTTGCTAGCGGCTGCGCCACCGCCACAAAACCCCAAGCAAATTTAAACAACTTTTTTCTCGTCACCCCCTCCCTCTCGCTCATTCTCCCTTAGCTGTTCTGCGTTGTGTTGTGGGGCACACTGACAAACACGCACACACACTTGCATTATCTGGCATAAAACAGAAGAGAGAAAAAAAGTGAAAAAACTGAACCGTCAGCTGTGGCGGCGGCACACGAAAATAGATTATATTGTTTGGACTATGGCGGCTGCCTTTAGGCGTTTGCCTGATGCTCGTCGTCGTCCTGGTTCTGGTTCCTGCGAATGTGCAAATCGTGTAACTGCCTGGATTTTGCTTCTTCTTTTGGCCATTTTTTTTTTTTTTTTTTTTTATCTTTCTGACAGCAAAATGCTTGCAGCTTATCTGGGCCGGACACACACATACACACACATACGCACGCATATGTACAAACACACTTCATAATTTTTATTTGCATTTTGTGTTCTTTGTGCCCTTAAAAAAAGAGGCTGCAAATTTTTGCACGTTTTCATTTTTCAGTTTTTTCATTTTGTCTGGTTCTCTTGTGTTGTCTTTCATTAGATGAGTCCGCATTGTATCACGGCAAGCGGTTTCTTTGTCTTGCCGTTTTTAGTGCCAAAATCACGACAACACTCCAATACACGTAAGCCACTAATGACCCGACCAAAGACCACCCGATGCAGTGGCACCACAGCCAGCGGCTTGAAGCTGATGCTATAGTTGAGTAGGCCTTGCGGAAAATGCTGACGATAGTCCCAGTGATAAGATAAGATGCCTGTTAACTGGGAGGCATCTACGGGCGAATGCATTCGGCTATGGTGAGTGCGCAGGCTTTCGCGTTCATGGGCCACCAGTTCACCTTCAAACCAGAGATCCGGAAAAATTCGCAAAATCGTATGCGAGTCCACATCGTTGTAGGTCGCAAGATGGACGAATTCTACGACCACTTCCGGACTGACTTCTGTGTATAGTTGTATATAAATGCGACCTAGTGGCTGATAACCTCGTACAGCCACATCGAAATATATAACAGGTCGGAGCAGAGTTTGTGCATTGCGTAATCCCAATTGGGGAGGTGGCATAAAGGGGGAATATTTGACAACGATTTCCTCACTAGGTTTTTGGGCCACGATGGTCGATGTGGAGACCAAAGGATTGTGGCAATCCACCTTTGACTTAGCCTCCAAAAGCCGGCAGCCGATTTGACGATTCTCCTTGAGCAACTGTGTGGAAAGTTCCCTCGATCGCACACGATTGGGGAGGGGCAGCGGATTTGAGCGATTAAAGCAATCGGTGCTGCCCTTCAGACGCTGTATGCGATTAATTCGACGCAGGAGCATCAGATTCTTACGAAAAATATCTTGCTTCTGACTGAAATCTGTTGTCAAATGTCCGGTGTCCAATGCCATCGCCTTGGCTTTCACCTGACTATGAGATGGGCGTGTGTCTATGCAGGATTTGATTCCCTTGATCTGCTGACGATTTAGCTGTGCCTGTCTTAGTTCTACCATACTTCGATAGACGCTCACACTGCTCGGAAGGGTACTGCTGCCTGCCAGGGGCTTCTTCATTTTATGACCATAGACACGGCGATATAGTTTCCGAAATTCTAGATATTTTGGTACTCGACTTAATGGGAAAATCTCCTTGGTCATTCTATTGTGTTGTAAAAGTTTACTGGCGATTTGTCGGGCCTGCATGTGGGCACTACGAGTCGTAGGCACTTTGGCCATAAATTCCGAAAAAGAAGTCGACCGTAAACTCATTCTCGCACCGCTCTTTTATGCAATTTCAACGAAATTTTCTTTTTCAGTTGTGTGAATGTGATGAACAAGTAAATATGTATGTATAGTGAGTGAGGAGCGACTGAATATATATTTGATATATTTGAAAAGATGCCAGCTTGGTGACACTTGACAAATGTAGCAAAAGCCTTCTTTTTGAATGAAATAGTTGCTTTCTGTAGTGGCAGGCATTTCATTGTGGCTTAACATGATTTTCCAGCTTAAAAATTATTAAAGTGATGTCGCGTTGTGACAATCTGAGGTTTTTGCCATCACAATTTAATAACGAATGCAAATAACACAAAAAGGACCGATGCCAATCCGCTGATAATTAGTCACATATTTGTAATTGATTAAAAACAGAAAGATATACAAACGATGTGTAATTCGAAATCTAGCCGTTTTCAAGCCGAACGCCCAACACTTGTGGGTTCTCCTCGAATGTCAACAGAAATGACAAGCAAGCGAGTTGAAGTTGAACATGGGTCACCACATTTGACAGGAACATTCTCTGTCTATTGGTCCGCTAGCCAGCGCCTCGCTCTCTTTCTATCTCTCTCTCTCTCTCTCTCTCTCTCTCTCTCTCACTGTCTGTCTGTCATGTCATCCATGGTTTGGTGTTGGGAATTCGCATTTCATTTATGCCGGACGTTGCCAAAAAAAAAAAAAAAGAATTAATAAATAAAAAATAAACGACACACATACATACACCAAGGGAAAAAAGTACAAAAAAGGGAAATCTTGTAGTCTCTTTCAGAAAATTTCATGCGCTGGCTAATGATTTCCACGCTGAATGCATTTTCGGTTGACACTTTAGTGCAGGCACAAACAAAATGTTGTATGAAAGCGGGATAGGGCTAGGGGAAGAGTTGGGGAAGCATCGTCCTGGTGTATGTTAGTGTGTGTGTCATCCTGCCAGTTGTCATTTTAGTTATTGCATTACAAAAAGCGTTGTCTGCGTTTGATTATGTCGCTCGATTCCATGTACTACTACTACCTCGTCTCGATGCGATGCGACTCGACTCTGTTGTGCGCTTTTAATGGCCCGACACTGTTTCCGTTTCAGGAGCAGCAGCACCAGGACAACATGCAACTAACGACAACTGGCAAACGGCAGCTATGAGTGCATCGAACAGGCAACAGCGGGGTGCGAGGAATTGTCTGTGTGTGTCTGGCTGTGTAATTTGCTTGCACTTGCCGGTTCTCTCTCTCTCTCTGTCTCTCTATGCCTTTCTCTCTGTTGTAATTGTGATCAGTTGCAGTTCAAGTTCCAGTTGCACGTTGCCGGTTGCATTTGCAGCAGCAGCTGCTGCCGCTGTGAATGCTTGACAATCTCGAACGTCACGGCCGCATTTTGTCCTTGACAGGACACCATTTAGAGTGAGAGCATTTCCAAAATGGCCGCCGCTAGCATTTTTGCAATTTGCAGCTGTATCCCAGTCTGTTTGTCTATTGCCATCAATACGGTTGTGAAACCAAATCGCCCTCTCCTCTTTTACTCCATTCGCACTTTCATTAGTTTTGATGTAGAGCGTGTGTGCAACAGAGAGGGTAAGCGAATGCACAATTATATTCTAGTTTTGGTTTTTTGTTTTGTTTTTAGTTGCTCTTCTTGATCGCATTTTATTTTGCATGTTTGACATTTGCATCGCGAAGTTATGATGTCCTGAACACGCGATAAAATCATATAACTCGTTTTAGTTGACCAAAACGAAGAGATAAAAGGGCATAGGCACTTGTCTGTTAAATACTCTCATTATTGAGAACATATAGTAATGTTTATTTAATCAGATTAAACGAACAAGAAATTCTCTCTCTCATCTAAATCTAATTTGAGATTAATTTCTGGCGTTCTTTTTTGTACTTCTTTGATTTATCGTTTGATTAGAGTAATTAATCTTCGTTCTGTGGATGCCAACTCTATTTAATTTGCATATTAGATATTTCCACTGTGGTTTACTTAGCTCCTCTCCGCGCTTTTCTCACCTCTCGTCTTCCGATTCTTGTGCACATATAGAGTCAAATGTCAAAAAACATAAACGACCTGCTCAATTTTTAATGGCTTTGCATTTTTAATGGCCTCGCGTGACTTAATTGGGATTATGGCGATAGAGTGAGTAGGTCGGTGGGTCGGGAGCCTAAAATTGGCTTTATGTCATTAACTAAATGCCGAACGGACATGTATACGGGTTGAGTTGGGGTTCGGACAGTCTATATATAAATATATGTATATAAGTATGTATTGTAAGCTCAACAAACTAATTTTGCGCACATTTTGCCGACAGTCAAAAAGTCAAACACTAGTTTGCATAATTTATGGTCAGGTCATTAGCGTGTTTAAAACTGCAATGTCCAAGCGACGGGCGGCGGCTAACCGCAAGCAAACAAACATAGTTTATAATTAAAACAAAATGGCGTAACAATCCCTCCTACCCCCAATATACACACTGCTGAGAAAACAGGCAGGAGGATTGAGAACCCTTCTGCTAGTTGGAGATACTACTCACTGTATATGTCGCAGTGTTCGCCCTCATAGTGGGTGCCAAAACAATCGCACGAGATGCCACCATAGTGGTTGATGCATCGTGAGCCGACAAAGCACAGATTATGTCGAGAGTCGCACATATCGGAACAGCCCTCGTTGACATTCTCATGCTTGGTGGCCACCAAAGGGACAATGGGTAGTAGATCAGAGGCTGCCTTGCCCGAGCTTAGCACAATGTTGCGGATGCAGCCGACAAAGGATTCGGTGATGTATTTGACGCCGTGTAGCTTCTCCTCCGACGACAGACCTAAACGAACGGCAAAAAGGGGATAAGGAAAATTTATTTAATATTTGCTCATAAAGTTAATTAACAGAAGAAAATATTTAGTTACGGCTAAAAGGATTTAAAACAAACAAAAAATTATGATGATAAAAAAACTAAATGAAACACAATTTTACTCGGCTAAATTATGGATTAAAAAGTTGCCAAACGACAAAGAGAGAGAGAGGGAGAAAGAAAATAAAAATGAAAATGAAAATTTTCTATTTACCATAGATTATTTGCTTCTAAAAGGCCTTTCATTGAATTTACTGAGCAATTGTCTAAAAATCAGCGAGGGCAAGCACAAAAGTTAATATGTGCAAGTGTTTCTGCACTTGACTTGACCCATTTAATCTTATGATTATGAAACCTTTCAAGTTGCCTTCTCCACTCTGTACGGATACGATATGAATTTGCTGTCATTTATTGGCCTGGCCCATACTGATATGGGCCGCCTGGCCCAGACTGATATGGGCCGCCTGGCTTTGCCTTTGTTTCTTGTTTTGAGGAAAATTTTCTGATTAAATAGTAAGGCAATTGATTTTGCGTTTGCTTCATTTTTACTTATTTAACTTGTGCTACTCTGACTTTATAGCATATTTTTGCAACATTTCGGACTCTTTTTTCCTTCGTTGGTGATAGAAGGGGGGAAACAACGATGCAAAATCAATGTACACAGCTCAGTGCAATCAATGTTCTATTTTCTAGTTGGGGGCCAAACTCAGGATCTAGAGCCTTTTTTTCTGTATACTCAGTTGCTTTTCAGGTACGTCAAATAATTAAATTTTCAACTATGGCACAAAAGCAGCTTTCAAAGTCACAGCTACATACAACACATCACACATTAACATACACACACTCTACCAGTTCTACCTTGATTCAATGGCAAATGAGCAAAATGTAGTTGCAGTTTGCCGCTGACTACGAAAATTCGATTTCCAGTTTTCATTTTCAGATTTTCTGTAGCAAATTTTTTAATTCTTTTTTAAAGCATTTTTTACATACCCTTTGCAAAATGGAAAATATGCATATGAAATAAATATTTAACTAACCTAAGGAAAAATGCTCAGGCTGGTTCTGTTCTGTTCTAAGTTAACTTTGTCAAGATCGTTTAAATTGGAATCTCAGTTAATATCCAATTAATCTTTAACCATACAATTTTTGATCCGTAATGATTTTTCCAGAAAGTTATAAAAGTCAAAGTCTTAAATAGTTTAGGGCACTAAAAATTCGTAATGTTTACTAGATTTGTGGGCGATGGTGTTCAGGCCTTACATTCTCTACCTCTTTTTCGTTAGTGCAGAATGCGATGCATATATTCAAGAGTCTTGCCTTAAATAGAGATAGGGATAATAGTAGGGACTTAGGGGAGAATAGAGGGCTGAATGAAAAAAGGAGAGGAAAGGGTACAATTGATTTGGATTTGGCACTACTACTCACCTCCAACCAATACAACCGATGGCAAATTCGTGGAGACGCCGTAGTTGTATTCGTGATTCAGACCTTTCAGATAGACCTCCTCCTGACTATTGTCGACGCGTGCAATTAATCTTGCGCCATGGACATCGATGCGCACCTGCACCCATACGTATATATATGTATATATATATATATATACATATACAGAGAAAAAGAGAGAGAGAGAGCGAGGGGCAGAAAGAGATAAAAGATACAGGTTGAATGTGTGGGTAAGCGAGAAAGAAAGAAATAGTGATATGGAGCATAAAACCAATAAACCTAGCAGCTAGCTTGTGCGTGGGCGTGGCTCCAAAAACCAAACAGACAAATGATAAAAATTTATGAATTTATGCGTTTTTGCCCAGAATTGAAGTTGTTGCAAGTTTGGAGCGATAAATTTGTTGTTGTTATTGTTGTTGTTGCCTGGCGGTGTTGTTGGTGTCGGTGTTGTTGCTGCTGCTTCTGTTGTACATGAGAAAAATCTATGGAAAATGAATTGCGAAATGTATAGAGAAGCAGGCACATTGCAGGGATCAGCTGAAATTCATTAGGAATTTGCGTGTTATTTATGAGAGTCTGTCTGTGTGTGTGTGTGTGTGTGATTAGTAGTGTGGATATGTTTGTTTTAAATATGAAAACTGCTGCTCCTGCTGTTGCTGCTGCTGCTGTTATTGATGATGATGATGCTGACGTTGCTTCTGGAGGTCTGCTCTAGGTGAGTTAACAAAGTTGAACATAAATCAACTTGGCCGCTTTTGTTATAAAAGTTTGATAAAGCGTTTTACACACACTCCAAATTTACTTTACTTGCAAAGAGACAGAGCTAGACTAACAGAGAGAGAGAGAGAGCGAGAGAGAGAGAGAGAGTGAAGGGACAGAGTTGGAAAAACCTCTCATTTCGCATTGCAATCTTGCTAATTGCTTACTTGAAGCTGCTGCTGCTACTGCAACGCATGTGCATGCTAATGTTTAGAGTCTAGTTGTGGACCCTAGTTGGCTAAAACATAGAACCTCTGCTCCCTTGGCTCGAACGAACTTCTTACACACTATTTAACAGGACTAACTATTATTATGAAAAAGAGTCGTTTTTCCACAGTCCAACATTTAACAGAAATACTTCATCTAATTCCGATTAAAATTTAATTTTCATAGAACCTTAAGCTCAACTGCCTCTCCTTGCATGACGTCTCAATAACCCTTTCTGCTAACGGGTATGATCGTGTTATATACTTACATATCTCTGAATCTCATCATCATTGATTTCAATCAATGAGGAAATAACTGAGGCAACGCCTATGGCTTAAACGGCTCCCATGCTAATTTGTGTTTGTGTATTTTCAACTTTCATTCTTCCTGGTCGTTTCATCATCTATCGTCACATTTTGCTACCTAGGCCAAGGCACACAAAGTAAAAAACTTGGCATACCCATTTGCTAGAGCAACAACAATAAAAACCGAATGGGAAAACCCGAATAGACAAGTGAGCACTTCAAACATCAACTGCAGTTTACAGGCATCACACAAACAATACCAGCAAAGAACACACACACCAGAATGAAGCAAAAACTCTAGAACGGGGAAGAGTGAAAACTTGAAAGGTAATGGGAACGAAGAGGGAGAGAGAGCAGGGGGATAGAAAAGGCACTTTCTTTGAAGCTGTTGTTTTGGTGTTGCTGTTGCTGGTCCTGGTTGCTCGAAGGGATGGTTAAGGTTCCGAACACTCATACTCACCATTACGCTGTGCCATTCATCTCGATTTAAGCTCTCACCCACAGTGACACTCGTTGAATGCTTGCCAAAGACATGAACCACCTTCAGTTGGCCCTTCTCGACAATCACATAGAGTGCATAGGGATCCAAATTAATGCGATCCGGATTTTTAACATTGTGATATACCAGAAGGCCATGCGGTAGGCGAGTTTTGAATTGAAATGAAATCTCACGACAGAGTCTAGGAAAGAAAAAGATAGAGAAAGAGAAAATAATTTTAATTTACAACTTTGGGGTAACAATTAAAACTAAAGGACACTGGTGAAGGACTCCTCAACCACAGCCAACAAAAATGTTAAAAGAAGTAAAGTTATGTTTAATTTCATTTTGCTGTCTAGTAAGTGTACGTATGCGTGTGTGAGAGGATGTGTGTGTGTGTGTGTGTGTATGTCCTGTCTCTGTCCTGTATTTATAAAATTTATTTTTTCTGTCTTTATCTTAATTTAATATGCAAATTTCGGAATGCTTTTTACCAAAAAGTTGAATTTTAAATTTCATTTCGGGTCAACTTAGTTCTGCAAATTGAACAGAAAATTAAGTTTGAACCAAGAGGACAGAACGAAACCGTGAACTAGAACGAGATCCAGAAGCACCAAGGCAAGCAAAGCAAAATGGATAAAGGCATCAGCGCGTCATGTTAACTAATTGCCCCAGTAACTGGGCCTTAACACTATGATGGCCACAAAAAAATAAACGAACAAGCAATCAAAAGGAAAATCTAGCAATTTATCTGTGTGAAAAAATTTCAAACTGCAAATAGCAGAATTTCAGCATTTACTCATAGTAGGTTTCAGAAATGAAATTTTGAAATAAAAATTGCTGGATCGCTAGTGTTAAATAACATCGAATGTCAGGATATAAGCTAAAAAGCCAACAATCTGCCAAATGACGCGGAATGTCCACCACTCTTCAGTGAGTTTGTTGTGCTGCTTTTTGTCCAAGCTATGAAAGATGCAAAAGACCAACGAAACGAAATTGAGGTAAGTGTGACTGGTCAAAGCATGGAGAAGGACACCCGGCTACCTGACCACCTGACCACTTAGCTCAGCTCAACCCACTCACCTTAATTGAAATGTCTGTATGATGTCGCCGTCCATTTGGATGAACGTGTTGTTTTTAGCGAAAACGAAGGTCTTTTCCTGACCCGTTTCGGCGAACGTTAGCTCTGGGCCGCGTTGTTCAATGGGCACCGGGGTGGTACCCTCAGACCCCTCGGCACCAACGCCCCCCAGTTCACCTACAGCGCCGCCAACCATCCCGGTGCCGTCACCCAGCTGTCCTGGCCCTCCTCCTGGCCCTGGTGTGAAGGGTGAGGCAGCTGCAGCCATTGAGATTTCTGTGGTGCTCGGCTCGCGGGTAGTCGATTGCAGGAACGGCGGTAAAGTGTCTGCAAAATGAAGTTGAATGCAGTTCAAGTTGAGTGCGTGTGACAGAAGAAAAACGATAACAGAAAGGAAGCGAACACTCTTACGTGGCATTCCAATGCAATGGAAAAGACATTCCGCCTCGGTGCTAAATCGATTGTGTGGATTGCCATCGCATCCCCCCCAAATAAATGTGTCGCAGGCATTTGTTGTGGGTTCATAACGCCATTTGTATATATATTGTTTACATGGCCCAGGATCCCCAGGACCCGTGCACTTCTCATAGATCTTCTCTTTGTTGCCGCCTTGGTTAATGGCCAGGTTTGAGTTGTTGTTGCTGCTGCCAGCGCCGCCTATGCCACCACCAACGCCTCCGCCGATGCTACCAGCAATGCCACCATTAATGATATTGGAGCCGAGACTGTTACCACTTAAGCCGCTACCACCTGCCACTCCAGTTTGTTCGCTGTTCGCCTGCAGACCGCCAGGATTGCTGCTACTAGATGGCAAGCCGCTGGCACCACCGCTAACGACGCTGCTTATATTGATGCCACCGCCGCTGCTAGGCAAAACACCGACGCCACCCAAGCTTCCGCCTAGAATGGGTGAGTTTAAATTGCCAGACGCCGAGCGTTCTGTTAGACCAACGCCCGAGGTTCCATTCGGCAAGCTTAAAGCTGCAGCAGCACCACCACCACCACCACTAGAAAGACACATTACCAGCAATGGCATAAGCTGAGGCAGAGTGACTGCCATGGCGAGGCTAGCTGATAAGATGGCAGGAAACTGATTACTATGTCTTCCTGCTTCGTGGTTGCTGCAAACGACAAAATGAATTAAAAGTGACGAAAATGTAAATGTGATAAAAATATGGACAATGTGTTAATCATTTAAATCTGTTAAAGTGAAAAAAAATTATGAATTTTTGCTGTATTAAAGAAAGGCTATTTTTCCGGGAGGAGGTAACAACGCCTGCCAGTGTTGGATAATCATTTTCCTGACTAATATCGTGTACCACAACAACACAAACACAACCAATGAAAACACACAACAAAAGAGAAAGCCGCTATAATTTCCCATTTTTTGTTGTACTCCTTTTCCTTTTCATTAGAATTGTTGTAATTGCACTATAAATTTACCAAGGCAATTTACGGGCATGTCACATCACAAGCATCAGAGCAGAAAAAGCAAAGTAAAGAAATTGGAAGGGGACGCTATCACAGCTTATGATTTCAGCTACTTTGTTAGAAGTCTCCTTCTGATGTGTGTGTGTGTGCCGAAAGCAGTTTACTATTGTCATGCCGCACTAAAATCCCATTTACATCATCATGCTCATCATCATCAGTCAATGTCTCTCTCTCTCTCTGCTTGTTCTTGGTCTTGTGCTAAGAAAATGGAGCGACAACGCTGCATTTCTACTATTTCTTCTTCTTCAGCTTATTCTTTGGTGATGGCATTTAACGCAAAACGAACTTTTGTGCTTACACTTCCGCCGGAAATGTGACACACAAGACGCAGTTTCAGCTTCAGCATCAGTTTGAGCTTGAGCTTGAGTTGATTTACAAGTAGCTTAGCTTAGCTTCTTCACCCCCGTCATCCTATTCTCTCGCTTTTTCTCTCTATTGTCGGAAAAAAGTGTCAAAAATTTCAAAATAATGATGCGCACAGTTTATACTGCTAACTAAAGGAAACTTTCATTCGCCATTCTCCACCCCAGCACCCAAGCACACCCTTCACCCCCAACGTTCATGCCCTTTAAAAAAATTGAGGAAATAGGAAATTAAGTTTTCCTCATGCAAGAACTTTGTAAGTTTTGCATAACGAGCAACCTAACCATCCAAAAAAAACATTAAAGCAAAGGCGGGGGGCAGACGACTACCTTTAATATGATATTTTCACAAATTAGTCACTCTCATGTTCCATTCGAGATTTGATTGCAAATGCAGTAATCTGCATATTTGGGGATTTATCAGAGGATGTATTGGACCCCCATGGACTATACCCATGCATGTTTGTGGTGCATGATTTTGGCCAGTTTCCAACATCGTTTTCTGTTCATAAGCAATTTTTAATTGTGGTTTTGGCTGGGTGTCGACCAGCATGAAAAATGAGCAGTGTCAGAGTTCATGCAAATTAATAAACCTCAAACACAGACCCATACAAAAAGGAATATAGATAGATAGAGAGAGAGAGAGAGAGAGAGCAAGAAAGGATTCAAATCTTGGCAATAATTATTGGCGTTTTTCCTAATGCCTAGATTAGGCAATAAAGACGTTGCCTGTGTTACACAAATCAGGTCTCTTGTTATTTCGTATTTGGGTTTTTTTTAGCCAAATGGTAAAGTTTAATTACATTATGGCTCCAGTTACCTGCTATGTGATCTTCTTGCCTGAAAATGCGGAAAGCCACAAGGCATCCCTTTTCATTTACAGGTACCTCCAAAAAGAACTGTTACCTAATAATGGCGAATTTACCTGTTTCAAATACGCATTATTTGGTATATAAATGGCTATACTTCTTCATCAGTCATGTAGTCTACCATTAATTGTCATGGCATCATCATCATCATCATCGTCGTCCACCGCCTACGCCTTGTTCCTGCATCGGGAGGAACTACGACGACGGCAACGACAGTATGCACGTGTTTCAAAAACTAAAATACAATTGACCAGTGAATTGATATCGTTAATAAAACAACGTTTGACCACATGCAGTTACGAGGACTTGCAGATACTAAATCGGGAGAAGCAGTTCAAGCGAGACCTTCAACAACAGCTGAAACATCGCTACAAGCAGCTTAAAGCCATTGCTAAGCGGAACAAGCAAATCAAGCGACTACACTCATCGTCATCATCCTGAGACTAAGAACCAAATTACTCCCAGTTTACTTTTATATACATATACAAACTTTAGCTTAGCTCAACTTATAACATATTTATTGCCTTTTTGCGAAATCAAATTTTATATGCAAATCACACACACAGAAACACATACATTCTATACTAACTAAAATAAGAGGAGTGGAGCAAGAAAAGAAAAAACGGCAATGTAATTTACTTGGATAAATCATAGTATACTTTTTAGGGCAGATAGAATGAATCTTTTTTTCATAGGAAAAGATGTTAAAATGGTTTAATTAAGAATTCTGAGAGATCAATGGAAAATATATATAATCTTATATGCAATCGAATTAAAATGTTTGTTTGATTTATTTACTTTGCTTTGGTTAATGTTATCTAAGCTTGTAGCAATACTTGTAGAACATCCATAAAAATAATTTTATAATAGTGTTGCCAAGTGTACAGCCTTGTCGATGCACTTGAGAGATGATATGCAATGGGTGCACTCTTCTTCTTTCCTCCTCTTTTCAATTTTCACTGCCAATGGAAAAAAGCGTTTTTAAATTGAGCTCGCGTACGCTGCACAAGAATAAGAATAACAACAACACCTATAACAAACACTGTAATAACGGCAGAGAACAGCAACGACAAATCTCTACCCCCTTTGCCCATAACACCCCTTGCGACAGCCCCACTAAAATTACACGTTATTTGCTTGACATCGTCGACGCCATCGCGCGACAAAAAAAGGAAAGGAAGGCAAAAAACAGCAAAGCACAAAAAGAAAGTCGGGGTAAAAGCGGAGAATCTACGCTGCTCGGTAACCGGGTGAGGAGGGAGGAAAAGCAAATGAAAGCAAGTGAAGTCAAATTAAATTAAATGACAGATGTCTGACATTTTGATAGTAGTGCGTGTTGCTCCTTTCTCCTCCCCTCCATCTCCTTGCTTTGTCCTTGTAGTATAAACACATGCAAATAACTACACACACACACACTCACAACGTGCACACCAATATCAAAACACAAGCATACACCCATGGAAAATGTCAGACAAAACTGCATTTGCCAGGAGATTTTTGTGTTCAATGTAGGTTTGGGGAACAGAAGGCGGTTGTAGAGACAGAGACAGAGGCATTATTGTTGCCTCTCATGTTGCCTTGTATTGTTGCATGTCTCCCAAGTGTTGGTCGCGTAAGCGTAATGAATTAAAATAACTTGATTGCATGAAATTGAACGAATTGTTGCCTAAGGGTAAGAGGAAATACAGTGTGAGAAAGAAAGCGGGGAGAGAAGCACAAGAACTGACGGCATTTGCAGTGCCAAGGCAGCAGCGTCGTCGTTTATCTGTGAGTGTTAGTGTGTGTGTCAATGTGTGTATGTGTATGTATAAATATTTACTGAAATTTGTATATTAAGTGACGACGACGACGCTGCCATTTGCCATTGCGTTTGCTTTAGCTGCTGCTGCCATTGTTGTTGTTATTGCTAGCTATGGTGTCACGGCCTCACATAGACATACACACACAGAGGATAGAGTGTGAATTCATATGAGCTATATCCATATATGTATTTGTGCTCCAATAGAAGTCACGATGCATGAATGAACGCATAAAGCGCCGCTGCTAACTACGTGGGCGGCAACATCAAGACAAAAGGAAACACATACATACATACCCAGACCCAGGGCACTATAGTTAGGAAAGACAAAGCGAAGGAGAGGTAGAGAGATAGTGAGAGAGATAGATGGATAGATATGGTTAAGGAAAGAGGCAGCGTAGGAGACAGGAACTGAAACTGAGAACAAGCTACACAAGTGCCAAAGGCATTTTGCCATTATGCTTCACTAGACACAGACAAATACCAAGCACAAAAATACAGTGAAAACGCCTCCATAATGTACACCTGCCTCAATTCCAATGCTTGCCTCATACATAAGATTCAATCAATATTTTTCGAACTGATGTTTTCGTTCAACGTTGGGATTAAAATTTTTCTATCGTTGTTGCTTTGGTTTCACTGTTAACTACACTATATTGTCGTCTCATCTTGCCGTCATTGCATAAATAAGGCAACAATAATGTATGAACATATCTCGTCTTGCGAATTAAATTATATTCGAGGCACTTTAAAAATGATTTAATGCTAGTTCCGTTGTCGAACTGAAAACTATTCACTTAAACTAAACTCAAAATGTTAATATATTTTGCAAAACTTTATGCAAAGGCACACACAAACACAGAGCGAGAACGAAAGAGAGAGAGAGACAGAGAGAAAGTAACATTAGAACAACACTGCGCGTTTAGAATATTAAATGAAATTTACACGGCTCGTTGAGCCCAACTTGACTGAGTTTCCAACTGGCTTACTTTCACTCTTCGCTCCCCACTGCCTGCCTTTTCCTTCTCCCCCCCCACCTACATATATGCATTCATAATTGTCTGCTCTTTTGTTATTGTTATAAATAATTATTGTTTAATTTGCTTGCACTGCTTTTGCTTGTTGCTTTTGTAATAAAGTTGTTTGTGTTTGCTTTTACTGTTGCCTTTGACAGACTCACTGACATCGAGTGCATTGGCATAGGCCCAAGTTGCTCCTCCTTGCGCCACCGATCCTCCCTCTTGTCTTCGTTCAGCCCACCCAAAGAATTATGCAAATTTCATTTTGGAGTACATTTTAATGATGCCAACGTGTCAGGCATTTTAATTCAGCTTCTTTATTATTTCGAAATGAAAATATTTATGTGCTGCAGACCAGCTCCGCCACAGCCCCCGCCCCCGCCCTGCCCACTCTCACAACTCTTACCCGTATTGCTAATATGTGGCATGTCATCACTTTTGGAGCTCACACAGACGCCTGTTGATTGCGGTTGCCGTCGAAAATTGACTATTTTGGTAATTTATTATAAAGTTTATACTTTTTCACACACAATAATTCAATGACTTCAACACTTTATTAACATTCGATTTTCGATCGTCAATGATCAATTCGCGTGCTTAAATTATTATCTGTTTATCTATGTATTTACAAACCAAACTTTGTGTTAGATAATTTGGATCAGATAATAGCACTTGTAGCATTTGTTGATATATGTACTAGAGTACTTGCAGAAAGGAAAGGGTATTTTCGTACCGGCGAGAATATGTTGATAGTCGAGTAAAAGTCAACATTAGCCTTTTAGCCATAACAACATATTTCTGTTAAATCAGTCATTTCTTCATAGAGTACATATTTTTGTTGAAATATTCATTTCTCATTTCTGATTAACTTTGATGTTTGGCATTAAGAATGGGCAAGCATTCATTTAAATAATATTAACACACACACACATACAATAATTATTGTATAACTTTATTCATAATAATTTTCATTAAAATCTGTATTATTGCCCTAATTGGCCTAATTTATATAGGTTTATATACATTTAATTTGCCATTTCCAATCCGATTTCGATAAATATACATATGCATGTACATATCTATATACATATATGTATAAGTGTATGTTAAATGTGCTTATTATTTTTATTAGTTAAAAATTATCATGTTAATATGCAGATTTCTGTTTCATTTTATTTGCATTGGTTAATATGAATTTTTATTTCCATTTTGGTTTTCGTTTTCATTTTATTCTTTTCATGTTCCTTCTGTGCGTGTTTTTTCATTAATTCAATTGAAAATGTTTTTATCCTTTGGTTGTAGAAGGGAAAGGCAATGGGGAAAATTGGAAGAACTGGTTTATTTTTTTATGAACTGACCAAAAATGGCTTAATTACTGGCAATTTTTACAAATTTAAGTGGTAATTGCGAAACTTTCTATAAATTTATTTCACGGAAAAGGGGAGAAGAGGGCAGTAAAGAAGACAAGTGGTTCATCCTCTTTAATTGATGATATGCTGCCAACTTATTGATTTAATTCGCTTCCTGAACTTCCAAATACACACACACGACTACGACTAACATGCTTAAATCGTTAAAGGAGCTGGGCAACGCACATATGTATATGTATCCGATTATCTATATATGTATGTATATTACACATATGCACACACACACACTGGCACACACACAAACACTCGAACTGAAACTGTATAATAGCGTTGCCCAAAATGAGGTCAAAGTGCACTCGCGTTGGCGTTTTGCGTGACTGAACTTGTGGGTGTAAGTGTGTGTGTGTGAGCTTCAAGGATATGCCATTGCAATGGTATTGTGTTTTTATATTTTCACTATTTTATTTCTGCTGACGAAGCTCACACACACATACAAGTATCCTGCGGCTGATGAATCAACTTTTGCCTTCACTCAAGTCACGAAACACAAACCAAACCAGAACAAACCGAAATCACAACGAGAAAACCGGCCCCAAAAGGAGCAACACAGACAAAAAAAAAAAAAAAACAGAAAAAAGAAAAACCAAGGCGATTTAAGGATAGCATTTGCGTGAAAATCCCAGGATCCTATTGAAATACAGGCCAATAGTATCGACTATCGTCCGACTGACTGACTGACAGGACACTGGCTTGATTAAACCTGAAAACGGCTCAGAGCCCGAAGGGGTTATCAGCAGGTCAAAAGGGTATTCTTTGAGGCAGACGAGGCCAGTGACGTGCTAATTGCTTGTCCAGGATAATGAAAACTTCATTGAACGGGTTGACACATACGCACGCACACGCACCCGCACACACACACACACACGAGCAGCGTATTAATCCACTTGCTTTGACCTACGCGGTTCGACTAAAGCCAGAGCCAAAGTAAATGTTAAAGCAATTGAGGAGAGTGCGTCAACTGAGGCAACAGCAGCAGCGACCCGAGCGTCTAGTTAGTTAGCGTGCTAAGCAACAACAACAATAGAAACACACACACACACACACCTTGTCAATACACACATACAACCAGAAAGAGATGAAGAGAAAGAGAGACAGAAAGAGAGAGAGAGAGAGAGAGAAAGACCATTGTGTGGTCTTGTAGCGGTTCTGGGTCTTGGGTGGGTCTATGTCTGGCTCTCTGTCTGTGTCAATGTCTGTGTATCCGACGATTTGTTGCGGCTTGGCCATTAAACTGTTCACATTATTAGTTTAAGTTTAGTCTGGACTTAGGTCACTGCTACGATTAACCATAATAGGCGTCAATTGGAAAATTACCGTTCGTTCAGTTGATATGCCACACGGAGGCAGCTGCTGCTGTCCCTTTAGAAAATGAAAAGGAGGCAGAGGGTAAGGGTATGGGTAAAGGTAAGGGTAAGTTTAAGGCGCTCCTCGGTCAAAGAAGTCCACAAAAAGAAACCTAAAACAAACAAACAATCAGAAACGAAGACAAAAGAAAACCCGACTCTGACTCTCGGACTGTTGCGTTTTGAGGCCAGTGCCATATTTAAATTTTAAATACCCTTTGACCGTCAATGTTCTACAAAACGGTTAACATGACCTCAAAAAAATTATATAGAGCAATTAACAACTAATAGTTTTAAAACAATCGATACATAAGTCAAACATTTTTCTTGTTCAATTAGTGTTAAAAATCAAATTTCATCGACACTATTTTAAATAAAATCAACAAGAAAATTAAGAGCACCCTGTTAAGTATACGCCATGAGGGTAGTATATGTATGTGTAAAAATATCAAAACATGGCATGGGTTTTGGGCATAAGCTGGAAGAAAGGGTAGTTATGTAGTCAATGCAAATTTGATGGCACTTGAACTATGTATATGGCATGAAGTTACCATTCTTCTGTCTGATTATTTTTTCTTTGACTGTTTTATTTATCTAAATATTTCATGACATTTGTTGAGGTTGCTGCCAGGTTTTGGACTTATACACATGCATAGCCTTACACACACAGATACACACACGCACACACAGCAATTTGTATTTGCTTTCTTTTTCCTTTGGCTGATTTAAAATTCAATTTATTTTTGGCAGCTGTAAGACAACAAAACAAATTTGCATTGCTTTTGGCATTGATTTGCGCACACACACACACACCCACAGAGAGAGAGAGAGAGAGAAAAAAAGAGAATATTAAGATGGGGCATTGAAACAATTCTTTATATCTGCTTTTTTGATTTGGTCACATATGTGAGAGATGTGATATATGTAGATATAACTATATATTGAGCTCTGTAATTCCCGTATGACAATTGTCTTAATTCGAAAATTGCAGTTCTGCTTTTGTCTCCACTTCTATCTCTCTCTATATCTTTGGCTATTCTTTATACTGACTCTATACGACTGACTGAACACGCATCTGAAAAAAGATGATGACGATAAGATGGTACAGCAAAGCCCAATAGAAGGCAGCACAATGGGATTAGCTTTTGAAACCAATTTAAAACCAGCTGTACTAACAGAGCTATCGAAACCGATAACGTGTGTTGTTATGAAACTAAAATGAGCTTCACCAAGAGATTGCCAGTTTGTGAAAATGAAATCAAAACATTACTCAGCGAACGGCAACCACTGTGCGATCCAATTTATCGGGCAGTCTCATCGGCGCTATCTGAGCGTTTTTATTTGCAAAGTCGTCAGTCGTGTTCTATATCTTTTGTCCACACATGTGACAAATAAAAACGCGAAAAATGTGGCGCTTGACCTTTGGCCCTGCTTGCGTGCGCCTGGCCCATTAACCAATGCATAATTCATCATCATCATCATCATCGTCGTCGTCGTCGTCATCATAATCATCATTCACATCCACTAGCAACCACAACCAACCGCAACCACATCCACATTGACGACACCACTCTATGATGCGGCATCATTTCAAATCATTTTCAAGTTGACCACATTTAATGGGTTTTTTTATTGTTCATTTTTGTCCATTTGCTTATTAGTTAATTGCATTTGATAAACAAAAATTTAATAAATATCCAGAGGCGGCCACAACTATCATTTTATAGTTCAAGCTCTGCACTGATGATACCCTGCAAGTCACACGAAAATTACGAAATTACTTTCCTGTCATCGTTGAATTTTTAGGAACTTTAAGTTTGAGACTAATACGTCGTATATGACAGTAACAATCTGTACATCGGTTGTAATCCAAAAAATGTATATACCCTTTGGCAAGTTGCAAATTTCACTGGATATATGTATATACAAATGTTGTCATGTGACTGTTGCTGGATGAATGCGATGCGAGAGCAAGCTTATTAAACCAGTTGTTGATGCATCTGTGTGTGCGTGTGTGCGTGTGTGTGTGTGGGTGTATAAGACCAACAACAACAGCAACAAAAACAACATCTGTGCTTAGAGATCACGTGCAACTTGTCTGCCCGTCGCCATCAGCCGACGACGGTAGTGACAGACGCTGTCTATAGCTTTGTCATTCCAATTTGCAAAATTATTCATATAAAAAAGGGTAACTTTAAGTATCTCCACACCATCAAGACTTTCGTGCTAAAGTTTTTCTTAACTCTCCCTTTGCCTAATGTAAATTTTTGAAGAGACTCGTTCAAACTCTTATGTGTATACGAAAATCGATCAAATAATTCTTAATAAGTGGCATTGTCGAAAGAAAAAGAAATTCATTGTTTATTTAGAAATAATTCATTTATTATTAAACTGTATGTGGTTTATTAGAAGGGTATTGCACCATCGAGGGAAACATCTGATAAGCCAATCTGTGTGGTTTCAGCATTATATTTATATTGACTATGTACATAAATATTAATGTGTATTTATGCTGTCAGTTTGTCGTTTTTGCCAGATTGTTGACATATACATACATATGTCGGTTGTGCCTTTGGCCAATTATTTGCTCATTAATCGCTCTAACCAAACATTAACTAAATTATTGAGTTTCAATTCACATTTTGCATTGTATTTTAATTTGCGTATTTTTCTTACCACCCTCCTACGACCGCTCGACGTTCCCTTCAACGCTCTAGTTGTAATTAGATTTAAATAATCAACAAATTGCACACGTTACGGTTACACATATGATTCGACTCGCCAATCTGTCATTATGCCAAATCGATTTACATATTGACTTGTGCAGCATTTTTGTTTTTGATTTGATACTGACTAATTTGAATTTTTAGCTTAAACAAACTTATATAAAAAAAGTAGCGGTGAAATCAAAAGTTTAAATCGATTAAAACTGGTAATAAAATATTTTGCAACGTTTTAATGAAAGAAGTTTACTTCCCCCACCTAGCCAAATCGCCATTCGCCTTCCCTACGAACGAACCAGTTGAGTCAAAACCAATTACAAAATGCGGGAGTAATCTATATGAATGGGGCAGCAGCGGTTGGTGGTAGAGGCAGATGCAGCGGCATTTTAATTAAATTAAAATTGTGTTTCTGGCTTACCGAATTAAATTTTACAGCCACACATGAAATATTTTAGTAATTACAAACACTCATCCGAACACTCACTCGCGCACTTAATGACTACAAAAAAATTTATTCATTTATCCCAAAATTTTTCTATATAAATATAAAATCAAATAGAGAGAACGTTTGTAAAATGTGTTACAGGTACCTATGTATGTATGTATGTAGTGGTAGGCTTTGCTTCCTGCTAAGCTTTCGCCAAACATTTAAACATATTTTGTTTGCTTTAATTAACCAAAGTCAGCTGATGCGAGAGCGCGACAAGGAGGGCGGCCTTCAAAGTTGTCCACACGTGTAAAACGGCAGCAGTCGAAAGTTGTAATAATGTTGTGTAAACTCTTGTGACCACCCTCGTCGGCTACAAACAGGTCTTGGGCAAAGTCAAATGCAAACAAGACCGAAAACTTTTAATTGCTAAAAATGAGTTCTAGGGCCCTGTGCGACGTCATCTTATCTCATGCATAACAAACAAATAACACTAATATAATAACTTATACACGTTCAAAGCGTCAGTTTTTCAGATTATCAGTTGAATACAAATAAAATAGGCAAATATAACCCACAAAACGACACCTACTATCCTTCTTCCACGCCCGCTCGAAACTTTTCACCTGTCGAGCTGCAATTCGAACAGAAGTGCTTTAGGGATAAAGAAGGGGACTGAAGAAGAATCGGGGATGACACTGCACTTGTCCGGATTGCTTTAAGTTTATTTATGACACTTTTGTGTAATACCTCCCCCATAAATAGCCGTGTAAACTTGTGTATGCAACAAGATGAAATATTAAGATAGAGCAATTTTCATCTCAGCATGTGAGAAATCGTCAGCGAATACCACAAACCAAAACCCAAAAAGAGCACGGAGTAAGTGAAAAACCGCAAACATGCGCCTTATTTAGAGTCATTTAACTTTATTATTTTATAGATTTGAATTGAATAGTAAATTCAATCGATCGTTTTGTTAAATCGATCGATTCAGCTAATCTGTACATTTGTGAGTGTTAGCCATAATTCAAACCTTGATAAGAATCGGACCAAAACTACACAGAAAAAAAAAAATGGGATGCCATTGGATATGTTCATCATTTAAAGAATTATAAATCTAACATGAAAATATTTATAACTATATCAATAAAAGTTGATTGTGAGTTTCTATGACTTACCTTTATCTGTCCCAACGGTTTGTCTTGAATTTATACCGAAACCAAAACACAACTAATTCACACAATAAATAATTCTCACTTAATTATTGATTTATAACGTAACCAAAAAAAGAAAAAAAATAATAAAAAAAAAACCAAATGAAGACAGAGACCTTATTTATAAGGCTCTGGCAACCGCGACCCGAACAAACAAAACCTTGGCGACAGAAAGAAACGTTCCACTGCTGGAAATCTGCTTCGAAAGAGAGAGATAGAGAGCAATGCAAAGATTCACTTTTTTTTACTCAGAGCTGAGATTTATTTGTAGTATTTAAGATTTAAATTAACACTTCCGCGGCGGCTCAACTGAAATTGTTAAGTGATTCATTCTCTGACTGATCTCTTACAAACAGATTTTTTCACTTGAGCAAACACAATGCATCGCCGCCTAGGCATAGATATATACACATACCATCTAGTACGAACCGCTCGATTGCTCGGCACAAAACCAACTGACTGGCGAGACTGCCGGCAACCGGCTGATGGCTACTGATAAGCTCAGCTGAGCGCGCCGATCTCGACCGATCAAACGATCGAGGGGTCTTTGCTGAGCGTCTGTTAAAAAGATATGTAATTGTTGTTGTTTTTTTATTGTAGCATGCTATATTGAAATAGTGTAATTGTGTGTGATTGGCGAATATGTTATAATATATCGGATTTTACAATCCGGAATTGCAATTTGATTCCCCCAGGACGGATTTGAAGTACGCATTATTCAGTTGCTCGAGGAAAACGAAGGCAAACACTGTATGAGGCATAAATAGGGTGTGAAGTGCTTCCACAAAGACAAGAAACCCTCATTCCGCATCACCTTAAGGAGCACATCAATTGTACCCCTATATTGTGGTTTCCCCCCCTCTAACACTACCATATTATGTATGCGCGTCTTGGCCATAACGAATGGCATGGATGCTATGGTGGTCAGTAGTCCCAATGTCATGCTGGCACAAATATGCACCAATATGCCCTCGCTGGCTACTGCCACGTCAAAAGACAAAGAGACACTCCTCCCGCACTATGCGTACAAGGGCGTCACCGACATTCTTATAAATGCGACGCTCAGCCTCCGGCAGACGATTGTCAGACATCATGAAAGCCACCTCAGCCGGGTTGCCAATCATAGCGCCGCAGGCTCCAGCAAACATTCCCATGCCTATGCTGGCCAAAACAGTGGGTTGTCTTTCGAAACGATTCTGATAGGCCTCGACCTCCAGTTGATAGATACCCATGCGGGCTGTAGTATACACCTTGGCAATGCAGTCGAAGGAGCTCGTGAATTCTCCTTCCCGCTCGCCCCCGATATCTGCATGCGTGTCTTCACCAAATCCAAAGGCTGCACTATACACGATGCTTCCATACCGGCCAGAGAGCCGAAAACTAATTTCATGTAATTCGGCAAAGTCTTTTCATCCACTACGAACACACTGAGCATTACCATGTTAGCCTAATTCCATTTCCTTCGATTTTGTGTATCAAAACTTACATATGTAACGCAAACTGTAAAATATGCATGCTTGATAGAAAGGGAAAAGCAAGTGTTGCGATTTATTTGTTTTGTTCGATGTTTTTGGTTACCTTGCGAATTTAGGTCGCTAAAGCTACAATACCAATTAACAGGCATATCTAATTTTCCTCACATACTCTATAATTTTAAAACTTCTGCATCTGCTACTATCTGCTAGACAAATTAACGCCACCGCCACTGCCACCGGGTGCTGGCTCATTATAAGCCTTCTGTCGCACCCCCAACCACACTTTACTAACCCCTGTAAAATCTTTCATGTTTGCCAGTGCTCCAAATGCAATTAGACAGACAAAGTACACAAACCAAACAGAAAAAACGCACACACACACACATACTTTTTGCGCCCCCTTCTCGTAATTAGTCAAACCGAAATTGTGACAGGAGGGTTGGAAGAAATCACAGTGCTTACTTTACATGCCAATAAATACATATCATTGCAACGTAATTAGGAATTTCTTCTTCTGCCAAAAATCAAATAGACAACATTGGATGATTATTACCAAAAGTCGTCCCCATAAGATTGATTAATTCATTTCGTAAAATGATCATTAGATATGGTATTTCGTATAATTTGGACTTTTAACAATGTGATTAAATGTATACCTATCATGATCATTGTGATGATTTTGCAATGAACAATTTTTAATTACAATATGTATGTATAGCCAATCTTTTCCTGGCATTTCTGCGCCTGTCATTTATGTTCTGATATCGTTTTATATCTGATGCCAAAAAGTATGCAACACATTTGTTAAGGGGTTTTTTTTTACATGTAGATAAGTGCACTTGCAAAGCTTAAGAAACAAACTTTAGTTGAAAAAATGACAATTAACTTTAAGCAGTTTTTATTAACTGAAATAACTTATTAACAAGTGGGACAGGAAAATTCCTGCGAATCTGTGGGGACACACGAGCGAAACCCGTTGAACTCAAATGCCAATTGAGAAAAATGGTAAATAAATTTAACAAACGACAGCAGCAACAATAACAAGTCGAAAAAACTACATACAGTAAATCAGATCATATCTCCCAGTCGACTGCAACAGCAGCAACAACGACTGCGGTGTCGTATGTGGCTGTGGTTGAAAATGCAGCCCTACAAGAGCTACAACTGGTACGGGGAAAATTTAACTAAACAGCAAGGAGAATGACAATGCTGACAATAATTGATAATAGGATAGACAAAAGAAGTGCGGAGGGAGGGATAAAAGAGAAGGGACCAAAAAGAATTGCATGGAAACCACAGAAATTTACACTTCAAGAGAAGCGAAGTAAGGCAAAAAGCAAAATGACAATAACAGCTGCAATTCAAGAAGAAAAAGCCAGAGGGCTGCGAGGCGCAACAATTGCCGATGTGCCGAGGTGTCAATACCCTAACCAAAACGTCCATTCAATGGATAATTTTATACTAAGGCATCTAATATTATTCGAATGAAAACTGATCGAAATTTCCAAATGATGAAACAAACTATACTTAGATAGATAAAAATATATGCATATATTAGATCACAGAATATATTGGGAATTTGTTTTGTGAAGCAATACTTTCTTTTCAACTGGAAAATTTATATACCCAGTTCATAAAAGTATATAGCAAAGGTAGATTGCAGTGGTGGCGAGCCGGGGGCGGAGAGAGGTAAAGACTGGGGGAAGGCTGGAGGGTATTAAGTGGCGAACCGTTAAGAAGTCAAAACCTGTAGTGAGTAAAGGAAAAACTTAATGTGGTAATTTCTGGTGTAAGCAGAGCAAAAATCCAGTGAGAGCGCTATAATTGCGATAGACAGAGAGTAAAAGTTTTTCTCTTGTGTCGTTTGTTTGACAGACAGAGCGAAAGAGAAAGAGACAGTTTCGGTGAGCGAAAGATCATCAACTAAGTGTGCGGAACAGTGAGCGAAAGTTAAGATAATAACAAGACAAATAGAAATAAATTTTAATCAGTTTTCGTGTGTTGGTTAAGAGCAAATGCTATCTAGCTGATGGCCGCTGCTGCTGACTGCTGGGATGTGTGTCAACCAACAAGAACATATTGTCAAGCTAGAAACAAGTTCAACAAACAATGCAGAAAACAGTTATTGTTCAACAATAAATCAATAGCCAACTAAACTTTTGTAAAAAAAGCAACAAGAAACGAAAGACTCAGGCCACAAACTCGCTTCGATCATTGTGAGAGAACTTGCTCTCCCTGGCTCTCTCATGCTTGCTGTCTCTCTTTCGATATTCGTTGTAGCTTTGCTCGCGTTTCGAACGCTTTTCGAATTGGCGTTTTGAAGCTGGCCAACAGTTCGCAGTTTTGGCCATCGTCATTCGTAAGTTGAACGTCGTGGCGTAAGCTTCTTCCGAGCCGCCGAAACTCTCGCCGGTCTTCTACTTCATCTTCATCTTCGTCTTCGTCGAGCGAACGATCGAACGAGCGAACGAACGGTTGAATGAAGAACGAACGTAAATACGGGCTATTTCGTCTATCTTACCATTTGCATTTGGACTCTTTTTAGTTTTTCTTGTTGTGTTTTTTTGTTTCTTTTTTTGTTGTGTGCTGTTTTTTGTGTATGTCTTACGTTTCGTTTTCTGGTCCAAATTGACGTCGCGCTTGCTTTAAGCCGCGGTTGAAATAATTACTAAGCCACCAAGAGCCCGCAGTGGAAGTGAAGTGCACCTAGAAGCCAAGACCAAAAGGCAAAAAGAAAGAAAAATCTCATTGAAAAGTGAGGGAAAACGGCTAGCAAGTTCTTCGATTTTCTTGTTTTGTTGCTGTTTGTTTTTTTTTAAACTTTTTTTTCGTCTTTTTTTTTGTGTGTTTGTTAACCACAAATGCATACAACATCATATACGCAGTAGAAGGCAAATAGAAAGCAAGTGACAAGCATCTTCGCTAAGTGGAATATCATCGAAACTACGCTTTTTTCTAAAGGTAAACCCCAAATGAAAACGAGTCGTGATTATTTAATTGACAGCGGTCGAATTAGAAGAGTGAGAATCTCCAAAACGGTCTCAACCGGACTTATGGGCCAAGGGGGCAGATGAGGAGAGACGACCTCTGCTAATGAGCCAAATTGTCAGCTCTCTGAACTTTAAATCTTTCTTCTTTTATTCGATAATATATTCATTTAAAACATTTCTTTTTATGATCATCAACAAATTTGCATATCATAGTTAGAAGAAAGCTTTTCTTCTTTCTTGTCTTCATGTTTCGTTTATTTTTTGTTTTTTGTTAGTTATTAAACCAAAAATATTTCTTCATCTAACAAAAACTACTTGATTCTACTCAGTTGTAAATCACCTCTTTTTATAATTGTATTATTTTGTAATAATTAGAAAAGGTGTACAAAATTAATGGACAAAAACTTTGAATTAATTTGTTCTAAAATTAGCCAGTGAACCTTTTTAAACTTGTCAATTTGCTTGTGGTTTTTTCAAAAGTCAAATTGTCATTAATTGAGTCACTCTGTGAGAGTCCAAAAGTCATTATTTGAAACATTTTTGAACAAAAAAAATATACAATTTTTTTTTTGCTTTGCGATTTTCAATATTCATAGGAACTTTTTTTTTTGGTTTGGTTGGATTTTGTTTTTTTTTAAGTGAAGATGGAAGGCAAACCGAAAATAACACTTGCTGCACGATTGAACTTTAAACCGCATTCTTCGCTGTCTGCCGCGGCTCTGCAAGAGTCTTGGACCTGCGTCTATCAGGCAGCGGCAAAGTCTGGCCAATTTTCATTGGAGCGCCGCCAGTCGCCGTTGTCGATGTCGTGGGAACTTTTGACTCTTTGAGGCTGGCATTTTGTGGCGGCACAGCGTAAAAACAGGCTTTTTGAGAACAGGAATTTCCACTCCTACAACAAGCATCATAGCCGACAATTGACATTTTTATACCGTGTTCACAAATAGAAGGCTTTATATTATATACAAGAACATATTAATCAAAAGGAGTCTCAGCAGAAATG
Organism: Drosophila willistoni; assembly: GCF_018902025.1. Lineage (NCBI taxonomy): Eukaryota > Metazoa > Arthropoda > Insecta > Diptera > Drosophilidae > Drosophila > Drosophila willistoni. The sequence continues at coordinate 826,672 of NW_025814057.1, forward strand.
AAAATAGTAAGAGAAAAATGAAAAATGATTTTGGTCAAATTTGGTCGAATTGTTCGTTTATTGAATACCTTATTCTTTGATTTTTAATCGTCAACAATTAAGGTCAAATAGATTTAATTTCTAAACTTATACTAAGAAAAAAAAGTTGCAAATTAGAAAAAAAAAAAGCTAAACAAATATTTCGGGGCCAAAAATGGACACCTTGGTGATGCTGCTCTGGGATCTGGGCTTTGGTGGAGTTCCTGGAGCCTTGAGTGCCACTGTTGGCGAAATAGAGGAGGTGGCTGAGCCAGACTTTGAGCTAGCTTCCTTGGCTAATGGACTGGCGCTCGAGCTCCTGCGGCGACGCATTCCTTTCAATTGATCACGCAATTCCTCCTTGTATACCAATTCCCGCTTGCAGGCTTGCAGATCCTCCACGCTGCACTGTCTCAAATGGCGTATGGTGCGAGACACCAGTCCGTCGATAATATGGATTTTGGTGCGTGAGAGGCGGCTGGGCTCCGCATGGCGACGAGTGAGCTCCCTTTGATATTGAAAGAGCAAGTAGCCCACACTTGGACGAGCACCACGACGAAGATTATTGCGTTGACTTTCCATTTTTTCTGCAGAGGATGTTGCTGTTAGCTGATAGCTCTTTGAAATGTGAATGATGTCCTGCTGAAGTTGACGAAGATTATTTATATCTGGGGCGCTTGGGATAGCGCCTATTACCAGACAGTGGCTAACTACCTGTTGACCAGCGTTGACCTGTGACCGCGTAATTACCTGGCTTTAATAACTACTGTCAGTATGTTAGCTTGGGTAAAACCCTTACTAAGGTTGTTAAATGCTTGCCATATATGGCCAAGATTGCCTACTACCTGTCTGTGTGTGGGTGTGGCTTTGATTTGTGTACTTTAGCGAAATATTTATGGCTTGACCTTTAACATAAAGATGCCAAGCTGTCTCTCTGCAGGTCTACCTGTCTGTATGTGCTTGTATCGTGGGCTACTGTATGTAGAAATAGATTAAAGAGAATCAAAATATAGTAACAACTAAGAGATATTTATGTGTGATCCATATATAGATAAAACAACACGAATTTTGATAGGTCTTCTTCTCGTCGCTTACTTCCCACAAATAAACGATTAAAAACCGACAAGAGATATTTCAATCCGCAGCATTGTCATAATGAAATTAATAAATAAACACGTAAACTACAGTCAGATTATTCTTGATAGCCACTTGAATGATATATGTTCATCCAAAAACATGCAACATTCAAATTATTCCGGAAGACAGTTCTTTTTAATTTCGATATGAACAAATCTATATTCAGCTTCATCAAAATCGGAAGACATGAGCAATTTTTTTTAAGATAATTCAAACCAAATTTGAAGTTAATATCAAACATTAATTTGAATTTCTCCATCTAAAATGTGTCAAATGGGTTGCCCTCAATATTAGTATATGTATATGTAATTAGAAATAAGGAACCAATTGCGATATCAATTTGCGGCAGATGTGGACATTTATTGTCTTAGAGCAATTATTTTCGATTAATGAGCGGATGGTCAAATTAGATTAATGGTTTTCATTCGAGTTTAGCGTTTAGCTCTTACGAATTGTTCAATTTATTCTGGTTTTGGTTCCAACCTTTATTTTATAGTAATAAATGTAATCATGAAATGGGAAAGGCCTCACTTGTAAATCCTTTTTACCCTCATCTCTGGAGAGCTAGTTAAATATTTATTTATGAACAAATCTCTGACCCACGCGCTGGCCCGTTTCAATTGTGACCTCGTAAATTGACCCAGAAAGAGAGTTGGGTTTATTTGGAAGAACATGGTTGAGGGGGGATGGGGAAGGATGGGAGCTAGCGGAAAAATGTTTTTCATGTAGTTGTAATTTCACTTAATCTAATTGACACTCTAAATGAAATAAATTAAGTTAATTTCGACATAATTGCAGTTCAACAAATGCAAAAGAAAGAAAAAGGAAAGTGAAATTGCCTTCATTGTTGTCCCGTAAGGAATTCTTTGATTAAAGAAAATTTATTAAACTGCATCAGCAATAACAGAAAAAACACAAAATAGTCATAATCGGAGAAAGTTTCTTGCGTGTGCGTCTCTTTTCTTATGTTAATTCTTGTATTGAGTAAATCAGTGCTAAATGCAGGGCGTATAGCTATAGTCCATTGGCCGTCAGCTTCTTGTCTCATCATAATCATCATCAAAAAAAAAAAAAAATGAATCTGTAACAATAATGATGCGATGATGATACAACACAATCGATTTCTTCTTGTTGTTGAAATGAACATAATGATTTTGTGTCTGAGCGATAAATATGCATCGGCACGCACATTTCCTCAATCGCCATGCCCCATCCAGCTCCATCCACACCCGATATACAATAGGTATTTGAGTTCATTGAGTTTAGAGTCGCTGTGTCTGGAAGAAAGGCTGTCTGCAAGATGTCTGAGGCGGTCAACCCCATGTTAGCCAGTTAGCCAGGCCGGCCTTCTCCTTTTTCCCCTCTGTCACTTATGCCTTTGACCTTATCACCTATTACCTGTTACTGGGTCTGAGCCCTTGAGGTATTTTCGCGTTGCCATAAAACGCTGATGCTCACATTTGCTTAATCCGGCGCGTGGTCTTCCCCAGATTCTTAATCCGATTTTGAAATCCTTTTGTTTTTGTACATTTTCGTCGCTACTAAGTGCAATTATAAAAGGATTATGCCATTTATGACCACGACCTACTCCGAGAGGGACCCGTCCCGTCGCGTCCCGTCCCGTCCTGTTCTTTACTGTTCCTCTCCCTTTGCATATTTCATTATGATGCATTTTAATGAATTACCTGGAAGTTGTTCATAGGGACGGCACAGCAAGGACATTCCATGCAATTTGCGACATGCTGAAATTACCAGAACCCACAAGAAGAATGCCTATGCAAATGAGAAGTACTCTAAGAGAGTGCGGAACACCGCACACTTGTGCAAATTGACGTATTTCACGTTGATCAAAATATAAAGATATGACACTCAGGTGTGATGCAAAGTCTTCGCAATTCAAGTTAAAAAGATTTTTTGAATTTATATTGCTAGCAATAATCAATATGAGGAATTGTGAAAAAAGTACTTAAATTTTAGCATTACAAGTACCTATAATTTGAATTCTTAATTAATTAATTAATTAATTTCTACATATATACATATGTACATATATACGTAAACTTTCTAAGAGGAAATAAAATCTAAATTTAAAATGGAAGCGTGTTTCGATTGCATTCGTTTTAGGACGACTATTTTTGCTATCGTTTCCTTTCCGAAAGTCTAGCGCAATGTCGACAAAAGAGGTCAGATTTGATTGTTAGCCATACTATTGACAAGATTCTGCATGCTCATTGACGTCATCGCAATCTGCAGGATAACATGCTCCGTATTGCTACTAGTCCCCTATAGTCTAAGCTCATCAATGCGCTTATTTACACACATTATGGTTGGTAAACCGAAAGAATAGCAATCCGCTGGGGGATTAAAGGGGATTAAGTCACGAAATATTTTGGCACAAATATTTACAGAAGCGGTACCTTTGGTAGCATATAGCGGTACCTGCCACGAATCCAAAGTTAGCATACCTAGAGAGAGAAAGAATCAGCGATGGAGATAAAACGTGCAGGTAGAGAGGATGTGCTTTCGGAGCACATACATATGTATATAACTAGTGGCTATTTGCTGGACAACCAGCATTCGCCCAAGCGAAGGAAAGGCAAACGTAACACTTTCACAACGAATATCGAAATGGAGCACGACATGCGACTGGCGAAACCGACTGTCACCTATCATCTGTTCATGTACCGGGCCGAGCTGGCACGCCGCAATGCCCGCCAATTGCGTCTATCGAGAACCAAAATCGAAATAACCGACGAACTCATCTCAAAGACGGTAAAGAACATTAAGACATGCAGCATGGATGATCTCAAGGCAGTAAATCGAGAGTTGATATTTAAGAAAAAGCTAAGGAACAATGTTTCCCGACTGAACAAAGAGGCCAAGAGGCAGCAGCAAGAACAGCAGCAGCAGAAGCCTTTGTAGGAACCATTATCACACATTGTAAATATAAGAGTGATTTCCTTGTAAATATTCATCATATCACAAATAAAACTTTGTTAAGATTTTGCATTGAAATTGGCATTTTGTTTGATTTGAAAATTCGTTAAGTTTATGGGCTATAAAACAAAGAAAAAAAAGTAGCTGACATTGAACAAAAGCCAAATGAATTCTATTATAGCCATGTTAACGGCAAACCAAAGGCAGAAGCAAAATCGTGTCTATGGGACTACTTCTGGACCGACCACAGATTCAAATTGAAGCTGCGTTAGGAAACAACTGGCCTAACCAGTTGCAAATTTTTGACGCCAACTTAATTAGAAATTGCAAATGCAATTAAAAGCGAAGAAAACACAACAAAAAAACAAAGCAAAGACTAATTTTAATATATATAATAAAAATTATATACACATATATAAATACATATGTATGTATGTATGTATATAGAAGCAATTTAACCCCCTCTTGCTCCCGCTGACTTTTGACTGTGAGCTCGATGAAAACCGAAAACTGGTTCGTTGCATAAATTAACCGAAAAAGCAGACAAAAAACAATATCAAAAAGCCAAGAAGCGGCAGCAGCAGCAACAGCAACAGCAAAAGAGGGCTCTGCTGAGCTTTGTTTAAGCTAAAAACAAAAACAAAAGTTAACAACTTGCAAAAGTCACCAACAAATAAATAAAAAGCAAGCAGCCAAGCAACTTTAACTGAAACAATTTGTTATACCCTGGCTAAAAGAGGTTGCAAGCCTTTGCATATCTATTTGTATGTATCTATGTATGATTCCTGATTTCAAAATAGAAATATGATAACAAAAGCAAGTGTATTTAAGGTGTTGCAGTATGATATTGTCACAAATAATGTGTAATATTTCCTTTTGGGACGGACTCGATAACAAGATATACTTATGCTTTAAGTTTCAATTCCAAGAACATAGACGACCTATAAAGAGTATAAAAATTTCGTCTTGATTAAATTAGTGTCTTTGTCTCTCTTGGTGTTGTTTCAATTGAGTGTGTATATTTTCCTTACGTTCCTTGTGCTAGCTGCAAAATTTATAACATGACATTGTTAAATTTATGTGCTCAAGTGACAACAACAACAACAAACCAACAAATGTGTTGTAATAAAACTTAAATTCAAGCGCCAGCCGCAAACAAAAAAAAAAAAAAACACCAACAAATATCATTTCAGTTAACTAGAGAGATAAAAAAGATTAACTAAATTATTAATAACTACATATAAAAGTTTTTAACGTTAAAATAAATGTTTCTGTATACGAATTTTTCGATCAGCCTCTGCCTTTCTGGCTGCCTGTCGAATGTCCCGGACCCATAGTTACGTATGTCATATTTCATTATTTCCAATTGTCTGAATTATTGAAGGACAGGCAGGCTTAACTTAGCGCCACAGACAGAGACAGAGACCGATGGACAGATGGGCCGATGGACAGACATATTGAGGCTTGAAGCGTCTGTTCTACTTGACAAATGGATTTCGAGTCAGACCAAATGTTGTGTAAGCAACATCAACAATCAAGCATAAAAAAAAGAAAATCATCAAATCACGACATGAGCTTTTTTGATTGACATGCAAAAAGGCAGAAACAAAAAGCCAAAGAAAACACTAGCAACATTTGCTGATTGTTCATAATTAAAGCTAAAAGCCTTAGGCGAAAAATTTCGCAATAATTCTATGGGTAGTTGTTGCCGTTGCCGTTGCCGTCGCAGTTTTCGTTCGAGGTGACAGCAGCAGCAGCAGCACCAGTAACTGAGGCGTCGGCTTCGTCAAAGAAGGCAAAAAGAACTAACCCAAGTGACCAGCAAATTATCTAAAAGCATAATATACATACATACACACCACTTGATACTCTACTTCACTTCACACAATTACCAGCCACTCTACATATGTATGTATGTGTGTATATACCTACATCTAATATAAGTTTGTATACGTACATAGACTAGGCATAAAGGTCTCTCGTGCCCCACACTCCCTGCTGCATGGTCGTCATGCTTGGCCAAGCAAGTGAGTAGAGTCTGCTTATTAACGCATAATTAGCATATTTAGTCTGGCTCTTTGATTCCCTTCCCATTTGTTCCCTCTTCTTTGCAGTCGCCTGGTCATTGCTGGCCATTTTGCCTTGCTTGTGATTTGTCGATTTGTCACACAATTTCAAGTTCCCTGCTCCAACTGCAGCAACAGCAACAGTAATATTTGTGGTCATTCCAAGTTAAGCCTCATTTAGTCTAGCACTCTATTACTTGGACCAATGACCAACACAGCCAACACGAACAACACAAAAGCTCCTCCATCTTCATCTACAGCTCCTTCTCCGTCTCCGCCACCGCCTCCGCTTGGCATCCTCCATTCAATGTTGTCGAAGTTGTTGTCGGTGGTCGCTTGTCGTGTCCCGTTCACTTTATGAACAACGGTCAACAAGAGCAACAAGAGCGACAAAGCAACTCAAACTGAAACTGAGACAATTGTCGCTTTGACATTTAACTACAATTGCTTTTTAGTGGTCTTTTGGTTTGGTTTTTACCCCTCTCCATTCCCCACTACACATTGACATCGCCCGCGTCAGTTCCCTCACCACTTTTCCATAACAAACTTGTTATAAATTATTATTATAAACAAGAAAAGAAAAAAAAACTATTTTATATATGTATGTATACTTACTTTATTCCACCATTTTTCGTCGGCCGTTTGTTGTTGGTTTTGTGTTTCGTTTTTGTTTTTTCTCTCTCTTTTCAAGGTGTTGCTGCTGGCAATTAAATCGAAAATTTTATTAAAGCCAAACAACAGCTGACTGAACCTGCTGATGCTGCTGGCCAAGCTGTTTAGTTAGTTTAGGTGGTTATTTTTAGAAAGTCAATTGCTGTTAGCAAATAAATCAAGTCAAATTACGCGCAAAATGCTAATGAGAATAATAACTAGCAGCTAGCATAAAGTTGTAACCTACAACCTGGAGCAGAGAAGTTAATTGACTCCTGTTTCATGAACTCTTGGAGTTTCCCTCGATACAACGGTCTTTCGCTTAGATTCACTTTGCGGCGGCAACTGAACTGAACCTGTTCGCCGGTTCGTTACCGAAAAGTCATCTCAAAAAGGCTTCTCTGCTGCTGATCGCCGCCATTTAGACGGAGTAAGGTGTGGCATTTGCTTGCATATTTGCTGCAAGTTGTTGATGTGGGCGTACGGGCGTACGGGCGTGGGTGTGGACGTAGGCGCGGGCGTGGGCGTAGGCGCAGGTCTGTGGTATGTTGTCTCACTGGTTGCTTGCTTGCATTGTGTGTTGGCCCAGGAATTGGTTGGTTGGCCTGTTTTCTGCACACTTCCCGATTCATAACTGTGGCATTTACAATATTTAATCATATTTTCTGTGAAGACCGCACAAAAATGTCATATGAATAAAAACAGAAAATGGAAAAACTTATGGATGGCTTTCTCGTGGGCTGCTCTCGGCAGGCAGTTCATGCCTCTTACCTCCTTTATTTATTTTTTTTCTGTTGTTTTTAACCGTTTTTCATTTTTTATGCATGTGCATTGCATTGCATTTGTAGCTCATTTGCATTTGTGGTTGTTGCTGTCGTCATCCTGCTGCTTGTGTCTGTAATGCAATTTGCTGCAAAATGAAACCGAATGAGCGTAAGAGCAGCATTTGAAGGCATTAAATTTAATTTTATTAAAAAACTTTTTGCACTCGAGTTTATGCCCCTCTGCTTTCTCTCTCTCTCTCTCTCTCTCTCTCTCTTTCTATCTCTCTCTCTGTCTTTCAACCATTCTGCCTGCAATCTCTTTGGGAATTGTACAATTGACAACATGCACGAGTTGCCGCTGCCATTACTGTTGCTGGCACTGCCTTATGTTGCTGACGTGCATGCTGCATGCCGTTGGCCGCTTTTTGTTTTATTTGCGGCCTGTGCGGGTGGGTTTCAATGAAGTTTTCCAGTATTCAGTTTTCCCCAGTTTCGAACAAGATTGAAATTGTTACAATTACGTAGACTTCTACTTTTGTTGGTTGCTTGTTTGTTTGTCTGTCTGTTTGACTGTTGCTGTTGCTGTTGCCGTTGCTCCTTGCACTTTGCTGATGGTTGCTATTGACAACGCCTGCGGCTGGCTAGGGGTTTATCTGCTGTCATCGCCGTCTGTCTTTGCTGTGGATATCGGCATCCCCTCCCCACCATCACCTCTATCCCCATCCCCATCCACTTACTTACCTGCTCTGCTTTGCATATTCCAGTTAAGCCCAAGGACATCATCATTGTTGTTGTCGTCATTATCATCACCAACAGCAACAGCAACAGCGACAACGACAGAAACAGAAACAGAAGCAACGACAACAACAGGAGCAATGGCTATGGCTATAGCAACATCAGTGACGATATCGCCAAGCTTCTCATCATCATTTGCATATGTTACACTTTATTTATTGTTGTGGTTGTTGTTTATGTTGTTGTTGGTGTTGATGTTGCTGATGTTATTCGCACATTGCATTGCAAAACCAAATTCACAAAAACGCGGGGCTTCTACTAGTGTGTGGGTGTGGTGGGGATGGAGCTGGAGCTGGAGGAAGTGGAGGTTGGTTGGTGATTCGTGGTTGGGGGGACGACAAACTGGGTAGATATAACTCATACGCAATGTTAACCTCGCGCTTTCTTACTCACATTGTTTGCTGCCCTCCGCTGCCATATTTATAGCAGTTACGTGAGACTTTGTTTATGTGACAATTGCTTTTTGTTTCAGTCTTCCTTGTTCCATATAATACATGCATATTTATTTTCTTTGCTTTTCTTTCGTTTTGTTATAATTTCGATTGTGTTCACTTGTAATTTATGCCTTTAAATTGTGCAAGAATTGTGCAAACATTTATTTAGCACCTTTTTTCATCCGTCTCTTATTTTTTTTTTATTGTTTGCTGCTTGTGACTAACCATATAAAGCTGATGACGATTATAATGGCCATGGGGAAGCACTTTGAATTTATTTAATTTTTTGTTTTTTTACTTAAGACGATTTGGTGAAAGTTCGTGCTGTCCTTTTTACATAATACGAGAGCATCTAGACGAGTTGATCTCGGATTTTCTTCTAATTTTTCTTCGAATCACCTTAATTTCACTTGTGTATTAATCTACTTGTTCTTAGTTAAAGGGCTAATCACGTAATTTTCTTAGTTTGATATTGCCAAAAAGCTTATACTAGAAGTTAGCATTCAATAAAATATTTGATTATATCGATTCAACATAAAACCTTTTCTTTAATTTAACCTAGCTAAGAATAAGAGTTCTCAATCCAACCTCGCTGTGTCTGTATGTTGCAGTTGGTTTTGCCTTGTACATTTTTATTGTTTAATATAGAATTATATTTCAATGCCTGATGGGGTCGGTTTGATGCTTTGTTATTGGTCAACAATGGCTGCCATCGGGAATATCATTTTCGCATTTTGATGTCCGATTACAAACTGACAGACCGACAGCAACAACTAGAGCAGCAACAATGCAAAAGGTACAAAGGCAACACAGCAGCAGCAGCAGCAGCTGAAACTATTATGACAGCAAATAACTAAGACAAGAGCAATTTGTTGTATGTGTCTAGAAGCCAACTCTATAGATAGCAATGAATGTTACTCTTGCTGCTATTGCCTCGACTCAAAAAGTTGTTGGCTATGAAAAATGGATCTGCTCCAGAAGATTTCAGTAATCTCGTTCGTCACACTTGGCCGCTCAAGTACAAATTTATGAGCCCTATGCGAGAGAAGGAGAGCAATGGACTGGCCGTTGCCCTGTACTCCCCGCCCCTATCAGCGCTTCACCTCTTCAATGACCAAGCACAGAGCTTGCCTTTCTTCTTTTATTAACTTGTAAGGCAATTCAAGAATGTCATGGGCGAGTGGCTAAAGTATCAGTGCAACTAGATTTGATATGATGTAAGGTTCAATATACCTATCTATTTATCTGTATGCGGGGAATTTCTATTCTCTCTGATATTTGCATGGCAAAATCCTCTCTTTTCACATCTGCGAGACTAAAATGACTTTGGTAAAATTACAATGGCTTTAGCCATGGATAAAAGCATGAAATGGGCGTTGACTCGGCACACAAATCACATAGTAAAGACACAAATGTTGAAAGTCAGACAATTATTGCGACGATGATGATAATGGCTATGGCGATGGGTTGATGATCATCAGGATGATATTGCTTGATGATGGGCGTAATGAACTTTTGCACAAATCTCTTGAATTTATCTATTAGCCTCCCAAAGGTTTGAGTATCTATCATTTAACGATGTCATTTTTACACACACACACACGCACACACACACAGTCGCATACACATAGAGATACATTTTTCAATTAATTAAAACAAAAATGTTTTCCTTGTTTTTTGTTGCTGCTGCTGCGTTTTATACAATTTACAGTTTTACAATTGACGTAAAATATAATTAAAATTGCTCATGTCAATACGCAAAGCGCGGAAAAAAGCCCATACACACACACACACATACGCAATTCAAGGGAAGCCAATGTCTCTGCTCTTCTCTGGCTTCACTGTCCCCTCGTCCTTGTTGTCGTCCCTTTCTCTTCTCTCTTCTCTCTCTCTCTCTCTCTCTCTCTCTCTCTCTCTTTGCCACTCCTTCATCGAATGTGACGTATTCAATCAATGCATTGCAGACAAAATACAAAATGCACTTTTATTGCATTTAAAAACAAATTGAAAAGCCAACAATGAAAATGAAAATGAAAATGGTTAAAAAAAAGCACATACACACATTGAAAACTGAAGCAAAACCAAATCTGGGTCACACATTCAATGCGATACTCTACTCCAGAGATAGATAGAAAGAGATAGCGAGTCAGAGGCAGAGGCAGAGAGAGGAGGGAGAGTGAGGTGGATGGTGATGACGACTAAGCTTCAAATGCCTTTAATAATTGTAACAATCCATAGAATTGTTCATATTTTGTTGGCAAAATTCACATTGATTTACTTTACCCATTGATTGATGGAAAATCGTATTACTTTCTATGTATGTGTATACATGTATGCATCATGGATGAAGAAAAACCTTCAGTACCAATTATAAGCCGATGTTGTTGGAATACGTTTACGGCTTAGTTGGCATTAAATTCGTTGTTTAATTAGTAGTTCAATTACATTTTGATCAAGTTTCAACTGACTTAAAAACGCGACTTGAAAAAATACTTCATATAAAAATATATTATCCAAAATTTAAATTTAAAACTCTTAATCTTAATCTTAACTTTATTTGTTATTAATTCGTATAAAATCAAACAGAAGGGAACGCAAGAATTATATATACAACAATTAAGGATAATCAGGATTTCGATGAAGTACAAATGTAACTCAGTTGTCTATTGGAATCCTTTTGAAAAATTGCGCTTATATTATATTTGAAATACTAATAGATACTGATAATCGTGATGTTAATCATTTTATCTAAATGCACTCTTTCGTGAGAGTATAAAGATCTACACACACACGCACACACACACAAACTGACACACCAAAAAAGGAAATTTGCATTTGTTGCATGTAATAATAAATATTTAGCGTTTTTTATTGTAGTCATTGTTGGCCAGTGTAAGCAGTTTTTGTACGCGGCGCTGAAGGTTCCCGACCCCTTCCCAATGTCTCTTGCCCGTAAACCATTTATCGTGTCTTCCAATGTGATCTACGTATGTACATACATATGTACATATATGTTTGTGCTATATATATATGTATGTACCTATGTACGTATACGTAGTTATTGCTGCATTTGACTGTCTATGGCTGAGTTGATTGTTTTTTGCATTTAATTTTGCATTTCTTTTGTTGCAGCTTTGATTTCTGTTTGCCAGGGAGAAAAAAAAACTAAACGAAACGTAAACGTCAGCATGCAAATGGTCTAAGGGCGTGTCTCTGGCTCTGCATGGTGTGTTGGCCATGTTTAAACATGCATAGATAGTTTTTTATATTTACAGTGCTTTTTTACTTTCACTGCTCGTTAAAAATCGCAAAAAAAAAAACAAAAAAAAAAAACAAAAAAACAGAAACACAAACAAAAAGGAAAGAAAAAGTGCAACAAATGTTTTAATGGCGGCCCACCCACGGGGCAATGGGAAAATTGTCGCCCATTTGGGGGCTAGACCAAACTCTGGCTAATTTCACCTGAAACCAAAATGCAGCTTCAACACAATTATCAATATCTTCATCATATGTCCGATCATCAGCTTGATCATTGGCTCTATCTTCATTAGCTTTACGATAATGATGTTGCTGATGTGGTGTTACTTGCTTTTTCTTTTTGACGAAAGCGCACAAAATTTTCCTAATGAAGCCGGCAACATTCAATTGTACAACTTAGCCGCTCCCCTGCACCCTCCTCTCGGCTAACTGGTCATGCGGTCATGGCCAATGTGTTTGTTGCTGTTGATGTTGACTTTTATGATTTCCATTTCTTAGCATTATTATGGACGTGGGGAAAATCAACAACAAGCAAATAGAAAACAGACTACAGCTAGTAACAGCAACAACGAAAATCAATAGAAAATGCTCAAGTGAATTGATGTTGCTGATGTTGCAGTTGTCGTTGGTGTTGTCGGTGTTGGTGTTTCAGGTCTGCAAAGTTGATCTATGTGCGTATGCCATAAATCGTAACAATAACTACCACCTGCCACTTGCCACTTGCCAGCCGAGACAACGGGCAGACTATCTTCAAATGGTCGTGTGAGAGGCGGCATACGATTTCACTTGACAGACAGGAGAAACACTCAACGACTTCACGAGGGGCCATTCCAAAAGTTTCCAAGATACATGATGAGTGAGAGGAAATACTTAACGAAGCTCGCTTGCTAGCTTTAAATGACCTTCGCATAGACAAAGTGGTGGTGTTGTTGTTGGTTGGTATTCCCTCTAGTGAGACTTTTCCATTGCCCATATTCAATAGTTGCAACATGAAAAATGCGGAGCTAAAACAAAATGATATCGCTCAACTCATATTCGAGATATCAGAGAGCTGAAATCCCATTTATTTGATATTACCACCGCTAGCCACTTGACCACCCCGCCACCTTCACACACACCCACACACATGCCCCTTCGCATCCCTCTGGTCACAAATATTGTCGTTCGTTTAACTCATAAAAAGCCCATTTACAACTGTTAACTTGTACAAAAGTATTTACAGACGATTTAGCAGCTCACAGAATTACAACCAAACGCCACAATTGCAATTGTTTATTTGTCCTTTACCTCCACCCAGCCCACCCATACTGCCAACCCCCAACCCTTTACCCTCAATCTCCCCGCAACTTATGTGGCTCCCTAACACTGGCATCCTCTCTTATTGAAGAACCCATTCTCATCAAAAGCACTTCTCCCTTCTCCCATTGTCACCCCCCTTCTCTCGTCGTCAACCCCATCAGGAGGCAAGCAATAAAAAGTGTTGTTATTTGTACAATGTTGTTTGTGTTTGTTTTTTGTTTGCTGTTATTGTTGTTATTATTACAGTTGTTGTTGCTGTTGTTTAGTGGCCAACACAGCTGCCGCTGACACGCAGAAAATGTTCAATGTTCAACAGAACAGAAAGGAAGAAAGACCAACAACAAAAACAACAACAACGCAAATACGAAGCAAAACAAAAAACATTAAAAATCATAGAGAATGAAGTGGGCGAACACAAAAAGTTTACCTTTGTTCTACAGTTGAATGGGCTTAAAGGAGGTGTACAAGTTGAACGATGATAAAGAGTGTTGATGGCAGAAGGAAGCGAATGGTCAGTGAAAGGTGTGAAAAATGTCATTTGATTCGATGTTACAGTGGAATCTGAGATTGATGAATGGGAATTAATGACCAAATAAATGAATGTGTAATGTGGCCTAAAATTTTTTAGTAAAATTTTTTAATATATTGGATTCATTGGTTGGATTTGATTACAAAACTGTTGTTAGTAAATAATACAACTCCAATTATCAAAATTCGTAAAGTTCCTCACAATATATGCTATAGATCCCTGATTATTGTGGGTTAATTAAGTGACTTCTATTAGTTCATTTCATATAAATCAACTCATAGAACATCAAAACATATAGTTGTTTTACCATATGGTCCTTATTTTTGTTGTTTTAGTGTTAAAATTAGGTGGCCATGGAAAATACAAAAGAAAAACGCTTGAAGAATAAACAATTAACATTATTAATATTAAACATGTACTTTATCTTTTAGTTTGTGTTCCAAATGGAACCACGGTTTCGATCCCGTCATAAGACGGTTGGGATGGGGCAGGGAGCGAAAGCTATTAAATTGATTATTTTGGCCATTCTTTGTTAACAAAAATAGTTTTGCTATTGCTATCTCCATTTTGGCATATTGATGTAAATTTAACTCATAATTTTCCTCTCTTCTCCTTATTGCAGCATTTAATGGGCCGATCAATAGAGGAAAGCAGCGCAAGGTGAGTAAAGAAAAACCATAGTTGATAGAGGCGACGATGCTCCGTCAGTCTCTCTCTTTGCGTGTGTGTGTGTGCTGCTTATTAAAAAAGAAAAAAAATCTAAAAACAGCAGTTGAAAATGGAAAACCGCACAGACACAGACTCACACATACACATACACACACACACCCACACACACACACACACATCCAGAAGCACACATGAGACACTGTTGTGTAGCATTTTTCAAGAATTGGGACAACAAGGCGCATAAATAACCGAGATGCCAACAAAAAACTAAGCGAAACTCAGCAAGAGACTGCACTTAGAATAGCAAAACAAAAAATGCAGAAAGAGATGAAGAGAAGAAATGAGAAGAGAAGAGAAGAGAAGAGAGAGAGAGACAGACAAAGAACCAAGGTGGAGAAGTGGACGGAGCTGGGTTAAAGGAATTGCAACTAAATACGATTGCGCCAAGATGAGAGGCAAAAGCTTTAGCTCTGGGCACAAAAAAGAAAGCAGTTGGATACAGGTTTTCCACGGTCCCAGAGACAGTTGGACAGGTTTATTTTTCCGTTGGGACTGTGTGACAAATCAAGCGAGAAAAAAAATACAGTGCGAGAACCGTGCGTCAATGGCCAGAAACAGAGACAAAAAATAGGGAGAGAAAAGAAGCGAGAACTCAGTAACAAATGTAAAGAAACGGTGTAAAGGGGAAGGGGGATAGTGGAGCGTTATCGTCTCGTAATAGCTAGAGGAAATTGAAAAACTTGCCGCTTACCGTTGCGTTAGCATTTTCTTTGCCCCCTTCCCTTGCTTTGTTGGCAACATCATCTGAACATAGAAGTTCCATGTAAGGCAACGAAGGTGTGCGAAGTGTCTATGGTAACTGCAACATATTGATCTATCTAAACGCTAAAATGTATCGAAAACCTTTAAAAGACAACGATCTCGCCTCTACATACATATATGAAAACAATATAGCTTTAATGGTCTCACAACTTACAAAGCAAACTTAAAATCGAAAAAAAAAACAAAGAAAAATTTGTACACATTAATCTTTCTTTATGGAGAATGGCTGGATGTGCTAGCGTTCCCTTTTCCTAATTTGCCTGACCAGATCTTGTATGAACGCTTCATCGTATCTCGAAGGCGCTGCCATGGTTGGCGATCCAATTGTGCCTGTTGCCACGTGAGTGCTTTTGTCAGTGCACGTTTGGTGTGGGACAGACGCTTCGGGCGGCGTTTGTGGCGTGACAACTCCTTGCGATGCCTATAGAGTGCATAGCTCACAGTATGTCCAAGAGTTTCAATCTCCAGAGCAATATTTTTGTCATTCAAATAATTAGCTGGCATTATTGTAGTTGTTGGTTGCCCCATCGACTTCAAACTTGGAACCTGTGCAGAACCTATGATGAGAGGGTTGGGCAGCCAAGCCAATTAAGAGTAGCCATGGCGACTATAAATGATTCTTGATAATTGACATACTTGCCATGATTCAATTTTGATTTTGTATCAAATTTTTATATTGTATATCGAGAGCACAATGAGAGAGAGAAACTGCCCCCTTACTCGAAAATTTTGACGAATTTATTGAGTTTGTAAGCGATTTTAAGTCGAAAGCATAGTCATAGCCTTCTATGTATTGATTAAAATTTAAGACTACTTAGAACACTTGCCCTTAAATGAGATTCTGTGTTTAAATTAGTAGTTAGTAGTATTACTTTCCTAAGATTTCGTGGTGTACTCAGCATAAGATTTAGTTTAGTTTACATATTTCAATGCATCGCAAATACAAAATTCGGATTTTTTCTCAGTTTTCTCGCAGGCGATTTACTTCATTTGCTGTGTGTCGCTATGTTGTTGCTGTTCATTTGCAAATGCGCTTTGCATGTTTCTGCTAATTGGTAACAGTTGTCGATGGAACACAGAAGTTTCTGCGATGATTCTAGCCTTGCTTTTTCATTCTCTTTCTGTTTCTCTCTCTATTACACTTTTCTTGCGCTGTTTTTTCCGTGGCCTGCATGATTAATGAACGCCGTTATGCTTTTACGAGCAACAGCAGCGCACTGCAGTCGCGATGGCCTTTCTCAACAGCAGAAGCAGCAGCAGCAGCAGCTGTCAGGGTTCAGTCGCATTTATCGGCCATGTAATTTGAACGCATGCGCCGCTGGCTGCCTTAACGTTGCATAAGTGTAAGACACATAGAGCCAGAGCCATAAACTGGAGAAAAAGAAACAATAAAACACCATCAAATTAGAAATTACCTTTTATGTGCAATACGAAACGAAAAACACAGAAATGGCAACAAATTTACACACAATAGTGACGATACAAAGATAGAGAGAGACAGAGAAGTTGGGGAGAGGAATGCCTTCTGGCAGTGCGTTGGGATTACATCAGTTTCTGGTCTGCTCGGCTCTGCATTGGCCTTATTAAGGCAGGTTAAATCGGAACTGTATTTTTCTATGCATTGCGGAAATTCAAGTAAAGTTGCTCATGTTAATGGGCTCTCGGTACTCAGTTTCCAGTTACGTGTAATGCGGCGATGAGTACGTGTATGTGGAAGTATACAAATGTAGATGTATCTGCGAGTGTGTACTCGAGAGACTGTTATACTCGATGCTAATTAACCCACATATGTATGTATGTAGAGGAGAGCGAATTTAGAATTTCAAGTGTCAAATGGAAATCAGTAGAATTTTACTTTTTAGTGTGCAATTCACAAACGACGAAAATATGCAACAAATATACATTTTTGCCTTCCCCCCACTTGCTGTTCGTCCACCACCATCGCCAGCACACAAAGTTTCCACAAAATAACTATAAAAATAAAAATGTAAGCCAAAAGAACGAGTTTTTCCGTAGTCCACATCAAAATGCACATAAATAATAAATGGCAACAACGAACAACAGACCAAAAACAGAACCATAACCAGAACAGGAACCGGGACACAACAGAAAAGAACCAAACAGAACAGAATAGAACAAAACTGGAAACATAGGGCCAAAAATATTCCTCAGATGAAAATTACAGACATTTCTATACACTATTCTAAAATCCGCCGGCTACTGTCATCTGCTGTTTTAATCTTTCCTAGAGGTTATGTCTTAATCGGAGGATCCTTAAGAAAGGTCGATTTAAGATTTATAGAAGTTTTTACCGTATATGTCGTGCATGTTAGAAAGTCAGTGGGTCAGTCATAGCCAGACAAAAAAGAAGTTACTAACTTTTTGGACAAAATGAATTTTAATATACATATACATGTATACATACTTTTGTATATTTTTCTAAAGGAGAACAAAATGTGGCCAAGAGCCTTTTGTTTCGACAACTCATACAAAAATCTGTTAATAATGGAAAAATGCATGACAAAATTATGAAATTAATTTCAAATTTTAATTATGCAATAGCTGCTGCTGCTGCTGCTGCTTCTGTTTCTACTGCTGTATAAAGCATGTAAATTGGCCTAAAGTTGCCCCGTTGCCTTTGCCACTAGAAGTTGGCCCTTTGTGGTTTTTGGGGGATTAGTTGACCAGCTCGAGTGATGCATTTTGTACAAGTAGACACTCTACCCCTTCGGTTTAGTCTAGTTCAGTTCAGAATTTACCAATTCAGTGGTTGTGTGTGTGTGTGTGTGTCTATTGTATGTGCGAGTGTTTGTGCGAGAGTCTGGCTGCCGCTGTTTCAACTTTGATTAGAGTTAAGCTTTAAATTAGTTGCTGCCATTGTCCGTGGCTTTGGTGACCTTTCAGCCCCGTACACAGTTTCCTGTGTATGAAAGTGTGTGTAGGTATTTGGTTTGCTTGGCCTTTGTTAAGATTTTCGTGATGTAAGCATATATAATAATTCGAATATGCCTACATGTGTACCTATAATAACATAATTATTTTAAACCTTAATTAAACGTTTATGCACTAAACTCTTATTCAACAACTGCTCCAAGGAAACCATAAAGGGTATTTCAAATTCGACTCGATTTGATTATAAACAACTGGTTAACGATAATATTAGAGACAAGCTGGGGACATAGTTAAGACCACACACGCTCTACACACATATGGCCCAATTCAAGTGTTAATCGTTTTGATTTTGCCACTGTCAACCAGCAGCAACATGCCTGAGAACAACAACCATAACAGCAGCAGTATTAAGGACGATGAACGACAATCATTCGACCAAAAGTTGGTCTTTGTGCTTCCCAACTTATTAGCAAATACTTTAATAGGACCAATTAATGTCATCTGTGTTGTTGTCGCTGCCCCCAGTGAAATTTACTTGAAACGAAAGTTTTGGCTATCGTTTTGTTTTTTTCTTTTTTTCTTCTTCCTTATATTTGGCCATTGATTGGTTCGCTTGGATAAGCGCGAACAAAGCCAAAGTAAAAACCAAAGTTGTAGATTGAACGAAAATTTGTTAAAATGCATAAAAATTAATTAACAAGCAGCTGCAGCTGCTACTGCCGCCGCTGCCAAGGCAAAAAATA
Source organism: Drosophila willistoni (assembly GCF_018902025.1). Lineage (NCBI taxonomy): Eukaryota > Metazoa > Arthropoda > Insecta > Diptera > Drosophilidae > Drosophila > Drosophila willistoni. Next base: position 845,686 of record NW_025814057.1, read on the forward strand.
AAAAAGTAAATTATTAGAAAAAGCAAAAGCATAAGAATTTTTAATTGGCTTTCGGGGCAAGATTTTTGCCGTCATCGTCGACTTCTCGCACATTTAAGCCTAATTAACTTTCTACTTAGCAGGCAATTGCTTACGTTGCTGTTGCTGCTATTGCTTTTGTTGCCTTAGATGGTAGATCTTCAGCTTCATCTTCTCTTGGTTGCATTTTTCACTTTGTTTTGTGTTTGTTTTTTATTTTTTCCTGTTGCCTTTGTCTAGCTTTTTTTGTTGTTCCTGCTGCTGCTTCTTCGCATTGCGTCAACTTCTAATTTCATTTCAAGATTTTTGCCGCCGCTTTGATGAGTTGCCATGGCCAAGCGCAGCAGCAGCTAACAAGGTGAAAAGTAGGTGAATGTTAAAGTAACCAACGGCAACCAGCAGCAGCAGCATAGCCGTGCAACAGCAACAACAATGTTGGGAAAAACAAAAGAAAAATGGCAACAACACTAACAATGACAAAGAGTAAACAACATTTAGCGCAAGGCAAGTGAAAAAGCAAAACAACAAAACAAAAGAAAACGGAAAAACAAAAACAACAAAAAAAAAACGCGCAAAAAGGGTTAGAGTAGCAACAAAAGTCGCCAAAAAACAAAAGCGACAAGCCGAACAAACAAACATATCAACTGAAAATGTTGCTCCGTTGTTGTTGCTGATGGTGCTGATAAGTTGTTGGTGGCGTTGGCGTTGGTGTTGGTGTTGCTGCTGCTGTTGTCTGAGTGACAGTCGCCTTCGCAATGGCCAACTCTCTGTCTGAGTTAACTCTAACGCTCTGAATTTGCCCTCCACCGGAAGTGCATATTAAGCGTTTTTAATTTCCAGTTTCGCACAACTTGAAAACTGTTTAGAGAGCAGAGCAGAGTACAACGACAACAACAATGACAAGAGCATAGAAAGGCTTAAGTGTTGTTGGCATGTAAAGGAAAGTGTTGTTCACGTCTTCTGTTATATTTGTTGCTCTTGGCCTTGCTTTACACAGTTGTATTGACTGATACAGTTATATTCCTAAGTTTTAATCGTAATAGACAATCTATAAAAATTCTCAATAAATAAAATTTATGCCCATAATTACATCGTTTTGATATTATTCGGACTGCTCTTTTAGAGTAATTTATTCATATGTACATATGTATTTATTTATTGTCTTTTCAAGTATTAACGTTTCATGTCGAAAATTTTATTAAGTCAATTAAATGGATTCTCTTCACAAAACGGTTAAAGATTATTAAGAAAAATGTAAGCACAAATAATATTAGAAAATCTTTGCTGACATTGATTAATTTATTATGTCTTTTGGCGACCTTCACTATCAGTTAATGATGAACAGGTTGCTATATCTATTCATCTATCGATCTATTTATTTGGCCAACTGCATAATGATGGCGGAGACTCTCTATATGCGGTGTGGCGGAGATTTCTACGTTTCAGTGAAAATGTCACACAGATTACGTGACTTTGATGCGATTGACATAGTCGCGAGATTTATGCGTGTCTTGCAGTGACAATGACATACGCCCTTTTTTGTTGTCTCTTTTAATTTTTTTTGGTGGGCTTAGCAGGGGCCCTCTTTGAACGTGTCTGGCCAATAATTAGAGAGAAGCGAAAACGCAAAACTAATTTAAATGCTTTGGCGTGTTTGGCTAGACAGCGTAGTTGGGCTGCTCCGCATCGGGCGGTGGCGGTAAAGAGTAAAAGATCACGACCAAAAACTTGGCAGCACATGAAAGTTTATGGCGTCGTCGTCGGCGTAATAAACCAAACTGCCAGAAATTGTTGTTCCAGACTTTTGTTTTCTTATTAGCTTTCAAACTTAAGGTGTATGAAGAAAAGCGAAAACTCACAAGAGCCAAGAAAAGTGAAAAGTTACGGAGCACTGTTTTCTTAGAACTCATTTAAGCCCTAATTTTACTTTAATACCTGAGTTAGGATGGATGCTAAGGCAGAAGATGTGCAGATGAAATGTATACAGCGAATTTCTTTCCGAAAAGAAAATGGCATATGTATGTACCTTTGCACAATCGGTTATGATCCTTGCAGAATCCATTATCATGATCTTCATTCATTATTAATGACAAAAAGTCTTCGCGAATAAAAATTTGCAATACTAAATAATTGAAAAGCGTTTCAGATTGAAATAGCAGGCACTTGGTTGGCTTATCCATATAAGAGTGTACATAGCCTAACAGCTAAATATAATATGCAATAATATATATTTCATAGCTGTTGCTTTTGGTGTTCTTAGCATTTCAAAGGCTTCCATTTCCGTTTCGTTCGCTTCGCCCATTTCGCACTTTTCCCTTTCCCTTTCCCTTGGGGCGTTTTGGCTTGGGCTAATGGCAACGACGACGACGACGACGACTTTGTGTCTGGGTTGAATGTATTTGTATTCCATTACATTTTTCAATTTATTTTTGGCGATATCTTCCGAACTAATTTTCACCCGCTTATTTTTTATTCCCTTGAAAAAGGAAATGCAAATGTTAAGCATACGCAGTGGGGTACAGCATTGCATTAGCTGTCAAATGTTTAAATATCCAAGCGTTTTGTTGTTGCAACATTCTTTATCTGGGGAATTCGAAGTAGGGACCCCCTCACTCACTAGCTAACTCATTCACCCACTCGCTCACTGAGTCATTCATTCATGCATTCATTCCAACGCTTATTCAGGCACTCATGCAACTTTCATTCATACAAAACGCCGCCATGAATGCAATGCCCGAGAAAATACAGTGTTTGAAACTAAAAGAGGAGAAGGGTAGAGAAATCGTAAATAAAAGCGCAAAGGCAGAATAAAATACTGAACACACATTCATACTCACACACAAAACACACACACACACACACTCCATAGATAGGTATATATTCGTGCTCCTTCTTGTGAAAAAGGGTAGATTCACGGGGGGAGGTTTGGAAAGACCAGACCAGAACCAGACTCAGACAGAGGCTGAGACTCAGACAAGCATTTTTCTGCACAATTTATGCCTTTTAATGAAAATGGCAGAATGAACAGGCAAAAAAATAAGGAATGATAGAAATAAAAGAAAATAAAACACGCTAATAACTTTTAAAAAGAAAATTGTGCAGCGGCCTTTCAATAGCTCACCATGTTAGCGTGTATTTGTGTCTATGTATGAGCCATAAGTTACAACATTTTAGCCTCTTTTTTTTCTTCATGCAGAGCTCTTACCAAATTAGTGAGGCCAGGGCGTGCAATTTGTATACAAGCTTTCTGCTTTTTAGAGTTCATTTGTAAAAGGCACAAACAAAAAAAAACGAAGAAAAAAGTAGGTAATAAAAAAGTCGGCCAATTTGACTAACTAATTATATATCATTGAGGGTAAAGCAAATGCTCAGCCATGCAACAACGAGAAGACAAGAAATATATGTAGCCATCAATTAGCCAAGGCCAATTTGGTTTTTGGTTTTGGTTTTACAAAGAGAGTTTCCTTTACAGTTTATATAGAGACAATCATAAATAACTTTTTTCTTTGGTTTCTTTGTTTATTTGTTTTTTTTTTTTTGTTTTTTTTTTATTTCTTGTTTTGGCTAAAAGTAACGGGTCAGGCAAATTGCACATTAACCTCAAATTGGCCATAAGAACATCCATTCATGATCCACTGCGTCCCTTCTGTTAGCCATCTTTCTATGTATTATTACATTTTATGACTTTGTTTAATGCATTTAATTGCACAAATGGTCTTAAAGGCAACAAAAGCAAAATCCATTAACGAAATTAAAAACGAAGACAATACACAACAGCAACAGCAGCAAACCAAAAAAGAGAAAGAGAGATAGAGCGAAAAAAAAAAGAGAAAAGAAAACAGAATGTGCACAAACAATGGTTTAAAAAAGATCTACTTACTTAGAAAAGGCAAGCTGAGACTGTTTTAGTGAACATTAGTTTGATGTTGTCCATTTCCATTCAATGCGGAAAAAATTAAAACTAATTCGATGCCATCTAAAATGATGAAACCAGTAAGAAAGCAAAAGAAATTTATAATGAGCGTATATTACGAATCACTTCAGCCCATGCAAATGGTAAGATCTAATCTAAAGCAATGTGACTATGAGGAACCTAAATACCCGTTTATATTAGATAGTTTTGCATTTTAAACTATTAGGCTCAAATGGTTTGGTTGGCGGAAGTCACTTGGTGCTGGCCTAAAAATAATATTATCGACTGTCGAGGGAGGAAAAAAAGTGCCAGGTCACTTCTTCGATTTATTTTTGGCTTGCTCAAATAACACCATTTGGTCTAATTGGCCCGGGGGCAGCTGCTGCCAATTCAAGAGGGACAGAGGCAATGCCAAGAGTCAACAAGTCGCTGCCCCCTGTCTTTCTGAGGTTTCTCTGACACTACGTTTTGTGTCTGATTGTGTCTTGTTGTGTGTCTTATGTCTTACCTATGTCTCTATGGCCATTAAAAAGAGCTGAAACCGAAACTGACATTGATATTGATGTGATTTTCTATGCATTTTGTGCGAGTTATACACAGTTATTATTTATGTTTTAATTTCGATACAACAGAAAATAGATTTTGCTTGGACCTTGACTTGCTCGCGCCAGCGCTTTTGTTGTTGATTATTGATTTTGAAAAGCACAACAACAAGACAATGAGCCACTATAATTGATCACGTTCATGGACCAATTTTTTGTTGTTTTTTTTTTTTGCTTCTTTTTAGTTTTTTTTTCTGTTTCGATGTTAAGTTGTTGTTGCGTTGACTTAGCTTGGCGATTATTTCTTTTCATGGGCATTGCGGCTGAATTGTGTTCTGCTTCTGCTGCTGGGCCTTGCGAGAGCCTTAATTGACAGATGCCAGAGAACTTTCAGTCTTGCAGCAATTAAAAAGGAGCTCAATTTTAGCAACAACATCTTAAATTGTTTAGGTAGTGCTAGTTATACCCTGTAATATGCCCCAATCAATTATAAACATATATACAAAATCGGACATTAACTTGAGATTATTTCGTAAAAATATGTATTACTTAAATGAAGTACGACCATAAGGGCCGAAATACTCATAAGATGCTTCAAGACATTACTCTTGTCAACCTCTGGTCAATCAATACTTTATTCACAAAGATATATTGGAAAAAAAAAACTTTACGCCTGAGAAATCTTAGCAGAATATAGTAAATTTTACTAATGTGGTCTTAAAAATTTCTCAAGGATGGGTATATTGATGTCGTATCCTGTGATGCGATGTTGGAGTAACTTTTATCCTTGTTACTGCAGCAGCTGTAGCATCATCATCAACGTCAGCAACTTCATCATAGACATTGGCCATTGGCCATTGGTCATTTTGGGTTGGGGCTATCTTCCTTCTTCTCATATGCTTGATAAACTTGCCTTGTCTCTTGCATTTGGCCTACAAAACACGAAGGCGGACATTTAAGACCTGTCCCTGTCGTTCCCCTGACTTACCTCTCTCCCGTCACTTACCCGTTCAGCAGCATTACCACAAGAAGAAGAAAGAGCATCACAGGAAAAAGTAAAAGACAGGGAGAGAGGTAGATGGAGGGAAAAGAAAAAAACAGATATTTGACCTACATCAAGTTTTCAAGTTGCTTGTTTGTGTTTTTTCTTTCTCTCTCTCTCTCTGTCTTTTTTTAATTTTAGTAGAGGCTTCTTCTCGAGCTTCATCATCTCCAGCATCATCATCATCATCGGTCTCTGCTTTGCTGTTAAGTTTGGTTTTTTGGCTTGTTTTTTTTTTTCTTCTCTTTTCTTTTCTTACCATCAACCACAACATTTGCGCATATTTGGTCAACTGACTGCATTTTATGGTATACTTACTTACTCATTGCTACTGCTGTCTCTGTTGCTCCTTCGTTGCCGCCTCTGACTGTTATTGTTTTCAATTTGGTACGGCATTTTCATTAATTTTTCAGCAGCTTTTATGAATGTCAGTCAGTGTGTCGAAGTCCATGTCGATGTCTTCGTTTTCGGTTTCAGTACAGCGTCGTCTCGCCTACGCATAAAATATTGAAAGACATTTCCAGACCCGAGACGGACCGAACCGGGCCGGACCTAGCTTGGCTTGGACTGGACAATGACCAGCCATAACCGCAGACGAGCTGCCGAAGGTAGAGAAGATGGTGGCGGTAGATAGTTAGAGGTGGAGAGAGAGAAAGGCCAGCCTACGTCATTTTGTCAGTTGGCATCCATGAACATCTTTCAGCTGATTCATAAAAACAAATTTGCATTTTTTTTGTAGGTTTTTAATACTTTAATATTTGGGGCACATGCAACTGTCTGTTTGTATGTGCGTATGCTCTGGTAGAGCAGACAGTATAATAAGCTTGATGTCACTATTAGATATTGAAATATATTTGAACTTACTCAGGTAAAGCTAATTGTAAGTTTAATCGATTTAATCAACAGAATTGATTGATTCGTTTGTGTATACAAGTAGTTAAAGTCTTTTCATCCGAAACAATCTCTGTGTGTTCTCTTCAAATGAGCAACCTTTAAGAATATATTTCAAGCATGTAACTCTGGCAGTCATAATACAGATAGAGATATGTGTTTGAATGAGTGGGAGCCATGAAGTGGTGAGAGTGGTGGCAAGGGATGGAATATGCTCGAATGCATAGCAATCTAAACAGAATGGGAGAGAAGAGAATGGTTCAACGTTTAGATGCAAATCACTTGCGAAAGGCGAGCAAACTATGCAAATGAGTGCAAAAATTAAATAATTAAAGCCAGACCCAGTCCCCAGATAGGACGGACATATCCACATATACACATATGTGTAAATGTGCTTTGAGTGCGTGTGTGTGTGTGTGTGTGTGTGTGTGTATATGTGAATGGTGGCTACTGCTGCAGCATTGCACAAAACTGGCACAGCAACTTTTTCTTTAAACGGACTCAGCTGGTGGTGTGATGGTGGTGGTGGTGGTCTTGGTGTCTTGCGTTGGCCATAGAGCCAGTTGTAGTTGATTTGCTCGACTTCAGGGTGTCGAACCGGATGGAGAGAATGGTTAACTTACTCAATCACATACTTTACTTGTAGCTTTTTTATTTCTTCAAAATGCAATTGTCCCCAATTGTTGGTCAATAAAGATTAATAAACAATTAGTATTAAAATGGAGTAAGTGGTAACCCACATAAAAGTCATTGAACTGGACTTAGGCCTAGTCACAGATACAGAGTCAGTTTTTGAGTCAGCTGACTCACCAATAATTCACATGTCTGTGCTAAAAAGTTGATAACCGAACAATTTCTCTTTCGCAACTTATTTTTTAAGAGGTTTTCAGGTCACTAGGCTGCCAAAAGCAACAACATCAGCAATAGTAACAACTTTTAACTTAAACTCTGTACTCGAAAATAATTCAAGACAACTTTAAAACTAAGTTCACAGCGGGTAATTGTTGATAATTGGAAATTATACGACAATTTGCTGTGAAATTCAGAGCATTTGAGACCCAGTTTGAATGAAAGCAATGTCAGACAGACGAATAGACAGACAAACGAAGGCAAATTGTGAATTTCGTTCCCCTTTTTTTTTCTCTGTTTTTCTATGTATACTACTCGCACATGAAAAAGAAAAAGTTCCGGAAATAATTGTCATAAGTAGTTTGAACTTTGTAAAAAATGAAGTCATTCTAAACTCCATAGTTTGTTGCGTTAAATTTGTGATGCCCTTCGAAAGGCGGTCACATTATGAAAGGGTGTTAAGACGAATCGAATCTTAAAATGTTTACAAAGCTTCCCCATAATTTGAATGTTAATTACCTAATGAACTTATGGTTTATTTTATTGTCTGATCAAGTCTATAATGCCATTCGCAGTTAAGGGGTATCCAAACGTGTTACTGTAGTATGTTCTACCATCTATATAGGGGTCTGGTTCACCTTTCCCCATGTAACTTACTCTGGTTTTTTTTTTTTTGGATCAGTACTTTGGGACTTTGAATAAGTAAAACCTGGCCTGGGGCCTGGCCATGCGCTCAAGATCTCGATCGCTTATTATAATAATTAAGAGAAATGAAAGTAAAAATTTTTTTTTCGGTGCGTGGGGTTAAATGATTGGGCATAAAACTGAAGTTTGGCCATGATTGGGCAAATTTTTATTTTGTGAATTATTAATAACAAATAAATAAACACTTCGAATAGTATTGTGAGTAGATTTTTTGACTCATTCACTTGATGTGTGTATGTGTGTGTGTTCTTGAAATTCAATTTAATGATTTGCCGATTTTGCACAGTAGCTGCTATAGAGCAATGTTAAGGCCTTTATAATCGATGACTCTCCATCCACGCCCTCCGCAGCCTCTTCACCTTAACCGAATTCCAACTTCAACTTCAACTCGCAGCTACAATTCACTTTCTAAAAATGAATTCATACCATAACCATAACTATTCAAGCATATGTGTATACATGTATACGTAGATATGTTTGTAAATTTATGTATTCTTCTGGCATGTATGTATCTGTGCTTCTGTATGTGTTTGTGTATTCCATTTGATAAACGATTCAAGCGATATGAAATATCAGAAACTATTTTTTGATATATTTTACTTTTAAAATTGATTGCCCACAATTAAAAGTTCAGCATTCAAAAATTAAAAAGCAACTTTCCATAGTGCGGCAAGGGAAGGGAAGTGATAGATGGCAGGCAGAGGAGGGAAAGGCTTTTATATGTGTATGTGCGTTCGTGTATGTGTAATAACTTGTTAATTTATTTGCAGCAATTATTAATGCAAACATATATTTTTTATATAGACAGCGACAATTTTAGCTCTATATCTTTGGGCTTATTTCATGCATAAATCATTTCCGTTTGTTTGCTGGTCAATATTATAATTACATTTTAATTTATGCAAATATATAAAACATATATACATAAGTTTAACAACAAAAAAAAAAGAGAATTTAGTGAGCGCAAAAAACTAATGACAAAGTGCTGGCTATATGCTAAATGCAAAATGCACAAAGCAAATCCTCTAAAAGGAAAGAAAAACAATAAAAAAGCCACCATATTGAAATAAAATAAAAGTTTAGGGTCGAACACTTTGTTTTTCGAGAGGTCGTTAAACCAAGAGGGCAAATATAAGCAAAAATTAACAAAGATAAAAAACACGTCTGGGCAGAAATGCTTTTAAAATTTATGACAAATATTTGTGTAAAGATTTAAAAGGGGAAATTAGCAATAGAAAATATTAAAAAAGACAATAAAAAAAAAAAAAAAACAACAAATAACTAATTAAACATCTGTTGAATTGATGGCATTAAAACAAAAACTGTTGCTAAGGAAAGTTGTAGTCATCGAATTAGCGTCAATCATAGAACAGCTGCATCCAACAATTTATTATGAGCCCTTTCCTAAATATGCACACAATAAATGTTTCAATGGAATCTTTTCATTATGTCATCATGTTGTATGAATGTTTCTACTCGTAAAAATTGAAAGTGATTTCAATATGTATTACAAAACTCAATTAAAGGCGTTAAATAGCCTTGCTCTATTGATATAACCACCCACACATACAACACATAAACACGTTATTTTTGTGTGTGCGAGGGTTGGTTAATAGGTCAGTGATTTTTATTTCACAGCAGGGCCAAATCGGTAGAAAAAGCCGCAAAACGCCCCTTCAAACAGTCAGAGACTTATTAACTAGCCCACGAACAAGCCTCAAATGAGGACAAATCAGGCAGACAGACATAGAGAGAGAGAGAGAGAGAGAGGGAGATAGGAGAACTAAACCAAATTCAAATTCAAAATGAAAATGAAAATGAAAATGAAAACGAGCTCATTGATCAAATTTTGATTGACAAGTCCGCCGAGTGGTTTTGTTATTTCTTATTTCTTTCCCCTCGCTTGCCTTCGAAGCTCCATTAAGGAAATTTGTATGGCATTTTGTCATTAACCACAATTAATCCGTAAGCAAAAGCAACTCGAATAATAACAGAAATCCGCAATGAATTTAAATAGATTTTGACGTGCAACAAAAGTTATTGATCTCTTGAGTTTGCAAAAGTTCTCTAAACAAAATTATGCTTAATTGTCCGCATAATTGAGCTTAAGCCAGGCACAATAACAACAACAACACACACACACACACAACACAGAAAGATAATGAAATGTGACAAGGAAATGTAATTTGAGATACTTTTTAGCAGGTGTTAGGTGCCCATGTTGACATTGATGTTTGCTGCTGTTTCGTGTTGAATTTCTTATTCGACAGGTCGTTCGGGTCAGGCAATTAAGAACTAACTTTTGGGCCGTAAACTGCAAAGATGCAATCACTTAAACACAAAAAAAGAGAACAAGGGCAAACCGCAACAAAGCAACGGAAGTGAAGCACTCAACAAAGATGATGATGATGCTCCCACTAGATAAACGTATGATATACGAGTATTCTCATTTATATATTTATATGTACGTTCATATCATTCTATCTGAAGAAGGCCATTTGAATTAAATTGCTCTGGTTTGAATAGAATAGAAGTATATAACATATACTTACATACATATACAGATACTTAGGATATTCATACATATATAATGAAATTTTAACCTGACTGTGAAACATAACATTTTAGTGGTCATCAGTCCATCAATTGACAATTCTGACGCCATCTGCAGTTTTACAGATGCTGTTATTACAGCTCAACAGGTTTTTTTTTATTAACCTGGCAACCATTTTTTACTTTTATTACTAGTAAAACCCAAATAAGATCCGATTACGTCGATTCAAATACTTTTTAAAGTGGGAACAGCGAACAAAAAACCAGTCATATTTGTGGCTCAGATTAAACTAAAAGTACAGTTGAAGGAATTGGAAAATCATTGCTTGTCAGTAGAAACCGTAAATCCTATACTCACACATAAATACATATACATATACATATGTACAATGTACATACATATATACTTTAATTGAAGGCATTGAACCAGAAGTTAAATCGGATCTGTTATACAGATCTCCACTTTGATTTCCTCAATATGTTCAGTTAATTAATTTAAGATAAAGATCTCTTAATATAAAAAGAAATTTTATTAAATGCAATTTGCATTTGCGTTAAGAAAACATTCCTCTTGGTCTCTTCAGCTTCGTACGTATACGCGATATGAGTCATAGCCTCACATGGGCCAACCGGCTTTTTTATGGCTAGGCGGCTGGGGCTACACGCGTTGCCAATTTAATTGCAAAAAATTTAAATTTTTTGTTTTGAATTTTCGTTGTGAGCTTTTTGCAACAAATTCGTGCTCTGTGGCTGCTGTGACTTGGATTTTTCGCTTTCAGCTTCGTTTTCGGTTCGCTTAATGTGTTTTCGTTTCAAGATTTATTTAAATGCATTAAACTTTAGAGGTCAACTTCCTTTCACTACGAAACGAACGAATGAACGAACCCAACAAACACGTACGGCATACGGCGCACGGCGTTGGCGTTGCCAAAGTGAGACATGATAACGGCCCCAGACTCCGCTCACCGGCACCTCCCCTTCCCACCGTCTCCACCTCATCACAGCATTCACACAGTTCATCCGCTTTGTGAGCGAAAAAAAAATACACATATACAAATGTATTCTGAAAACAAAAATCAGCCACTAAATTGTGACATGTGACAAGTTGCCTGCTGTATTTCAATGTCGTTGAGAAGCCTTTTGCATATTATACCCTATACACAAAAAAAGAGTATAGGTTGCATCCACTGCATGCAACTTTTGATAATATACCGAATTATGAAATCGATTCTTATCAGTCTAAATCTTGGACTTTGCTGTTGTGTCTGCCGATCAGCCAATCTCTAAGTTCTAATCAGGTCAATAATATTTCCGAAACCAAGGGAAACCATTAGTAAATTTGTAGGATATCAACGTTTCGATCCAAATACAGAAACGATTTTATTCTTATTTTTTGTTTCAGTTTTTATTTGCATACCTTTCAATGCTGTTGCTGATGTTGTTGGTGTTGTCGTTGCTGTAACCGTAATTTTCCATATGACCTGCAAAATTATTGAAAGAAAAAAAAGGGAAGAAAGCAAAAGCAACAAAATAAAATAAAAAAATCATCTGCAAGTTCATTTAAATTGAAATCCTGGTCGGGTTTGAGTTTTGCTTTTGGGTTCGGGTTTGGGCTTGGGTTTGGATCTGTTGTGGCATATTTACATTGTCGTTGTCAATTTTATGGCCAAAGAGAACCCTGAATGAAAGAATTGTGCGGAGGCTGAGTAGCAAGGGGCAGAAAGGCAACAATGAGAAAAAAATAAAAAACGAAAAGGAGGAGCAGGGCAGCATGTCAGAAAGTAACTGCATAAAAGTTCCTTGTAAATTTAATAAACTTTTATAGATGCGTGTGACGACGACGACGAAGACGACAGCAACATAGGGATCGGGGCGCAACGAAAAAGCTTTAGCAGCAACAACAGCAGCAACATCAGCTGCCATTAATGCCCGACAGACAGGCAGAGAAAGAGACGAATAGTAGAGTCCTTTCCGGCAAGGGCGTCCAGAGCATTGTATCTCCTTCCAAAGGGGGAATATTTGAAAAGAACAGGAACCTAATACGATACTAACCGGATATCTAAAAATTACTCATACTAACAACCTTTCGAAAAGCACTCGTTGAGTCATTGAAATGGTTTTAAAATACATGTTTTCCAAAATGGGATTTATCAAAAGAGTTCTCCGATTGATGATGTGCAATCTTTCGCCGGTGAAAAACAAATGCAATTGGTTGCTTTTGATGGCTACGCTCCTGACTTCGCTTGGCTCCTTATTTCTTATGCTGCCTCCTACTCTTCTTAGCCTGTACCCTTACCAATATTGTTGATGTGCTTGTGCTCTTCTTGTTGTTGTTGGCATCGAGTGATTGCTCCATGGGGTGCACTTTGGTGACTCGCGACGACGACGACGACGACGCCATCAGCAGCCAGGAAAAAAGGGAAAGAAAAAATAAACTTTTATTGTATCCGCATTTCAGTGTGACAACATTTTGTTTGCTTTCTTTTTGACAAAGACAGAGACGGCGACCTGATCTGTCCCGCTGTGTGTGTGTGTGTGTGTGTGTGTGTATATGTGAGTTTGGTGTGTGAAGTTTAAGTTCAACTTTTGCCACATGTCAGAGATTGATACTTATAGCGAAAGTGATTTATTTACTGGTGGAACAAAAAGAAGGAAAAGCACGTGAATCTCACCATGACGTAAATTGAGCCAAATGGCCAAGTCATGACAATTTGATAATAAAGCTAACAGCTGTTCATAATGATAAGACAGTGCACACATAGAAATAGAAAGAGGGAATAGATACGTATACATATATGTAAAATAATAAAGAGAGATAGAGAGATAGATGCAAGTCAAAAGTTCACATATCACAAAATTTTTGCATTGTGTCTCGTTTGCCTTTGGCTTTTTCCTACAGTTCTGCAGATGTGACCGAACAAAAAGTACAACAATAAAAATACAAAAAATATATAGAGAGGAAAACAACAGTTTGGAGTGTGTGGGGAAGGAACATTTATACATACATAAAAATCAATGTATTTATATTGTCTTTTGGCTATAAAAATAATAAATAAAAATAGCAGCAGCAGCAGTCGCGGCAACTGTTGCAATTGTTGCAAATGCCAAAGTGAAAAGGAGTATAGCCAAAAACCAGTTTGTGAGAGGGAGGAGAGGCGAAGAACTATATCTTTCCCACACACACACACACACACACACACACAGAGACATACACACTTCCATACAAATCCAAATACAAAAGCATGCACATCGAGATGAACATATATATGTACATACATACTAATGTAATGCAAAGTTATCGTTGGCCATTGTATGCGGCAAGAGGCAAAACCAAACCAAATACAACAACGAAAATGACCCAAACCCGTACCAAAAAAAAAGGAAAAAAAATTTTAAAAAATAAGTCGTCGGACCGACTTTGATTTACCTTCCAGTGAAACAATTATTTCATGACCAATATGAAATCTGTTAAAAATTTTGTCCTATGATAAACACGCGTTTTCTTTAACACACTTAATTAGTTTGTTACTCTAGCTCCATGTAGTCTGTCAAAACAGACTGGGTGTGTTTGCAAAAGGACGGACGCATTGACCGGACAAGATCGACTCGGATGTTAAAGAAAATATATTCCCTATTCAATAGGATACGATTCTATTTACCTGTTACGTAGGTATATACCATTTGATCGTATGGGTGCATGGTATACAAAGGGGAAAAACCGGAGAAGGAAAAAATCCACTACACAGAAACGTCCAAAGCCAAAGCAACAAACCGACACCAACAATTGCGTTTCCACGGCCAATTGAAAGCTAAAATTGCATTTTGTGACTGTAACTAGGGAGCCGAGCATAAAGCGGAGCGCTCTCTAAGATGTGGCTTGGAGTTTGCAGACCTGAGACCCCATACCCATGCCCATACCCATACCCATACCAAGTACCCCATACCAAGTTGCTGCGTGTTGAGTTACCTTCTTTTTGCTGCCGTTGATGCCCTTGCATAAGAGTTGCAATTTGCATTGCATCTCCGTAACAACCAGCAGCAGCAGCAGCCAGAAGAACTGTGTGGCAAATGTGAGATCATAAAGTGGGCTAGAAGCTGAAACAAGTTAAGTGGATGGGACCACTAAATTTGCCCACTAAAATTTACTCAGTTGGCAAATCGAAAGTTTCTTCAAATAAACAGAATAAAAAAGATACACACACATTTTTACGACGTTAAGGATTCTTTTCTGTGCCTCAAGTTTTCCGGAATTTCAATTTGATGTCAAGAAACCAACTTAAGAAGCATTTGAAATTGGCTTTGATTAAGGAGAAATTTATTAATTTCGTTTATTTTTTACTATGTGCTTGGGAAGTGATTCATGAAAAACAAAATACATTTTGGGTTTTCGCATATTTGCATACGTTCAGATACTTCTTGTCTTTTGTTGTAGTATTTTTTTATTAAATTTGTTGTACTTTGTGAGTGGGAGTGAAACAGGGAGCTGCAGAAGGCTCTACCTCTGCTTTTGTCGCCTTTTGTTGGTGTCCAATTGCTGCCAATTTGTTTGTGGCTGGGCTACCATTTTTTTTACTTGCATTGTGCTATTGTACTGCTGTTGTGTTCCCTTTTTGTCCGTCTATGGTTGGTTTTTATTTTTTATACATACATACATACATATATGTATATGTATATGTTTATAGCATGTATGTGGGCCTGGAGCCTGGCTCCTGTCACTGTCGTTGTCATTTGAGGTCAGTTTAAATGGTTTCCTGTCAGTTGTGGTCTTCGGTTTACCAGCAACGGCAACGGCAACGGCAATGACCATGGCAACCAGCAACAGTCGGAGGAACAGCACTCCTCTAGCAATGTTTGGTGCCCATCATTTTGCATACGTTGCACAATATTCAATAAAGTATTCATTCATATTTCCACCAGAGATTTAACGAACTTTTTCCCCCCCAAAAACCCTCGCCCATTTTAATATTATTGCGTAAATTTTTGTGTGTGTTGGAATGCCGAATAACGACAACAGCAACGACAACGGCAGCAATCGTAAACGCAATCTCTGGCCTTGCGGCATGCTCTACTTAGTTGCAAACATTCAAATGGAAACCGAGAAAATGAAAAACGATGCATAATTAAGCGCATTTTCTTTTGGCATGAAAATGAACACCTCAAGGTGTCAGAGAGACGAAGACATCAATTCAATGCAAAAACCAAAAATGAGATTCGTTTTGTGGCTGCCACAAATACCAAAAGAATTGCAACAGTCAAACGGCTAAAGCTGACGGAGCACAATTGTGAGTTGGAGTCGGATTCGGCGGCGGCGGCGGAGTTGACTGACTAAGACTGTGAGTGACGGCGACGACGAATGTGACACCCCAGGTTAGCTCAAGTGGAAATGCATGCAGCAGCAGCAACAACAGCAACAGAAGCCCTACACATTGCCGCCACTCGCCATGGTTTCAAGTTGTTGCAAGTTGCCAGTTGGTGTTTGTGTATGTGTTTAGTTTTTTAGTTTTTTTTTTTTTTGGGGCCAAGTACTTCAACATGATAGCAGCTTAGTTTTTGCCAAGCCACGTTACTAGACTTTTGCCAGAACACAGAACTGAGAACGAACATTTGTACATACGTAAGTGGCACATGCGCGGCAGAGCCAGTTGCTGCGTTAATGATACGCCTGTCTAGCCAGAGATAGTCAGTTTACTTTCGAGGTAAAAAGAGAGAGAGAGACGGGGAAGATTCCTGACATACGCAAAATGCGCTTGACTTCTTCCTTCACTCTGTGTTTTGTCCTCCTCACCGCTTATCCTCTTGTTATTTGTTGCGTCCTGCCTGGTCCCCTCTGCGTATGCGTAATGTATAAGCTGAAAGCTGCCAACTGCCTTCTGGCATCTGTGTTGCATTATGCAAAATGTTTTGCTGCCCTTCTTGTTGCTTGCCTCAGGGAACCACTGAAAATTCTTAGCTTTAGGTCATGGCTATCAAATGGTTTTCTTTTGTGGCTTTTACGCTTGTCACAATTTCAACTTCTCTAGTAAATCTTTTCTAAACCATAACTTGATCAACTACCACAAAAAGGAAGCAGGGAATACGTTTTGATTGCCACCAACAATAACTATAATCATAAACAATTTGCTGGACAGCTTTATAGCCTTTCTATATGTCATTTAAACAATCCGTTACTGGTTTAGATTGAGAGGAATGTCCCAGTCTCAGCTGTTTTTAAATATATGTGCTAATTTCTCATATATGCAGTCATGTAGCTGCCTTCAAAATGTTGCATTTCCCTTACATTTATTGTACTTTTTATTTTGTTTCGCTATCTATGAAATGTTTTGTAACCTAATTTGTGTGGCGTTGACAGGATGTTTAGAAGAAGCATAGCGCATAAACAAAATGACATGGGAGCCAATTAATGTCGCCCGTGTCGTTGCAGCCAATGACCCCTCCGTCTAACCGCCCCTCTACCATCGCACACGTAGAGAACTCTCCAACTAGTCTTCCTCCGCCTCTGGGCAGTGTTCATAATTTTCTCTGCCAAATGGGCAATTTGTTGTAGTTAGTTAGAGAGAAGAGAAGAGCAGAGCAGAGCATTTCTGTAGATTTTCATTGTTATTATTGCGCCACTTCTGCGTGGTATCTGTCTTGCCCCTTTCTCTCTTTTCGCCCCCTCCCATCATCATTGGTAGTTCGCGTTCCATTGCTAGAGGCAGTCATTTAGTCAGTTGTATGTATATTAATTTTGATGCTGCCAAGAGGCCAAAAGCAAACTGCACATTTACATGCAAAGAAGTCAGCAGTGGAGGGGTTAGTAGACGAAGACGAGTAGAGTTGCCATCTATAATTTGTTAGCTCTTAGAGTGGGCCTAATGGGAATAGCCACACCTACTTTGAAGTCAGTGTAGTCATAAGCCTTCTTCATCGTTCCTAATGTCAATCTAAATGCGAAATTCTCTCGACTGGAAAAAGTTTTCTGGCATTATTTTTATTTGGATCACAAAACACATTACAACAAAGGTGGGCGGAGAACACAACGAGAGTGTGTACGTACGTATAGATGGTTGAATGGGGGGATGGGTGGATGGGGGGTGGCAGATGAAGTTTAGTGCTCCTTGAGCAGTGGGAAAAACTAAAAATTTCTATAAATCCGCACTTATTCCCAAAACTATAAAAAACGCGCAACAATTGCAACAGCACATTTGCTTTTAAATATGTAACAGCAACAGCAGCAGCAGCAACAACATCAGCAACAACTGACTAGTAGGAGTAGGTGGATAGCTGACTTTGCCATAATTTAGACGACTGCAGCCAAAACTGCGCTCAAGAGTTGGCCCCAGTTCGCCCAGCTAAGCCCACTTTGTAGTCATTTGCCTGGGACCAAGAAACCAGCAACTGGGCGAGAGCCACGGCAGCAGCAACATCGTCACTGTGGGCAGCAGCAACTGGCAAATGTATGCCAGCAATTTAGACGACTTGGTTGGCGCGCGCTTGCTAAATTACCAAAACAAAAGGAAACGATAACTTGCAACAGAGCAGAAAGAGTGAGAGAGTAGGTGGGTGGGACAGAGTAAGCGCAATGGGATGAGGACGTCTGTTGCTGCTGCTGTTGTTGAGGGCGTGGACACAAAAACACAATAAAACTTATTTACGAGTCACGGCGGGAAGGCGTAAAGGCGGCAGCGGCGTCCCCTACGTAGTTCATTGTAATGCACTTAAACGAACGATTGAGAAGAGGACGCATTTCACGGGACGGGGGACAAAAGATGCGCGCAAATGATATGCAAAAAACCAAAAACAACAGCAACAAGGAAAATATAAAAAAAAAGTAGCAAGGAACTGAATAAGGTAAAGGCAGTTGAATGTTTCGGTTAAAGGGTAAATGAGTGCACAGCATGAGGCGCATGAATGAAAAACAGTAAGGAGCAAAGGGGCTGAGAATGTACGCGAATGGGTCAGTTATATGGGGTTGTTGTTCCATGCACGAGGACGGGGAGAGATAAAAGAGCGGGACGTGTTTTAGCCAGGGTAATATAAATGAAAGCAACAGGGGCAGGCACAACAACGGCAGGCAAACATAATAAATACACTTGGCGAATAACTCGATGAAGTAGTCTACAAGACACGAAAATGACAACAGAATATCAAAAATAAAGATATCAGAAGAGTAAGACTAATTAATTAATATTGTCGTTCTCTTATTCTGTCAAGTGGCTTATGCCAATTTCTCCAGAGCTTTGACTAAGCTTCTTTAAATGTGTTGCATTTATATAGCAATTAAATAACTTTTCCCAATTGGCACTTTTACACTTTTCAGTTCTTCAATGTACATTATATAAGCTTTACTCTAAAACTTTTTCTTTGCAGGTAGGTTCTCCTAACGAAATCGGTCTCTCTCTCTCTCTGTCTTTTCAACCATGGTAAGCGAATAAATGTCAAGTCCAGGGAGTCGTTTAATAACTGCAACTTGCAACGCCTCTTTAAGTTTTAATAACTAGACACATTACGCATACGCCCCATTAAGTTATACACATACATACCTATGTACATACGTACGTATGTACCTCTGTGTAGTTCACATCAGTTCTGTACTGTTGAGTCCGGTTGAGTTGAGTAGAGTCTAGTTGAGGCTAAGTTTTGTGCAGTGCAATGCAATTTAAGTCATTGCCAATGTGCAGTTGGAGTCTACGGCTACATCTACGAGAATTTTCGAGTCGTCTGCCTCGTCCTGGTCCTGGTCCTTGTCCTCGTCACAGTACGTAAAGTTCTCAGTAGTCAGTGAAATTGCGCGCCTTGTTTATTGTTGTTGTTACTTTGCTGCAGTGTTGGTTCTGTTGCCTTTATTATGGCGCTTTATTGTCGGCTGCTGCATGGAAATTGTGTGAACTCAGCGCCTTTCTTTGCATCGTCATCATCATCTTCATCGCCATCATCATCATTATCAACATCTTGGAGTTCTCCTCTCACCCACCACTGGAGACTTAAATATTTATGGCTTGCAATACTTTGTACGATTATTTATGCCTTCGTTTGTTTGTCAGCCGTATGACCGAACGGCCAAGTGACCAAGCGACCAGCCGACGACCTTGTGTGTACGCATGCAAATTATGCCGCAGGCGAAGAAGGAAAAGTGAAAAATAGTCAGCGGCTCATTAAAATGTATAGCCAAAAAGAGTGTGTGCATATGGATGAGGTAGAAGAACTGGCGCCTGGACAAGGGCGCACCATTTAAGGAGTGGCCAGAGCAGCGGGAATATGAGGAGTAATCGAGCGTGTAATAACCGATAATCCATTATATATCAATTTTTATTGCACTCACAAAGAAGAAAAAGACGTAAAAAGGACGGAGAGAGTAAGTGGAGGAAAAAAAAAACAACAATTTATGGGTCTAGCCAGATGAAATTCCATTTCGTTCTGCGTAGAAAAAGAAATAGAACAAATACGATAACCATAACTGAATCAAATTCATACCGATTTAAATGATTTCTGTGAAAGGTGCGAATAGAATGGTTAAATAAAATGCATTTAAGAATATTCAAAAAGATTCTAAATGAAAGACACAAGGTGCTCATGATATCTGAACAAAAAGCAAAATCGATGTTTGTATCCTTAGTCATTAGTTATCTTATTTAAAATTGATTGAGTACTTGCGATTTCCGCTTGTGTCAGCGTTTTTCTTCTTTTAGTCTCTCAAATAAAACTCGAAAAGTAGCGTTACCTGTTCTGACCTGATCCACAGTGAAATCGGGTATGAAAGTCGTGTATGGTCTTAACGGAAAATAGCAATTATATTTGCACGACCACGTAACGGCAATGCGGCACGCCAAATTGTAGTTAGATTTTGATTTGCTCGGTTCTAGAGCAATATTTTTGACAGTAACTGTGAATCGCATTGTGTGCCCCCGCAACTGTAAATGATTCGAGCATATCATCAAGAAGTTTTTACTCAGCTGCTAATTAGTAGCTGCAAATTTTGAAGCATCATCCTTCTTTTAGCGTTTGGCAGATGATGGAGAAATATCGTATATCGGTTGTCATTATAACCTCGCCCCCCTCCCACTCCACTCTTTCCCCATCACTTGCCTGCCATGTGACTGAAGTCAGGGTTTTTTTTGGCAACTTAGTTGGTTGGCTGTGGTTAATTAGCAAGCAATATTGAACGTTAATGTGAAATAAATCGCAGCAAAAGAAATACATACTTATATATTTATACACAGACGGAAAGAAAGAAAGAGAGAGATGGGGAGAGCGAGAAAGTAAGAAAAAGTCCATGGCAGAAGCGTTGCTCACTTAATTATGTTGACGTTTATGCTATAGCATATAGGAATAGCTGAAGCTGTAGCTCCAGCTCGGAGTCACGGGGGCACCCACATAGTAGAAACCGAGCGGTAATCATTATTAATGATGACTTTTAGTTTACAAGCTAATTATTTGTTACTGTTACTTGGAACGGCGGTTCGGGCCTGGCCCGGCGCGGCCATTGCTCGAGGCCAAGCTCCAGAGTGAATCTTGTTCTTTAGCTGCCTCATTCCATTCGATTTTGTTGATGGCTCATGCCACGTTCTTGCTTTGCTTTGCGTCGCTTCGCTTTTTTGCCACTTTGCCATTTTCGCTTTGATATCATTTTAATTAATTTATTATATCGATGCCAGCTTTTGATGTTGTATTAATTACATTTTGTGTAAAAAAAAAAATGTTTTGCATATTGCCTTAGCCTTATGTAATCAGGGAAATGAACCGAACCTAATGAAACGAAACCAAGAGGCCCTTCGCATTGAAAGGTCAAGAAAGACGGATAGTGAAAGAGAGGGAGAGAGAAACAGCGATAGATATAGGGAGAGGACATGGGCAGACAGACGTATGTAGGTGTCAGAGCTTGGCGGCAATTGATGAGTAATTCATTCACATTTTGTGATTTGATTGATATTTTCGCCAATCACAAAACGTATACCCACTATATGTATAAATGGTCGCATAATTGCCATATGTATGTAAATTTTTCGTAATCGGCTTAAGCCAAATAGAGAAAGAGAGAGACAGAGAGGGGAGTACGCAAGACAAATGACCCGGCTCATAGAGGCAACACAGAAGCTAAGCAAACAAATCAAGTTAAATGAATGTGAATCGATTCAAATAAAACAACGAAGTGGTCATAAAAAAAGATACAGACAATAAATGAAGGCATTGAAAAATGTGGTAATCAGTTTCGAAATTAGGTCACAAGAATTGCGCAGACGCAGCGCCGCCTAGAAAGGAAATCCCGGACTCGGACATAAGTAGCTCCAAGAGTTGCTAACAATTTAACAATAGTAAACGAAAGTGGCTAATGTCGTTAATACCTGAAATACAAGGTTCTTCTCTTAATGCGACAATTTAAACAATTTCATTCGTTGCCGTTTGTCTGTGCTAAAGAATCTGAGCTAATCAACTAATATCAAAAGTCACGTCAAAAGATTACAAAATGAATATTATTATTTACATACATATGTACGTATGTTTTGATTTTCAGTTTTACTTTTAACAATTACGCAAACCAAATCACGACAGTACAGCAACCATGACAACAATGGGCCTCATTTTTTCCTCATTTTCACAAAAAAAAAAAAGTGCGTGGGAAGAAATAATAATAAAAAAAGAAGCAAATCAAAAGCAACAACAGCAGCTATCAGCTAAATGAAACCAAACAAAAGCAACGACAACAACAAAAATAAAACCATTTACAGCATAAAGAAAGAGAAAAAAAATTATTACGAAATTACTTCAACAACGACGACAAATTGGATGCAGCAAATGTAAAATTAAATAAAAATGCAAAAATGCAATTAAAATGCACAGCAACAACAGAAAGCAAAAGGAAGGAGTTGGCGGAGGTATTGCTGCTGGCTGGTGGGCGTGGCAAGAGAAGGAGAAAAGGTCGCTAGCTCACGATGGGAATAATTAAAACAATTTTTCCCTTTTTCAATTTCGCGTGTGTGTGTGTGTGTGACACAAAACAAAAGCGAAAGTGTTGAAATATTTATGCAGAAAATGCACAAAAAAACAACATCGAAAAAGTGAACAACAAAAGTTGCTGCTGGCAAAGGTAACCCATGACAATTGTCACCAGCAGCAACAATAGCAATAACAACAACAACTTCTACAGCGAAAACATCAACACTAACAAAAACAAAAACAACACCAACAACAAGTGGAATTTTTAATTCACATTTTTAAATGCTGCAGTAGCAACAATTCCATCGTTGAATGCGAGTGTCGCTTTACAAGTTTTAAAATCAGTTCATTTTTGCCAACTGACAATGTCTTTTCAGTTTTTATTTCATTACTGTCGCAATGCTGGATTCATTATGTTTTCATAAAATATCATAAACTTTTCAAACTTGTCTCGTTTTTGGCATTTGTATTTTAAACGACTCACGAATTGTGTGACTAATTTTGGTATTTTTTTTCAATTATTTGTTGTTGTTGTTGCCGTGTGGCTGCTGGTTATTTCTGCGCCTGCGCCACCGTCTTTGGCTGTTGGCTCTTGCTTTGGTTTCGCTTGTCTGCGGAGCGTCTGCCCCATGCCTTTTTGCTGAAATAATTAAAATGGAAATTGCATTCGCAGTTGTTGTTACTGGCCAGACGAACGAACGAACGAACGAACAAACAAACAATGTGAGTACATACATAGAGTGAGTGTGTGTGAATCCACAGTTAAATGCGCTAATAACTTTATTCAGTTGCTTGCTATGTTGGCTGGTTTGCTTGTTGTCTGTTGGCATTGCAACATTTTGGCTTAGATTTCTATCGGTGGTGAAGACAATCGTAAGGAAATTGCAAGAGTTGCTGCCGTTGGATGTTGTTGTTGTTGTTGTGATTGTTGTTGTTGCTATTGCCATTGTTATTATTATTGCTGCTGGTTGGTTTTATTTGTTATGTGTGTGTTTTTAATGCACTTCAAAGTTCATGCGTGTGAAGGGCAATGAGTCTTATCTAATACCCAAATAATGCTATCGTCAACATGAGTGAGCTTGGAATTAATGTGAATTTTGTAATGAAACGTTAATCAAAAGTACCTCTTTTGCATGTCAATTCAATTGAATTTTCATGGAAAATCGCATATAGGAAGGTATCAACACCTTATTTATATTTAAGAAGTCGGATGACAAAACCTAAAACCGTGGAGAATACAGACATCTAGTAGAAGTTATTACAGGCAAATCAATTACTTTTCTTTGTTAGTTATTATTTAGTGTTCTATTGCCAATTAGGGTCGTTCTCAGTTTAAATTCTTATTATTGTTTTAAAGGTACTAAAGATATATATACCTCGTAAAATGTTGTTATTGATCTCTTGTCTTGCCTTAATCCTAATCCGCTCCTGACTATTTGGCAACATTTGTAGCCAGGCCATAAATTGTTTTAGTTTGTTGTACAAAGCCCACAAATTGGCTCAAGCTGGAAATTATTTATTAATATACATAAAAACCAAGAACAAAAACATTAATAAATACTGTGTACGGATTCTGTTCCCCTTGTACTAAGCCGTCTCATATTCATCGCCCTTATACACAAAGAAGAAAAAAAAACGCACTCACGTAAAAACTGGCTCGTCTATGTGGCAATTAAAATTCAAGCCGCATCGTCGCTTAATGTCATAATTATGAGCCAACTAAAGAGATTTACGTATTTTGTTTCATAACTTTGGCCAACAACTGGACAACTGTCCGGAGTGCTGACTGCCCCCTGTGCGTGTGAGTTTTTCTCATTTCCACGAGACACAGTTGTTGTTGTTGTTGTTGTTGTTGCTGCTGTTGCTTGTTACCATTGTTGGCCATTGATTATGCAGCAAAGGCAAAGAGACAGGAAGATAGCAAGACTAAGGCACGAGACACACGAGAGACACGTCAACTTCTCGGCGTGTTAACGTTAAAGACTAAATATATAAATGCGTGTAATTAAAGGCTACACAGTTGTCAGGCAAGTCACGTAATAAATATAACAAAAATTTAATTAACCAAATTAGCCATAGAATTGTGCAAAAAACCAAAACCAAAATGAGAAAGCAATAACAACAAAATTATTATATTGTATTATTATTATACTCTTAAATTGTTGCACAAATTACCAGCCATTATGAATGTAATCAATCAATTATGAAAATGTGGGGAAAAAAAAATAATAAAAAAAACACCATCAGGCCAGGCCACCATCAATTAATTGTGTGGGGCAACAAAAAACCGTTAATAAGATTTGAAACCAAAACGTTCCAGCAAATGTCCTACCAAAAAGAAAAACTGCACAAACAAGAAAAAACAAAAATGATTACCGCTAATAAAATTTACAGTATTTTCCGATTGTCAGTTGTTGATAATCAAATGCTGTCATACCCTGGCTAAATCATCACGTAAACGAACTTTCCATCCATTTTAAATCCATGGATTGGTAATAGCCAGAACAGAAAAGTAACGACATTTATAGAGAGTTGATACAATTTATACTTCTATTAATTCGATTATTCGTGACTTTTCGGTGCTGAATCCAGCATTATTATTGTCTTCTGTTGTCCTTATAAATGGAATATTTTCTCATCGAGTATTATTGAAATGTTCTTTTACGGAATACACTCTGTGCTGTTCAAAGTTCTGTTTAATAGGTATAAAAAGTATAATGAGTAAAATGATTTCATTGCTGTCTCTGTCAGTTTCTGTTGTTTTTTTCCCCTTCTGTTGCATACTTTTCAGGCAACAATTTGCCTAGCCATTGACCTGACAATAATGACGACCGAGCATGGGCTGGGCAGGGGCATGGGTCCGGGCTATGGAAATTTAATCAAATGAAAGCTAGAGGCATTTAGCCTTTAAATACAATTAATTAATCATGCCAGAACAAAGTTATTTACACACACACACACCCTCGCACACACAAAGTTGTACATTTATATCTATAGATCTCTCTCTCTCTCTCTCTCTATCTTTACCTCTATCTCTCTTTCTCTCTCTCTCTCTCTGTAAACGTGTTATATATGTATGTGTGTGTGAGTGTCTGCTATTTCAAGCGTAAACTGTGACGATTTTTTGTTGTTATTATCATAGCTGGTGCTGCTGTTGGTGCTGATGCCACAGGGCTATAGGGTTCGAGGGGTTCTAGGGTTGGAGGGCTGGGTGAGTGCCGCAATATTAACATATCCTGCGTGTTTAAGTTACGCATAAAATTATATCCTGATTGAATTGCACCCAGCCAACAACGGCCAACGCCACGTAAAATATGCGAATTTCAATAAAGTTGCTACCAACAGTTTGTTGCTGTTGTTGCCGCCTGTGTGTTGCTGATGTCGGCTATAGCAATGGGCAGCCATTGTTGGTCTGCATTGCCCACTGCTTGGTCCTCGTTCTCGACATTGTCAACCACCTTAAAATGCGCGCCCACGCACATAAATCACGTGCGTGAATCTCTGCTTACAACATACATACATATACCTATATATATATCTATATATATATATGTATGTAGAAATATATTTGTGTGTGTGTGTGTGTGTGTGTGCTCCTGTATCCCGGCAACTGTTGGCAAACGGAAAATCAGCAGCAGACGCAATTTTTGTTTCTGGCTCTTGTTGTTCCTGCTCCCGTCTGTGTATGTGTGTGAGTGTGTGTGTTTGGACGTGTGTGTTTGGGTGTGTGCGTTAACAGCCTATCGGCTGAACTGCATCCGGATGGACAACGGTTAAAGCATTATTGTTGGTGCTGGTCCTGTGCACACGTGTCAATGGCAGCAGGAACAACAACAACAACAACAACAACTACAAACAGGGCACATTTTCACTGTCGTGTTTAATTAGACTGCCCCGAAGGTGTGCAACTGCAGCAGTTACCCCATCAAGTTGCCCCTTTAGACTATTATTTCAATACACTACAATTTGAAGAGTTGTGCGAAATACGTCTTAATTAAAATGACAAATGACCTTAGTTACAGTGGAAAGTGTGTTAAGCAGTCAGTGTTAGTTAGCTAGTCATGTCATTATAATGCTTGTATGATTTTATTTTTTGTTATTGTTAAATTAAACACACACACACATAATCACTTGACGGAGAGGAAAGGACGGCCATTTGGGGTCCATTTTTGGCCCAAGGCAGTAGATGAAAATTTTTGCATATATGTATGTATATGTACATAAATGTGGTGTGTGAATGTGAGTGTGTGTGTTTGCGTTTGCATACAAAGAATGGGCTGACACGTGATTTCCCAGCAATTAAGCACTGTTTGTACTTTGCCACCGCGCAACATGATTTTCTTTTACTTGCTTTTTGTTAGGTCTTTCAGCAATTTACAATTGCGTGCATTACCTGTGCCACTACGATTGTCATACGATATTTAAACTAACAAATTAATAGGCGTGCATATAATCAAGAGAGAATTTATAGCATAATTTGCATACTTCAATTTTTTGTTGTCGTCGTTATTGTTGTTGCTGCTGCTGATTTTACCCCACAAGGGCCATGCAGTTACTGTCAATTTCTTATCATTTAAAAAGCATAAATGTCTGTCTAAAGAGCCCAACATTTATGAGAGCCAGCTTAAAGCGAGTTTTCCCCCCAACACACTTCAACCCACTCCACCTCACGATGAAGAGAGCAAAAGGCAACATTCAGACAGTTCAAAAACAAAGCTGCCCCAGAGAGATGAAATGGAGATGGGAAGCAAATGCATAGAACAATCCCAGCAGCAGCAGCCTAACCGCAACGGCAATGGCAACGGCAACATCATTGACATCAGGCATATGCTCAGGCCCAGGCCCAGGCCCAACTCCCAAACGACTCGCATGTCGCCCTGTCATATGCGCAAATTAGTCGTTAGTCGACGTTTGGTTTTCAAAGTTCTTTGGCTTGGGATCGGGATGGATGCGGCTCTGTCTCGGCCTCGGTCTCGGTCTCGGGCTTGGGTTTTTGATTCTGACTGTGGATGCTGAGCAAGTTTAATGACTTTGGCGTTAGATGCTGTCGTCGTCGTCGTCGTTGCCGTTGCCGTTGCCGCTGATGAGGCGCATGATAATGACTCATGATGGCCGTCGTCCCAGTCGCATCGCAAAAGTTTTTAAGCTCCGCGAATGCAGCCAAATGCTTTAGCATGCACTTCAATGCACACATTTAGAGAAAAAGAGAGAGAGATGGAGAGAGGGAGAGGGGTAGAGAGAGTGGGACGGGGACAAGAGACAAAACAGTTCCGGGCTGTGTTTTCTATTTTTCCATATATATGTATATTTAAATGTAGCATTAATTAGCATGTCGCTTTTCACTCCTCCTATGGCTTATGGGTTCCTTGACTCGACTTGAGTCGCTTAGTTCATTTAATTTCACTGATTCTCACTGATTTCTTATTTCTCTCTCTCTCTCTCTCTCTTTCTCTATCAATCTTGCTTTCTCTGTCTCTGATTCCGTCCCATCATCATTTTGATTTGTCTCATTCTCCGTCAAACATTATGCAATCATCGTAGTCATCTCTTTTCTGTGTTTTATGGCATTCAGCATACCTTATTCTACTCTTCATCTTCATTCCAGCTAAAAAGAGAACTGAATTCGCCTTCACTTAATTATGCAAAATTTGTGCAACTTTTGTGCCTTCCTATGAGTTAGCATGGCAAATGTCTCTTAAGTGCGGGCAACTTAATGAATGAAATCTGCTTAGAAAATTTTAGCAAACAAAACCAAAACATTTCACAAACAATGAGGACTGCTTTTATCCGTTTGAACGAAGGATCACAGGAATACAAAGCACTGCTGTTTAAATTCTTTCACAACTACAATTCAACGATATTATTTAACGTCTGACATTTGATCTTTCGGAAGTTTTTTCATTAAAATGTGAAATGCTGTTTTGTATGAAACTTGTCCAATTCATGATACAATACAATGATTATTTTTAAGCTAATTAAGCCAATGTGTAAAAAGTGTTAAATTTTCAATCTCCTTTTTTGTTTGTTGTTGTCTCTCCGCTTTTTCAATGGAAAACGTTTCGGCACCTGCTATCCAGTTTGGCTTTCTTTAAGCCACAAAAAAAGAGACGAAACTAAACCAAATCACTGGCCATGTAATTGTTGTGTATCTGTAACAGCAACTTTTGCAATTGTTGCTGCAGTTTCACTTTCTATGGCAGCAGGAGCAGCGGCAACTGAGTTTCATTGGCGACACTTGCAATGAAAGTGAATTTCGGTTTCGGATTTTTTGTTGTTGGATGTCGGGAGTTGAAGTGTCGTTAACCCAATTTGAAAGCATTTGGCCAGGCATCATGCAAATGCAATGAATGCAATTGCTGTTGTATCAGTTGCCGTGGTGGTGGTGGTGTTGGTGGTGCTGCTGCAGCTTTTGTAGAAGAGACGTCAACAGACAGAGACAGGTTTCAACTTTTGCTTTCGCTGGTCAAAAAGGAAACCAGTTCAAAAAGTTTGCTCACTGCTTGATTTTTGTGTTCGATTGCAGCATAACCAAGCCGGCTTTAAACTGACTCAACTACCAGTTGTTGCCAATATTGTTGCCGTTGCCGTTGTTGCCGTTGTTGCTGTTGCTCAGACTAATGACGTTGCTCATATTGCACCAATTAGCAGAGTGCTGCTGCTTTTGTGGCTGGTTTCTAGTCTTCTCTGATGCAGTTCTACGCCTTGACTTATGGCCCCAGCTCGGCAATTAAGTTGGTAATTTTATCATGAACTTTGCATCTCCGACGTTTCGGTCAAGTGCAACAGCCACTCCTCTCTCCGATGGTGAGATTTAGTTTAGCCTCAGAAAAATTTGATATGAGCTACAATTGCTGCCCTATGTGCGGCATGTGAGTGTGTGTGTGTTGCAAGTATACGTGGGCACAGCATATGTGTGGTTCGGAAGAGTCCTGGCCACTTTTTCCAACATTTTGTTACAAATTGTTTAGTGCAATTTGTCTTGGTCAAATATTTACGTAAAATGCCCACACAGACACACGAAAGTATTATTTGCTGGTAAATTTATGTCAAAAACCATAGGCAAAAAAATTCAAAATACCAAAAATGCACATCTTCAAAATTGTTGGTGTTTCTATCCCACTCTCTCTCTCTCTCTCTCTCTCTCTCTCTCTCACACACACACTTTCTGTAGATACTAGCGAGGAGGTGGGGTTAGTTAAGGCTGTCAATTTGGTATAGAGTCTAGACTAGGCCATAAATTATGCAAGACAACAGGAATAGCAACAGCTTGGCCCCAGCAGCCTGCTGTTAGGCTATGATTTTTTCTAACAATTTGCAATGCGCTCTCTTCGTCTACTTGAATGTTGAATCAGTTGCAATTTGCATGCAGCGCCCTAACGCAAGGCTGGGAGAGACTTTTCCTATTTTTTTCCCGACAACCCTCCATCCTTCTAACCACCTACTGGCCATCCGAAAACCATTGAAAAGTAGCCGCACACTTGGCCCAGTTCAAAGAATCGGAATAAATGGCAAGCATTGCAAGTGGCCCCAATGTATTGCCCATCGGCTGCATAATTATACTCTATTCTAAATGAAGAGTATGCCACCTATACTATAAACTGAAATGAAAATAATTAAAACTAACCAGCAATGAAGAAAATCTCTTAAACTTACGAAATGAAACAAACATTATTATCGCAGAAGGGATGAGTGTTAGGTGGAGGAGTAGATGACAGCTTATAGATTTTTTCCATTTTCCCCACATAATCATAGTGTATTTCCTTCGTCAATTTTCCTTGCCTTTATGGTTTTATATCATTGAAACTTTCTTGTTTTATTTAAATTTTGTGGCAGGTGCATTTGAGGATACTTCTTCGCCTTATGGTTCCCCTCTGTTCGCTCTCATGGTCTGATTTTCCCTACCTGCTGCCTCTTTTTGGCTAGCTGCTACTACTACGCTGGTACGCACTTAAAGCCCAATGGATGGCAATTTTTGCAAAAGTGTAAAATAAATTGGCAAATATATGCGAATGCTGGGATATGAAAAGCAAAAATGAAATTGATATTGCTGACTGCCAGACTCTCCACTGTAAGTGTGTGTAGGTGAATGTATGTGTGTGGTTAGGGCGGAGCTAAGGGCATTGGCTGAAGAGAAATTGTGAGTTGAGATGATTTTTGCCAATTTGTGTGCCAGTTGAGAACGTTGCAACAAAATGTTTAAATATGCTAAAAGTGTACACGGCTAACGAGCCGGTAAGCACTTGACACATAAACATACACACACAAACATGTTCATACATTTCATATTCAAAATCACTAGCCAATTTTTAGTGGCTGGCAAATGTCAAAAAGTCACAACGATGTTTGCTTAAAACGCTAAGCACTGCCAATGAATTCTGTTGCCATCAATAAGTCAGCATTCACAGCAGAATAAAGAGCTAGAGCAAAAGCAGATGGAGACAGAGAATCAGAGTCAGAGTCGGAAGAGCATCCACACGTTTCCGGCAGATACAGATACATAGATACTCACTGACAGCGACTGCTGCTGGCATTAGATAAATTCTTTTTGCAGTCAATGCACACAGACACAGACACACACACATATATGTACCTACACACACAACACGTGAAGTTGGCGATATATAAAATGAAATTTACACAAATATGCGGCAACTATCCTCCACCCACCCCCCTCCCAACCATATCGTGTTGCCTCTCTTACTCGTTCGCTGTGGAGCCTGTCAAAGGCGTATCTTATCTTCATTTGCCGACTGGCCGCATTGAACTGAACTGAACATTCTCCTCTGCTTTTGCCGTAGCTTGCCTTCTATCTCTCTTCCTTACTTACTCCTTTTGGCTGTTTTCCTTAACATTCCTGGCAGTTTTTCTTTTCGCAGCCGCGCCTTTTTCTCAGCCTGTCCAAAATCATTTGGGCTATTTAACTTTTAAGACTAATTAATTACGAAACGACGAAATGAGCAATGTCTAGAGATGGCTTAGAGCTTAGATGGAACCAGCTAGAAATTGAGAAGTGGAAATACAGAAAGAGAGAGAGAGAGAGAGAGCATACGATAGAAGAAGAATTTTCCATTTTCTTCAAAGCTTTTCAGTGCGCTTTCTTGTTCTTGCTGCTTTTTAATTATTTGGCGCCCAAAGTCAGTTCAAGTGGCCAGTCGAAGTCGACGTTTGGCGTTGGCGTTTTCCTTGACGTTGGCCTCTTGCTGTGCGGTTAAAAGTTAAGCCGACCAGTCCACTAAGTAGCCGTGGCCATCTTCATCGCCATCTCCATGTAATTGATGCCGTCGACTTCTCTCTGTGTGTGAGAATTTTATTCTTTTTTCTCATTTCATTTTCGTGGGTTCATGAACTCTAGTCGCTGTTTCGGTTACTTTTAAATACCCTCAGCTTTGGCTTTGGCTCCGGCTCTGGCTCGTTAAATTTTTTGTTTGAGGATTTGCGTCTTTAAGTGGCTGTGACCAGGAAAAATCGGTAGCCAAATAGCATTTACGCGGTCATAAACATTTATCGTAAGTTTATATTGCTTTTGAAGTGAATTTGGATTCATAGAAGTAGTTTAACTTCTTCCCTTCTGTTTGTTTGTTTCTCTCTCATCTTGATCTTTTTGCGCGGAAACCGACATTGAAGTCAAATGAGTTATTTCTTTATATAGATAGATGTTTGTGGGAATAATATTAAGATTAATTTAATTCTTGGTAAATACCGGTAAGCAGTTTGTTTTCAAAAAAGTCCTTAATATATGGATGCAAAATCAGATGAGATGCTCGATTGTTTTACAGTTTAATAATTTTGTTCTTTTTTAATTAAATTGAAATTTCACTGATTTTGGCAATCGAAACCAGTTTATCATTAAGTCGTAACTTATAGTACTTTATAAGCCCCACCACCGCCCGTCGAGCTGCTGGTGATGCATCTCTCTGTCTTTCTTAAAGACTGAGTTTCTATTTTTGGTAATTTTTATAATTAATTTATTTGACAGTCGCCGACGCCGATGCCAGAAACAATTTGAAAGATTGAGAAATTGAGATACTCAAACTTGAACTCGGTTAATAGGCAAACCGAAAAATTTGAATGTTGTTAATGTTGCTGGACAGCGTCAGCTTTTAATGCAGTTTCGCAGAAATGACTACTGCCCGTATCTGCCGTACCGCCCTCTCTCCACATTGTCAGATCCCGCACGGCACGAGGCAATGAACGCCCAAAACTTGGCATCGAAAACTTGCCCAAAACCCGCTGCGTTAATCAATTTGCCAGTCGTAGTTGTCGTTGCCGTTGCCGTTGTCATTGTCGTCATATTCTTGTAGGCAACCGCATAAAACTGGCACAAGGTCTGGTTTGAGCTTGCGGTTGCTTGCGTATCCAACAGATATTGAGATACGCTTACCTACAATGAGAGATGTACCAAGCGGTTGGTCGACTTTCCGCTCGCGGTGTTAATGAAAAATGCGTTGGCCGGCAGCTACAGCAGCAGCAGCAGCAGCAATCCGCAATCGAGTTCATCAACTGCAAAACCTTGTCAACGCAACAAAATCTGGTTCCTTGTATTCCCCGAACCCGAATGTTGTTATTAGCCACGGCCAAGAAACAGCGGCATGAGCCTCTCTCTATTGGTCAGTCAGATTATAGGTAAGAAATTGAATTGGGAGTACCAGCAACATATAAGCAACATTGCAGCCGTTTATAAGTTGTATTTTAAATCTTTGTATATTGATGTATGTGTGTATGTACTTTTTGTGGCATTCATTACTTTCATGTTTCATCGGGTTTTCTCTTTCGCTTAATGTTTGCTTTTAATTATCAAATCATCACATGATCGTTATAAATGAGACAATCATCAAGTCGCTTTTGACAATGTAGCACACAATGACGATGATGCTGATGCAGACAATGATGAAGATGAAGATGATGTTGATACTGAGGGAGTTGCTGTTGGGAGAGTTGTTGCCATATCACCATTTGTTGTTTTTAGTAATTAATTTTCTTATTTTATAAAATTTATATATGAATTTGCATATTTACACAAAATTTTCGACTTTGTCTTATGCCAAGAAAAAAAAAAAAAGAAAGAGTAAACAAAAGACACAGAGCAACACAGTAAGACTTAGATGGTGAAACAGAAGATGAAGCATGAATTTATTTTATATGCGAATATTATTACAATCATATAGAATTGTTTTTTTGTGAGAGTTTATTACACTATGCTGTACAATTTCCCATTTTTCAATAATATTTTAAAGATTTGTTTTTTTTTTGTTTTAGTCAACAGCCGCTTGTTCGATCAGACGTAGATAACAGATAAAGGATACTCCTTTCACTCCGTTTGAGGCTACTTATTTTTTCGCTAATAAGCTTAAAGTTTACGAAATATCTCTCTCTCGAAATATAAATACATATATCTGAGCATTGCATTCGAAACGTAATCAATTGATCCGTATATACACATAGTGTTTTGTGAAAGGGTTTATTTTCTCGCTCTCTCTCCCTCTCTCTCTTTTCTGTACATTTCATTTCACTTTGTTTCGTGGAAATTTTTCGTGAAAAATCTCAGCCCTTTCGATTGGCTGTCTGACTGACTGGCTGACTGACTGACTGGGCTATTTGTGTCTATAAATCAGGCAGTGAAATACTTTATTGTTATCTCGGGCCACTCTCTTCTGCTTTTCGGCTTTGCATCTGCCCCCACCTTACCCCACTCCCTCCCAACCACTCACCACTCTTTAATGCCTTTCACCTTTCAAATTCAATTAACTGCAGGCAAATGGCAAAGCCAATCTACAAAATTCGTAAAGCAAATTGAAAAGCGTGGGATGATGTTGCCGATGTGGCCAATGTTGCTGCTTTTGTTTTTGTTGCTGCTGCTGCTGCTTCTGTTGCTGTTGGTACGCAAATATTTGCCATCAACATTTTTGTACGCTAATTTCCTCAGTAAATTTTTGGGGCTGACATCACGCGCGGAACGCATAAAGACAGATGCTGGAGAGAGGGAAGTAGATGTTGAGCGGGTCGATAGACATTTTAAAATAAAAACCGAAATTGTTGCAGCTCAGAACACACACACACACACACACACACACACAAATACAGACAGACAGAAGTAGAGACAAGAAGAACTGAAATTTCGTCACATATTTTTGCGTAAATTGCCGGAAAATCGCAAATCATTGAAGATAAACATCCAAGTCAAGAAATGAACAGAAGCCAAAAGATGAACGCGACGAACGAAAAGAGATGAAGACAGAGAACGCGATGGTAGATGGGAAGAGAGGGGGGCGGAGTGGCTGAGACACACCGAGGGCAGGGCAAACCGCTGAACCAAATATCGAACAATGTTAAGCAAACAGCAGAAATTCGGCAAGTTGTGTTTTTCGCTTGCACAACAACAAGAAATAAAAAAGGAAAAACTGACAAATCAAACAGAGAAAAATGTGCTCATACAATAAGAACCTCGACTCAGTGATACTCTAGCAAATAGATTAAAAGATTGATTTTACACATAAGTACGATCCTGATTAGCCCAAAAGTTTCATAGTTTAAGTTTCAATTTGACTTTCAATTCTAAGTTCATTTATACCCGCCTTGCCAATATTTTTGAAGGTGTATCAAAAAAAAAATCATCAGCCCATGTTCAATTTTCTGCGGTGTCGCTGCTGCTACCATTGCCGCCTGTCGTCGATGCCAATAAGCAATTGCTGAGAGCATGAGGTTGAAGTTTGACGTGAAGGAGGCGGATGGGGGGCGATTTGGATAGGTACCCGGCCCTATTGCACGAATCGAGTGCAGCGTAAAACGTTTTCGTTACACTTGAATTGCCAACGGGTCGGAAAGTAGTAGAGGAGGAACATTCGTCGTCGTCGTATACAGCGTCTCTCTAACTTCCTCAACTGTAACTTCAACGTCCGCGTCACAATTCGCTGGCTTTTCAACGCTTCTTTTACAGGCTTCAGCTAATTTTTTTCTTCCTTTTTTTTTGGTTTTAGTTGGCTTTTAGCTAGTGTCAGGATGTTAGCCAGACGAGAGATGATTGAGTTGAAAATTCGAGACTTGAACTGATTTACTCCATAAGAATTCGACATTACTACACCCACAACATACATGCGTATGTATATACAAATGTTGCTATTATATAGAAAATTTAACACTTATTATTATACTTAAGTCTTCTTTCGTGAGCTTGGTATTAAGTGTTCTCCATTCTTAGAAGGTCTAAACACTTAATGACAATTCTTAAAATTTGCATCGCAACTCGTGATGTCCCAAAATATAATCTAGAATGTACAATTTGAATCTGTCTTCTGGCATTTTGTTTTCTATGATCATCAACTTTCGCTTTTCTTTTTAGTTTCAGCTGAATGATTTGTAAAATTCTAAACTTGACAAAATAACGATTTGAGCTTTCCTCAAGCTTTTTATTTCGGATTGAATTGGTTTTCGGCTTTGGGTTTTTGATTAGGTTCTTGCTGTCTGCTATTTGGTTATATTCAGTTTTTAGCTTTTGATTTGTCTTTAGTCACAGCTGCTAAGCAAAACATTTGCTTGCTGGCTGGTTGGATGGCTGAATATCTGGCCTTTGCTTTGCCACCACATAGCCTTTCCCTTCATTTCCATTTCCATTTCATTTCCAGCTCATTTCACTTGAGTTGATTTGCTTCTAAGCCCAAATGGGGAAACACATTTCACTAGAATCGACATTAGCAACGATGGCAATGGCGGCGGCTGCTCTTTGGTAGTTTTTTCTTTCAAGCCTTCGATTCGGTTGGGTTTTAGTTTGATTGCATTTGATTGTAGCTTATCAGATATAGAAAGAAGATTTATGCTTCGTTAACTTTTTAGTGCAATTGCACAAAGACGTGGCCAGAAATCGAGAAACAAGGAAAACGAAGAGATGAGCTGGAGCTGGAGATGGAGATGAGATGAGTTGAGTAGAGATTTGCATGGCATCAAAAAGATAAAATTGCAATTTTAATTTTGTTTTAATTAAGTTTAGGCAAGTCATGTGATCGCTGACAGACGATGCCTTCACCCTTCTTCCAGCCAGCACCTTCTCCTTAACCATCGTCATTATCGTGTGTGAGAAAAGTGTTATAAATAGCTGACAGGCCTTGGGTTGCTGCTGGTGTTGCTGCTGATGACTCTTTCGCTGCTAAACTGCGCACTCATTTTGCCATTAGGGAAGTGGCAGCATCATCATCAGCATCAGCGGCCAGAAAACTCTCACTTTGGTCTATTAATGATGATTCGCACGCCCATCCCGCCTCCCAACCGCCCCCTCCCGCGTTCCCATGCTACTACAACTAAGAGCCTCTACACGTTGCAAGTTGAAATTATGCCGCGTTAATTGCGGCAGCCCCAAGGCAAAAACGCAATTTCGCCTTTGCTCGCTGAGGCGTTAAAACTGGCGACTGCACTACCCCAGTCTGCTCTGGAGCAGATGGGGCGAGCCTTGACTGTTCGCTGCTGCTTATCAAAAACCGCAACTGACCCTGACGTGATGCGATGTGTTTGATAAGTAATTGCCTTACATTTATATGCTGGCAAAAGTTAAATAAATACGAGTACTTCCAAGTACTTCTCATTCGACTCAAATGCAAAGATTTCCCGCCTCGCTGCACAATTAAAAGCTGTCAAAATTTCACTTTGCCTTGTTATGCTTTGTTTTCCGCCATCATCATTATTACGTTTATTGAAAATGCCTTTTGATTGTCTCTGCACATACACACACACACACAATTCAGCACCAATTTTCCAAATCATTTTCACACACGAATGCATTTCGCATTTTAGCATTTGGGTCCCGGAAATGCTTTTTTGCACTCCCTCGCGGATCTCTCCCTTTTTTTCTCATTCCATCTGTTACTCTGATTTTATTTTTACCAAAATAAAATTATTGTAATGCCTTACCTACCTTTCTTCTCTTTACCCATTCTCTGACTTTATGCGGGCGTTAATAAAACAATGAAGTGAAAAACAATTTCAATAAAATATTTCAACGTTTACAAATGGCGTGCACAAATAACATTCGGATATTACACGTAGCATAAAATAAACAAATACATATGTATGGAAATACATATATATACATATACTCCTCTGTATAATAATTTAATGAAGTACTAGATCGACAATTTTTTACAATAATCATTAACATTTCTTTTTTTTTTCTCCCATTTCCAGAGGAAACGAAGCGGAATCGCAAGACAAGGAACAATTTTAAACGCTAACAGGTAAGCGAAATTGAATTACAGCAAATTTATAGTTTATGGCCATATTCGGACGATATTCTATTTTCAATTCAATTTCACAAATAGTTAAGTATTAGCATCTAGGTTGCTCATATATAGATCCCAGCCTAAAACTTTAATTTTAATAGAAAAACACATCCATAGTACGCTTCTTGCAGTATTTTCAATTGTAATTCATCATTTAAGCGAGATGATTCAGAAAATTGATCAAATTTGGCTTCTTGTCATAATTCATTCAGTTGAATTTGAGTTTAAGCTAAGTAAACTTAAGCTGCGGTTGGTGCTGTTCTTGAGCATGTAATAATTAATGCTTCAGTTAAAATAAACCTCAATTTTCGGTCAGCTACCACAATACCGCAAGGCCAATCAAAGCGTCATTGAAACGGAAACGAAAACGATCAAACTGCAAGAGTCAAATGGCAATGGGCAAAAGGAAATGAAGTTTGTTTGTGGTGTGTATGTGTGTGTGTGTGTATGTGTGTGTGTGTGTGAGTGTGTCTGTGTGTCTGTGTGTCGTTAAACCAAAGAAGAATCAAAGCAAACGAAACGAAACCATATTTGGCTAGGTCACCACAAATTAGCAACGGGAAAATGATGTCATTCGCTTCTTCACCCCACTATCAGTGTGTCTGTGTGTGTGTCTCTTCATCTTCCATCACTGATGAATTATTAAAAATTGAAAGATGGAGATGAAGATAAAGATGACCAAAAGCAACTTCGGTTCGGTTTCATTCCGTTTCGTTCTGCTCTGTAGACGTTCTTCTTGGCCTGTTTGAATAAGCGCTCAAATGAACACCGCAATGAATGTGCGCCGCATGACAAATACGTAAAGTTTCTTTTGAAATTAAGCAGCATTTGCTGCCAATTCTTAACTACATCAGCGTTGAGCAAACTTTGTCCTCGCCTTCTCGGCTCAGGCGCCGCAGCCGTAGCCGCCTCGCCCTGCCCTGCTCGTCCACTCTCTGTTTTTGACTGCTACTGCTGCTGCTCTCTTTCGCCACGACCATGAGTTTTTCTGTGTGGCGTTTGCTAGTTTTTACTTGGCTCCAGCTCTAGCTTCAGCTTCAGCTCCAGCCAACCAACCAAGAGAGCTTGCTCATTTCAAACTTTTGACACAGAAACTAATTTTGGCAAACGGGCGGCAACACCCACAATGCACCCACCGAACCAACCACTCTTCCTTTGAGTTCTTATGTGTTCTCTCATTCATTCTCTGTGTGTGTGTGTGTGTGTGTGTGTGTCTGTGTGTGCATTTAGTGGCATTTCATTCTTTTGCTGATTGCAATATTTCATTGCCTTTGCGGTTCGTGTGTTGCATACTTTTCAGCATTGTCGCTTCGCTGCTGAGGTTTGCCTTAATTAATTGGCCACAGCATTGCTTTCCCTTTCTCTTTTCCTTGTTATCGCTATCCCTTTCTCAATTTTCACCAGTTGGTGCATATTTTTGTCATTGCATTTTAAAGTGCAAATGGCGCCTTAATTGCCATTTGATTTAATTTACACACAACATTATCCCCATTCTCACATTCTAATTAATGCCAAATCTTTGCCAGCATTGTCAGCTCTCAAATCATAAAGGCCCACCGTCATCACACATACACACACACCTACAACCTCCACCCTTTCATACAAACTGCAAGCATATCAAATTTTGTAATTTATAGCGTTTTGATGGAGTGATAAATGTGTGTCCCAACAATTTGATTGGCGACTAACATGAATGCCAACACCAAGTCGCTGCTAAATAATCAAAATTGAATATTGAATATTGAAAATCCATTGAAAACGTATTATTATCATATCACATGAGTTAGGTGAACATTTTATTAATAGTTATCAATTACCCGTAATCAGAAATGGCAGTAATTAATACTTTTATTTTTGCCTCCATTTTTAAGTCTTCTTTAATCCAGTTCAGTTTTGAATTTTACAGAGTGTTGTGTTTAACCCTTTAACTGTTAACTGCTTAATATTTCAATTTTATTACAATCTACTCTCTACAAATATTTTTTTGAAAAAATGGAAATAGCCGATACCAAAGAAGCGCAGTCGAAATGAGTAAGCCAAATTTCCCCGTAGATGTTCTGTGCTTTCATTTCCCAATGAAATCAACATCAAAAGTAGAATATATACTATCTAATGGTGTGCTAGTTGCATTAAACGAAACTTCTGTAGTTTGATGTAACACAGAACAACCAATGAAATTCAATGAAATTTTTGGCATGATATGCATTTGCATTTGTACATGAAAATCTAAGGGAATTGGTCAGGATTATACAGTTATTTCATCTACTTTTCCACTCCCTTTTGTAATCACCTTATGTTGAAAGCAATTAATGAAAATTTTATTATACATGTATCGTTTACCTCTTTCTCTCCCTCACTCTTTTTGTGTGTGAATGTGGAAAATGTAAAGTGCCAAATGAGCAACATCATTGCCAACAACATTTCCACAATTTGTAACAATAATAATACTACATATACACCACATTCATATGTACATAGTACAACAACAAACAGACAAAAAAATATAGAAGAGGCAAAATTTGTTATTGAGTTGGTGGCGCTTTACTTTAGCATTGGCAATGGCATCTGCATCTCGGCCAAGTTAATTACCCTAGGAGGAGTAGTCGTAGCAAATTAATTGCTTGGCCATAATTGTCTGTTGGTTACAAAGCGCCAGATGAGCTACAGGAAAAAGCGGAATAAGGAATGGAATGAGGCAATATGATTTCATTTCAATTTCAACTTACTTTTATTTGAATGAAACTACGAAAAAATGTTTGCAATTACCGCCAACTCAACTCTCCTGGACAGACAACAGCCGTTGGAATTACATTTTCAATATTTCCCCAAACACGATTCCCCGGGTTCCCGAGAATCAACGTCAGCAGCGTCAACAGCGGGAAAGCCGGCAATGGCGGCATCATCATCATCATTTTTTTTTTACAGTTGCTTTGCCTTTCCTTGCCTTTTACTGAGATTCTATGGCACTATAGCTATAAATTTTTAACTACAAGCTCTTGAATGCAATTACTTTTCAATCTTTTTTTTTTCGCCTAGAAAGAATACAGCTTGAGACTGTGTGAGTGTGTGTGTGTGTGTATGTGACTGTGTCTGTGAGACACAGGCAGAGAAGGCGATGAAAATTGCTTATTTCAACATTCAACTTGGCAAAGTTCGTCGCGCAAAAAAGTCGGGCGTAAAAAGTTTGCCATAATTCTCTGCCAAAGGTCTATCACTTTCAATTTCTTTTGTGCCTTGGAATAACTTTTATTTTTCTTCAACTTGAACAGGCAAAAAAAAAAAAAAAAAAAATTGCAAAAACTTTTCATCTATTTGTTAAAGAAATCGACATGATTGTTTATGTAAAATAACATATTTGCAATTTTCATAAAAATGACTTGAATAGATACTATTCAAAACTATTTCCCTATAGTTAGCCCTAAGCAAATATTCTCTCAATTCCCTGATATTTTAGAACTCTGTACTGATACAAATTAATCGAGCCTTTGTGGAAAAGGTAATTACTCTAGCAGATGACATTATTTGCAATCGGTATACGTTACGCTTCGCTGCGGTTCAGTTGATGCGCAGATCATTAATGAAAATGCTGAACAGCAGATGGGCTTAATCCCCCCCCCGCAGTTTACCCTTTTCTAGACAGGATCGAGCATGGTGAATATATTCTTTAGAAGGTTCCAGTGTTTCAGCTGCTTGGGAAAATACGTTGTGTAATGTCACTTAATCTTTTTATAGGACCAACTATTGACTATTTTTTCGCTCTTCGGATTAGGTGGATTAGTGAACGGATTAAGAATGAAAGTGTTTGCAAAATATGAAAACTTTATTACTAGGGCAAGCAGATTAAGAATGAATTGTTTTTTATGATACAGAAAGACACACTCTTAACAAGTCAAAAGGGCAGTTGGGCACCACTAGTTGGTCAGGTAGCTGCCCAGGTAGAGAGGGTGGCGCCAAAAAGAGACAAAAAAGGACTCAATCCTACCTGTATTAGAAAAGAAATATGTATAAAAAGGTCCGGTAGGATGAGGCAAACCATCAAACGTCAAGTGACCTTAGAGAGAAGAACATCAGAAAACTAAAGCATAATGTCGAACTATCAAAGACTTGTTAACCAGGAGCAACAATCCAGTGGCATTCGTTCCTCCTCATCGTTATCATCGACCAGCCAACGATTTCCCAGTGTGGGCTATCATTTGTATTTGTTGCGTGAACAACTGTCTCGTCGAAACGTGGAGTATATGCGTTTATCTAAAGCCAAGTACTTCATCACCGAAACGCTTTTGGCCAAGACTGTCAGCAATCTGAAAGGCTGCAATATCGATGAGCTAAAGACGGTGAACAATCAGATTGTCTTTAAGCACAAGCTGAAACGTCAGATCCATCGTTTGCGTAAGCTCCAAAGTCTGGGTATTAAAAACGCGAATCCCCACATGGAGAGCACCGAACTATAACGGAAAGAACGAGGGAAAAAAGGAGCAGATGGAACCGTAAACCAAAGGCGCCATTCAAGTCCATGACTATGAGCATAGACAATGTGATGGAGAACCTTAGTTCAGAAAAGAGGCGGGCACACAAACCTAATCATAAATTTATTTTGTTTAACCATACACTAGTTTAATTATCCATTTATTGTTAGCTTAAAATGAAAAAATATAAATTTAATCTCCAAACTGGCACTATTGATATATATCCGAAACCACAAACCAACCCAGCTCTGACCTCAATGTGACCGGCCTTTAACTAAGACAATTTGCGGCAACTAATTGAGTTTTGGCCACATTTTGACATGTGTCGCCTATAACTCACAATCACAGGCAGACGATGCGAATTAAAATTAAACTAAATAAAATTTCAACTCCCACAGAAAATAACTTGTACCGAATTAAAGTGTTTTCTGTATTTCGCAAACATCTATTCCTGGTTAGCACGCAAAGACAAGTTCATATCCGAGTAGCTTTAGTGCTAAGTTATCCCTGCCATGTGGTTTGTAAATTGAAATGGTATAGAAAGTACCATGTTTTAGGTAATAATAATATGAACAAAAATAAGATCATAAGCATCATTTAATTGCATATAGCATTCACAAAGTATTTTACGCTCAAGTTAACACCGAACATAATTATTTTTATTTTCACTTAAATAATATCAATAATTACCTTCATCCCGCCCCTGCCCAACTCCAACCAAACCACCCTTGTCAGCAGACTGCCACCACACTGCTCAATCAAAAAAGGCAATATATTGTAAATATATATAAATTATAAAGAATATTTTTATGTATATAATGAATAAATGGCGCGCATAATGTGGCCAGTAAGTCAATTTTTATTATGGAAATGATTGTGGCAGTCAAACAAGAATCTTCTCCATGCCCACACACAAAGTGTTAACAATTAAAATGCCACACACACACACAAACATACAAACACACACAGCTGTTGCTATTTGCTGTTTTACATATGCTTGCAATTATCCTGTATATGCAATGCAATTTGCAAAACTCTCTCAAAAGTATGCTATGAGAAATGACATAAACATAAAATTTTCCACACAATCAATTTTCTTGCCATGCCAAGCTGACTGCCTGCCTGACTGCCTGCCTGCCTACACGGCGTGGGGTAGGTGGGGACTGTGACGGAGAGACTTTCTCCACAACAAAGGCCGTATGTTAATTTCTACAAAATTTATATTTATTTATGCAACCAACTGCATCCCACATGTGGCTTAATCGTTCAAACTTCCTGTAATCTCAATTATGATATATGCATCAAATATATGTGTGTACGTTTTGTTTATGTCTACATAGAAAGTTGAAGAAGAAATGTTGATGTCATGTCAGGAACAAACCACTTCAAGAAAATTCAATGAATTGACAATTACACTTAATCTTTCTTGCAATTCGAACAAAATGTATTAAAGAACATTCGATTTGAATGAGTTGTTTTTGAAGGTCATGTGAACAAATTTGGAAACTTCTTTCGGGATTGAATGGATCATACAGTCATGTAACAAGTTGTGAATAAATGAATAAGCTAAGTTTTTCTTATCATACATATATAAGTCAGACAGATTTTGTTTGAGACAGATTGGTTGTCCTTATGCTGTATGCATCTGTCTCTATTACCCCATAAACTTATTGCCTAACTTGTTTCTCTCAACAAAAGCAGCAAAAGAAAGGCCAAGAAATGAACAAATGCGCAGAGT
Source organism: Drosophila willistoni (assembly GCF_018902025.1). NCBI lineage: Eukaryota > Metazoa > Arthropoda > Insecta > Diptera > Drosophilidae > Drosophila > Drosophila willistoni. The sequence continues at coordinate 889,579 of NW_025814057.1, forward strand.
TGATTAGTGTGTTGCTGCATTATGAACATCATTTTCATTATGTTTATTATTAGACAGACCTGAAGAACTCACCCTTGGTTCCAACATTTAAACCCACTTGGTCTATTACCGCCGACCATTACCACCACCACCAGCACCAGCACCAGATGGAGGACCACCACCGAACCCAGCCAAACTAAGATGGTTTCAAGTTAATGCAATAAATAAAATTTCAACTGCAGCATCTCGGGGCATGTTTAGCCGCATGAAAAGCGACAGTAAGCCAGGCCTGCATAAGAAGTTGCCTGTTTATCTTGGGCTTTTGTTTGTTGTTGTCCTCGTGCTGTTCTTTTGCCCAACCCCAACCATTATACTGACCTTTCTGCGTCGCTTCTTTCTCAGTCACCTCACTGTGTTTTCTTTCAAAACTTACCCCTGTCCCAGGTCCCTATCTCTGCTATTGTTGTTGCTGCTTGTTTGGTTAAGGAAGTTGCCTGGTTGCTTGGCCAAGCGGCTGGTCTAATGAGTTTAAAAAAGTTTTTCTTGAACCAAAGGCTGGTCTAGAGTTAGGGATAGGTACACAGGTGACAGGATAGGCCAGGACTGGCCAGCGTGTTATACAAATTGCTGTCTGTCCCTTTACCTGGCTCTGGGTCTACCTCCAGCTCTACCTCTGTCTCTGTCTTTTTGCTATTTTCTACCTTGGCAAAACTGTCATCAACATGTCTGTCTGAACGTGTGGCCTGGTTGCCTAGATCCCGTCCATTTTTTTCTCATTCCCCCTTTTGGCTTGTACCTAAACCATATTGTAGGGGATGTTGCATTGTTGCTTGTTACTAGCGAAAGTTTTTACATTTATGCTTAACGTAAGCAGAGTATGACACAGGGTGGGTGGATAGAAAAGAGACTAAGAGAATATGCATTTTAATTAGTTTAGCAAAGTTGCCACCTCAAGCAGGAGCAGCCCAGTCTGAGTCTGGTTAATTGCTGCCACTGCAACTGCAACTGTCATTGCACTTTAATGCATGCGGCTAGGAAAAGTTTAAAGCCTAACCACCAAGACCAACACCCACCGAATTTATCAGTCTGCCTCATCTCCATCCCCCATAAACGTAAGGAAACCTCGCAGCGCCCGCAAAAGTTGTTAACATTTCACATTTCACAAAGTAACAAATTCAATTAGTAAGTCCTCGTTCTTGTTGTTTGCAATATGCATGTGTGTAAGCGTCTGAGTGTGTGTGTGTGTGTGCGTTTTAGTAAATTACTTTAAGGACACCGAGAAAGTTGCATCTACTTATGCTGCTGATGCTTCTACTGTTCGTGCCGCCGCTTCATGCTATAAATCCTTGTCTTTTGCCTTATGCAATTTACTTTTACATAGCATAAATTAATTTGTCTGAGCATAAATCTGTTGACTCTTACCCATTACGTTTTGTGGCTTACAACTTGCAATTGATGGGAATTTAACGAGGTGCCAGATGCTAGTTTCATATGAACTTATCAAAAAACTCATTAGGTTTTCAATAAATTAAATTCAATATAAATAGAGTATGTGCGTGAGAGAAAGAGAGAGAGAGAGAGATGGAGCAAACGACTGACTGACTGACTGACTGGCAGACAGCTCCGCCACTTCATCTTCGTTTTGAGCTTGGTAACCGCCAGGAGGAGCAGCCATCACCCAACACTAGCAAAGTTGGCATCAAAATTGCGCACTCACACATCGCCTTTAGCCAGAAGACTTAAAGCAGCTGCTGCCAACAGTTTCCACTAGGACGCTTCTCTTGAGCAACTGCCTAAGCACAACTACACCAAGAGAAAACTGACGAAAACCAATCGACTAATTTAAGTTTAAAAGAGAGATTCTCTAGCATTTCACTCACTGACACAAAAAGACTGTCTCCCTTTTCCTCTATGTTTTTCATTTTGTCGCTGGTTTTAGCCAGCTTAAACTTAGCTTAACCAGGCATTGGCAGCGCGTAAATTTTCCGCTCTAAAGCGGTGATTATGTTTCCCTCTGAGCTCGCCATCAGTCTGTTGCTCTCGCTCTCTTTTTCTCTTTCACTACCTCATTACTTGGCCAATTTTTCTTTAGTTGAATAAATTAATAGACATACATACATACATATATACAGAGAATAGAGACGAAGCGAGCAATGGGAGGGATGCAGCTAAATGAAATTGTTAATTTTGCAGAGAGCTATTGTACAACTGAGCGTATACTTGATGCGTCTTTAGTTACCTCTCAGAGTTGGCCGAGTTCTTTTCATGCGAACTGTCTGAGGCAGCAGCTCATTACCTTTCCGTAAGCCGCTTATGGTATGATCCAACTATAGTTGCTGCTGCTGTAATATTTCTCTCTCTCTCTCTCTCTCTCTCTTTTCTCTGTTTTACCCTTTCGATGCACCCTAATTGCATTTTAAATGTTTCAATTTCATTTGGATTGGTGAATTGGCAAATGATTACTTAAATTTATATTAAACTTTAACCTCATGCCACTTAATTAGCTGTTCGTATCGTTGCTTCGAACTGGCGTTAACTACTTTTTTATATGACCATCAATCTGTGGACAAGTTGCAGTTGTTACTCAATGTTGCTGCCGCCGTGGTTGTTGTTACCCAAGACAGTAAAGGGAGACGGAGAATAAAGTTCTTAAAACTTTTCTACGTCCGAGTCAAGTTGGCATATATATATTGAAAAATGCTAAAGAACTTTTTCCCCCTCATCCATTCGTCCATCCATTGCTTACCGCTTCTATCTTTCTCTGACTCTCTCTCTCTCTTTTACGTTTTTCGTTCGTTTTGCAACTTTGCGTTTGCCTTTGCTTAAACTGACGTAAATTTATAATGACAAATTGCATTTGGCGCAAATGCGGCACAAAAAAAACCTAGGTCGCTGGCCAAAAGGGGGAAAAATGCTTTGTGCACCAACTTGCAAGCCAAATTGAGCGTGAAAAATTATGATGAAAAGAAAAAAAGTATGAAAAAACAAAAACCAAAAGCAGTTGAAAGAGAAAAGGCAAAGTAAAAGACAATCATAGAGCTTAATTCTAGAGATTATAGTTAATTAATGGTATATTTATTAAAGACAAATGGGACAAAGTCACCGACTTTCACTTTTTTGTCTCTTGGTACTCAACTGACTCGTAATGGAAATTAACATAAATCCATGCACAAAGATACAAAAAAAAAAAAATGGATTCCATTTACTCTATAGGTAGCTAGTTATTCAGTCAGCCGGTCTCATCATCATTCATTCAAGTTAACAACAAACAAAGTGGATGAAATTTCACTCAAAATATAGTTGAACTTGTTAATGTGTTGGTGTTGGTGTTGTTCGTGCTGATGGCGCTCATGGCAGTGGGTCATGGCAGCATTGCAACGGGCGATAAAGAAAAAAATGACACGTTTTTAATTTTACTTCACACCTACACACAACAACGACAACAGCAACAACAATAGCCAAATGGCAACAACAAGAACAAGGACAAGAGCTGTGTGTAATCAAAACTGCAAGAGCAACAGTCACAACAACTGCCAACTGGCAGCGGTAACAGCAACAACAACAACAACAGAAAACACTTGCAACAACAATGCAGCAAGCTAACAAAAGGAACAACGCAGAGGCAATGCGAAGAGGCGAGTAAGAGAAAAATTAGATTTATCACGAGTGGTTGCCGGAAAAATTGTCAACATTTATCAACATTTTTCAACGCGCCGGGACGTGTTTGGGCCAAAAAGCACCTTAAGAAAAAGAACAACAACAACAGCAGCAGCAGCAGCAGCAACAATGGCGCTAACTAAGCTAAGCCAACTCCAACTGAACTGTACTGGACTAGACTCGACTCGACTCGACTCGACTCGACTTGGACTCGACACTCTGGACTAGCCGCGTGGGAGATGAAAACCAAGCTCCGCTTCGCATTTTGATTAATATCCGCAATGTCAAGCGGGCCAGCAGGAAGCCTTGTAATGGCCAAGAGAGCAACAAGAACAAAAACAGCCAACACAACAACTAACAACTTGAGGCTGCAATACTCACACACACACACACACAAATACGAGCGTAAGATTTTGTTGATGGTGAAAAGTGGTCATAGAAAGAAAAGAAAATTCACTCGCGAAATGAAAACAAAGTTGCCAAATGCTGTTCGTTGGCATCGGCGACCAAAAGAGAGCAAATGGTCAAACGGCCAAACGGAAGAGAGTAGGAGATTGGTGGCTGGGGAAAGCAGCCTGAATAGAACTTTCCCCAAGCAGGCAATGCGAATGTGGTTTATATTCTTTTGACTGGTTTATTTGATTTGCCATCTACACAAGCAAGGGGGGACAATTGCTTAGGATTTGTATGTCATTTATTTTCTGTCTATTAAATCGCAAATTGAGTTTTTAACGTTGATTGGATGACAACAGCAATAAAAATTGCAATTAATTGTCCCATAGATGGAAAATGGAGTAGTAAGACGGAGGAAAGCAAACCAAAGCCAACCAAAATTTGAATAGACAATATATCCTAAGAACCGTTTAAATAGATATCTATGTATATAGATAACGAAACTTTTTTCCTTTTATTCTTTATACTTTTTTGGGCCAATTTTTGTTAATCTAAGCCATTTGTCAACACTAAGTAGCTGAGTAGCCAAAGAGCTTCTCATTAAATCACTCAAATATTAGGACAGCTGCTCCCTTTGAAACCTTCAACCAACCAACCATCCGCATGGGCGTAACCTTGAATATAAACTTGCCATAGGGAGAGCTCAGTTTGAGTTTTAATGCCGAAAAGGACCTCACTATTTCAAGTATCATGCAGATCTACGCCCTTGAACTGACAGTGCTTTCGTGTCTATTCCCTCCGATTCAGCCACCCTTTTCTCTTTCACACATACACATACACATACACATACACACATAATCGCATTTTAAACTTTTTCAATAATAAAACTTTTCTAAACGGATTTCCCGCTGGACGTTGCGCTTTAATAATTTTCTGCTTTATCTCTTTCCTTTTTTTTCTTCTTTTTTCAAGGCACAGCAACAGTTGATGACCCTCAGCGAGAGCGAGAGAGTGAAAAAGGCAGAGAAGCAAGGAAAGGGGAGTGAAAGCACAAAAAAGGAGCACCAAAGCTATTAATTTAAATTGGGGGATTATGTGCGCAACAGCCACTACTAAAAGGTGAGTCTAGATCACACAAAAGTTTCCATTCGCTCAGCGTATTTACCTTTCTCTGGTGTCATTTTCTCACCCCACTTTTTTCCGTCCCACATATCTCTATTTTCAGCTCATGTATGACAAATCAAAAAAGTCCTGGAGTCAGCGGCTCAAAACTCTTAGCAGCAGCAACAACAACAGCACCAACAACGACAACGAAAACAACAGCGGACAAAATTCACAGAACGTTACTTTAGCCACTGCCAGCGGGATGCAGCAACAACAGCATCGTCTGCTCCATCCTCATCCCCATTTGACAGCCGCCTATTGCCAATTGCCACCGCCCGGGTATGAGTTTCTGCCCGGCGCCTTGTCGCGTTCCATGAAATATGCTGAGCCCTGGATCTATGGCACAGTTCGTGGCATACCGTTGCGTCCCTCTGGCTATGGATATCATCATCATCATCATCAGCATCAGCAGCAGCAGCCACATGCGGCAGCCATTTTTCCACCGGAGACGACAGAGCCGGGCCTGGCAGTTGTGATCTGTTCGTGCGCTGAGTATTTGAGTGGAACGAAACGTGATGTGAAGAAGGCGAGCATATGCAAGAAGTGCAAAGGTTCGCGATTGCCCCTGGCCACTATTGGCGGAGGTTTAGGCGTCGGAGGTATGCTAGCTGGTGGCACACTGAGACTAACAGCTGCCACTTGCAGTAGCAGCAGTCGCTCCATGGCGGCCACCATGCGAGTGGTGAGCTCAACGAAGAAGTCACGTCCCTCGATTTTGGATCCGCAGAAGGATCCCTATGACCTGATGCGACGCACGCGACTGCTGTCACCAGAGCCAGCGGCCAAAAGTGAGTCCACTAAAGAGGGCATTGGCAATGGGAAGTCACGTAGCCGCGACAACGCTGGGGAAGGAACTCAACGCGGACGTTCGAGAACACGAGCGCAATTACCGCCGCTGCCGCTGCCGCTGACAATGGCCAAGGCTAAGCCAGAACCGGCAGATTGTTGGCTCACAGAGGACAATGAATTGTTGCTGCAATCAAGCGGTTTCGTTACAAACAGCAACAATAGCAAGAATGCCAGAAATAATAATCGCCGTTCCATATTGCGGTGTAATGTCAATCCTTATGAACTGATCTCAGTCGACAGAAAGATGAAAAACTCCAATAATCATGATGATTTCGATGTGGCTGATGCACAGTTAATCGAAGACGAAGATCAACAGCAGCAGAAGCAACCGAAACAACAACAACAACAACAACAGCAGCAGCTCCAAGAGAGGCAATTCTATGGCAACAATGTGGCAGCCATTGCCGGGCAAAGGATAAGCCTCGGCAGTGATAACCTGAATAGTGATCTAGCTGATTCCAGTGAGAGCTATGAGCAAATTATGATTGCTGCCACACCAGCAGCGCCAGCAGCAGTCACGCCAAGACGTCCGCCACGCAATAAAAAATCAGATGAGCCAATTGAAAATTTTACTCCTCTAGCTGGCCAAGCCACTCCCCTACTGGTAGCTGCTTCAGACAATGACATGGATAATGACAAGGACAAGGATAATGACAATGACAATGACAATGAAAATGACAGTTCGTCTTTTACAGTGCTTACTGTCACGCCCACCTCGCCTTCCATCAAGTCCATTCTGAAGCGTCCAGCAACATTGGACCTGCCTGGAGTTGGAGCCACTATCGCCAGTGCAACTATTGCAACTCTTATTACAGTGGAGCAGCTTGACATTGATATAGCCACAGCTTCTTCAACAGCAGCAACACCATTGCTGACGCCGTCGGGTAAATCACAATTCTATATACCAACGCCAACTGCCACGCCCACTAGCCTATACAGCAACACATCGACACCAACATCCTCAGCATCCACATCAAATTCGCGCAAAAAAGTGCAATTTATGGTCGAGGACAAAATCATAGCACCGAACACGATAGCAGCAGCAACACAATTGCTAACGTCGTCTGGTAAGCATTTATTGTTACTTTTTTAACTAATACTTTTTATTAGTAAGAGTAGTTACAAATAGCTTCAGTATGGCTTCCAAAATGCAAATTCAAGGAACTTTTTAAACAAAAACAAATGTAGGCCGACCCTTTTATTTATAAAGACCAATTAAGTTTTAAATTCTTCTATTATTCAAATTGCTTAACACATTATATTTACTCAAAAGTTAATTTTTTTAATTATCTTTCAACCAAACAGTGTTAATTATTATTATTAGATAACTTTGACCAAATTATGGATGAAATGGAAATGAAAAGAAAGTATGACCGAAACAAATTTCGTTTCCCGTAACAACATCTATTTTAAGTTTCTCGAATCCGTTTCGGTCCTGCAAAACTGGTAAACCGCAACGAAATTGCAATTTGTAATATTTTTCGAGGGAAAATAAACAATTAGAAAAGAAGAAGTCAGAAAATATTTTGTTCCTAAGCACCAGCAATATTAGTCAAAATGCTGAAATTTTGCCAACGTCCACGGCTTGCAAGTTATTATTGTCAGCAGTGGTGAATAGAGATTGTGCAGCAGCAGCAGAAACAGCAACAGCAGACGCCATCGCCATAGCCATTGCCGTCGCCACATTACCGCATGTCATCGCAACGGGTAAATAGGGGGAAAAAAAGAGAAACTTGATAAAACAAAGTCCCTGGCCCTGGTTGTCCCAGCTTATCCAGCTTGTCTCGTCTCTGCTTGTCTGATGTTGTCCCTGCTCTTGGCCTGCAATTCGCGTAGGCGTATGACATGAAAGAGCGGCAACGACGACAAAGTTGTCGCCGCTGTCGCTGTCATTGTCGTCGACGGCAATTTGCCATTTTGTTAGCTTTTAATTATGAGCAAAGAATGCAAATGCAAGCACTTTTTTATCTGTCCAAGTGAAGTGCAGTTTTCGGCCCAGAAATGAACGAACAAAGCCAATGACATTGCTACCCTGTACTGTATTAACTAAAATTTATGTCATTTGATCACTTTGCCCTATTTTTTGCTTAAGATCTTTTTAGATTGTTAAGGTTAGGAATTCAATTTTAGTTGAGTGATTTAGAGCATTAAGAATTCGCTTAACATACAAATAATTTAAACTGAAACACACACACACGCACACGCACACGCACAGAGAAGAGGACAACAGGGAGACAGACACTCTGGTCTGTTTATTTTTCCGTCTAAAAACTGTGTGGAATTGTTTGTTAATTGCTCATCAGCACGGTCTGTTGCTACTGCAGAATGAGTTTTGCCCACATCTCTCTTTATGCATTATACAAATTTCCTAACAAGCATGAAATTGTTGGGCAGCCACTTTTCACCTCTCCCCACTCCAAATCTCTCAAGCGTCGGTTCTATCGCCCTATGGCAATTGAAATTGTGACATTTGAATGCAAGTGACATTGCGCACCTGCTGAACGCTACTGCAAATTCATGGGGTTTACAGTATAATCAAGCTTCCGACGACAGGCTAGACCCATAGTCAGACCCTTTGACACAGTCCCCCACCCAACCCACTCAATACTCACACACATATTCGTATATACATATGTATGTATGCATATATACATATACATATATATGCCAAGGCACGTAGCTTCGCGGCAAACAACGGCAACGACAACGACAACGACAATCGACAACCAGGCTAAAGTCAACGTGACATTTGCACCCGCAAAATGCTGCAAACCTACAGGCGATAGTGTGTGTAAGCCAAACTACGATATGTTAGTTCTTTCATCTGTATACTTACTAGCTGAAAGTAGTGAGGGACCAGCAAAGAGGGGGGGAAGGCAATAAGTTTTAGTTCGAATGCCAGTTTGGGTGCTAGTGCGGAGGCGTGGCACATGTGTTCGACTTCATTCAAGGCAAATTAACAGTCGACACAAAACTCAACTTTTCTTTCAATTAAATTTTGACTGCCTCTTGAGGCAAATACTGTACGAGTGGGTGGTTAAGTGAGTGTAGCCAAAGGGTGTTGTAGCGGTGCGAACCAAGGCAAGAACTTACGATTATTGGCCGTACGTTTGTTGAAGTATGTTTCAAAACTCTTCGCACCAAGGCAATTACACTGTACAACATAAACGAAAATCGATTGTTTCAAACGTAAGATGACCTTCATAAAAGAAAGTAGTTGCTCAAACAAACAATATTGATCAGAAATATATATAAATACAAATATACTTAGAGTTGTTACCTACAATTGTAGGATTGTCACAAGTCCTTTAAATGTTTTGTTGTCTTGTGTTTTACATACAATAAGGGCGGCATGCGACCAATGCCATTCAGTCCGCCATGTAACCGGCGCTTTTCTTTTACCGGCCAACCACAATTGCAATGACTATGGCTTATGACTGTCTATTAACGGCAACGTGCCAAGCCACCAAGCCACCAAGCAGCCAGCCAGCCAGCCAGCCAGTCAACCGCAAGGTTTTAGCTCCATCTTCGCTTTTGGACTGGCAAATAAAGGTGACACAGTCACAGCCCACGTGTCTTTCTCCTCCCAATCAATCCCTCTCACGCCGACTCGACCGACTACCCAGACAATTACAAAAAGTTCCTCCTCCACCATGCGTTGGCGTTTTCAGTGCCTTTGGCAGTCATTGTCTGCAATTTGTTGCATTGTTTGTCGCCTTCTTTGGACCAAGGCAAAAAGGAATGAGTTTAACTAACACTTGGAACTTTTGCGAAAACTATTTTTGATTTGATTTTTTGTGAAATTGGAAGTTTGCGTGCTATCACGCACGCCCCCACCTAAAAAAACCATCTAACCATCTAGTAACCCACCATCGAACAAATGAACGAACAAACTCACCAGGCTGCCAACCGCCATCCGTGATGATTTATAGCGCACGTGTTGCATTTTAGGGGCCTCCCCCGAAAAATCTCAGTGAAAGGCATTAAAGTGATAGAGTCAGTAAGAGAAATTTGCATTTTTCTGTGCCACGAATTCGCCATTTGCCATCATATTTAATGGGCTACCACCACCCACTCCTCCTCCCCCGCCCGTCATTTTGGTGTCTGTTCAGCCGCTCCTGAGTATTATTAATATTTCATATTTGTCTTTGATAAGCACAAATGTAGTTCCAGCATGGTCTTGGCGGTTCGGCTGAAGCAGCTTATTTGAATGAAAACTGTAAATTGAAATTTTCTGAAAGCGAAAAAATAAAGAAAAGGGGAACGGACAATAAAATATGGGTTCGGTTTGGTCTGGCTCCGGGCTCCGACTTCGACTCCCACTTTGACTTTGTCGACAAAATGTACATAACAAGCAAATGGAAGCGTTTCCGACACCCTAAAGTAAATTTACATATATATAGGTGTCTACAAATATTTACTGTCTATACAAATGATCACCTTGACTTTGAAGGCAAAATTCACACTATCGCAATCAAATTTGGAGCACTAATGTTTGCTATTCAAATCTATCGATCCAAAAATTTTCATAAAACCTATTTAGAAACTTTTATGGTAATGTATAAATAAAAAATAAAAATATCATACAAACTTTCACTTAATGCTTGATATATCAAAGTCGGCGATGTGCAAAGATATACAGCAATGCACGATAGTAAAGAAAGAAAAATTGTTTCATTGAATTTAAACACTGTCCAATATTATTATAAATAATAGACATAATTACAGCAACTAAATATGATTTTGTTAGCCAATATTTCATTTTAAAGTTCTGGAATAATATGATGATGTTTGAAGAAAATTTCCCTCGTTTTACTTTACATTGAAAAATTAAAAATAATTCGAATTTATGCAACAATTCGCTGTTAATTTTACAGGCTGTGGCCCTCAATTCCACTTCATTTTAAATGTCTCTCATTTGTTTTAATGCGATAGATGCCTGCATTAAATGTTGAATAAGTGTGAATAAAAAATTTGTGGTTCATTTTTTAAATGGCTCACAATTGTTGTAATTTAAATTGCCAATAGCAGCCGCACCAATGTTTCATTTCCACTCTAAGAAGGAAACAGGGAAAGGAAGTAAAGCCTCATGTCTTCATGTACTTTGCATATTTACACTAATAGAAAATGTGGCAGCCAATTGAAGGAAAAGCGCAGAAAATTCTTGAGAAAAAAGCGCATGCAAAAGTTTTGTTGCTGTTGCTGCTGCTGCTGCTGCTGCTACTGCTACTTATTTTATGTGTGTGGGGTAATAAAAACTGTCGCAGGATACAGGCCAAGGGGCAGTTTTTATGGCTATTGCTGCTGCGCCTGTTTTATTGTTGCTGCTGTTGTTGCCTACTGCCTGCGGATAGTTTGTCCAATTGCTGCGACAACATTTGCATATATATGCCTCTTCACTCTTCCCCCGTCTCATGAATCGCTGTCGTTCTCATTCTCGTTCTCGTTCTCTTTTACTCTGAGTGTGTCCAGCAACCATTCCTCAAACTTAATATATCCTGTTTCCTGATTTTCATGACGTACTTTGGATTTTCCCCGTAAGCGTCCTTCGGGCTCTGGCACGGGCTTTGTCTCTGGCTATATAGTTGTGACTCCGACATGGGCTGCTGTTCTGGCTCTTGTTCTCTCTCTATCTCTCTATCTCTGTCTGGCCACAATTTTTAGGTTTTCTGTGTCTCTTCGTTCTCCCATGCATTCTCCATTTTCTGCATTTAAGTGCAATTCTATGCAAGAATGTGTGGACATGGGTATTTGTGTTAAAGCCATTACCGATTCACCCCCCTCCTTTTATCTCAACCCCCTTTTCTGCTGCTGTTTCAAGTTCTGCTTACTGCCATAAAATGTTCGTTTTGCTAGCTAATGCATACAAATGCCTGATGCACATTTTGCATAAAGAGAACGAAGGTTGAGGAGGGAGAAAAAGCAGCAACTGCAGCAACAAGCAAACAATATTATGTTGCGTTCAAGACATTCAACTAAGCATTCAAATAATCGGTGATAGCTAAAGAATGAAAAAACTAAATTGAACTTAGCATTATTCAGCTACTGAAGTAAGAATGCAAGTAACAAGAATATTTGTCCAAGTACCTGGCAATAAGTTTGTTGAGTTAAAAAAAATTAAAGATGACGCAGGATAAGTTCAGTTATTCTCGTCTATTTGAATTCTTTTATCGGCTAAACCTAGATAATTTCATTGCCTACTTTAGGGACTAAAAATGAAGTAAACTATAAACCCGAACTACTTCTATGTGCATCATTAAAAGCAAAGTAATGAACTCTGTGAAGATACTTCAGCTTCATGACCAATGTCCATATCAAACCGGCTTGCTCGACTCGTTCTTATCAAAAATAAACATAGGTACATATACATGTACATATACTTAATGGAATCCGAAACCTGTGCTTTCCGGCCTTTAAGACATCTTACCAAATTTGTGAAAGCTGTTTGACAAATTTGTCTGTCAACTGGGAAATGATTTCCTGATTGATGGACCTTCGATTTGGAGAAAAACGAAATTCCTTTAATTAGGCAGTGATGCTCCGATTGATTTTTCCAGCATCATGAAAGCGAATTCAATTTAAGAAATAACGGTAAACTTAAATTCCAAATTAGCCAAGCCAATAACAACAACAGCAACAAGAAGAAGAAGCGAAAACCTAATGAAACAAACTTTGCCTGTTTTCAACATCCTGGCCTGGCCATTTAAAGCAACTGTTGTCGATGCAGTTGAGAATGTTGCAGCTGTTATTGTTGCTGTTGCTGTTGCTGTCGTGCCGTTGCTGTGGTGTCTGCAATCGATTTAGTTGCAAAATAAATTAAATTTCTCTATACACCCGTCTATTTGTGTGTGTTTTAGTATGTGTGTTTGTGTGTATGTGTGTGTACAAAGCCACAAAGTTTCTGCTAGAAAGATGAAGATGCCAGCGGACAAGACAAGACAAATGCACTGAGACTTTGGACTTTCTATGGCGCTAAAATATTGAGTGTCACTATCAATTTCTCACAGTGCACAGTGTGTCCTGATAGAAGCAGAAGCAGAAGGAGCAATGGCAATGGCAGAGCCATGAAACGAAAGAATGGAAAATCTATCAATGCATGTCCAGGTCTGGCATCTGGCCATAGTGCAAAAAGAAGAAACAACAACAAAAAAGCAACAACACAAAAAAGAGGTAACAAAATATTTGCCATAATAATAAAAGTGCATGATGCATGCAAAAGGCAACAGCAACAGCAGCAACAATGTCCAAAAGTTGCAATTTTCTGATTACCATGAAATTTTTCCCAAGCAAAAAGTTGTCTGTGTTGGTTGATTTCTTCTTTTTTTTGTTGTTTTTTTCTGTTTTAAACAAAATGAAATTTGCTTCATCTCTTGAGAATTTTACGACAAAGGAAGCGACCAGCAGCAGTACCAGCAGCAACATCAACGGCAACGGCAAATCAAAAACCGCAACGAAGTCTGTAACAATCTCTCGATATATACTATATCCCTATACGTATGTATGTATGTATGTATGTATGTGTGTGTGAGTGTGTTTGTGTTTCTATGATAGCCTGAAGATGAAGAGAGAAGAGTGGTGAAAAAGGAAGAGCAAGAGTAAGACGTAGGGAAGGGCTAGATAGGGTTAGGCAGCAGCAGACACAGCAGCAACATGATTGTTGTAATGAAACGTAACGAAACAAATCAAAGCATGCGGCACGTGAGTGGCTCCGAACATGTTCATCTTGATGCCACAACACTGGGACAAACAGGGGCACAACAGCGGTCAGGGGACAGGAGCGGGGGCGGGAGCGGGAGCGGGAGTAGCAGCAGAGGACCGGGAGGCAGTGGCCATGTTGAAATTATAAAACACATTGCTTGCTGCTGTTGATGGCAGTCGTCGAAGTGTATAAAATGCTTGCATATTATTCGCATTTCTTTTGCCTTCTCTCCCCCCTTCGGCATACATATTTTCGCTTGCGGTTTTTCTGTGTCTGTGTATTGTTTTTGTTGTTGTTGTTGTTGTAGCTACTATTGTGGCCTTTGATTGGTTCTGGCTCTGTCCCTGGCTCTCATGTACGTGTTGGGGTTTTCTAGTTTTTCTTCTTCTTTACTGGGGGTCACAGGAAGTGACCCAGGCTTAGGTCGGCCCCAACCCCTTTTTAGTATTGTTGTGGGAAACTTGTTGTTGCTGCTCGGAACAACTTCTTTTTCTCGTCTTTGCTGTCTGGGCAGAAAGTATTTCAAAAAAAAAAAAAATGACAGCCAACTGAACTTTGTTCAATGTTCAGTGCAAAAGTTGTTAGGTGAAAATAGTTTGCAGTTTAATTTGCCAATCAAAAGTTGAAATTATAAAAAACGTCCACTCTTTGTCAGCAAAAGGGCAATTCAAATTTTTTAACTTGATTGATAGTTAGCCCACAAAAGAGGCCAATAATAATCTCTATTCAAAACTGCTTTAAAATCTATGCAACAAAAAAATAAAAAATGAATAAATATTACCAATGAGTTTTACTCTTTGCCATTAAACCTATGTTAAAGCTCTCAAAATCTAGCCAAATGGGAATCGTTCATCAGTTTTTTCTTATCGGTTACGTAATTATCCATTTTATATCCCATTTGTAAGCCCTTGTTTGCTTTCCAATTAACTCAAATCCGTCATCTATGGATATTTTCTTTGCATAGTTTCATGTACATCGCATTCTCCATGCGATGATGGAAGAAATCTAGTCATTTAATTAAGAATTTTCATTGGTTTTTCGATTTCAATATCGCCTTAATTGTTGGTGAACAAAAACAATTTGTAACCTTGATTCCTTGATGTGAGTCGTTCTGGCAACAGAACCGGAGAACTGTGGGAAGTGTGGAAAATTACCATATATCAACAAGCACAATGATGAGTTCTCTAGAAAATTGTCATTCAATCTATGACATCTACTGAAACTGTCAATCAATCCCCTGTAAATAACAACTAACTTATGGGGGATGCAGGCAGGATGAAGAGACAGAGGAAGATGGGGGGAGGTAAAAACGGAGATGGACCCAGAGCCAGAGGAGGCATAACAATTCGTTTTAACAATTTGCCAAAACGAACATTTTTGTGCCATTTGCAGTTTTGTTTGCTGCTTGTCAGTTAGTCAGTCAGTCAGTGCAGCTGGCTCGTTGACAATCGAACAATCAGTCCGTCAGATCGTCTGTCTGGCAGTCAGTGAGTCAGACCGTGTAGTCAGAATGCGTCACTCACTCAATCAGACGAGACGAATCACATAGATATACTACGAGGGCTTTTCGGAAACTTTTGGAAGGCATCATGTCGAACGGCCTTTGTAATGTATAATGAGATGTCTCACCTACAGCAGCAACATAAATCGAATAGTTTATTACAAAAATAAAAGTACCATGAACTAAATTCTTCACAACTTTTTGGTTACCCTTCGTTTGTAGGCGATTCTACATTTACATATTTGTATTTTGCCTAGCCTAAACGTTGACACTTTTGTTGCTTGTTGCAAAAATTTTCCGGGCCAAACACGTTAGCAACATGTCGTCGACAGGCCCCAATCCCAGTATCCGAAAATCCTGAACCAAAAACCCTCTCCAACCTGTTCAACAAATATTTATTCAAAATTCTTTTCTCTGTTTATTTGTCGCACTCCTTCTCCAGCTCCCCTTCCTCTCCCCACACCATCGGTGACATTTTTCGCACTCGTCGACGCCGTCTTACAAAATGAATACTAACAACAATAACAACAACAACAGCAACAACAATTTATGGCATTTATGTAGCAGCAGGTGAACAATTTTTGTATTGCATACAAAGCGGCGCTTGGCCCTACTGTTGTTGCTGCTACTGCTGCTGCTGCATGCATCAAATGAAGGTTTAAATTTGTTGCCTGCGTTTGGCATTGTGTGCTGCAGAAAATCAATTAACTACACTTTGAAATGTTACGTGAGCCACCCATTCATTGGTCCCCCATCTGCTCCCGCTCCCCACCTCCGACCAATTTTAACATATTAAAAAACTGTTGCATATATTTTTCCACTAATATTGAAATTCCGTTGGCGCTGCTCCTGCTCCTGCTCCTCTTTTCTCTTTGCTGATAAATAAAATAAAAATCTCCTCGCTCTCGAAAAATCGTACACCGCTGCCGTCAGGTAAATATTTAGTAAATCGGCTCAGCCAACAGACATGCCACGCCCAACACAAAAGCGCCCTTCTGGTGACCTGCTGCAAACAAAAAATCAGTTTTGACATGATTTCGTTTTTGGGTTTCCGGTGTGTGTGTGTGTGTGTGTTTCTTTTTTTCGTTCTTTTACTGGGCAAAATAGCCATGACGCCGACAAGTGCACTTGACAGCACACTCCGGCACATGGGAAAGAGATGATGGCGGGGACTGACGCTTTGGAGGGGGGGGAGGCGGTGAGGGGCAGTAGCGTCAGTAAATATTACTGCAGCAGTCACGCAGTTTGTGGGAGGTCTCAAAAAAAAAAGGAAAAAAAAAGAAAAAACCAAAAAGAGTTCGCGTAGCGTTTATAAAAATGCAACTAGTTCCCGGCATAAAAACCCATGAGCCAGCAAGCCTGGTGTGCGATGCGGATGCGGATGCGGATGCCTGCCACTTCACTTGCAACACACACACACACACACTAACACAAGAGAGAGTGAGATTGAGGTTGGTACACACACACACACACATCTAAAAAGCTCGACCCCGTGTTAGGTTTTTTCACGTGCGAACAAGCGCAAAAGTTATGAAAACAAGTGGGCGTGTCAGGCGCGAGAAAAAGGAAAAACGGTAAAGCGTAAAAAAAGAACCAGCAGCAGCAGCAGCAACGGCGGCAAAGAAAAACTAACGAAAATGAAAATGCCTTACTTTTCGTTTCCATAAAATAAAAATACGCAACTGACTCTAAATTGGGAGAGTGCATCCAGATCTTTTTATGGAGTTAAGTTGTTTCAATTTTAGGTAATTTTGATTGGCCACTTGATCAAAATATTAGATGCCATAAATGTGACTGATTGACGATAGAAATGAAGTAATTTGAAAAAGGTTCAAGATAAGCACTTAGAGGGACGTTCCAATTAGTTAAGCTTTGGTCTATATTTCTTATATTTTTAGCTTACGCTTTTTAAGTTGAACTCATTTTATTTAAATTGTTTCTGTTCTAAGCAATGTCACATACACTCATGTGATGAAATGGTATAGCAAAGTCGTCAAAATGCAATTAACAGTCAGATAAAATCGATCACAACTCCATTACATATCAGCTGGATCAAAATATGTAAATAGATGTGTTAGCCTGCATTAACATTTAACATTTTGGTAGACTCTTATAATATGCTATACCTAAATAAAGTCAAGAATATTTAATTTTCTCTTAAAATTTTGCTTATACTCACATCTCTCGGAATATTTTATTTCGCTCCATGTTGGATTTGTTCTCGTGTCTCCCATCTCATATGTTTGCCTGTGTTGTTAGCTATTTTGCCAGTTTCTGTATGTGGGAGTATAAGTGTAGAAGTGTGTTTAGTACACAAACAACAGACAGGCAATTGCATCATACAGTAAGAGGGTCAGAGAAGGGATTGATGGCGAGAGCGGGGGAGGTGGTACCAAGAACTAGAAAAATGCCAACGTTACTGGGTAAAAATAAAAATTATTTGCATTTCACCTGCATGTTGGCACGTGATTGCGGTCATGTTACGCAACCCAATGTCGATGATGCTGCCGGTACCGTTGCTGTTGCTGTTGCTGTTGCTGTTGCCGTTTCTGCAGGTCCTCCTATTCCTGTTTTTCCATTTCCCATACTCCATCTCCATTCCCCATTTTAATAGTCATGCACTGGCATTTCATTTAGTTGCTTTGGCTCTGGCTTTCCACAGGGCTTAAAAATATTTGTCAAGTTGCTGCTGCAGCACGGTGGTGTGACGTGGTGGGTGCACTGTGTGACGTGGTGGGTGCAGGTAGCGTATGTCATTTGTGTAGGTGTTTAACAAACACACGATGAGAGCGACTGCATTGCTGTTTAGAGGCAAGCACACTTCAGCGACTACCAACAGCAACACCCACTGGCAACAGCAGCAGCACGTGCACGACAACAACAGGAATTTTAGTTGGCCCTGCCCATCTCCATATCAAGGATCTGTCTCTCTCTCTCTCTCTCTCTCTATTTCACTCTAGCCCCTAGTGTCTCTAGTGTCATGTAACTGAGGCTGAAATGTCAACAGTTTACTTTGCGCCCATTTAGCATGGGGATTAAATGGGTTTCTTTCCTTTATTTTTTGTTGTTTTTTTTTTTTCGATTTCCCGTTTATTTTTTGTTTTTGTTCATATGAGTGAAAAGTCACCCGTCGGTGTAACGGAAAAGAAACCTCAGTCAAAAATCGCCGTCGTCAGAAATCGCGTGCCGCCTTTGTCGCTTATCTGATCTGAGGTCAAAAGTTGATGAAGTGCCTGAAAGCTTCCGCGCGACACTTGACACCACCTGCTGTTGCCCAACCCCACTCCACATGCCACACTCTACTCCTTACCGCATCCGCCTGCCATTCACTATGGGTTTTAATTCAATGCACTTCGAGTTGATGCGAGTTGAGCGACTCGTGAGTTGAATACGCATATATATATGTATGTATACTAAGCCGGGGACATAAATAAAGTCAACCAACAACAAATCTGTATGCATGGGGGCGGAAGTGAAGAACAAAATGGAAACAAGAACACAAAAATATAAACGGAACTCAACCCGCCAGTGAAGGATGTGAAAAGGCTTTTTAAACCAACCAACAGAGAAACTTAACATCTAGTAATTTCCCTATATGCTTAAATAAATTAAATCAAACGAAAGCAAACACGAGGGAATAACCGAAAATTTCTGGTCATTTATCGCTCACTTTAAAAGAGCTCTGAGATTTGTCATAGTAAAGGAAGGTGCTCTTGTTAGTGCCCCCGCTTAAAAAAATGTTGTAAAAAACAAATCAACTTTTCCTCTACAAATGAAAATTCGGTCCACTTGAACAAAGCTGAAACAAAAGGAGAAAGCCAAATGGAGCAATAACGATGAAGAAGTCCTAACCTAAAAAGGACTCTCGTTTTTGCCATTACGCACGTGATTCATATGCAGAACTTCTGTGTCCCTGCTGTCTTGTGTGTGTTTGCGTTGGTGTGTGATAGGTGTGCACAGTTGCCTGTCACAATAAATTTACTAAAAGTGACAAATATTTTATGCTTAAGAATAATTGATGAAGTGGCTACAAAGTGTCGCTTTGCTTTCTACCTAACCTTACCTTACCTTACCTTGCCTTACCGCATACGTCACCTCCCACCAACCATTCCACCAACTTGCCCTTGCCCATTCGTTTCCCCAAAAACGAAGCGGCAAAAACACAACGAGAAGGCTCGACACGTCTCGGTCAGGTTGTTTGGCAAAGGCAAAAGCAAATAATAAAGTGCTAAATCATAGCCACGCTTAGTACTTTCAACTGTTTTGGTCGCCTTCGCCCACACCCCCTTCTACCATCTACCATCTACTTCCCCGCCTGACCCCTTACAAATGTCAGTCCATAGAAATGTATGTGTGCGAGGCAAATAAAAACAGTCCAAGGCAAAGGCAGACAGGATATTACGACATATTGCTCGGGCAACGTTTTTGTGCACACAAAAATTGCGCCCAGGATTATGGCACTATATTACCGAGCCAAGAAGAACAAGAGAAGGAAGAATCTCCACCACCTCCAGGCCCTGATCCAGCTTTCGCTTCCAACTCTCACTCATGCCTTGCGTCTTGCATATGAATGATGAGCGTCATTTAATCTTTGTCTATGGGCTCCGTCACCTACGCAACTCTCACATATACAGACACACACACGCTCACACACAGATATAAGGTGGAAGCAATTGTTTTGGTTGTTTTGGTTGGCTCCTGCCCTTGTCCTTGTCCTTTATCCTGTTGCTATTCCTGTTTACTGTGTTTGCCTCCCAACTACGCGAACTGCGCTTGACATGTCCTTTAGGTTTGTTTGCATTGGAATTTAATGCGGACACATGAGACCCACTGCCTCAGACTCAATTGAGAGTGGGTGCGCGACGCAAAGGAGCAGCATCTTTGGCTTTAAGTTTCGATATAATTCCAAATTAGCTAATGCATTAACTATCCAAACTGGCTGAACTTTCCACAAGCTAAAACAGATATATAATATCAATCCATCCCCCCCCTCCAAGTGGCTCAGAAAAATGTTCAATTTCATATAAAACTTGAACGCAATATATGTATGTCTCTTTGCACAACTTTTAAATGGGGAAGAACGTTAGCCCTAATGCGCGTTGCCTTTATCTAATGCCATCTACTTCCGCCATTTTGTTCAATTTGCGCCTTTTAAACAAACAATTATGTGTCATGAATAAATTAGCAAGGACTAAACGACGTTCAACAACACGCTGAAAGAAGATGCTGATCAATTCGAGAACCAAGGAAAACAAAAACCAAATGTGAGAAAAAATGTGTAATAACATTTAAAATTCAAATGAAAAAAAAACCTACACGCAAAAATGGATAGGCAGGCACATATGCAGCAAAGGGATGGGATGGTGAGGGAAGAGAGAAGTCGTGGAGGCGACGACTGTCGCGACTGCTGCCTAGATGCTGGCGGGCATAGACAACACGGAGTAGAGTAGTAGGACATGAAGGACACGAAACAAAAAGTGCCTCTGGCGCGTCCATGGAATATGCGAAATTAATTGTCTGTTTGTTGCTAACAAATTTGAATTTAAACCGCATGCACAGAGAGTCGAGAGTCGAGAGACAGAATGTGGCCATTGAGAGGAGGGTGGAGAAATGTGTGAGGCAAATTGCTCTTCTCATTCCCGTTTCCGTTCCCGATTTTTTCTTTTTTGGGGTGCGTTTGTTTGCTTACGAAACAACTTGAAGTTGTTGAGCTTAAGTTGCTTGTAGCTGTTGTGGCTGTCGCTTGATGTTGCTACTGCCGTTTCACAGTTAGCCATGCGGTTTGCTAACTGCGAGTAACACAACAGCAACACCAAAAAGTTGCTGCGGGGAAACTTTGGCTATACCCCAGCAATTGTCTCACTAAAAGTCCTTACACAATTCTACACGCAGGCCTCGTCTTTGGCCTCGGCCTTGCCACTTGCCCCCGCTCTTCGTTCCTGGACCTGCGACCAGCCCCCCCCCCTCCCCCCGTCCGTCTTTATGCCTTCTAGTGTCCTTTTGTCGTTGTCGCAGCATTTCCCTCACACGCTGGGAGAGCAAATTAATTGCTGCTGCTGCTGCTGTTTCATCGTCGTCGGCGCTTATTTGTCTTTGAAATTTGTTTCTCGGGCTGTATGCGCTTGTGGGCCCAGTGAAAATGTCCTGCCATTTAATTTGCTATTGCTAGTGTCGTGTGTCCTCCTCCTCTTGCCGCCTTTGCCTCAGTCCCTCCCTTTACCTCTTCCCTCCCCTATGTCTATTTTGCTATTTAAATTTAATTTGCATTACTTAAAGAATTTAAGAAGCAAAAGCAACAAAACAGAAAAAAAAAAACTTGTCCTGCCGAAATACCGCACCTACATTCCAAAACTCCTGGCCCCATCTACATCCCCTCTACTACCACTCTACCTCCGCATTGTGTCCTTTTTCTCTTTTGAGAAGCTTTTCTGCTTGAACATTTTTATTTACTTGCGGCCGGGGCGAAATTCTGTTTATTCTTGTTGTTGCCTTGTTTTTTTTTTAGCAAGTTTTTTATGGGCGAACCCAAAAACTCAAGCTGAAAGCCCACGACTAGCCTTGGACAAATATTTCGTATAGTTTAATTCTTTATGTTTCGCTTTTTCTTAAATTGTTGTAAACTTGCTGCCCAATGTCCCCCATAAACGGACCGCACTTATCTTACAACCAGGGCAGAAACTTTTTTGTTGGTTGTTGGGGTCAACATTGCGCATACGCACCATTTGCCCGCATAGCTACAGTCACTCCATCGCTACGGTCCGTTCTGCTTCTTTCTTTTCCCCATCGTTCATTCGTTCTCGCCACAAATTGTGCATATTACCACAAAATCAATTTACATTCCTAAACTGATTTTCCGACTCGCATGTGTTTAATGGTCTGTCCACTCCCCCCCCCCCCCGGACCATCTTACCACAAGCCACCGCCACCAATTGCTGGAGTCGAGTCCGAGAGCCGAGTTTAAGTCCCCCAGCACGCGACTCCAGTGCGCACGGGAAATTATTAAATTAAAATTATGTTCCTGGTCATGCGACGACACTTCCTTGCCGACTTCCAATTAAAAAAAAAAAAAAAAAGAAGAAAAAAACCTATGCAAAAGAGAGGCGAACCAGCGAACGTAAAGAGCCACCGCGCCACACATTAACTATAGCACTGACTCCCAGAGATAGCAAACCGACCACCTCATATTATGCGAGCACGGCCCAATGTTACATTCAACGCCATTTCATTTAACCCATTCAGTGTTTGACCAAAGCTGCAAAATCAACTCGACAATTTTGCCTAATACTGATCTTTCAATTAAAGTGATTCATTCTTATCGGAAAAAAATTGTCAAAACTTCATAACATAACGTCGATCAGCCGGTTTTCTGTGGAAATCCATTCACTAGATGAAATGGGAATGCGTTTTTACCTCAGGTGTGCTAGTCTCATGGGTTAATATGGGGCATATCCGACAAATGTCCGATCCCCTGTGGCCATAAGCACGTACATCAAAGGCAAAGCCAAAGCCGCTGTTCCAGAAGTCTCTCCACTCCACTCTCTCCCTCTCTAGTCACATGCGGGCGCCACACCACATGGCTCATATCCTGGCGGTCGCATGGTTGCTTTTCACTTTTACTGTGCGTCGTCGTCGTCGGCGTGTTGGCGTATTGTCGCTGTCCTTGTCGTTGCCTTGGTCGTTGTCGTTGTCCTTGGTGCTCACGTCGTCGCAGCATTTAAGCCTTAAGCAGGCCACTTAGTGGCGCGAACATAAATCTGTGCTCCAAATCCGAGCAATTAAATGCATCGTAATTTAGCTCCGGTCTTCTCAGTCTACGTCCAGGTTGTTGCTGTCCTGCTACAGCCTCTACCATTGACTCCATCTCCATCTCCAACTCTGGCCCTGGTTCTGGCTCTGGTGCTCTTTAGTACGCAATTAAGGAGAAGTACGCAACACGGCAATTCAGTTTCAGTTTCGCCTGGCCTCACACACACACTCGCCTTACGCACACACGTGCAATAATCTGTTCGTTCGCCATTTTGTTTCGTATTGCCACGCTCCACACAACTTCTTATTAATTGACGCAAATTTATGGTTTTTCGACGCGTTATTGTTGCAGGCAGAAATTAAAAAATATAAACAGACAAGCAACAGCAAGGACAACAACAAGAAGCCAGGACGACTTCTTTTTGGATGAGATGAGATGCCATATAAGAGAGGCTGGGGCACATAAAGCACACAAAACAGCTGTCTGGAGGCGGAGAACAAGAGTCAAAGGCACCACAATCGCATTTTTATGGTACTCGGCAATTAGAGAAGGGCGAAGCAGCGTAGCTTTTAGTGAGAAGTATGAAAAGGCAGTGGCTTGGTGGGCTTGGGACAGGAAGTTGAACTTCTTCAGAAAGTAGGCGTACCAGAGAGGCGTGTCCCCAAGCAACTAAGGGTGGAAATGGATGGGTGGAATGAGTGGTAATAATTTGTTAGCTTTTATTTGTACTTGGGAATATCAAGTATGCGGCTTTTGACTCTTGTTTGTCATATACCCTATAAATGGATTTACAACGAACTCGGAAAGTTATTCAAATGGCAAGCTTTTTTGTATTTCAATGACATTTGTCACGCTTCAACAGGTTAACCAAAAAGTAGTTATTACCATTAAAAAACTTCTAATTATTAACGCTTTGATTCATTTTGCCAAATCATTTCGTACAGCATTTGAATGGATTTTTCATTGTACTCTGTCCCTGGGTATTGTGGTGGTCGATTTTACTTTATTTGAAGTTGAGTACGAAAAGTACCACCCACTTTACTTTTTGTTGTTGCTGTTGCTTATGTTATTTTTGTTGTAATGTTAAGTTAACGTCTGCTTCTTGTTATGGCCCCATTCGGATGTTCGGATGTTGGCTATTAGACGACCATTAAATAATTGCAGGCAATTCAAGAAGAAGGAGAACATAGCACAAGCAACAATAACAACAACAACAACAACAACTACAACCACATGAAGCAACTGTTTTTTGTTCATTTGCTGTATTTAAGGGCATCTAATTGCCTGCAATTTGCCTCTGTATAGGTGTGGGTGTGGGTGTGTATATGTTTGTGGCGACTTTAAAGGCAGCATAAAATCTAATTTAATAAACTGAAAACTGTAACTAAAATAGCAGCCAACAATAATCGTATTACACGTCTCCTCGCTCCTCTGCCTCAGCCCTTCAAAATACTGAAATAATCATAATAAAGTTAACAAGCAACGAAAACCACAAACATACACACAGGCAGTCGAACAGACAGGCAGATAAAGTGGACTAGGTGGTCAGTCGGAGAGAGAGAGAGAGAAGGCAAAACTGACATTTAGTTATAGCTATAGCAACTGCAGGGCACCTTAATGCCATATCCGAAAAACCAAAACCCAAAACCAACAAAAGTCCCAAAAAACAAAAAAAAAAAAAAAAAAAAAAAAAGGGGGAAGGGAGAGAGCGAGACAGGTTGGAGAAACACTGGACAAATGGGCAAATACTAGGGCAAATGAAAAGTGGCAAGAGGCAAGTGGCAAGTGGCTGCTGGGCAAACTCTGGCCATAACAGTTGAGCTTTAGCTTGAAAATTAATTAAAAAATATTTATTAGAAACTGGAATTTATTGTGTATTGTAGAAGAAGCACACGGAAATCCAAATCCCAAACCGAAAAGCAAATCTAATAGCCCCAGACTAGCTGAGAGGTGTAAAATATCCACTAGATCTCACAATTAAACGTAAAAAAAAAACTATTAACTTAATTGTTAACTGCATAGTGCACAGAGTGTAAGGGAGTGAAAGAGTGAAAGAGGTATTCTGGTGGAGAGACGTTTAGGACGCTTTAATTGTTGTTGGCTCTGGCACAAATTGCAAATGAACACGAAACTTAAAAGTTGGCAAATGCTTCTACTACCAGTGCAAAACTAAACCGAACCGACGGACTCAACACTTCGTATACGTAACATTCGTTACGGAATAGGTAAGTGGGTGATGGTGGGTGATGGTGGATGGGTGGTCCTCCCGCCCTCGATTCTACTGCTGGCCAAACAACACATTTTACACTTGCATGCATAGATTGTGCTTAAAATTTAATCATCTAAATTGCAAATAATTGAGCAAAAGTTTCAAATATGCTTAAACTTTACTTCATTCACATGAATGCCAATGCGAATACGAAGCGTGGGGAAAAGGGAATAACAAAAGTCGATGAGTTTGGAAACGTTGATTAGTAGTAGTTTGCACTGATTTAATTTGGCTGCAATTGAGGTTTTAAACCCCGTCGAAACAGTCTGAGCCATCCCATCGAGAATATTTTTTTATTATTACTTATTATAGTGAGAAAATAAATGCAATGAAATCTTTACCCATCCTTCGCTTATACTTTTTTAAGTCCAACTGCATCTAACTAGAAGATGATCACAATCCCGTCAAATCGAATGCCGCATTCACTTCTTTTAGTTCCTTTTTTTTATTTTACCCCAAGCTCGTTCTGAAATGCCTAATTATTAAACACGGGTTTTATCTTCATGCTCAAATGAAATCCTAGTCTTTTAAGTGATCGAATTCATGTTTCCTGTGCGTGACGTAAATTCTTTCGTTAAGGCTTGCAAAATTTTCAAAGGTTTATAGAAGGTAACGTTCGTTTCGTATGTGTATGTGTTGCTTACTTTTTTTATTGAAAACTCAGTTTGCATTTTGCAGTTTTCCTTTTCCTCGACTGACTTGCTGCCGTGCCGGTTGTTCTCCTTTTTTCTCGCAAAAAATTATCGTAAAAGAATTTTACCTGAGCTACGTGACTGCTGAACTTAATATCCGTTTGTCATAAGCGTTTCTAATGCATATACACCCAGACAGAGTGAGACTGAGAGACAGTGAGAAAGAGCCAGAGAAAGAGAGAGATAGAGAGAAAAAGACAGGGAGTAGCTGAGAATGAGGAGCTGGTTGCACTTAGCACACACACACACACACACATACAGATACGCAGATATAGAGCGAAAGGGAGACAAACACTCTCATACTGACACAGAGAGATCTCAGGGGCACGTACAGACAGTACTACTGTTGGTCCGGGTACTCCTACTCCAGCTCCAGCTTCAGCTGCTGCTGCTGCTGCTGGCTAACAGGAACTGTAAAGTTGCTACGCGTTGTGAAAAACAAAAGCCAGCGACATTTTCAGCTAAATTAAGTATTTTTAGTATTTCTTAGGTGACTCTGTGAAAGGAGTTGTTGTTCATGCAGTTGTTGTTCTTTTCCTCTTTTTTTTTTTGCCAATGCTCGAGGAGTAGATTTTTGAAAAGAGCAGCTGAAGCCGGAGAAGTAGCAGGACCGGCAGCAGCAGCAGCAGCAGCGGCGCTTTAATTGCATTTTCCTTTAAATAATGCAGTCGAGGCCATTGTCTGCAGCAGTCAGGTGAGAATTGCTTGAAGGCAGCCACGCCCTTAAAATGTTGGGCCATAAAAGTGCTCCTACGCCTTTTTATGGCTGCACACATACACACACACACACACACACACACACACACACACACACACACATATATACCCACACTGAATGGAGCGCGTTTTTTATGACATAAAAGGCGAAGCGACTGCCATTAAAGAAAAGTGTACTTTTTGGCTGCGATTCGTTTTTATACCCTTGCAAAATAACCGGGTATATTTATAAATCTTAATAATCAGCAGCAATTCAATATATATACACATTCATATATAATGTGTATAGCCATATGTTATTATGTATATAGGATACACCCTCATTTCAGAAGTTACTGGGTTAAATGATAGTAAAACATTCGGTCAAGGGTATTAAAAGAGCCTTCACCACCGAAGGTATCGAGCTCCTTTGGATTTTGTTACTGTTGTTGCCTCACCCAGTAGCAGCAATAGCAGCAGCAATTCTTGCAACGTTGTTATAACCATGAGAAGCAGAGCAAGAAACATTTTCCAACACATTTGGCAAGCAAGTCTTTCCCTCCTTTGTCCTTCTCATTCTGCCCCTTCTCTGTTTTCCATCCACTTTTCCCTCTTTTCCCATATATCTATCTAGGGTCTCTGGGTCTGTGTTTTTTGGCCAGTTGCTGCCGTTGCTTTTGCTTTTGTCTGTGTTTCCCCATACACATGCATATATAATTTCCCATAGACCTTCTTGAATACCCACTTCTAGAAGCTACATTACTTAGGGCATATATCCATATGTACAGATTTCCTATAATTAGTGGTCACTCCCACACATTAAACACGTCAATCTTTAGGGCGATTCGATCGCCGGATTCCTCTTGAAAATCGAATACTTCAGTTCTTTATCTAAAGGTATTAATGGGTATTTTCTAGTCCTCGTTGTTGTTAAAGTTTCCTTCATATCTTACTCTTTGGCTGCTTGTTTCGCGTTGCTTTTGTTTGTCCCAGCACAAATAATTTTACTGATAAAAGATTTTCAACGCATCTTATGCTGCCTGTTTGCACTTTTGCAATATGTTTGTTTTTGTTCAAAGAGAAATGTATATAACCTTCTATACATAAGTATATATAAGTATAATATATAGGCGAGTTGGAACATCGGATGCGACTGTAAGTAGTTTACGCCGCATTTCAAAAAATAGCAAAAATATAAAGTAAGGCAGAGTAAAGTAACAAAAAAGGAAAACGAAAAGAATAAGGAAAGAAAAGGAAAAACAAGCATCTGCCAAGACAAAAGAGCAGTCCAGGAACAACAGGAGCAGCGATAGAGGCGGACACAAAGACAGCAGCAGCAGCAGCGGCCAGTTTCAATTCGAGGACAAGGAAATGAATGTTGCACAGGCTGGCAGAACGTGCCACGACAGAACAGTTATAGCTACCTTAAGCTGCATTTTGACTTGGGGAAAGCGGGGGGAATTTCCCTTGTGTCTGTTGTTGCAATGGGCATTGTTTTGTTTGCTGCTGGCTGCCAAAATGAAACTCAAATCAACTCGTGCATTTCTAATGCGAATTTATACATGACATTCTCATCATTCCCATCTTCTCATATCCATAGCGAAACTTCACCCTGGCATTACTTGGGCTCCTCTTTCGTCTCGTCTCTTCGTCTTCCGTTGGCTTGGTCTTTGGGTCGCTATTTTAGTATTCTTATTGAAATGAGCCAAATAATAGAAAATGCTTACCAAATGGTTTGTCTGCTATCTTTCATATGAGGATAGATTGAAAAGTTATTATGCTCATAAAACTAACTATTAAACTTTAATTTCATAAGCAACTTGTTTTTGTTAGGCAACTATTTGTTAGATTTATCTAACTAACCATGATCATTGAAGTGATATTTAAGGCAAGGTTTCCTTAAAATTCGTAAGGTCAAAGACTTATTACAGCTTTGACTAAATCGAGGGTATTTACAGTTCTTCACCACTAAAGAAAGCTCGATTTTTTTTCGGTTAGCTTCTTTCATTCGGAATACTTAGTATTTTCGCCGGCAGTTTGCCAAAGATTCACAGAACTCTCAGGACTTTCGACTCAGTTTGTCAGCTTGTCAGCACATTGAGAGGGGAAGCAGCAAGGCCCGAAAGGTACAATGGGAAGAAGGAGCAAAAGGGCAAGAGGGAAATCGGGGCTGGCTTTTGTTACTCATTTATTTTGATTTGTTTACTATTGCGATTTATATGTATTTCCTTTGCTTGCTGCAACAAACAAACAAACAAACAAAAAAAAAAAGAAATGTATACAAAAATAGTGCAAAAGAAAGCGCAGAGCAATAAAATTAAGCTTGGATTTATTGACCCATTTCAGTTTGACTTGCTGCCCGTTCCCAAGTTTCCCTCTTCCTCTGTTTCTTTCTTTTTATCTCTATTACCATTTAAGTATGTATGCTCTATCTCTATCTCTTGTATGTATCTATCTCTTCGTTTTCCTTTTGATACCTTAACTAAAATAGAAATGTTTTTACTAATCCCAAGCAAGTTACTCTTTTAATTACTTTTCCATCTCATGAACAAAAGCTAACTCCTTTCTATTTTTACCTTAATTTGCTTCTTTTTTTTTTTACTACAATCTATCAATTAGTCCCTAGCTAGGCATTTGTTTTCCTTAATTTCCCATTGCAAAATATTAAAATCATATATATTTTCATGTTTGAAAAACAACATTTTGTGGCAAATTTGCGGCTAAATCTGAGAGAACTGACAGCTATAAATCCATTTTGCAGTGTTGGCTTTTGTTTTTATTCAATTGTTTCAGTTACACGGACAAAATATGTATGTACTTCCGAATTGCTGTAATAAGTTTTATAGAACTACACAGTGTGCTCAATAAGAAAGCGAATGAAAGATGTGAGATACTCGATTGATTCCATGAGTTTGTCGTTTTTCGTTTCGGCACCGAACACGATTCAAGCAAATTGGAACCAAAATGCCATTCAACTGAAACTCAAATAAACGTTTAAATGCAATATTTCTTGATTAATAGCACATTTATTATCTTCGACAATTTGTAACAAATTGTGTCGAGAGAAATGCTTTAAGGTTTCATTACATTTCTATTACGTACCTATATATATACCTATACATTTTGGGCTAGTTGACTTTTAGACTTTTTATACCTTTTTTTGTCTACCTTTTGGGCCAAGTTGTTGCCACGGCAACGACAATTGCTGAGAGGAAAAGAGAATCACCTGCCATTTTATTGCCAACTTGTCAAATTTGGCGTTTATTTTTACAGCAGCTTTATTTGGCACTTTGGTGCGCTGTGAGGAGAGTGCCGTGAGTATTCCGTTACGGTTCACTATATTTTTGGCTTCTCCACTCTCAAAACAAAAGGCGTTAATTAAATATTTGCGCTCAAAGACAACTCGACAACCAATTACAACTGCACTAGCTGCACCAATAACACAAAATACAACAACAGCAACAACACTTCAACAAAAATCTCATTAAGTGGTGATAGAAAAAAGAGAGCAAAGCAAAGAAAGCAAATTGCAGGAACAGTAGGAGCGGATATCCCACTGATAAGCAGGTGAAAAACGGTATTAGGTGAAAGCAAAAAGTTCTAGATGCCAAGTTGCGTTTCATATTTAAGTAACTCAGTAATAGAAACAATGAACTCATTAGATTTGGATGCTAAGATCTGGTAAATAATTAATTTTTCCTATGAAACGTTAGGGTAAATAGGGTAAATATATATTTGGCTATAAGAAGAAGAAGGATGGTCTACAATACTGATAAATATGAGTCGCACCTTATTTAGGTTGATGCTGCTGTTTACTATTGCTGTTGATGTTGTAGTTGTTGTAATTTGTCGCTATTTTGCATAGAAAACTAAGTTACACAAATGCGATTAGCACATTGTCGAAATGTTCGAAAAAGGATTTTCGACAATTGAAATTCAAGTGGCTGGCTGCAATTAATTAATTTCATTGTATCTTTGCCCAAAAATTTGTTATTCCTCTTCTTCGAACCAAAGGAAAGAGAAGCAGCAAGTGGGATAAGGTAGAGAAAAGGATTCTTCAGTTTGGGTTTAAGTTTATTCTTAACACTTCGCTTATCGCTGCCATTTGAGACGTTTTGTTGGCATGGGGATAGGAGAGATGCGAGGGAGGTGTAAGATGTGTTCGTTGGGTTTGATGGTTGGGGATCGGGTCAAAGTGCACTGCTCAAATCTCTACTTTGATGACACTCATTAACATAAAACGCAAAAACGCAAAAAGGTGGCCGCCACCAACTCTCTGCCACCGACCCACTGTGACTCTGACTCTGTCGCTGCCTCATGCCATAAAAACCCACAGCTCACTTTTCACACTCATTAAAATGGACGACAAACAACGAGGATGATGAGGATGATAAGAGCCCAGCATTTCAAGGACATTCTCCACACTCACTCTTGTGTGTGTGTGAGAGAGAGAAAGAGACAAAGACAGTAGTAGATAAAGATGGAAAGAGGGGGCGAGAGAGAGAGAGAGAGATAGCATGTCATCAAATTGTGCTGTGACGTCAGCGAACCCTTTTTCCACATTTAAATGTAATCTATTATCTTAATTCCAACACAAATTGTTTGGCGGCTGCCTAAATAAATGCCAAGGACTTGTGCTGCCTCCGCCGACAATTCAAATACCCGGCCAAGATACGACAAGGGGGCCTGCCTTTCCTCCCGGGCAGAGTTGCTGAAAAGCAAAGCTTATCGGCCGCAACGTAAATCACCCAATTTACCATAAATAAAGATACGTACATATTGTCAGCGCGCTAAGATGGCGTAGGGCCCACAAATAGGCACGGACGAAGAGACGAAGACAGACAGAAGGGCGTTCAGGCGGTTGGACAGACAGACAGTCTAAATGGAGTTTGGGGAGGAAAGCCGCAGCCAAAAACCAAAACAAAACACCTTATCGCCACCGAGCACATCTTTAAGTGGCTGTCAACGTGGCCATGCTGGCCATGCTCAGTCTCGGTCTTAGTCTTCGTCGTGGGCTCAGACTGGTACTCAGGCACAGCCGTTTTTGTGTGGTAGCACCCGAGTAGTAGGTGTAGGGGAGTTTTTGCCAACGTAACTACTGCTTACTTGGTTCGTTGGTGGCCGCACATAAATCTGCATGCATGAATTGCAGTGCTGCCCAAACAACTGGCACTATAAATAGCCAAAATGGATAGATAAGCCAATGACTGCTAATTCAATGAATAGAAAGAAATGGACTCAGATCGCTGATAAGACCGACGACTGACAAAAAAATACCCAAAATCCCTTCGACACTGCTCCTAGACATCAAGAGCTGAATACGTTCTTTAATTAAATCTTTGTTGACTTGAAAAGCATTTTGCACCATTTTTAACAAATCAGAGAATCTAAGAATATAGAGAAGAGAATTCGAAATAATATTCTAGTTTTTAGAGAATAGAACATGAAATCAAGAATGAATAACACCGACTATATACATAGAATATTGCCACAAAATGGCTAAATTCCTTTCAGCACTATCCGTGAATAGTGGCTACATCCGTCTATGGCCCCTCTTGGCTTTGGAGGTCCGACATCGCGCTTAAAGCTGAAATAAGGTAGGAGTCAGGCGGGTCGAAAAGGCAGAGAAGCAATATGGAGTAGGGTGAAGCAACTTTGCTGTCTTAGATTTATTTTACAAAAGCAACATTTTGCTAGTGTCGACACCCAAGCAACTTGGCAACTGACATTTTTTATTCTTTTTTGCAGAGACAAGGACCACCAACACAGAGACATCGGCAACAACACTAGCACCATCAACGGCAGCAGCAGCAGCGGCAGCAGCAGCACCAACAACAAATCGCGATTATGATGATGATGACGAGCGCAACGACAAGGATGAGACCAAGAAGAGCAACAGCAGCAGCAGCAGCAGCAGCAGCAACAACAACTACAGGAACATCAAGGAGAAACCGAAGCAAAAGGAGGAGAAAGAAAAGGAAAAGGAGAAGGAGAGAGAAAGAAAGGAGGACGGTAATGCCAGGCCGCGGGCAAACCAAAAGCGAGCACAACAAACGACACAATCACAATCGCGAAATCCCATCAGACGGGCGCATAGCGAACGGCATTTGTCCAACTCGAAGACAGCAGCAACAGCAACAGCAACAGCAACATCCACATCGCAGCATCATTCTAGCCACCAGGCCAACAGTAACAGCCACAGCAACAACAACACTCGGAACAATGGCCCACCGAATGTCATTTTAAATTTTAAGGACACGATGGCATTGCGCATAAAAAGCAACCGCAACGACTCGAGAGATTTATTTCAAAGGCGACCCACAGAACCGCCACCGCCGCCGCCTACGACAACGACAATGACAACGACAACGGTAAAGACTTCAGCAGCAGCAGCAGCAGAAACTCGTCAACAGCATCCTAGGACTGTGGTCCGAGTGGCTCCCTTTAACAAAAATCAGCAAAATGGTGAAGTGCATCGCTTAAAAATCTCACACAGCGAGGAGGAGGAATCGGTAGTGTTACGTCATAAGGCCGCTACTAGCAACAACAACAACAACAACAACAGCAATAACAGCAGCAACAACATCGCCTCAAGGCCTCTTGACGAGGAAGACAAGAAGACATCGATTTTAATTAATGGCGATGATTGCTATTCCACAATGAATCTAAGCGCTGATGCTGCTCAACCTCTCTACCAATCCTCAGTTGTGGTCAATAGCCACTCTACGGCAATCGGAGGGTCCGTGTGCATCAATGTTAGTTCTCTCGCCAAGCAGGAGGAGCAATTGAATCAGTTAAATATGCTTAATAGCCAGCAAATGGCCGCCATCGCCGTTATACCCATTAAATCCTCCGAAGTCAATCTACAGCGATCCGTTTCTTGTATATCCTCGACATCGAGCAGTTCTACATCATCCAGTTGCAGCTCCAGTGGGCGCGGTCGCACTCTTATACGGTTTGACTATGACAAGGAGCAGAAGAAGTCTCTTGGCAAGGGAATGCCGGTAGTGGGGGCAGCTTTTAGCTCAACGGCAATTAATATGGCGCCAGCAATTAGCTCTACACCACCAACTCCACCACCTCCCCCACTGTCACCGCCCCTTACTTCGCCGGCGTCTTCTTCAGCGGCACAACCATCACCATCACCATCACCGTCAACATCATCCTCTCTGTTGGTGCCACATGAAACGGAACTCTTGAAAATACTACGTAATCCCGTGGAAGCCGTCAAACGCAACCTTGTCCCCCACGTCTGTGGTCTGAATGAAGTAAAGAAGCCAAAGGACACATTGAATCGTAGTTTCATGTCCAAATTGTTGGAGGATCCCATAATGGGACAGGTGGCCGATGGTTTGGACCAGGACACAGTCGCCGAACTTATCGAGAACTCCTTGCAAAGGCTCCAGCAAAGTCGCCGGGCCATCGATATGAGTGGAACCAAAGATCATGATGATATGAATCGTTTGATAAGCATTTCTCTAAAGCGCATACGCCAGGAGCGGCAGTCACCAACAGCTACTTTAGCAGCATCCGTAGTACCAGCAGCTACTACCAAAGAGGAGGATGACCGTCTGTCCCAGAGAGGCAGCATCAGTTCCGCCAATAGCTTCGCCTCGGCCCATAATTATGAGCTCTTCGATTTCGAGGCAAATTCGAATATTGAATCCGATTGCTATCAGAGTTGTTCCAGTGTGATTGGAGAGGAGTTGGAAGAGCGCAAGGAGCACAATGAGGTGGAGGACGTGGCCACTCGGGCCAAGTTTTATCAGCTCTTAGTAGATGCCACTCTGGCCGAGATTGAGCTATCCACCCATGCAGTTGAAGAAGCAGAACATCATTATGAGTCGATTCGGCAAAATGGTGATCCCATCTATGAAGAGATCCACGAGAAGCCACCACCCTTACCTCTTACAGCCCCGCCCCTAAATGAAGACGAACTGACGACGATGGAGAAGAAGTGCACTCGATCTATATTTGAGGGAGCCTCAAAATATGATATACTCTCTTATCTG
The DNA here is from genome assembly GCF_018902025.1 of Drosophila willistoni. Taxonomy (NCBI): domain Eukaryota; kingdom Metazoa; phylum Arthropoda; class Insecta; order Diptera; family Drosophilidae; genus Drosophila; species Drosophila willistoni. The sequence goes on from NW_025814057.1 coordinate 924,237, forward strand.
GTAGATGCCAAGGAGCGCGGCTTGGCACGCGAGGAAAGTTTTGACTATAGCAACAATCCGAAGATTATTGAAGAGGAAGCCACTGATACACTCAGTGAGCTGGACAAGAGAGCATCGCCCTTGGAAGACGGTAGTCAGTTTAACCTGAATTCCCTCTCACCGCCTCCGCATACCTTTATATGTGGCAAATCAAATGGAGGCAGCAGCGATGTAGAGCGTCAAGATTCGGGTGTCGGTTCCGAAACGAGCAAATCGTCTCGCAGCAAATATCAGGCAACTCCCGCAGTACTCCATCTATGCGAGGACTGTGATGGCCCAGTGGAAACTCAGATGAGCGAGACCGGTGTATTGTTTGCCCCTCTCGTGTGCCGCAAATGTGGCAAAAAGCGTGTGGAGCGCAAAGAGATCATCACTGAGATCGTGGAGACCGAAGAGAAATACGGAAGGGATCTGCAAATTATTCTGGAGGAGTTCTGCCATCCCATGCTTGTCGCCGGCCTTTTAAATCAAGAGCAACTCTCCGCAATCTTCCTTAATACGGAAGACCTGCTTGAGAACAATCATTTGCTGGCCGACAGAATGAGGGATGCTTTGGACATTGCCTTGGAGCAGGGCGACGATGACCTTCTCACTGTCAACATTGGACGCATTTTCCTCGACTTCACCCAGATGTTGCATGCCTTTGAGAGTTACTGCGTACGACAGGCGGGTGCCAGCCTTTTGCTGGCCAACTTGGAAAAGGAAAAGGAACTATTACGCATATTTTTAAAGGTGTCTCAGATGGAGAATGCTGTCCTACGTCGCATGAATCTCAACTCCTTTTTGATGGTAAGCTTTGTATTCACTTATAACTTTACTCGCTCTTAATATTTTGCATTTCATTTCATCTTCATCTTCATCGCAGGTGCCCGTTCAGCGTGTCACCAAATATCCTTTACTGTTGGCTCGACTCTTTAAGGTCACACCATCGCATCTGGATGGACGTGAGCTGCTCAAACAGGCACAGGAGAAAATTGAATTGCATTTGAATCACATCAATCAGGAGGCCAAGGATGTACCCACGAAGCTTTGGCGCCGCATCAGCTCCTCCAGCCCCAACCGACGGGCCTCATGCGAAATTGATATGATAAACATCAAGCTGCGTAAAATGGCCATCGACATACTCGAATGGAATCACGATGAGGTCCGCTTTGCCATGGAGGGCAAACTTCTATACACCCAGCCCACCGACAGCAATTGGAAGAAGGCGCGCACCATCAAACTTACGCCCGTCAATGCCCTCCTAGTGACCAATGGCAAGGTACGAATATATCAAACTAAAGATGGCCAACATTGGCTACAGAGTACATAACACGAAAGAAAGGCACAAATGTATATTAAAGGCTTAATACGCCCAAATAAGTAGGCAATTGTTTTTTCTTTTTTTTTAAATTAGATCAATGAACCCAGCAGAAATCGGGAATCAAGTTAAAATTCATATACATACTTTCAATTGCAACAGAATCGTGTCACGTTGCCATCGCAGCATCATCAATTTCTTCTTATTCATCTCCCGCCGTTTGGTCACGTTTGACAAGCTACAAGCGACAAGCGAGACGTTTTGGCGTTTGACATGAGGCAAAAAGAAACCAAGTCCAGACCAGGCCCGAACAGAAGAGAACAAGCCAGCCTTGGCCAGTACTATGACCGACCAAGGCAGGGAACGGGAACGGGAATGAGAACGAGCCAGCCAGCCAAGGCAATTAGCGAACGGCGCTGGCACCTAATAGCCTTAGTGGTGAAAGGAGGTTCGATTGAGGCTGGCATTTGAGCTGCCATGGCAACACTTGACCGACCGGCCAACCGGCCAACCGACCAACAGACTAACAGACCGACCGAACGATAAGAGATTTCAACAAATCAGTGGGAAAATGGGAAAAAGTGCTTAGACAAGCAAATATATGTATGCACGTATGTATGTATGTCATTCCTAGTCATGTTGGAACTCTGTAAAAACGAATTTTACACTTGGAAATGGACATATGGGCAACTAGGATTGAGGGCAACGCAGTGCGTATGTCACTTGTTTGGTTTTGTTCACGTGTTCCTTTTTTTTCTGTTTGGGACAATTGCTCAATTCATGAAAAGATCTTGTTCGTTTGTGTTTTGTTTTTAGCCCATATCTGAGAGCTGTTTCCTGCAGCAGTGGCTTTCGTGACATGCTTTGTGCCTTTATCTATCTGCGTTTACACTTATTTTCTACTTGTAATTTGGTTTAGTTTCGTTTTACACAATTTTTTATTCCCATTTGCAATGTTTTCGTTTTTTTTTTTTGTTCTTTTCGCCCAACAGCCAAGTGCCAATTATAGGGCAGAGAAGGCCATGTCGGATAAGCTAAATTTCCCAAAGCACACGGGCATACGAGAGGCCTCTTTGCTAATGGTTAAGGAGAAGTGCGGACGATATACACTGATACGAGAGCCATTGTATCTGGACAGATGTGTTGTGTGCAGCGAAGCGGATTGGGATGATTATTTCGAAGTACAGGAAATTTCATCGAAGGACACATTCATATTCAAAGTGAGTAGTGTAGGCACTGAGAGAGTGAGAACGGGAACACTAACTTCTATTCCCTGTATATGTATGTATATCGTTTGTGTCCCTTTTGTTTTACACTCAAACTGATTCCCTCATCTCCTACTTCACTTCTATTTTTTCCCTGATTCCGTTTCGGTTGTGTGCTCTTGGTTCACTTGGCTTTTGAATTAGTAAGAGCAGTGGCAACGGCATTGGCGGCATTGGCAACGAGACGAGGCAACGGCAACGTTTGCCTTTTGACTGCACAATGTTTGGGCTTCGTTAGTTTTGGCCCTTCTGCCCGTTTGCTGCATGTTCCGTGTCTGCCGTTTGCCGTTTGTTGAGCAGCAGCAGCTTACGTTTTGTCTATATTTTTTGTAGCATACCTATCGGGGCACTCCCACAAAAAGGCAATGCGGTTAATAGACCAGCAACAAGACAATTAACATTCAACAAAAAAAAAAAAACTAAGAAAAAAGAATTATGTTTTCGTAAAATCAACAAATTACAAAGAATAGTTTTCTCAACACATCTTTCATCTTCATCGAAATTCTATTTTCAAAACAGACTATCGTTTAAAAATTAAAAGTCACTACTAACTAATAGTCTGTCCCGATTTACTTGCTTCACTTTGCTTTATATATATTTTAAATACTTATAAACCAGATTCAGGAATTGAGTTTTTTTCTATTCAATTTTATGGAATTTTAGTGTAAATTTTCTTTTCCTTTTATTGCTGTTTATAGCTTGCCTTTTCTTTAGGGCAAACTTTTAAATTTCCTGTGTTGGGCATCTTTGAGTTTATCCCTTGCAGCATGATTTTTAATAACAGACAAAAGCTATAGAAACATCAGCAACAGCTAAATCCGTTTCAAATCTTGTCTTTAGTCATGCAAATTTTGCTGTGTGTGTGGGTGGGTGTGTGTGTGTGTGTGTGTGTGTGTGTGTACGAGGCGAGAGACCTTTTCAAGTGCGTTCAACGGTAACGCACGTAGAGAGCGGCCCTGCCAAAATGAATGACATTTATTGAAATACACAACACACACACACACACATACACAAACACACAGACACGGAACATAAAACGAAGACGAAGCAAATACGAATACGAAAAGAAAACCAGGAAAAAATCTGCACAAAAAATGAAGAAAAAAGACAAGCTCACAGGAGCGCAACAAAATGGCTGCGTGAAAGGGCAGGCAAGCCGACAGGCAGAGGCTGGCGGCGCATAAATTGAAACGTTTAGTTACGGCCAACTGAGCACACACTCACACAAACATACACACACACACACACACACACCTCTTCTCAACTGATGGCTGTCAAAATGTTCCCCTTCCACGCCCATCTCGTGGTTCCATTCACCCACATAACCAACCGACCGCCTGAATGCCTCCTGCCGTCTGTCCCGCTGTATATACAGTCAATCAAATATGTCTAACGATTTTGCATTTTGCTTATTTATCCTTCTCACACAGGCTGAGGATGGTGTGCGAACAAAACAATGGTACACACAGCTGCAATATCATGCCCAGGGCATGGGGGCGTGGCGTAAGCGTCGAAACGCATTAGCCAACATCATGATCAATGGAATGCTGGCGCGTAGCTAAAGGATAATTGAACAGCAGAGACCAACCAGAGCAACCCGGCCAGACAAGAGCAAATTCACCAATTGCATTTCGTTCAACAAAAAAGGCAATTTAATAATTATAATTTAAGTGATATATAACCCTATACACATACACGCACAGACACAGACACAGACGCATAATGCTAGTTAGTGTTTACATATTTACCTTTATATACCTACATACATAAAATATATCTATAAAAAAAACTATAAACACAATAATAAATACAAAATACATTTAATTAAAATGACTGCAAATTGTCAATTAACTTAACTGCATCCTACCCAGAGTGAACAATTCGCGGCTAATCCAGATAACTAATGGTGAGGAAAACCCAAACTAAAAGATTAGCCATATGACTTCCTAAGTGCTCTTGAAAGTGCTGATGTGTAAAGTGGTTTGTAGAGACCTGATTTTATCCCAGATATCAATGCTTGAAAATGGTAAAGTTATAACAGTATAAAGCGCACGAACTTGTTGTGCAGTGCTTACATTTAATTTAATTTAATTACTTTTAATACTGCGTCAGCCGTTAACGCAGTAGCTAGAGGCTTGCCCGCCCACGTTACATACAGTAGAGTACCAGGCTCGATCCCCGCGGTGGTTTCATTGTGCCAATTAACTGTTTTTTCCTTCTATATATTACTTTAAGAGAATTCAAAGATCAAAGTTTCTTGAAGAAAAAAAAACTGCCAATAACTTGTTAAATAAAAGGCTTATCGGAGCGTTCTCTGTCCAGAAGGATGCTTACATCAATTGACATCATCAGATCATACAAAATCCTTCAAAGCAATGAGATAGAAAGTAGTTTACAGAGGCTGTAACTCAAGAGTCCTTTGACGAATCGGGATGACAACAAACAAACAAAAGGAACAGAAGTGAACAGAACTATCTTGTGACATTGTGAGAGTCCTGCTGGCTTCTGAGTTACTAAACATATTTGGCTTTTATTAATATCCATCTGAAAAATTTAAAAAAAAAACTGTTGCATAGCCCCTTCATTCTGAAAATGAAATTTGTATTGCATACCTGTCAATAAATATTTTGTGGCATACTTTTGGAGGCATCAAACAATTTTTAAAAGGAAACTAGATAAATGCGTTGCGCATCCGTGTAGTTCATTTCCCCTCTTTCCCACGAATTGAACCTGGAACTTTGCGCGTACTTTTCCCCCATAACGTGGGTGGGCAAGCCTCTAGCCAACTGCACACATTGAAAGTGTATTCAAATTAATTAAATTAAATGTAAGCACACAAGTTCGTGATTTGGCAAAGTAGGTGAAATAAATAAGAGATCAGGCGATGCGAATTAATGGAATTAATTAAGCATCTTAAACGAATTTTGAATTTAAAAGACTTGAGTTGTGAACTAATCTAAAAGGTTAAAATTAAAATACAAAAGAATTAAAATATCTTAGATAAAGATCGATAGAGTTGCACCTGGTGAGTGAACACAACGGATAATCGCATAGTCATCTACAAATCCAGGACTACTGTAAATCTATGGAATCAGCAATGAAAAATAGGAGGTAAATTTTAATATAAATGATAAATTAGATAGGGTATACAAGCTTGCCTTAAAGCTAGCAATCGAGGATCTTAGTTGTAAATTTATTTGGCCAAGATTTATGGGTTTCAGCCAAGGACTAGAGAAAAACAAAATGGCTAAGCACGCACGAATATCGACCCACCAAGTGGCAGCAGCAGCAGCAGCAACAACAATTGACTGAAACTTTTCATTTAGACCATAAAAACACTTTGGACTTTGTAAATATTTGCAGAACATACTAATATAGAAGTAAAGAGGAGGTGGAATCAAGGATGGCAGGAGAGTATTCGTCCATTTATAGCTAGTCAGTTAATTAAACCATTTGAAATACATATAGTAATAACAGCACTTGAAAACCAGTGTGCCGGCAGTATGAGGGCTTAGTGTTGGGTGGGTACTTGGTGTTTGAGGTTTCCAGAGGTTTATTGTTTGTTTAATTACACAAAAACAGTGCCAGATTATTATGGTTAAACACGGAACGGTAATTGTTATTATGACCACCAACAGAAATTGCTCTGACAATTGTTCACCGAATACGGATATGGAATTCCAGGACAAGAGAACACACACACACACACACACACAACCGACCAACGAGCGAGCATTAAAGGTAGTTTTCGTAAAAAGTCTTTACGCAAAATAACAAATTATTTAATTGGCATTCGGGTAATCAACTTCATGGGTCTTAAATGCCACACTCTACTCTCTCGCACAATTCGCATTGTATTCGAAACGATCAGGTGCTATTCATACATAAATGGCTGGTGAAATTCGATAAATAGCAAAGAGTAATCACCACTCATCTCACTCACAACATCACCGTTAGGAGAGGGCATTAGTTAGTCATTTATGTGTGAGTTGTCAACCGATTTTTGGATAAGATTTCAATTAGCTGTGAGGAAATTGCCATTTCAATTTTAAATGCCACACAAAGCAAATTTCAATAGAAACGAATGACATTTGTTTGGGTTTCTTGCGGTCAATTCCCTTTCTCTTGGAACCCTCTTCAATCTGATGCAATGGCAGGGCAAAAGCAACAAAATTTTGTTGTCGGAAAAATTGGTTTGGGCCAAGTCCGAAAAAAACGAAAGAAACCTGAAGCAAAGTGAGGCGAAGGAGGACTTTGGGGAGTGAGACGATGACGATAAAGATGAAAATAATTTTGCTTACCGCCTGCGGCGCATCAAAAAGCCCTTTGATGGCTTCCGTTGTAAATTATACTAATACGCCACGTAAACAAGTTCCAAATCCTTTTAAAGCAGAGGCGGCAACAACAACAACAACAGCAACAAGAACTAGAAGGAAAAGGAGAAGTAAAAGAAGCAGCAGCAGCACAGGAAGAAGATGGCAAACTATGAGAGTGAAATTGAAAAACGAAAGGCGAACTAAAGAGACACATACAGAGCACGAAAGAGCGCGAGAAAGAAAGTGAGAGAAGGAAGGCAAAAGGAAAACTGCATGCTGAGCGCAATTATGCTGGACAAACATTTACCATAGAGGGAAATGGTGATGGGAACGGAGACGAGGACGAAGAGGGAACAGCAGCAGTGGCTATACTTAGCATGTACCTTGCCGCACGCACACACAGAGTTGAAAGCGAATGAGAGAGGAGAAGTGGCAAGGCATCAGGTCTCGACTAGTATATACTGGCAGTAGTTTTCTTTTTAGTAAACTTCCGAGCCCTTCGCTTACCAAACACATCGAGCACACACAGCCAGGAGCTAGCAGCAGAACCAAGCAGCAGTCACCGGCAAGTCAAAGTTATGTTGGTCGCTTGACTGGGTCGTGAACGTGTTATAACAATAGGGTGTCACGGGTTCAGCCTAGACTAGGCTAGGTAGCGCCAACTCCTAACACTAACGAGCAGTAAAACAAGTTTAAGATTTGCCGACGCAAATAAAAACAACAGGCAAAAAGCAGCTAAAAGTGCTGCTGCCTCCCCCACCCATGGGGGTAGTCATCTGTCTCAAAGGGGGGACAAACTATGGATGGAAATCTATGCCATCTTCGCCTCCAACGACTCATTCGTATATTTTCTACGGCTATGACTTCTGCACCCTTCTTTGTGTTCCTTCTGTCTCTGTTTGGAACTGTGGCGGAAGCCAAACGGAAGCTACGGATCAGCGTGCAATAACATAACCAAGGCACGTAGCACAAACACCGAACATTATATTGTATAAGCAGACTTCATTACGGTATTTAAACAGAATATCCACAAAAAAAAAAAATGAAACCGAAAAGGAGCAGCTGAAGAAAAACAACAAATTTCTGACATGTTGAAACGCGACTTAAACGTATGACACCTTTCCCCCGCCCATCTACAACCTCTCGACCAGTATCGAGAAGCCAGAACTATTATAAAAAAGGGTAGCACAAGAAAGGAGGGGACAAATAAATCTTCGATGGCAAAACCCATTGTTCCGATTTTTCTCCTTTATTTTTTTGGAAGGCGTGCCAAAATCCACACAAAGAGAGAGATAGAGAGTTACCCACATCAGAAGTCATCGTGAGTCAGTCGAGCAGCAAGTTCAGAAACTTTATACATATGTATATATAATAGATATATATGTATATATCCGTATACTTATATGAAGAGATACATATCTGTGTATATATGCCAACCGCATGTCTTGTAAAAATGCATCACGTAGTCTGGCAATGTGATTAGACCCCTGACGCCTCAAACACGACGACAAAAAGATAGGGAGAGAGAGGGGCGAGAGAGTGGGGGAGAAACTAGGAAATCCACAGGCAACTTGAGAGGTGACAAGAAAATCGCGCCATATGCCCAAAAATAACCAAAAACTGAGCAATAAAAATTTGTCGCCAAAGCCAATAAATGTGGGCAAGCAAAAAAAGGTCCAAAGTGTTGGGTTAACTTTAACTGTGCAGTATAGTTTCAATACCCTTTGCTCCCAGCTCTCTAATTGATCCAACAAATTGCGGATCCCCCCGTCAATGGATCCACCCACACCCTGTTAGATCGGGAAAAAGCCCTACTTAGTCTAGAAGTGAACGGACTCTGAGTAGGCAATAAGACTGAATCCTGAAAAGACACACCATAGGCCACCTTAATTGGGGCTATGTTCGAGCCAATATACCCTTGAATTTGTGGCAAGGGTATCGAACAGAAGTAAAAAGTCGGAAATGCAGCGAAACAAGAAAGAAAGAAAGAAATACCAAAGAAACTTACTCCGGATATGACCAAATTTATATACCCTTGCAGCTTTTACGGCCTAAGCGTAGCTTCAATTAATCGAACGGACTCGTCTCATGATCGGATATGCTTCCTTCTATGCTTTGCACATTTCTAGCCAAAATTAATATATTCTTTTTGGCAGGGTATACACACAGAAAAAAAAAAGAAGAACAAAACTAAACCGAAAAACATTTTCATTGCGCCCGCAAAACTTGCTGCTAGGTGGCAGGCAACCCAACCAGGCCAGAACAGGTGGGTTGCCTGCTCCACGGTCTCCGTGTTCGTCTCCATTCGTAGCTGCTACTGCTGGTCCGGTCCTCTGGTTAGGCAAACAGATTTGAAGTAATAAAAAATTGAAATTAAAAGTTCCACTTCAGTTGGCCACTTGGCTGGGGCTGTTTGGTCATGGCCATGGGGCGAGACACAGTTTTCACACTAAAATAGGTCGTAAAAATTATGAGCGGGCAGCCTCAAAAAAATTCAAAAGACGACAAAATAAAAAGGAGAATCAGTGGCTTATGATTATGACAATGGCCGTTGGTGGGGTGGGGGCTCATGGTTGAGGTAAATCCATTTTGCTCTCATCTTTTTGGTCTTTTGTTTAAGTGGAGCAAATTTTTGGTATTTGGAAATAACTGGAGAAATTCTTTATGATTTTTCAACTAATTTCGCAGTTTAGCGACAAAGCGACATACATATAAATTAATCTGTTTCTAATGCTTTTACATAAGCTATTAATCTGGAATCTTAACTATTGCATTTTAAAATCCATTTCGTTATAGTTAGGAATCGTCTAAGTAAAAATTTCTATTTAGCAAATTTGATTTTTTTAGGGAAACGTCATTTTCTTGATTTCTTCTCTCTCCCTCAATGTCCTTTTGTTTAGGTCTGGCTGGCTGACTGCTCAATGAGGTCAATGGGCAAGGCAGTTCACATTTTCTTTTACTTTTCCACTTTTTATTTTCATTTGTTTTTTCCATTTCATTTCCATAATTTTCATTATATCGCGTGTAGAGCAAATCAAACAAGACAAAACCAAAGAGAACGAGCGAAAAAGCCAATTTTAATTGTTTTGCGGCCTTGAGTTGGGTCGGTCGGTAGGTCGGCGGGTCGGTGGGTCGGTTGGTTGTCGCTTGTCAACTGTCTTCTAATCAAAATTGCTAAGCACACACATTGAGCATATTTCACACATCGTCGAGAGGATAGAGAGGGTATGGGGTGATGGGGGGGATTAGGTGAAGGAACAGTATGGGGGACGGTGAAAAACGAGAATAATGTGCGACACGTTCGAGCATAAACCGAATTAAGTATACGCCGCGTTCGCCCAACCACCAGCACCAGAGTCCGCAAAAACCAAACTCATACACACTCGCACACAGCCCCACACAAACACACACACACACACACACACACACACTGAGTCGCATCTTTATGCGTTCAGAAGTAGCTGCCGCTTGTCTGCAACACCAACACCAACTCTCTTACTCCCCCCCACTCACGGCCTGTAAAAAGAAAAGTTTCTACTTAAACCGTCTAAGTGAATTTGCCATAGTCAAATTTCAGGCTATGGCTCTAAGCGTTGCCTTAGGTCAGGGTCCCAACCAGCACAACAATATCGAGTGCTTTGGGTTTAGTCAGTATGGGAATTGTCAAAAAAAAAAAAATGAACTAAACAAATTTTTTGATCACTTAATAAAAGATCAACTTTCTCCATTTTTTATTTCTCATGTTTTTTTCAATTATTGAAACATTTTCAAAAATATTTTTGAAACTAATTGACGAGACTTTCGTTGATCGGATGCCGGTGGCTTGGAGGAACACGAGTTCAGTGTGTCACATTTGGCTCGTGTCGCGGGTGACAAGCCGAAAGGCTCTTCGTTCCTCGGCAAGGAAAGCGCGCTGAGTAAAGAGCGCGCTTGAGCAGACAATTAAGGGCTCAAGAGCGAATTGAGTGCTGGCCATAGCATATCCTGCTGACTAAAGAGTATTTGAGTAAGGATGGCTTAGTTATGTCCAAACGCACCGACTTCCCTATACCCTTCAACGGCTTCAGGATAACATTTTTCGAGAATCGGAAATGAAAATGTTATCTTCTATCTATTACAAACATTTTGTATCCTTTCAATATACACATCCATTTTGAAGGGTATAGTAACTTAAGCTCAGTCTACTTCGCAGGCGTTAGGGGAATCAATTTCTTTTGCACTTTCCACTCAAAGGACGCCATTTATCCATGCGACGGCCATTGCATCCACCACTATTTGGTGGTTGAAAAACAGGATAGCTTTAAAACTTGGAAATGGAATTGCAACTTGGGTAAGGAAAAAACTTTTCACCTCACTTTGCCACAAAATTGAAAATGCACATGATAGTGACATTTTGAGTATAGAAGAGATTTATGGTTTCGGTTCGAGCCAGAATATCTACAACTTCCATAGAAGAAATTTGCTGTTTTTTTAGCTTCAATAAAATTTCTTTAAAAATTGTGTCTTGATAAAACCAAACTATTTTTACGTTAATTCCGATCGCACTCACAATCAGATGACTATATAATATACTCCCGCTTAATAAACGACTTTTCCCCTGAGAAAAGCGTGGCGCTTTGGTTATTTATAAAAAGGAGTTTAAAAGAATTCGTTGCTTAACTTTAGGCCTAAAGATTTGCTAAAACTTGGGGGAATTTACATACATTAAGGGGGTTGGTTGTTGGTTGTTGCTTGTGGATAAAGGCTCTGATGTGGGGTGATTGCGGATGCTTTGTTAAGGCAAAAGACCATTCAAATCCTTTTACTTCCGCTTTAGTCAGGCAGATGCCGCTGATAGCAAAGATTCCCATTCATTCCACCAACCATAAGGCAACCAACCGGGCCCTCTCCCTACATCTCCAGCAACCCGTTCAACGCTTTTCTTAAAGAAGCGTGAAAAAAAAGGAAGAAAATATGATTACATATTGTATTCTCTGCTGGGAAAAGGGTTGACATTTTGTTTTTTCCTGCTTTCCAGCGTCTTGTGTGTATGTGTGTGTGTTTGCCTCATCATACAAAAGCCGAGCCACTTCTAAGGCAATCACCGATGCCGCCCTTCCCCAGTCTCCCAGGCCAGACACACCCAACACCCAACAACAATAACAACAACAATGGTGGCATTCAATTTTTTAATATTTGCCTTGCAAATTTTCTATAAAAATGCATTTGTTGTCTACGCGTTGACAGGATGAGGCGGCGGCGGCGCCGTCAACGCCGACAACGACGACGACGACCACGGTGTCGCTTCACTATCGCCCACAAAACTGCCAACTGGCAACAGGAAACAGAAAGCAGCGCCCAAAAACAGTTCTAACAGACAACCAAACCAAAGGAGGAAAAGTGAATGTAGCTTGGCAATGTCAACACATGGAAATTGCAAGGACAACGCCAACAGCAACAACACCAACAATTTAGTATGAAGAATGAACAGGGAATCAACTTTTAAATACCCTCGAACAGGGAATAGAAACACCAGCAAAGAGGCTTTACATATAGAACTAAGAGAGATAATTACTAATCACTGGACCATGTCGCGTCTGTTGATGTCTACTACCAAGTATTTTTTGGGTAGGATTGATACTCCTCGTTGAACTTATGGTCTAGGGGGTATGAAAAGAATGATATGGCCAACGAAAAAACTACAACTCAGGCAAGCAGTCAGGACACAGCAGGCGGCCCAGGACAGGCGCAGGCCCAGGATAGAGCAGGGCGGAAGCAATAAATTGGTTAGGTAAAAAGCTTGTCGCAAACTCGCATAGATAGACGACGACGACGACGACGACAACAGTGGCACAGGTGAATTGGGAGTGGGAGTAGGAAAAGGTGCGGAAAGCATCGCCTGTAATTTGTGTATGGCTAGGGACAACTAAAAGGACAGACCAACTAAACGAGAGACTGCGACCTAGAGAGAGAGAGAGAGAGAGAGGGAGTATGAGTAAGTGAAGTGCAATTTTTTCTAGTATACCTTTCGACTAATTTATTCCTCGTTGCGGTATGGAAATTGTAAATATTAGTGTAAACACTTAATAATTGGCCCTCTCAATTTCCTCTTTTGCCATCCCCAGCCTTGAATTTCTGCTGTTCTTGGCATTTTCTAAACAACTTTCCCCTTTCCCACTTGCAACTATGAATATGAGGCCTAGAAACTGTTTTCCAGCTTGTAAGGCGAGGTCAACACCACAATTAAAGTTCACTTACTTGTGAGTGTATATGATTATTTAAACCCGATGGATTCGAATTCAATCCGATTGCACCTTCTTGATGGCCACGCTGGTTATCTCGGCCTCTTTCAACTCCTCGTCGGTGGTGGCATTGTAGATATGCTTCAGATACAAATTGAAATAGTCGGTGTAGTTCATGGGCGTGGATATGCGATGTTTGCGCACTGGCAGACGCGGCGACAGGGACAACATGCTGGCCCACTGCCCGTCACAGAGATCGTCGTACCGCAAGAGGCCGACCTCGTGTCCACCCAAGTCGCCAGGACCACGACACATCGGCTGTTGACCATCCCAGAGTTTTAGCACAAACTCCCGTATCCAACGAGCCAAGTAGAGGGCACGACAATCACAATGCCAGGGATTCTTGTCCAATTTAACAGCCACCAACTTGTCTAGGCCATGAAGGGCTCCATGTGGCAGAAACATCAGCTTATTCGAGTCAATACGGCTGCGGAGGAGAAGAGGAGAACAACATGGAGAGGACATCGCTTTGGAAATTCTCATACTCACAGTTTCTCAAGCTGGGTGAGAGGCTCAAATGCCCTGGCATCGAAATACTTTAAAATGTTATTATTTAGCATCAGAATCTTTAGATGCGTTAGACCCTTAAAGTCGTCCGCCTCTAGTGTGGTCAAATTGTTCGAGAAGAAGGTGAGCCGAGTCAAAGCACTTACACGCAGAAACAGACCCGCCGGAATGGTAGACATAGAGTTTTGTCCTAAGAACAGCTCGTTTAGGTTTTTTAATTCGGCAAAGGCCTGCCCATCAATCTAAAAGAGAAAATCAAATTTTCAAACCATAACAGGAAATTTCTTTCGCATACTCCACGAAAACTAACATGACTAATGCGATTCATGGTCAGATCAAGGGTCACTAAGTTGACCAGATTATTGAAAATTGTGCCCGATATGGAGGTTATCCGATTATTATGCAGCATCAATGTGCGTAGACTCTTTAGGCCACCAAAGAAATCATCATCGATTCGAGCTAAAGTGAAAAGAATTAAAATACAATTGTCTTTTGCTAATTCCATGCCATTTTCTGTCGCACCGATTTGATTCCAGCCAAAATCTAGAGCCTTCAGCTTGGTTAAATAGCGGATGCTACCCGAGACCAATTCATCGATCTTATTTCTGGACATATCCAGCTCTTCCAGCATGAGCTGATCTCGCAGCAAGTTGGGGGGGAAGTTTTTAATTTGATTGTCACACATATTGACGACAGTCAAACGTTGCGCATGGTAGAAAATCGATTCTGGCAAAAGTACTATATCGTTCTTGCTAAGATCCAATAGATTCAGATTGCGTAGTTTCCAAAAAGTGCGAGCATCGATATCCTCCAGTTGGTTATTCTGGATGCGTCTTTGAATACAGATACAGAGAACAAAACTCATTAGTCCCCGCATAAAGATCAATTAATTGTAAAGGACTCACAAATGCAAGAGACTATCCAGGTCTTGGAACAAATCAAAGGGTAAGAAATCGAGTACATTATTTGATATATCCAGTTCTTTTAGCAAGGTAAGACCACGGAACGTGTCCTTATGCAAAGTAGAGAGCATATTACGGGAGAGATCTCTGTCAAATAGGTAGCATAAAATCGTCATCCATATAGAGTGGCCATAGATAAAGATAAATACTCACATGGCAACCATATTCATAGGTATCACCTGGGTAACGGGCACTGATTTCAGATTTGTATTCCAGCAAGTGAAACTCTTTGTATCTGGGTTACAACGACACACTCCAGATGTGCAATGATTCCATTCGATCTGGCTGCCAGTGGCCAAGTGCCAAATGGGCTGTTCGACGGAACGCAAGCGACTCTCGATCTGACGCACTCGCTTGACCAGATCAAAATTGGCCAAGTGCGACATGGCATTTACCTCCTCGTTGGCTTCCTTTGGCGTTGCAATCTTCTCCTTCGCTTTCGCACTCTCATCTTTTGGCACAGCCTGCTGGGTGCCATTCGGCAGAGTATTGATCAGCATAAGAAGCTGAGACACAATGCCTAAGGATTCGCAAGCATTTAAGCTGCAGTTGCGTTGGCCTCCCGATATCAGGGGCAAGAGATAGCGTTGCCGGAATTCGTCCAGACTCTGGGTAGGGGAATCCTTACTTTGCGGTGGGCTGGCAAGCACACAACAAGCAGCCAACATTAGACAGACATATCCACCAAAGATCCGCAACGACATGTCAACTATATATGTGGCGATTATTCAGATCGGCGGTCTTATTTATAAGAGCAATTTAAGACATAATTGGTATAATTTAGGCAAATTTACATGCAACAATTACCTTAAGTAGTTCATGGCGCGGCAGGGGATGGTTTCTCCCAGAAACCAAAAGTTCCACTGCAAATCTGATTGCCAAGAGCACATGCCTAGCAGGGCGGTCCATATCAGCTCCCCCTCAATTGCAATAAATTAGCTTGGACAAATTAAGATGAACAATATTCACGGTCTCAAGACTAGATTGGGGCAGTATATGCACATAGTTACGCTAGTCAGATGTTAGTTTTTGTAAATTAATGTTCCTGTGGTTTCTGGCAACTTTTGACCCAATGACTACAATGAGTCTTCCCGCGTCTCAACGAAAGTCTTGGGATTGAAAAATGTCTTATTACTCATCATGTGCTTTCCTTCAGTCGTTGCCGGATCTTCTGTTCGGTCTCTAAGCTTAAATTCTCAAGGCCTGGGAAGGAATCAAGGGTATATTCACGATTTGGAAAGAATTCTGTATGCTTCTCCATTTTGCTGCCAAACGTTTTATATTTTCTAACGGTGCTTTATTATCGACGCCCCCATAATCGATATTTTATCGATTAAAATAATCGGTTGATAAAAAAAAACAGTGGGACTATTTATTTGCTAAGCTGGCGCCCCCTACAGAGTTTTAAAATCCATTCTCAGCCGTTATTTTTATATTTCCCATTTTTTTTAACAACTGTTCTCAATCATTAAAAAACAATGGATGGCGCCACAAAAATTCCCAGTTCCCATATAATGGTTTTTTATTATTTCATTAACGGATGGCGCTGCATCATATAAGCGGAATCGGGTGTCACAGAAATCGCTAATCCGCCTTGCCAAAGGATGTTAAATTTATTTCGTAACGATTCTTGTGACATCGCCCATTCTGCCTGTTTTTCTTAATGCTGCAGGAACTTAAGTGAAACACTTCTTCCTGGCAGGGCAGGAGCCGAAGGCCAACTGAATGGGCTTTACACACAGCATATCGGCAATAACCTTATATTTGGCCAACAGAATATTAGGATACGGAAGCGCCCGCAGATCATCCACATAATCCATGTGAAGTTTCTCCAACTCGCCAGGTAGTCTAATTGGATGCATCTTATCCTTGGGGCGACTATTTTTGATGCGGCTATTAAAGTCATCCAGTCGCTCCATAAAATCAGGAATGAAGTAACAAGGATCAAGGGCCAAAAAGATTTGACCCAAATTGGGATTCCCCTGCTGGCACTCAACATTCCAACGGGGAATGCGAGTGGCATAATTCGAACCCGACATGACGCCACACAACACATCAATCAGTGCCGCCAAACAGAAGCCTTTGTGGTCACCAGCGGGGAACAGGCGCTGAGCAGAGAGCGCTAAACTGGGAAAACAAGTGGAGACGCCGCATTCATCCGCTGCCCAGTTGTGGGGAATATAATCGTTCTTCATAAAAGCCCACTCAATGGAGCCAATGTCCTTGGCACTAGTGGCCATGTCGAGCATAAAGTGGGTATTTTTGCCCTTGACGCCAAACGCCAAACAATTAGCTCCCATTACCGATTCCTGTGATCCCGGTGGCACCATTAAGGGAGCGGCATTGGAAAGCACCAGTCCAGCGAAACCATTGCTCATGGCCCGAAAGGCATACCAAGCAGCCATTCCAAAGTGTTGTGATTGCTTCGCCACGACCAATCCCAGGCCACTGCGGCGGGCCTTTTCCACCGCCAGATCCATGCAAAAGTTCCCCACAATCACTCCCAACGCGCCATTGCCACTAACATGAGCCACGACGGGAGTCTCGCTGATTACCACCGGATCGGCATCAATCCTGACGTAACGATGATGCAGATCATTCAAATATATCTCCAGACGATTCAGTCCACTGCCGTAAATTCCGCGATAATCGGCAGCCACCAGAAAATCACTGATGCAACGCAATTTAATAGACGGCACACCCACACGACTGAGGCAATCCTGGATAAAGCGCCGCACTTCGTCCACAAAAACCAGCGAAGAGTGAGCGATCTCTGGGTGGAAGGCCAAAGGCATGCGAAAGCTAGCCAACCGCCTCCCACTAACCGAACGAGCTACAAACATGTTCGATAGGGGAATCATTGTCATCATTATAGGGGGGAAAGGTCAGACTCAGTTTGCTTGGGTTGGGATAAATTATATATTCATTTGATAGGGGGTTAGATAAATAAGCTTATGCGGGATTACTTTGGGGTGGGGGGCAGGGAATTTAAATTTAATTTAGAGCTGTTGATGTCAGCACGGCCACGCCGCGCTCATAGAAACTGTGCGAGTCCTGACCAGCAGCCACGGCCAAATCGACTGTGAAGAGCAGCTCCGTTCGGGTGGAGTTCAAGTAAACCGGCAAAGTCAGTTTGCTGAGACGTGTCTCCGGCGACGAATGCCTTTGGATCAAATAGAGGAGGATCAAATTAGGAGCAAATTTAAATTTCAATCAATAAATTACTTACTTGACCCATTTCAGAATGGTCACAGGCAGATCCATCATAATAGTGGAGGCTAGCAACAGCTCATTGTTTTTGCACTGGGCACCCTGCAGCTTGAGGCCAGTAACGCCAAAGCAGCAATCTTTTTGGTCGGTCTTTAAGCCGGCATCGGTGATGGTCACATCCAGAGCCAATTCCTCCAATGACCAGCTATTGGCCTGGGCAACGCACTGCCTCGTGGCTGTAATGTAGGCCTCCGGATTGAGTAGACCACCCAGCCAGACGGGAAAGCCTTGCAGCTCCTTGGCGCCAGCCTGGGAGACCAGTTGCGAGACCTTCTGCAATTGCTGGACACGGTTGCTAAAGTCGGTGATCCATTGGATGACAGTGCAGCCAATGGGCACAGTGTAGCGCTTCCAGCCCTTAGGTATGATGCCGCGAACCAATTCGGACAACA
The DNA here is from genome assembly GCF_018902025.1 of Drosophila willistoni. NCBI lineage: Eukaryota > Metazoa > Arthropoda > Insecta > Diptera > Drosophilidae > Drosophila > Drosophila willistoni. The sequence goes on from NW_025814057.1 coordinate 942,569, forward strand.
TGGAGCGATGGTGGTTGGTCTGCTTCTTCTCACCCTGACAGATTAGAACCACATCCTGCAGATCCAAAATGACTGTTTGCAGCAGGCGGGAACCACTGGTCACCTCGCGCTCAAAGTACCGATACAGAGGATCCTTGATGTTCTCCACGGTGCGTTTGAGGACCTGCAATTGCTTGGGCAGCAGTTGCAGCCACGAAGTGGCCGAATTGTGTAGTGTCTTCATCCAGGATGGCCGACCATCCTCGCTACGAGGAATAGAGGATTGCTCCGACTGATCCTCCACACTGTAGGCCAATTCATCATCATCCTCTAGCTGCTGCATCTTGAGCAACTTGCTGACCAAATCGGTGCCCCGCGTGGTAAGCAACACCTTTTCGGCATTATTGGGTAGCCCCAACCAGGATGGAGTCTGCCTATCGGTTAGGTTCTCAATCCATTTCAAGAAATGGTCACGACGAGTCCCATCGGGCATCGTTATGTGACGCAGGCCACCAGAAGATCCATCCACATTGGCTACCAGAGCAAAATCAGCCTCAAAACTGCGGGCCGTGAACAGTTTCTTGAGGAAGGAGGTGAGCAGACGCTGGTCGAAATCGTTATCGATCTTACCACCATAAATGGATTGCGACAACAGTGTGACCAAGGCATCCCATGGCACCTTTTCTGGCGGCAGATTAGTACGTCCCATTGCTGTGGTGTCTATCCAAGTGTCCAGGGTGTCGCAGGCCACTCGCAAATCGGATTCATTGAACTCGTACTTCTTGGCCCATCCCAACGGAACGTAGCGCAGACGCTCCTGGACTATGGCGTGGAACCAAGCCAGGAGGAAATAGAGGCGAGCCCGCTCGCTGGGAGTCTTCATCATGCGAGCTGCTGGAACCGTGGAGAAAGTGCGCAGCAGATTGGCCCTGATACCCGGTGGTGGCTCAAACACAAAGATGCGTCCAGCGCGCAACAGATTGACAGGAACCTTGGGATTGATCTCCATGGTAAGGAAGAGACGGAACCCGGAATGTGGCTGCAATGAGTGCATCTTCTTTTCCAATTGCACCAACCACTGAGGTGCCAAATGCACATTCTTAAGCAGAACCCAACGTCCCGTTTTGCAGGCCATGTTTATGGCCCGTTCTGCTTGGTTGAATCCTTCTGCAGATCCTATGGCTATGCTGGAGATTTGTTTATTCTGCTCGGCAGCCAAATCGTCCACACGGCCAGAGGCATCAAATCCAGGAACCGAGCAGAGGAGTGCTGGGGTATTACAATTCAATTGCTTATCTACCACGGAGGAGAAGTCCAATTCCTGCTCGGCATTGGGCATGAAATCCTCTCCCAAGACGGTATTTACCACATTGTGGGCTGCTGCAATTACACGATCTGGGCGGAAGGCCTGTATCAATAGCAACTGATGCACCGAACTGGCTATCGGCGATAGAGCCTTCGACTCATCCCACAATTGGGGAACCACTTGTTCTGGTGAGCTCTGTTGAAGCCAGGCTCCCAGCTCCGGAATGGATTTGACCTTCTCCAGAAGCTTGCGGAATATGGGCAAACGTGATGCCAGTCGATTGACTCCTTCAACTTGTTCGCCACTCAAGCCATCCACCTGAGTGGGATTGGCCAGCAAGCCCTCGCGACTTCGCAGGAAGAAGTTGAATTCCGTATCCAAGTTGCTCTCCGAGGTGCCCTTCAAGTGGATCTTACACATGAGGAGGGCAAAGGTTAGGCGATCATTGTGGAGCATTCCTCTAGCCACACGCTCATAGCACACCTGGAACAGATCCTTTGTGACAATGCCTAGACGTTCGGAATGATCCGTTTTGCCATCCAATTTGGTATTATTATACAGCACCGTAGAGAAAATATCGAGGAACATCTTCAGTGAGTACTGATAGAGGAAATGCACCTGGTTCAGACTGTCCATGGTGAAGTAGATGTTGCTGCAAGCCACTGACAATGGTAGATATTGCTGCGAGACAGTCTCAATTTCAGCAATGACCTTGTCGGTCTCATCCACCTTCTGGTTAATGTCGTATGCCTCCTTCTTCAGGGTCTCCAGGGTTGTTATTACCGAATCATCGTCGAGAATCTTGCCCTTGGCATCGTTCAAAGCCTGCAGGAGACTCTTCTCCAACTGACGCAGACGCAGGCGGAACTCTCCTTGCAGTTTCAACAAATCCGAACGCTTCTCATCTATATCTGGACGTTCAGCCTTCAGGACTTGATTCAGACACTGCGATTGCAGCGAACTGCGCGTCACTGTGAAGTTCACAAATGTTACTCGAGAGCAAATATCTGGGGGGAATTCCACGGTGGGATCCCGTGTGGATAGGAATATAACAAACGAGGGCGAGAGATCAATGTCCTGATCGCCCAGTGTGATCAATACTCTTCCGCCTGTGCGTCTCAGCTCGCGATTTAGGACAGGATTCAATATCGGGTCATAGTTCTCGACATCCTGGACCAGGAGAGGATTGCCGAACCGAAGAGCCGACTCCAAATTCTTGCGGAACGAGTCGTCGAGGAACGACGTCTTGGTGATCTTCTTGCCGGCATATTCGTTGAGCAGGAATGTGGTGGCCTGACCCGAGGGATCGATAATCAAAGGATAACGATTGAAGCGCTTCAACATGATGGCATTCTCTGTGCACAAATCATCTGTCGGCAAGGCATTGGCCTGCCAACGAAGTCGCTCGTCCGGATTAGACAGATACTCTGTACGGGCTATATCCGCACGATACTGGATGCTGGCCGATTGCAGGTGCTGTGACCAAGTGGTGAATAGATTCAACCGGTAATGCTGATCAAAGTATCCGCCATAGGCAATAAAGGCGGCCGAGAGGAGCACATCGCCCACAATTGTGGACATTTGACTCTTGAATGTCTCGCTGGTCGACTCCCAACGTTCGCGTTCAATATTCAGACTCTTGAGCAGGGCTATCGATCGATCCACCTTGGCCTGGACATTCTCCAGATCGGTTTTAATTGCTTGCGCCTGAGAGATGAGCTGGGCATATTCCTCCTTGTAGGCAGCAATGCTGCGCTCCAGTTGCTCGACCAAATCCTTTGTCTCCTTGGCGCTATGCAGATTCACATCAGCTTGTTCCTCTAGTGAACGCAACTCTTCGCGCAGAGGCTCCACACGTTTCAACATATCGGCGTATTCGATCTGCAAGCGCAAGGAGCAAGGAGTCATTAGTAATTTAAAAATTATTAATTACAAATGAAACTTACCTGAGCAATGGCCCATTTAACCATGGGTCCGCAGGCCATACTGGCCCGATTAACCTTTTCAAAGTTGTAGTCCGGATTGCTGAGGTACTTTGACTTCATCTTCTCACGCACTTCATCACTGTTTGAGCGACATAGACAACATATTAGCAATTTCTCTCGAAATAAATTGAGACAGGTGGGTTATTTATTTGTTTTTTGTTTTGTATGAATTAAGCAAGCAAAAGCTGATTATTATTAAATTTGACCAAAACCAAATCATGATAGAAATCGGAAGCCAATTAATCATCAAGAGAGTTAATACAGGATAGTAATAATATTTACAAAGATTGAACTGGGAACCAGAAAAACAAAACAAAATTGAAAGTATAACTCCAATTTGAAAATCTACTCAAAGTGTAAACAAAAGAAATCAACTAATAAACATCAACGAAAAGAAAACAACAAGAACAACAATAAATAATCAAAAGTAACAACAAAGTGAAATAAAGAATTTGATTGATTATTAAAACGATTGATTTTCATGCTTACGTTATATGCTCGGTACCAAAGTTAGATACAATTGAGTTTATGAAATTTTCACGCATTATCACAGCGCGTATCGATTTCCAATCGGTGGCATTTTCACCCAGCAGCAAACAGATCGATTCCAAGGCCAATTTAACCACCGACGGTGGATTAGCCATGGTCCTCACCTCAACGAGCTGTTGTTTGCGTATCGATTTGACGGCTGCATACAATTTGTTTTGGTTAACAATCAATCATCAGTAGTAGTAGTAAGTAGTCAGTATAATAGGATCTAATGTTATATATTCTAACTTGAACTTAACCGGAAGTTAAATACTGTAATACCCTAAACTTTTAGTTCCGTCGTTTAGTTTTGCACACCCACGCACACACGCACACGCACACATACACACACACACACACACACATATATATAGACAAACAGAGAGGAGGGATAACTAGTTATATATATTCACACAATGTTAAGTGATTGACAGTTTTTGATTTCTTGCCAGTGCATTGCATATGCAGGTGTAATGGATTGAATCAGTATATATTATGTTTATGTATATAAGAATATACAAGTTCAAGAATCGTTTCATATATCTATATCTCCAGTTACTACACTTTGGTTTCGGTTTTCTCACAGATATATGAAACGAATCTCGCTAGATCGGTGGTGTGTTTGGATTTATACAACTGTTGTTGGGTTAGAGTTATGTTTGATGTAGAGAGAGAGAGTGAGAGTGAGAGAGATGAATCGATTCACTTTAAGCCAATTAGTTCACATTGAACTTATGATGATGATAATGAGAGGTTGGATCAGATGAGTCTAAGGATGAGTATATCATGTGATAATAAGGGAGACAAGGAGACGGGTATGGGGGGTATGGGGGGTATGGTATGTGGCTATGTGGTAGGTAAAGAGTAAGATTTGAGTGTTGCGTACGTGATCTTGTCTGTTTCCAAGTTAACAATCGACGATATGAAACTATCTTTAACGAGTATACCGCGTATGGCCTTCCAATCGGTAGCACTCTCATTGAGCAGCTCACAGACCGATTCCAGGGCCAGTTTCACCACAGCCGGGGGATTGGCCATTGACCGCACTTCGGCCAGATGTTTCTTTTTAATGGAGCTAACAGCTGTGCGGATTTACATACATTTACAATAACTTATAGATTAGATAAACTAACTTATACATTCCCCCCCAAAAATAATGTCCATGTCCCTGTTGGCCACCGAAAATCTTACCTTGTTGCGCCTCAATGACAGCTGGTTCCACTTGGGCCAGATCAGCCATTACGTATTTGCGTTTCTCCTCGATTTTCACTGTTTGATCGGCCAGACGGATTTGTATCTCTTGGGATTGAATTTTCTTCTTTTCCGCCTCCTGTTGGTCCTGGAACATTTGCTTCAACTTGGCATTTGCCGCTTCGTTCTTAGCCTGGAGTTCTTGCTTCTTGACTGCCAGCGATTTCTGCATTTCTTCTACTTGTTCCACAGTTTCAGCGATTTTATTGAGACCCACATTGAGATGAAGTTGCTGCTCTTCCAGATCACTGCGCTTCTCATTGTAAAGCTTGACAAAATGATGAATAAAGTCCAAGTAATGACGCGGAGTCACTGCCATTGTGCGTCCTCCACGCTTGGCTAGACGTGCATTGGCCTGGTGAAGGGTCTGATGCACGTATACGCAAGAGTTGATGACAGCATCGCGATGTGTGGGATTGGCAGGCACCAACGGACACACTGAAGGGAAGAAGTCAGGTGACGACCAGTTGGGTTTCTCCAGGTCCACACGTGTGGTGAACTCCTTGCCCACTTGGAAGAGGGCGGAGTCCGACCAATCGCCAAACCAGTTCAGGACACATCGATTGAACAGAGCTGGTGAAGTGGCAGCTCGATCCTTGAGTCCATCGGTTGATGGATTCATGGTGAAGACCACATGAAGGTTACGCATCACCTGCTGGGTGAACCACTTGTACAGTTCATCGCTAGAGTCCAGCATAAGACCCTCGCGTTGGGCTCCCTCCTTGCATTGAGTCATCAGAGTGGTGTATTCATCGCCCTCGAACAGGCCGGGAACTTCTCCATTGGCCAACAGAGTATTCATGCGCTCCAAGAAACCCGAGTCCAATACATTCGATTCGTCCAGAATAAAGGCTATCTTCTCATCCTTGCAGCCAGAGCGCCTGAGCACACAACGCAAGTCCTCATCAAAGTCCTCGCTTGTGTATTTATTATGGACCTTAATCTGGAAAATGGATAAGCCATTCATCCAGGCCACAAATCGGGACAGGGTGGTCTTGCCAGCGCCAGAGACACCGATGAGCAGTAAATGACCCTGAGGCTGACGGAAGATTCGGTCGATGCGTAGCACATGATCCAAAACTTCGTCGAATAGAACGAGAGGAACGTCCAGTTCCTCTTCATAAAACACCTTTAGTCGTGCCCGCACATAGTCTCTGAGTTCTTCACGATTCACAGGCATGTAATCCTTGGATAACCAATTGCTGTACAATATTGGACGCTGGAGCGCCTCCTCTTGGTTAATTCCGGGGAAGTGCTTTTGGCCCACCAAGTCAATGTTTTCATTCGTCCACCGACGCTCCGAATCGTCTACCAAACGATCCTGGAACAGACGCAGGGCCTCATGGGCCCACAAGCGGACCAGACCTTCTACAGGCAGGGAATCCAACGGCCTAATGGCCTCGCATATACCTCGCACCCAACGGGTCATCTCACGCGGCGAATATACATAATGCGGCTGCATATCCTGAGTAAAACGATCCTGAGACGCCAAATAGAACTCCACCATGGCATTGGTCAAGGGTTCAGCATAGCCACGCAGAGTTGGCATTAGACGCAGCATGGCACGCGAGAAGGTGCCATAAATCTGTTTGAGCGATGTCTCTCCTGGATAATCTACGTAAATGATCGGCACGTGACGCAGAAAACGGTGAGACAGAGGCTTGCGACCAGGATCTGTGGGAGGATTACAAGCTCCCACAAACTGAATACGTTCGAGCGAAACCCAAGCTTGATCGCTTGCACGATAGAAGCCTTTGTGCTCAACCAACTGACGTAGGAAGGAGATAACTCGCTGCGTGCCATAGCTATCCATATCGGGCAAATTAATTTCATCGCAGAAGAGGACCAGCCACTTGCCAATCTGGACAGGTGAGAGGACCACGCCATTGGGAGTCTTGCGGTACTCGCAATAATGATCGAAAGTCTTCAGCAATAGCTCCGGTGTGGTGGCCGAAGAGAAATTTAGACCCACCACTTCCATGTCAGGCAAAGCGCGAAGGGCTGAGAATAAAGTCATGGTCTTGCCAGATCCAGGAGGACCACAGAGCACTGCAAGCAAATTAAAAATTGGTTATTAGGAATACAATGCAGAGGAATTTTTGTTCTCCATAGCTCACCCAATGGTTTGTGCTCGGCCAGCCACGTGTACAGAAGAGACTCATGACGGACCGTATCCAAAGTGGGCACCACAATGTCAGGTGAGGCCACTTTATGAGTCTCCACCTCGATGACAGGAACTTTATTGCTCCATGGGACCCATTCACCATTCATGCTGACCTCATAATCAATAATGGGCGCTCCAGCTGCTCCAGGCAGGGGAATGGTGGTCACACTTCTCACAAAATCACCCAAGTCTGTGCGGACCTTCAACTTGGCATCGCCGGCAAACGACCACAGCACCGAGTAGACCAAAGCCTTGGGTATGTAGTGCTCCAATTGATCCGCCGAGCAGGGGAAATCGGGATGTTGCGAATTAAAGTTCAGTACGTTGCGGGCCGATTGATTGAGCATTGAAAAGAGTGAGCTTAGCGCACGCAAGCGCGTAAAGTCCATAATGTGCTCCTGATCCATGGCATACTCCAGAGTGCGAACTACAATACCATCGGCGGAGAAGAAGGGCTGCAACAAAAGAGCAATATCCCGTTGCACCTGAAGCGAGGGTGATACTTCTTCCTCCTTGTCCTTTGTCGGTTTAATGACGCCCACAAAGTCCTCGTCGCCATCCTCCAATGGAATGCTACGTAGCCGCGACAAGTAGTTCTCAAATATCATTTCTGTGGACAATACATCTTCAGAGAACCACACCATGCCGCAACGGGAAACTGTGGCCAAAGTGGCAAACTTTAAGTCCTGTACTTCGAACATCACCCTGACATTAGGAGGCAATGACAGACGTTCGCCATTCGGCAAAGTCAACAGCTTGTTGTCATCCAACACTGAGTTGAGATTTTCCACCCACTCGGGATCGACATCGCCATCGAAAATGATCCATTGACGCTTGTTAATCTCACCGCGAACATTGTCAATGATTTTACGCAGAATGTGGGTGAACAGACCGTCGGTCCATTCGCGAGTGTTGGGATCAAGGACACCGTAGAGAGCCTCCTTAGAGATGGCTTTGGGATCGATGACATGGGCCACCCCTTCGACACCCTCAAAGCGTTCCAAGGCCTTGAGCAGTGTGCGCCAAGCGGTTGATTTACCCGATCCAGACGGACCAACCATCATTAGACCATGATTAAGGTTCGATATTTGATACAGTTGCAAGACCTAAGCGAGATGAGAAAAGAGAACAGGGTTTAGAATTTCTTCAGAATTCAGGAATTTGCTTCTGTTTAGTTACTTTGTCCACCCAGGTGGAGCCGAGTCCCTGTTGTTGTTTTGGTTAGACATGTGTTTAAAGTGGATGATTATGAAGAAAATAACATGAATAGATTCCTGAATAAGATTGCCCAAAGGAAAGGCATTAAACAAGTAGAAGGTTAGATTATTACCTTTTCCATCCAGGCAGCTCCTTGTTCGTCGCCTTCGCCGCATACCAGATAGTCCTCCTGGCATACTTTGCGTATCTCCTCCTTCAGACCCTTCATTTCCGCTCTAGTATATCCCACATTGGGGAAGACATCGCTTAATAGAGAGAAGAGCAGAGGAATATCCTCCGCCACCAGTTTAGGCACCATTGTCTCACACACTGACTGTATAAGAATCTCTTGCTCGGGTAGATTTTCAGCCACTGAAGCCTCATCGATATTCTCATCGCCACGTTGACGCATCTGCTCCTTGATCTTCATGATGCGATCACGTTTCACATTGCCCGCCGAGATCAGCACCGATTTCAAGGCACGCAAACCAAAATCGTAATGGCTCTGGTTGGAAAGCTGCTCATCGCACAGCTTGAAGAAGGGAACAATCTTACAGGCCAATTTCTCGGCCGAGCGGAAGCCCTGGGAGAAAAGCATGACTTCGGCAATAAGCTGTCGATCGGGTGTAGTCATGGCCAATGAACGGAATAGTTTCTTCAGATTATCGGGTAAATTGGAACGTCCAGCATAGCCAGGATTCATTGTGATGAAGATTGCCATGTCGGGCGAGACACGCACTTGCTTGCCAACCAACTCGACGGTTATGCTCTCCTTGTTGCTATCCATTTCGTATTTGAGGGCTTCCTGGATAGTCTGGATTTGCTGTGAACAAGCCGACAACATTCTTTCCTCCAGACGGTTGAATTCATCGAAGCATCCCCATGCTCCCACTTGACAGAGACCCACAAAGATGCGTCCCATGGCCTGGAAGTCAAAGGTTTCGTCGCAGTTGAAGACGAGCACAAAGCGACCCAGTTGATTGCCCAGAGCTTTCACAGATTCGGTTTTTCCTGTACCGGCAGGTCCAAAGGGTGAACCTCCAAGACGCGATTCCAAGGCCTGGGTCATGGTGAGGTAGCAGCGATCTGTCAACGGTGTTTGCACCAACCTATCCTGAACTCCCAGATACTCAAAGCCATAGAAGAAACGGGCATTGGCCATATGAATGGTCAACTGCTGGAGAACCTCAGTCTGACGCGGATCGAAATAGAATCGCATCTCGCATAGCCATTGAAACGATTTCGGGGAAGTCACTCCATTAGTGATGAGTCGTCTGGTCACAGTGCGCTTGTGCACAAACTCATTGATCAGATGCTCCAGCTTGCGACGCCGCAATGGAGGCTGCTCCTGCAGCACTGAATCCGCCAAAACATTCAGAGTGCTCTCAACATTGCCGAGCACACGTTGCATGTGTTTGCCCTGACCAGAATTCGATTCGGATGCCTGTTGCAGGGCAGCCTCCACATCCTCGGACCATAGGATCTGGGCAGCCAGAACCACAATCTGGGCTTGATATTTATCACACCATTCCATGTAGGCCTGAGGATCGATTTTACCATCACGGAACTGTTTGATATCCTGCACTGCTTGGGCCAACAGCGAGGCCAATGTGAAGCGCATTTGCTTCTCTACCAGGGACAGCCATTCATTAATCTTGGGATGATCCACAGTGGAAACCGGGTTAATGAAATGCACCTCCTCGCCCTCTCTGGAAGATATGCCCAATATTACATTGTTTTCCTCGTTAAGGAGTATGGCAGCCACGCCGGCAAACATTTTTTTGAAATGCTTCTGCAGGCGAGCGATATTCTTGCTGTTGCCAATGATTTCTAACAGATCCTCATCGCCCACAAAGTAAAAGCGGGGGAAGGATGTACGTTCTCTTTCCAAGTATTCACCCAGGGCTTTTTGGATTTTGCCGAGTAAGTCAGCCAAGCGTTCTAAAGATCGTTGAACAGCTGGTATGTTAAGAACATCCATCACCTTGGGTGATTTTGTGACCTTCTTCATTAGGCCAAGGAACTCCGAGCTGATGCTCTGGAAACGCGAAGTCTCCACAGGCAGGAGAGTTTTTATATCAGCACTTCCCGAGAATATGCCCTCCAAATAGACCCATCTGCGTTGCACATCAATCCAAACATCGAACAAGGCATTAATTCTGTTTAGTTTCTCCTCCCAGGTCAGGGCCTCCTCTTCAAATACTTTGTAATAGGGAGATAGCTTCATGGCAGCCACAGAATTGATATGCTCCTTGACCTTGTTGAAGAGATCATCCCATCCTCGGATAATGCGGCATTTGTTTTGATAGTTGATCAAATCCAGTTCATAGTTCTGCCAGGATTCACGCACTTGCTTTAAGAACTCCTCCAAAGCCATTTCACCTTGGGCCACCAGTATGATATCCTTCACAACGCCTTCGTTCTTTTGCAGATTGACATCCCACACTTGGCCAAGTGTCAAGTCAGATATCACCCAGTTGACTCGCAATTGTTTGGTCAATTGTTTCCAATGACGCTCCTTTAGCGCATCCGATTTGAGTTCCACAATCAGCATGTTAACTTTGATGTAGCTTTGGATCAGCTTCTTCACATACTCATAGGACTCGTACATGCGCAGGCGAGCGGGAAGCTCCTTTAGCTGAGTCATCATGGCCTCCAGTTGTTGACGCAATTTCCTTGGTTGCACTGAGAGCCAAGGTTTCTCGCGTGTTTCATCGATTTGGGTCCAGACCTTGGACAACTCACTCCACACGCCACGCAGGTCTTGGAGCTCCTCCAGAGCCACATTCATACGCTCAGAACTGTTGTTGGGCACAGCTGATTCTTGCAATTCCAAGGCCTCTTTGGCCTTGGCTACATTGTCACGCTCTTCCTTCAAACGGGAATACTTGCTCTCGAATATCTGCAATTGCTGTAACGCATCATCGGGCCTGATTTTTCCACCCGTTGGCTTGGTCTTCTCCCAATCATTGAGGAAGTCCACAGTGCGCGTCTCCACGGCCTTGTCTTCAGCCACAATTTTGGCTTGAAGCGACGCCACTTGCGTTTGTATGGCTGTATCCTTGCGTTTAATGATTTCATTAAACGCTGACCATTCGCCCTCGATGTTGTCCACATGCAGCCAATTGTTTGGAAACTGGAAACGCTGGCGCTCCAATATACGTTGTGCCTCACGGAACACTTCCACCTGCTTGTCCCAGGCTATCATATCCTTCTTCAGAGACTGTACATAGGTGATGAAGCTAACGGCATCCGAAGTGCTCGCTGCCTCAATGCTCTGCATTTCCAAATCTGTGCGGGACTTCGATACCTTTGAATGGAAAGTGGTCATTTCCGTTCCCAGGAGACTACCAAATTTGCCCAAAGCTTCCTTGTGCCAAGAATCATATTTCAGGGTGACCTTTGCTTGGACCTTTGCATAATCGATTATTATGGGTCCATAGGCTCGACGAGTATCGGAAGTGTCAAATGTGGTTCTGGATTGTTTAATGTCATTCAGGCATTTGATCCACAAATTCACATCCTCCCCCAAGCGTCCGTACAGAGTGTCAGCCTGCAGATCCCATAGACTTTGATAGCGCAGCCATTCATCGACGTAGTTGCGCACTTCGCCAACTTTCAGCTCAATGGCCTCGTAGGCATTCTCCAGACTCTTGCCCTCGGGCAATTTGGTTAGCAGATTGCGATAAGTCTGAGACACTGGTTTCTCAAGACCCACCTGATATCGAGTGCTCTGCAGACGTACCTGGGAAGTGACTATGGCCTGCCAGGCAAAAAATTGCTGCATAATCTGGAAGCGGGCCTCCTCAATGGATGGATACAAATACATTTGCTGATTTGTAATGCGAATCTCATGTACAGCATTTTGAATCTGCGGTTCGCCTCCCAATTTATGAGTTGGCTGCACTGGTGCATCAGTGTCCATTGAGGTGTCCACCTCCTTCTTATTGCCAGTCAAGGCCTCTGTCCAGGCTTGTATGCCAGCCTGTAGGCGTAGGGCCAGCTTTTTCTCCACTTCCTCATCAAGACGGGTAACCCACACACTTAGATTTGAGTATTGACGCAACGAAAGATCGTCGACAGCATGTTGAATCTTTGAAAGAATCTCCACAAATGTGGCTGCGCTATAAGGACAAGTTTCCAACGATCGAACATCTACATCTAGTTGCTCTTCAACCACCAGCAAGTCATCCACCTGATCAAAGAAAACCGTAAGTCTGGAATTTACATATATAATTTTTCGTAATTTTACCTTCTCCTGGAACTGTGTTACACACTCCGACAAACGTAAAACATAGGGATCCAATTTGTAGGACTCCCAGATCAAACCAATACCTTCAGACACCAAATTCAAGACATCTTTACGTAGACCAGCTACCAGAGGGACAATGCTGGCACGATCTTCAATCTATTTGGAAAAAGTTAATGGTGATTTTTAAATTTAAATAAATACAGGTTGACAAATTCAAACTGGTGGAAGGTGGAAAGGCATGCCGGGAGTGAAAGGAACTAAACTAAACTAAATTTAAAATTTGTGGTTGCATTACAAAAATAAAATGTAACGAAACAAACTAAAATATTTGGTGGGGATGGAAGGACATGGAAGGACACAAGCTTTACTACCTTGAAAACAGAGTTTTGTGCTAGACTCCTATTATTAAGCTGCATGAAAGAAAGGTTTTTCGTTTGATTTGGTTTGAGTTTCGACAAATCTAAGCTTAAAACTAAGGTGTGAATGGGTGGTGGGTGGTATTGCTGGTGTAAGTGTGTGTGAGTGTGATTCTGTGTGTGTAATTAAGCAAATTCAAGCTTTATGCATTGCCAGAACAAAAAGGGGGAATCGAGCGACTGCTCACAGCTTGGTCGTGCTAACATCTGGTAGAGAGCAATAGTGTGGAGATGAGTGGACAAGTTTTTTTTTAGAGCTAGATAAAATATCGAAAAGAGAATATGAAGGCCATCTTCAGACAAATTTGGTTCATAGTGTGAAGAACTTGAATCTTACATACAGTATTTCATCTATGTATGTATATATGGTTATAAAAATATTGTCTGAAGGTTGCCAAATTCAAAATGCTTCTTAAGATTTTTCTTACCTTTTCCAATGTGCGTTCATAGGTGCGAACACTTTCAATTAGGGATATGGCATACGGGTATATCTGATTTGCTTGATGGGCCTTATTAACGATGGTTAAGGGAACTCTAAAGGGGACACAATGTTATTATTAATTACTCACAATCAGACATCTAAAGTTTCCAGCATCTTTACTCACCTGAATCCCAAATTCTTAATATTTCGCACTTCTTTGGCCAAAGTGATGATCTCGGGCAAAAAGTTGACCCGCAATCGCAACACATTGCCTCGACCTGTACGGCTGCGAGTCGACTCAATGGTGAAAATACGCCCAGTGCTGCCGAAATTTCGCTCCTGGACCTTACGTGCCCATTCATGAAAGACATCTGAGATGGACAATTTAGCTCGGAAGCTATCGCCATCGGCTTTAAGCTTCTGGCCCTCGATGTGCGTTTCCCATCCTTTGCCCAACACATCTTCGACGCGTTTGAGATACATGGTGAGTTGATTATCAATTTGGCGTGCCCAAATGATGGAACCTGCAACTGGGGGCAGATCACGAACTGAAGAGAGACGACAACTTTTGCTTTGGGGATATTGCACTTTGAACTTCTCGTGCAAGGCCTCAATGTCATCCTTGACGCGCTGGATCAACTGTGTTTGGTACTCCCTTATAGCGCCTCGAATATGAGGACGAACGAATAGGGCGTTGAAGCGTGAGAAGATTCTGAACATCTCATTTGCATTCTTAGCTGTGCCCAATTGGTCACGCAAATGAGCAGTAATGCGAGTCTCCACGCGATCTAGAAGAGGACAACAAATTGTGAATAACTGCTACTGAGCAAGTTGTCTTTAAGTTAGTTACCGATTTTCTCCTCGTAACGTTTTACGGCAGCCTCCCAAGCTTCGGAGCCCTCCTTGGTGATGTCCAAGCAATCAACTTCCTTAACATTTTCATAGGCCAAATTGACTTCCTCAATGGCGTTTGCATCAGCCGCATCCAGGCTATAAGGCTGCTTTGTTTCAGTAGCTCCGTTACCTTCGTCAACGGCTGCTTGTCCTCCGGTTTTGGTTGGACGCAGCACACGAAGGATCACTGTGCGCAATTGCTCATGCTGGCGTCGGAATTTACGCATGTGTTCCATGCGTAGTTGCAGCTTTTTATGAGCTGGCGAGACGCGCCATACCATTTTTAAATGCTCATCCCGCTTCTTCTTCACAATATCACGAAGCAGACCCTGGAGCTTATCGTACTCATCATCCCAGCAGCTAAAGATCTCAAAGCATTGGTTCATCACACGCTCAAATTCATCGAATGGAATGTGCATGAGGCGCCTAGTGCCCAACACTTTGAGCAACTGCTGTGATAAATCTCTTGAAATAGCCTCGATAAGCTTGAGGCAACGCTGGATAGGGTACTTGGTATTGCGGACTTTCCGCAAATGGGAAAAAATTTGCTGCACTGCAGGACGTATCTTCTCTAGCTCTGTGGCAGAGAGTAAATCATTAATTGGAAAATCTTTCATCAGGGGATTATAATCGGCGACCGTGGCCAAGGCTTGTTTAAGGCCCGTATCCGTATCGAAGGAGACAGTAGCATGGAAGCGCTTGCCGTGCTTTAGGATATCCAAAGTCAAAGCTACCTCAGGGGACTCCCGCTTCTCTTGAATGCGGTATAGGGCGCGCTCGAGATTCAACCAGAAAGAGATTTCCTGTAAAAAGAAAATCACTCATTAATTAAATGTTAATAAGTAGAATGTATGTATGATATTAACCTGTAGAGCTGTCCCAGAGCCCGGATCACGATTGAGCTTGGTGACCTTCTTAATCTCGGTTATCCAGCGATTGACACCATTCTGCAGCTGATTGAGGAAGGAAGAGTCCTCCACCTTGTCACCAAAATCTACCACTTTTGCCTTGCGTCCTTCTTCGGAACATTTACGGATCACCATATTGACAGTTTGATGGGCCGATAAAGTAATTTCAGGTATGTCGATATTTTGCTGCAAATGCAATAGTCCCATCTCCAATTCCGCCAGCTTCTTCTCCACCGATGGAGCCATCTTATCGCCATCCCGATCAGCACGGCCTGATTCCTTGACATAGGACTTGAAATAAGGAGCCAAGGACTTGCTAATGAAGGCGTGCAAGGTCTCATAGGGGGATCCATCGGAAAAGTTGATCAAACGCAGCTGGGAATGAATGGATTTATCTGCCTCAACCACAACACCCCGCTTTATACAGGCCAAAGAAGCCATACGGCTGTTGGTAAAATGGACATCATTGCTGATCTGATAGGACACCTCCTCCTTTTCCTCTTCACCCTCAGCAGGCTGTTCCGTATCATCCTCTAATCAACGAGAGAGAAAGCAAGAAAAAACTCATTTAAATAGAGACAGATAAAGCAGCACACGAAACCCATCCCCCGGTACTGTAGGTATACATACATATGTGTCATGAAAGTAACCTTCACCCACATTTGCTTCTCTCAAATCTCTCTGGTCATCAAAATGGCACTGACATCATTTCATTACCAAGGCTATTACCTTCGAAATTTCAGCGGCCAAGGTGAGAACCTTCAAAATTTGTATACCCAAGGCTGAGCCTTGAACGTTCATTGCTCCCACACACCTGGCCATGAAGAACAAGGCCATTGCCTTGAATCTGTCGGAGAGAGGGGTAATTTCAATGCCAAAAACAAATGTTCTTCCGGCAACACTGTATCAGCTTGAACTTAAAACAGCTGCTGCCAACGGCACTCAAAGCAATTTGCACAACTTTTTCCTACTAATATGCTTCAAAACAAACGTTTCTAAAGTTACAAATCCGTATTTTACTGCTTAAATGAATAACAAAAATTTAAACAACCGGCAACCGACGACGAGCTGGTAACTCTAAACTACGGAATGTGGCCACACCTGCAAAAGCAATAGGGGCAAATAACAAGTTGGCTGGATCGAAGCACCTATACCCTTGCAGCTGTTTCCTTAACTTTCCGCTCTCCAGTATCGAGCTAAAGTAAATAAATATCATGTGAGACAAACACAAGTGAGGGAAAAGGAACAAATCGCCTTACTACTGATATTTATGAACACATTGTATTTAACATATTTGGAATGTTTTTTATACAAAGAGAAACTAATATGCTCTTCTACCAAGGGGATGAGAACTGACTCAGCTGGCAACTGATGACGTCATGCGCAAAACATATTTGGAAAAACTTAATTTAAACAATAAGAAAAAACATGTTATTCAATACATATGTTTTTACAACATTTTGGGATGGGTCAAGCGGAGTCTTCTCTGAGATGCTCAAATTCTTTTACTTAAATTGTTTGAAGCTTTCCCCTGCGACGCCATTTTAGTTTTCATCCAGGTGTCGGCTTCTGCTGCTGGATGAGCAATAGAAAACTTTGACTTCTGTTTATTTTACCTACCTTTAATGCAGTTGCGCTGCACATACAACGCCTGCACCTGGGGGTCTGACAGGAACTTTCGTATAGTTTCCTGGTTGATAGGATCGTCCAGTGCCCGATTTAAAGAAGGTGGCACCACATCCTCTTCTGGCAACAAAATTGTTACCGCTTTGCGTAAATAATTGGCAAATGCATCATAGTTTGCTATGGACACATTTACACCCGGGTCCACCGACGTGTCGGTATTCTCCAAGGAGTCTCCCATACTTTAACACAGTTAACTAAGTTTTCAAAGATATTTTTTATCCAATTGGAATTCTAATCACAAGTCGGTTTGCTCGTTGCGAAAAAAAAATTTGTCTGCACTTGCAGTTTGCTAATAGTGATGGCCCATTTAGAAAAAAACCGCTAATTTCTGTCAGAACTAGATGGTCAACGGAACCACTATGTGTGGCGCTGCCAGGCTGCTGAACTAGCTTCCCGCCTAAAAACTATACATGTAACATTTAACGGATACAGCGATGTGGCAACGCTAAAAAATGAACGCTAGAGATGGCATTGCAATCAAATGTCATTTCATTTGTATTAATAATAAATAATATACAATATGTTAGTGGATGATTTAAAAACTACCATTAATTATTTTAACAATTATTATTACGTAGATATTTAAAGTCATAGATTACTTTTCAAAAGTCAATGAAAAAGTATTGCCTTAATATAATATATAAGTATAAACATGTTATTGCAAATTATTACAATAAACGGTTGCTTTTTGTATAACAATAACCGAAAACTTTTGTTTGTATGTAATTAGATAGTACTTAAATAACAACAATTGTGTCTTAATGCCAACTAATTTATTTTTACATTCTTTATTTTTTAGAAATGCACTTATATACATATGTATTTTTGTAAACACTTCATATTGTAATATAATAATTCCAGCTACAATTATTTTTTGTTGATAAGATATAATAATTATATTATAATTATTTGTTGTTTATTTTTGATTAATAATATTATCTATTATATATTCTATGTCCGGAAAAGATGTACAAATGGAGTCAAATTATTATTCGTGTGCAGCACCATGATCGATCATCACTAAAATGAGTGACTGAGTCACGGTTTTGCATGAATTGGTCATCTCTACCGCTGTTTCTGAATTTCTTTTGTGTTTTGTTACTCAACAATTTTTAATAAATGTGGAGTTTAATCAATTAAAATTAACAAAATGATAAGGCTGAGAAGAACGCTCACCTTAAGAGGACTCCAAAGAACCTGGTGCCAACGTCTGCTTACCCAAAGCTGCACCGGCAACAAGGTAAAATTATTAAAAAGACTAAATCATTTTATTGATACTGTTTTGCCATCCAGCAGGAATTAGAACTGACAAATGAGGTGAAGCAAAATATAGAGGAACATTGGCGGCACAAAGTGAATGAGGGTCAGTTTAATCGGCAGCAGTCTCAGGACAAGTACTATGTTCTCTCAATGTTTCCCTATCCTTCTGGTAATTTGCACATGGGTCATGTTCGAGTGTATACCATAAGCGATGCAGTGGCCAGATTCCATAGGATGTGCGGAAAAAATGTTTTCCAACCCATAGGATGGGATTCCTTTGGATTGCCCGCCGAGAATGCAGCTAATCAACGAGGAGTAGAGCCCTCGCAATGGACGGATCAGAATATATCCCAAATGAAGCAGCAATTAGAGCGTCTGGGATGCTCCTTTGACTGGTCACATGAGCTTTCTACATGCAGTCCAAAATATTACAAATGGACGCAGAAATTGTTTCTGATGCTTCACCAGCAAGGATTGGCCTATCAAAATGAGGCGCTGGTTAACTGGGACCCTGTGGATCAGACTGTGTTGGCCGATGAGCAGGTGGATGCCAATGGCTGCTCTTGGCGGTCCGGTGTCAAAGTGGAAAAGAAGCTGCTTAAACAATGGTTTATAAGAACCTCGTCCTTTGCCAAACAATTGCTCGATGGTCTGGAAGACCCAACGTTGAGAGATTGGCGAGATATTATTAATTTGCAGCGTCATTGGATTGGTGAATGTGATGGATTTGCTTTTAACCTGCAGACATCTTCGGCTAGAAGAAACTTGCTGCGTGTATGGACACCCAATCCCGAATATCTCAAGGACCCCTTGGGCTTTTTGGTTTTAAGTAGCAAACATTATTTAGCAAAACTTCCAGAGGCTGAGGCAGGGCATTTGAGTGTAGAGAATCCTTTTGCGAAAACAACTTTGCCCATTATCTTTAGTGATGAGGTAAACTTTCCGCCCAAATGTGATGTCTACTTAGCTGCTCCAAGTTTCCGCCAAGAAGATCGTGAACTGTGGGAGAAAGTTGGCCTGGCTTTCTGTTCGTCTGATATACACTTCAACTCCACCAACTGGGAGATTTTGCGCCAAGAGGTTTTAGAAGCCGCTCGTCGTCTTAATGTTGGAGGCTATCGAGTGTCGTCTAAGCTACAGGATTGGCTGATATCGCGGCAACGCTATTGGGGTACTCCTATACCAATTATTCACTGCGCGAAGTGCGGCTCTGTACCCGTACCCGAAGACCAGTTGCCAGTTATATTACCTCCAAAACAATCTGGAATAGATTCGCCCGTTTGCCAGTGCCCCAAATGTGGAGATCCGAATGCTCGACGAGAAACCGATACCATGGACACCTTTGTGGACAGTTCCTGGTACTACTTACGCTTTTTGGATTCCCATAATGATAAAAATATGTTTGATCCGGCTCTTGTAAAACAATTCATGCCAGTAGACTTGTATATAGGAGGCAAAGAACATGCCGTTTTGCATCTATATTACGCCCGCTTCATGAATCATTTTCTCCATAGCTGCGGTCTAACGCCCACCAGCGAGCCTTTCTCACGACTCTTGGTCCAAGGCATGGTGATGGGCCGGTCTTTTCGGATAAAGGGCAGCGGGCGCTATGTACCTGAATCCCAAGTAGAAATAATTAATGCCAAAAAGAATCAAGCCCTGTTAAAAGAAACCAAAGAACCTGTGGTAATGTCTTGGGAGAAGATGTCCAAATCTAAATTAAATGGCGTGGAACCCAGTGAGATGTTCAATGAGTATGGCACGGATACAACACGCTTGATAATCCTAGCAGATGTTGCGCCCACCTCCCATAGGAATTGGTCTAGTGCAAGTGAGTGGCGAATAAAATTATAAAATCATTTTCTAATTAATTTTAAAATTTACCCTTAGCTTTTCCTGGCATACTCAATTGGCAAAAACGACTATGGATTACTCTAAAGGCCTTTCAAAGTGCCCGTGATGATCCTTCTCCTCCAGAGGTGGACACTCAGAGCGATGTCTTTTTGGCTGAAGATGCCAAGCTTTTTGATGCGCGTAATTTCTACATTAAGGGTGCAACCTTTAATTATCGTCATGCTCATCAATTAAGTGTGGCCATATCGAAGATGCAAGGTCTAACCAATTCCCTAAGGGTGAGTCCGGTGAATCTGCGAGACCAATTGCTGTACTCATTGCTGTACATTCTTCTTACAGCGAGCTCCGAACTACATCCAACGTTATGGCAAACAGTTCGAAAGGGCTTTGGCTGCTCAAATTATCATGTTGGCTCCCATGGCTCCACACTTTGCCTCAGAGTTGTGGTCCAATTTTGTGTCAGTTAAAGGTCGTCTGAACACAAGCTCAGAGCTTCAGTGGTCGGAGGACGTGTTGGCCCAACGCTGGCCGGACATTGATCCCTCATACAATCTAGATCTTAGCATTAAGGTTAATGGTTTCGAGAATTGTGTAATCAAAGTGCAACGCACTCACCTGGACAAGGTGACGCATAGCGATGCCTTGGACATTGCCTTTAATACCGAATCGGTAACTTCATACCTTATTGATAAGAAAATTAGGACTACAAATTTTGTTCTATATCCTGGCATTGAGGCGATACTTAACATCTATGTGGACAAGGTACAGAAAACGCAAAAGCCTCCACCAAATAGTAGTAAAGGAAACACAAATAAAGATGAGGCGCATGGAGAGCGGAGGGATTAGAAAAATTATAGAATTATCCTTAGGTAGGCATAAAAGATCGGAGAAATTTTTGGTCTAACCAGCCAGGTAGTACAGCATTTTTAATAGATAGGCGTACACCTCTCCCTCCCGTTAGAATTTTTAAAAATTCTCTTTTAATCTTTATTCGTTGTTTAAGTTTAATGTTAAATATATATCAAAATTGGACTAGTTTTTGTTGTTGTCATGCTTATTGGTTGCTTTACAAGATTTGGTAAATGCCTAAGATCGATCGATAGGAATATTGCTGGTATATAATGAATTCATTGTTTTGTGCCCATCTAACTAAAAGCCATAAATTTATTAAACTAAAAGAAAACTCTAACCATCTATAGATGACTCTATCGCCTCCCTTTTTTAATCTCTGACCCTCTCTCTCTCTCTGGCTCGTTCGGTTGCTCGCGGTTACTTCATAAGCTCACACATTAGATTCCTCAGGTAGACATCAAGTTGGGCATAGTCCAGAAGGGTATTGCGTACAATATCCAAGAGCATACTAGGCCAAAGTGTTTCCAATTTATGCAGTTTCTCTACAGCATTGCAGGTATTCTCCAGAAGTAGAGCAAAGTGTTGTCTACCGCGGTCTCTGGTACTAGGAGCCAGAGGAGAGGAGGACACGCCGACGTTGACTTCTGTTGCTGTTGCAGTTGAAATTGTTGCAACGTTTCCTTTTTTCCATTGCAAAGCCTCTTTACCAACGACCAGGCGCAACGATTTATTGTCCGCCCGTAGTAGCCACTCTTTGGGGGACAACTTGCTGGCCGTACAGGATTCGTCGAGACGCAGGCGTGCCAGTAAGGGATGCAACATTACCTCTGGCATGGACCAAAGAACCAAATCCGAGAGGCCAGCGTACAGAGTATTGGCGGACTCAACTTCTGCTTCGCTCACTTCCTGGCCATTCAACTGCTTGAGGCCCCAGTGGGAGAGACGGTATATGGCATAGGCTCGCCAGGATTCCTTTTGGGTAATGACATTGCCTTCGGCGTCTATTATGAGGCTGCTCAGACCCTGCAATTCGGCCAGGCCATTCAATTGGCCCAAGCAGCAGATGTTTGTCTCACGGAACACAAAATGCTCGGCGTGGGGAAAACGCACCTTAATCCTGCTTAGGATCTGCACAATATTATTAAAATTGATGTAACTAAAGTTAAGGGTATGCACATCATTGGCTTTTGAAGGGTTCCATTGCTTGTCTATGAAACGCAATGCTCCTTGGCCATAGATGTTGAGATAGCGACCGCAAATCTCGATCAGATAGTCACCTCCTTGCTCACGTTCACGCTCGGCTGCAGAGGGCTTGGCCACAGTAATGGCAGTAGAGGGCGCCGCGGCAGAAGCAGATGAGGGCGGATTGGTCTTGATGGCAGCTACTGCCGCCGGTCCACCTGTTCCACCACCCGATGGTGTAATTAGGGCCACTATATTAGATGCCGCTTTCCCGCTGCCCCGACTAGAACTGCTGCTGGTGCTGCTGCTAACGGTTTGTGCCCGAATTAAACTGCCTGCCATATATCTTTTGGAGGAGCCGCCAGTTCCACCTCCTCTACTTATTTGGCCCAGGCCCAATTGCGTTATGGGTGCAGGCCTAGAACGATGCTTGCTGCTGGCTGGGCGGCTAGGGATGGGATTCGGAGACACTCCTGGCACTGGCAATGTAGAAGTGGTCGAGTTTCCTGGTGATGTCGTCTTTGGGGAATCAATGACATCCCCAATTGTTGTTGTGGCTGCTGGTGGTGTCAGAGTTAAGGCAGGAGGCGAGGGTGCAGGCGATAGCTTCTCCAATGGAATCGCAGGTGGAATGGGAGATGTCGGCGTATCCACTTTATTACAGTTTTCATCCATTTGCTGAGGTTTTTCCTCGTTGTCCGAACTGTAGCAACTGGAACAGGAATCGACATTGGGTCCCAGGCTAGAAGCCTCCGACGAAGGCCCTCCTCCTCCTCCTCCACCTGGTTCCTGTTCCCTATCCTCTTGCAGATTTTGGTCTTTAATCAGGGGCAACTTAAGTTCCTCCTCCTCTTTTAGTTCTTCTAGATTCCCCTCATTGGACTCATTGATCTTGGTCAAACGGCTCTTTGGTCGTCCCAAGGTCTGTTGGGATCTAAGCAACTCCCAGTTAGTGCGCGCATTCGAGATGACCTCCTCACGGCGTATACTTTGATATGCCTCCGAACTGCCTTGAGTAGCCTTGGCCTGTTCCTTGTGTTGGCGCCAGGCTAGGGCAGCCCGTCGCACTTGCTCGGTAATCGGCATTTGGCTGAGAGATTGCAGCAAGGGCAAATGGGAAACTAAAAAGGAAACACAGTCCCCGGCCAATGAAACCGGATTGTTCTCAATGGTCACTTCTAGAAGGCGGGACGCTCTGGCTATACTGGCCATGTCATCCACCTTGTGCAGTTCATTGTGGCATAGCCACAACCGTTCCAGGGTGACCAAATGCTGGAATCCATTAATTCGTCGCAATTTGTTCCTTTTCAGATTCAATTCCCTAAGGCATCTCAAACCATTGAAATCCTGCTGATTGATCTGCCGTATCTGATTCCCGGCCAGATTCAGAGATTTTAGCTGCTGCAGGCAATTGATTCGATTACCCAAACTGGTCAGTTTGTTGCCATGCAAATCTAATACTCTCAGCGAATCCTTCAGCGAGGACAGTCCACCTATATCGGTAATCCGATTCTTGCCCAGCAGAAGGACTGTTAGAGCAGGCAATCCATCCAAATTGGCTATCCTTTCGATTTGATTATCGTACAGGTCCAGGAATACCAAATGCTGAAAAATGCCTCCATAGCAGGCACTCAAACTGAGCTGCTTATTCTTAATGCTCAACTGATCCAAATGCGAGACGGTGGTGGCGCTCAAAATGGGGTCTTCCTCTTCGCCGACGCCGCCACACAAGGATAAGTTGCTGTTATTCATGGCACTGACTTCGTCACAGCTCTGTTGGTTGCCCTCTCCAGTCGATTTGAGCATTGCCCTCCGCTGCATTATTTGCTGGTGATGCTGCTGCTTCATGGCTTGGAGACTGCTGGACACAAAACTCTTGGATTTCTCCAAGCCATACCGCAAACGCAAGGCCGGCGGTGGCGTCAATTGGGCCTGCGCATAGTTGTAACCACGTTTGGCTAGCTTGGAGCGCCCAGCAGCTCCTCCGCCGCCATTAATGGCAAGAGCTTGTGTGGTCAGGGGACTGCCAGATACCGGACTTCCTCCGGATTTCGGAGAAAGATTGTGGCCATGAACATTGCCGGCATTAGTCATTGCTCGCGTCAGTCGTGGATGTCCACGCAAGGCTGGACGACGTCCCAAATCCGGAGGATCCAATCCGCAGGTTTTATTATAGCAGAAATCTAGTGTTAAAAGACAGTAAAAGACATAACATATTGTTGCACTTAGAAACAATTCGCCAAAGCAGGTCTCTATTTTACAAACAAAAATATCAAAGAAGCTAACATCGGCTATGCCGAAGTTTATATACCCTTGCAGTCCTTGGTAATAATAATTTTACATGTTCAAAATTTGTTTTCTGCAACTCAATTCATCAATATACAAACAAAACAATTTTACTCTCTATTTTACAATTTGTTCTTCTTCTTCCCTCATTCCCAAAGCAAAGCAACGCACGCATACACATACAGTTAATGTAGCGTTGCGTCTGTGTGTGTATGCATGTACTCTGTTGATGACGAAAGACGTAGTAGACAGCAAGCCGATTATTATATTGACTGTAACTTGTGTTATATTGTTATATTTATCCGATCACATTCAAATTTTGGGATTTGGGGTTTTATATCCAATATTATCACATATGTAAATTTCATAGCATATTCCAATTTTTATGACAATGTTTCTTCTAGTTCTTCTAGAGCTATATGATATAGTGGTCCGATCCTGATGGTTTTCATACTTTATTTTTCCCGGTTAATAAAAAAAACCCCGAAAACAAATTTCAGCCCGATACCTCTTAAGACGGCTGAGTAAAACGCATACGCACAGACGGACGGACAGACGGACATGGCTATATCAACTCAGCTTCTCATGCTGATCAAGAATATATATATACTTTATGGGGTCGGAAACGTCTCCTTGTATGCGTTACAAACATCTGACCAATTTTATAATACCCTCTGCAAGGGTATAACAAAAACAAAATATTTCTTCAACAATTTCCTATGAATTTGTTACTGTTTAAATTCAAATTCAGACATTTTCGATATGACTTACCATTTGTCTTGCTGTTGTTATTGTTGTTGATGTTGTTGTTGTTGTTGCTCTCTCGCGGAGTGGTATTCTGCTGAATAATGGACGGTGGCGGTGGTGGCGGCGGCAGCTCCTTGGGTATGTGAAATGTATTAATCAGATTGTGCTGCAGTGACAGAAGACGAAGATTCGGCTCCAGCTCAAAAATGGGGATGGCTGTTAAGCCACGACGATCGTAATTGATGCGATCTGGCAACTCTTCGCGCTCCTTGGCCAATCTCTGGATGCGACAAATGCCATTCGGCTGCGGTGTGACAATAGCACCACTAACCAATGTGCCACCAGTGCTGCCCACCAGAGTGTTTGGAGTGCAGACTGCAGCCGTCGCTGGGCGACAAGAGTTCGAGGCGGCCGATGATGATGTGGACTTGGATCGTTGGCGTACGATGCCGCCGCCGCGTGCCGTTGTGGCAGTGGCAGTGGCAGGACCAGTGCCGTTGCCGTTGCCCGTGGTGGGCGGCAAACGTTGTTGTTGTTGCCGTAAATGAGCATAGCTGCGCTTGAGTTGCTGCTGGCTGGGATGGCCCACCAAGAGATCGGCTTGTGGCGTAACCGCTGGACGTTTGGGCATAACATTGTGGCTTAAAGTGCTATGAGAGCGACCAATAGGTCGTCGGCGTAGTCTTTGATTAAAACTAGGAACGAACGGTTCAATTTTCAGCAATGATGTTTGAGGTTGTTGTGGTTGTTGTTGTAATTGTTGGGGCCCAGGGTTTGTTGTGTGTGTTGGTGTTGTTCCAGTGGGTGTTGAGGGCTTCTGAGCTGACGATTCAGGCGCTGTTTCATCGTTCAATATGGACCTGGCACGGCATTTGGCCATGGAGATCAAGGTACGTCTCCGAGCCGCCGTTGTTGTTGTTGTTGTCACTGCCGTCGTTGTCCTTGTCTGGCTCTGGCTCTGGCTCTGACCCTGGCCCTGGCCGTGGTTTGTATTTCATAATAATTCAATTCTATTAAGCGATTCCTCAATAGCTGTCGACATTCTTCTTCTTATATGTGGCTTCACTCCAATCCTCACGTTGCATAATAACACCCACACGGATTTTTCTAAAAAAAACAGTTAATTATTTATACAAATAATGTGTATGTACATATGTGCATTTACATATTAGTTTGTATTATATTCAATATTATTATTTTCACATTACTCTCGGCTTACTGAAAAAAGTTTTGAATGGCTTTAGCAGTAGAGCTAACAACGATTATCTAATTTGTCATAGTTGTAGTTCCATTTGTGGTCGGTCTGCTTCCCGTGGTTTTTGATTTTGATTTTTGTTTTCAGTTTCAGTCTTTTTGGAGGTATTTCTCTTCGCAATGTGTTGTTGGGTCTCCTCCACGTCTCTCCTGGCACTGGCTTGGGCTTGGCCATGTTTTATTAGTTTGTTTATTCGGGTTATACATATACATATTTGCCTGGTTGCTATAGACATCTACAATACAGGAGACAATCGGGCCAAATGGTTGCGCTTCCTCTCTCCGTCACCGTCTCCGTTTCCGCCTCGGTCTCTGTCTCGCTCTAACGTTCAGTTATTGCCTCCTATTGCCTATTGGCTTCGTGATTTCTGTTATTAGTTTGTTTATTTAAAGCTCTTTTGGCGTAATATCATAGCCAAAGCGACTCCTAACTGACTCCGTATAATGACTGACTAGCTGACTGGTTGACTGACTGACGAACTGACAGGTAGACAGACACATTTGGGTTCTGGTTCTGTTCTCTTCTGTTGCTGTTGCTGCCTAGAATCATGCTTTTTGAGTTCCAAACATACCAAAACATTGGTTTTTCCCTAGTCTGCTTTATGCTTATTATTGAGTTCAGGCGCTACAATTGATTTCACCGGGATTGTTGGTTCCCACAAACTGGTCCAAAACAAATTAGACTCGTGGAATACCTTTCGCCTTCAAATGAAATGCTCTTCAACTGGATACAAGTTCAATGTTTGATTAGAAACCACCGAATTTCCAGCATCCTTCTTGATTGGATTTGCTCTGACTCGCTTCACCGTTTACTTTTCCATTTAGTTAGCGCTCCCGGCATTCACCTTGGCCGTGTGCAGTTTCAAAGTAAAAGTCGTTTGCATTAAAAATACATTTCGTGGCTTTTCATTGCTGTGCGCCACTGGCTGGTTGGTTGCTGCTCTGCTCCAGGTTGCTGTTGCTGTTGCTGGTGGAAAACAGTTTTGATTTGCGTACGGTAGGCGGCAGGCGGCAGGCAGCAGGCAGCAGGATGATTTTGAGGCATTGTGGGGCAAAGGGACGATGGGACACGCACATAATTGCCTGCCATCGTAATGGCTTCACGTGCCAGCTGAATGTCCTGGCCATGTTCCATGTTCCCAGAGAGAATCACTACCGTTTCCACTTTTGCACTCTTGCACTTCTCATTTGCCTTCCTCTTCTCTCAGCTCTCGGCGACACTCAAAAAGTTTGAGTGAAAAAAAGAAAATGACTGGGATGTGCGGTGGTGGGTGGTGGGTGGGTGACGGGCAAATGATGGCAAATCAAAGACACTGCAACAATTCGAATTTAATTGATGCCACACCAAGAAACAGAACACAAAAAGACAAAAAAGAAAAAAACAACAACAATCAACAGAATGAAACGTTCGGCTATAAGCCAAAGCTCACCTGGTTCAGCAGGTGCGTGCGTAGGCATTTATGAGGTTGAATTCCATTTCACTCCATTCCATTCATTGCCTTGCCTTGGCTTTACTTTCGTTTCCATTCTAGGAGCAAAAGGAGCTGTCTAGGCTTTTAATTGCAGCTTTTCTGACAGGCCAATAACTCAGTTGTTTTGTTGTTGTTGTTGTTGATTGGCAACCAAGAAAGGTGCGACACCTAGCTACCCACGCAACCACTTAGCCACCCAATCACCCACTCACCCACTCACTTGCTGTCTTTTCCGGCCCACAATAAAACCGAATTGAACTGCGTTCAACGAACTTCTTCAACAAGTGTTGCTTGCTGTCTGCCATTAGAAATATATTTGTACTTTGTCAAGAATTGAACAATTTAATATTTTATTTCTCCCACTTGTCATTTGTAATGAAAAACTCATTTAAAGTCATTTCTTAATTTTCAAGTCCTCTATGATTAAATACTTCTCCTTTGACATATGTAGTTATTGGGACTTAAACTAGTTAAAGTATTTTAAGTATTTAAAAAAAAAAACAAGTTCATTGACTTTAACCTATACATACATATGTATGAGTAACAGGCTGTAATTAACGCAATAAAAAAATACTTTTTACTATTCATTCGTTTGTTTTCCATCCTCATTTATGGATTCCGACCTCAACCTCGTCGATGCACTTGCGATTGCTATTAATTGATGGGCACTGATTACCAGCATTAATGTATGGTCACACCCCCAACTGCCTCTCACCCTCAGAGATAAGGGCACGGCTAGGTGCAGATCCATTTCCCAAATCACGAGAATAGCACCAGGGCAACCTTTGGCCTCCTTTGTCAGCAGCGTCAAGCGTCAACCTTGACAACGCTTTCACTTTCTCCGTTTCACTCGTTTTAATGTTCGCCTTGTTGTCCCTCCTCTTTTTCGCTTTTCAATACCCTGCAGGACACAATACTGAAGGGTATGTTAGTTCATGTACCATCACACCATTATTGTAGCCACAGTTTAGAGGCAGACTAAATATAGTTAGTGAATGTTGGAGTCGAGTCTGATAAACTAACCTGCAACTGGAGTCTAGCCATGTGCAGGGTATATCAAAGTCTTCTTTCTGTGTTTTACATGGACCGTGTTTGTTTTCTGTTCTTTGTTGGACGCTCATTATCTCACTTGCTGTTGTCGCTGGTGTCGCTGGTGGTGCCGGTGGAGGCTGGTGGTGGTTGGTTGGTTGGTTTTTATATTTTTAATAATTATGGCGCTTTGCTGCAATTGTCCCTGACCACACACAGTTGAATAGTTGGATTGCGTTCGGATGGGTGGGGAACGAGCAGGGTGTGTTGATAAATTGCTAACAAGAACAATGTACAAGACACACACACACACACACACATACATGGTGCCCTGTATCATTAGCTTTTGGCATTGCCACTCTCCGTTGTTCCCCTTGATGCAAGCAATTTAATCAGCCAGGCAGTGCAGAGCAAAACTGATAATACCGTTATGAATAATTTACACAATACACTCACACATACAGACACATTTCGTTGTGTTTTTTCTTTCCCAATATAATTAATAATGAAACCAGAACAAGAAAAACAACAACAATCGTTTTCACTTTCCACCATTTTAATCAGCAGTTATTCGCCTTTTTTTTATGATCGTGTCGTACCCAGTGCATAAGAGGGTATATGCATTTATGCCAAAAAACGCACAACTAAGTAGTAGTTGGTCCCTGTTTAATTGAGTGTATTAAATTGTTGCTAAATGTGGCTAAAAAGTGTCAATTTCAGACACATTAAAAACCCCTTCACAAATACGATTGAGTCAATTTCAGAGATGCAGCCGCCACCGCAAATAACATCAATGAATACACACACACAGAATGCGGTAAGTATGCTAATATACAGCACTTATATGTACATACATACATACATATGTGTAGATGTATACCTTATATATTCATCTACAGGTGTAGGTAGCTCCAACTACTCCAACTCAATGACCAACCGCAAGTGTAATTTCAATTGTCAAAAACAGTTGGGACTGTATGTCCAAGTTAATATTAATTTGAGGTGTTCCTGTGGTTTCACCTCGTCTGTGGGGCTATGTAAAAGCAAAGTACTTCAAGTTGAATTACGGCTTATTTTTATATTTCTTAATTTTGATCACACTTTTTACTGAAGTGGATTTGTTCAATTTAATGTTTGTACATGATCGTATCAAGATTAATCAAAATATGACTCTCCACCACCTGATGCAAGCTCCTTTTGTAGTTCAGATCGCTTTCGTATGGCTCTTCTTTTGGCTATGGACTTAATTCTTGTGAATCGCAACATCAGCTGCGATGGTCTATTGCCCAGACTAAGGGGAGGTAGAGGTGCAAGAGATTGCGGAGTCGTCGTCGATGTTGTCGTTGCCATTGTGGTTGTATCATTTGCACTTGGAACCAGTTCCGCTGCATTGAGTATTTGTGCTAGATGTGCTTCGTCGATTGTGCCCTTGAATATTAAAGGATATGGCCATTCATGGCATACTGTGGGTCCATTGTAGTCGCGTAATGTTTCGATTAAAGCGTCCAAGCGCTCTATTTCCGCATAGTCATCATTGAACGCCCTCACCTCGTCGAGTAGTGCGGCCACGTTGGACTCGAGCACCTGGAAATGGCAATGAAAGGTGTGAGGTGAGAAATTAGATTTAGCGCACATTAAGTACTGGAAAATCGCTTAGTTTGCTCGATTTGGCAAAGGTTTGTGGCTGTGTTGATAGACATAGCCATGTGGTGTCAAATGACAGTCTGACAACGTTACGGTCAGTGATAGCCTCCGTCTCACCAGTAAGTCTGTCAATCAGCCCATCACTCTGATGTGCTAGCGACGCAACGTTGAGGGCTCAGATTTCAGCTACTATAGTTTTTTATACCTAGGCCTTGCCTATTAGCCACCAATTAGCCACGTCTATGAACCAGGTCAACTCAGCTCTGGTTTGAACCACGTTCCTAGATATTGTTGTCAGCTTCATTTATCGGTTGGATAATAGTGAAAAAACTGAACCTTGTTTTTAAAGAATTAACTTATTCTATGTGTATGTATGTATAATTTAGTCGGTATTCGGGTGGGGAGCAGCAGCTTAAATCAAAGTTTATAATTAACATTACGCTGTGATCACGGCTCCCTTATCGCCCAGCTACCCACTTGTGTGGCCACCCACCCTAACAAACATACACAATGTTCCCAATAGGCCCTTGGCCATAATTGCATTAACACTTGAGCAAAATCTGTGTCGCAACCGACGCCAGAAGGCAATAGCAACAAGTGCCGGCAGTTGATAACAGCCCACAAAAGGTAGTGATAACACACAAAAAATACATTAACTTTCATAAGAGTTAAACGTCGACTTTAAAATACCCTGCACCATGTGGCATACTCAATTTAAATGAACGTGAACTCACTGGACAAGTTCACGCTGTTCCCATACTCCCATAACTCTTACCCAACAGAGCCTGATCAAGATCATGTATAGTCTAATAGGTTTTTGAACAAATAATATTATCCACTCTCGAAAAGGGTTTACAACGATTTTCGTCTTTTGCTGTCTGTCGACTTAATTTTCTATTCCTGTCGTTGGCTCTCTATCCCACTCTCTTTGTGCCTCTGATTTGTGATGGGGATTACATTTGTTTCAAATTTGTTAAATGATTTTGTTGAGCAGGAGATGAGGTTGAGTGGATTGCGAGGTCGGTTTGCCGGCTGTGGGGAGTGGTTGTGGAAGAGGAGGTGGAGGTGGAGTTTAAACTAATTGGCTTTTGTGTTCGTTCAATTACCAAAAACTCAATATGCAAATTAATAACACATTTTAGCACTTGACGTACGCGACCGCATAAACTTTCAACATTTTGTAGCAGTTGCCTCCGTCTCTGCACCGCAGCACTAATTGATGGCGACGTCATTTTCGTTGCTGCTGTCGAAATTTGCCTTTTTTTTTTGTCAATTTAGTTTCAACTTTTCACATAGTCGCTAATTTGTGGACATTTTACTTTTATCTTGTACTCTACATCAACTACTCGCTATCACACATACATACATATATATACAATGTATATGTACATATGTCTCTATTTATTTGATTTTGTTTGGTTTGCCTCTGCTCGGGCCCAACGCTGAGTGTTAACTGGGGAACAACGGGTCGCATGTGAGCGATTTGTTTACGTGCGTCAATCAGCTACACACCCACCCAGAGAGCGAGAGAAAGGCAGAAAGAGAGAGAGAGAGAGAGAGAGAGAGCCTTAGAGAGGGAATGTGAGACAATGAGAATATGCACTGACCCACTGACTGCTCTTCAAGCTTATTACATTCATGACAAAAGTATTCAGAGCTCTTAACACTCTTTTCTATACTCATTATTTGCAAGGTGATTAGGTATGTACATATGTATGTATATTGAGTTCAAGATCGTTCATTTAGAAGAATTCAGAAACTTTAAAGTATCGCCATTATTCCTACATCGACTCCTCATTATCTTTAGAAGATTAAATAAATTGAAGCTTTATTTGTTTTTTATTCTCTCATCTATTTGTTTAATTCATTTCACTTGAAGATAATGCGGTACTAAATGTATATATGTACATATATATCTTTTCAAAGATAAATGTTTTAAAGAATTGAGTAAAAATGAAGTAAGTCGTCTACGACTTGCACCAAGTGAACAAATATTTGCCGGGCGTCAGATGGACATGGCTAAGTCCACTCTTTGATGCTGATGCTGAAGAATACGTGTATATAGTTTATGGGGTCGGAAAAGCTTCCTTCTATATATGTATGATATTTTTCTGTCCGACAATCGATTGCAAAGGGCCGATCATCTGTAAGAGAATAAATACGATTTGGTGGTTTCATTATGCATTGTTTAATCCATTTGTTCAAGTTTGCTTCAAGTTTTTGGGCTCTTAAGCAGGACTTTTTCGTAGAAAGTTTTGCCTTGTTTAGCTAGAGGAAACCAATCCAATCCTCCATCGCCCATCCACATGTCCACCCAACTGGCATCTGCCGTTTGCATCTCGGGCCGTCAGACCGCTCAGCCAAACAAACGCCAGCTGCTGCTTCTGTTTGGCCATTAAAATTTTAATTTTGTGCACCATTTGACGCCATTGGCCATTGCCATTGCCATAGGAGCAGCGGCAATCCCCAGGCAAAGCCCTTGGCTTGAGCGATTATGTTGATGGGCAGAGGCGGTGGCAGAGAGTCTGTTGCTGCTGTTGCTTACCTGCATGTGCTGCTGCTGCTGCTGCTGCTCCGTCGATAATACGCTCAATTCAATTTGCATATTCAGTTGTCCAATGAAGCGAGTGGTCGAGGTAAACGAGAAGTACAGGGAGAAAACAAGGCGGGGCGAATCACCGCCCTCGTCTTGGGCAAGTCAAAAATATTTACGTATACCCTGTAACCAATGTGAGTACTTGTAATAGATTGTGACTACATAGACTACCATCGATTATTCTACAGGTGAACCTCCCAGCTGTCCGGCTTTAAATGTGTAGAGCTGTCGGCAAGGTTTTATTTTCTTATTATCCGAGAGTATTCGTAATTCGGCGAAATTCTAGTCTGTCTATATTGGATTGAATGTGTTTTCTTTTTCTGCTCATTTTGTGTTGGCCACTTGCAAGGAGCACGCATGAGTTCCACCTGCTTCACTTGCACCGGCTCCTCGATTGCATCCTCACCTGCTGTTAGTCCATTACGTTAGCAATTTAACTTGCGCCACGTAAACATGATTATCATCTTAAGTGCAATGTGTGGGCGGTGGGCGATGGGCGAGGCTATGTATGTGCGTGCAATTGAAGTCCATTTGTTCCTCTGCTGCTTCTGCTTGTTCTGGGTTCCTTCATTCCAGCTGATGCTATTAACGGTTTGTTTTGTTGTTGTTCACTGGCTGCAATCTGCTTAAAACTGCAATTAATTTAACTGGTTTTTGTTATTACTGGAAAGTATTTGAAGGAGGTGCCCCTAGTTCTGATCCTGGCCCTAATTGAGCTTGTCTAATTCCGTCAAATGTAGCCGGTGTCGTTAGTTTGTAAACAGTTTTGGGTTAAGGCCTAAAGCAAACATGACACACATAACCAGGGGAGCATTCTTACCTTCTTCTATCCGAGTAGTAGCCCATCTCTTCTCTCAAGAGCTGCCTAGCGTGATGTAAGCCATGTCACATACTGAGAACAGCTGAGTTGCAACTAAATTGAACCACGAATACCCATCAACAGCAGCCATTCAGCGGGTAGAGGCGAGCTCAGGCCCATGCAGAGGCCAAAAAATTACAACAGCAGCTTGATTAATTCGGTGGGCGTGTATAAAGCTACAAATTTTTGGGCGTATCTGGGTTGTAACACCATTTTAATACCTCAGTAAAAATCAAGCAGAGAAGGGCGAGGCAGAAACAGACAGAAATTGAAAGAGTAATGGGTATGCGAAAGGCATGCACTGCACTGTAATAAATTTATTTGAAAAAGTTTACTTTGTTTTACTTACTTTAAACAGTTGATTAAGCTCTCCAATCCATGTATGTATCACTATACTTTGATTGTATATTTATCGGGTATCTAAAGATCGATTCGTTGTCCCTTTGACTGCCAAGACTGGCAATGGAAATATGAAAAAGGTGGAAAACATGCAAAAAACAGAAGAAGCCAAAGTGAAACAACAAACATAATACAACTACATGCATCCGAATAACCAAATATTAATATATGTATGTGTACACGTAGAGAAAGAGAGAGAGAGAGAGAGAGAGATAGAGAGAGATAGAGAGAGATAGAGAGAGATAGACAGCAAGAGAGAGAGAGAGACAGAGAGCATCACAAAGTACCGTTGACAAACCCATTATCAGGAAAACAAACCGGAGATTAACTTGGCAAAATGTCTGCAGACACCAAAAAAAACTTCCAAAACAGAAAAGCCAAAAGAGCAAAAAGGACAGCAACAGATGAAAATCCACTAGAAACAGGCAGATGTTGAATTAAATATGAGCACATATATAGTGACAGAGAGAGGGAGAAACACGCAGAGAGAGAGAGAGAGAGAGAGAGAGACAGAGAGAGACAGGCTAAAAGAGTGACACATGAGCGTAATAACTGCTAAGACCTGACTAAGCATCAGGCAGTCAGCAGCAGCAACAACACCAACAGCAACAGCAACCACTTGCAGGAGCCAACCGGACGACAACCCTTAGTCTTCTACAACATTTTTGTTTTTGTATGGTTTATTATTTTTTTGGGAAAGAGCAGCCGCTGATGCTGATGCTGTTGCTGTTGCTGCACTCAGCGTGATTACAAATTATACTCCGTCTGAGCAACCGCCGGCAAGAAGGCGGTACTCAAAATCATCGCCCATAGGAAATATAATTCCACCAACTTTTTTTTGCTGCAAAAAGGGGCTTCCCCCATTTGTCTGGAGCGAAGGGGTTCGTTCTGGGGTTCGGGGTCAAAGTCGAGCTCTGCTACACGCACTGGTCCTGGTCCTGGTCTCTTGTTTACCATGCTGGGTGGTTGGCCAGACATTTGGTTTGGTTGGTTGCTTTTGCCCGGTCGACGGCGGCTTCCGTTCGCTTAGATAATTTTGTTAGCATTTGGTTCGTTTTGGTTTCTTTCTATCCTTCACTCTCCATTTTTAACTTAATTGTGCATTGGCTGCGAATTACTGTAAAAGTGTTTTTCACTGCAGATATCCAAAATGGCGTCCAAAATGGTAGAGGCATTTCCGAATGTTAGCCTAAAAGCATGCAACAGATCCAATCAACGACGAGACTAAAAAACAAAACTGCAGAAAGGCAACACATTTTAGGTGAATAAAAAGCATCTATGAAATAATTTTTGTTTTTTTTTTTTGGCTCGATGGCCATGAAATTGTAGTTTGGATGGTTTAAGAAACGAGTGAACCTCTTTTATGATTGACATTTTCCGCTCATTTCATTTCTAATTGTGATATTTATCAACGCTGCTGCCTAGTTCAGATGAAGACATCATGCTTAACCCTTTTTCTCAACATTTACTACCAGTATTTTACTACTTACTTACTCAAAACACACACACACACATATATATCCATATGTGTTTACTCAAACATATATATTGTTGGATTTGCTTTATTTTTATAACCATTTCAATGTGGGCTGGATTTCTGCGCGAATTTTCAAGGCGCAAGGTCAAACCAAAATAAACCATTTCAACATTCCCCATCTACATCTTTTCCATCTCTCCTTCTAGGATCAGTCCAAACACACACACACACAAACCTACGATACCATCCGCACAGAGAAAGCTAAATCCTTTTTGATTAAATTCAATGTTTTATATCCAATACGTTGAACAGACGGACCTACTACATTGGGTCTTTTGGTCATGTTAACATTTTATATCTCTTTGAAAAGCATTTTTCGTCCTCAACACAATGCTCATTTCACCCACACACACACGCACACACACATAGACATAAAACAAAATGGCGAAAAAAAGGCGAAAACGGAAAACGAAAAAGGGAAAGCGAAAGCGAAAGACACTGCCCAAAAAATAGATTGAAGTGTAATCATGGTTGTGAACTGCTCTTCGGTCATATATTTAATCCAAAGGAACAAAAAACACAAAGGCCACCGAAATGAGAGAGAAAGTAAGCGTTTAGCGTCCTATCAACCCAATCTTTAGCCCCATTTTTGCCCATTTGCCCTGTCCAGGCACTTGGTTAAAACAAAAGACATTGTAATTGGTAGAGGGGAAAATTCAGGATGTGGGAAAAATTTGGTCTGGAGGTGGAAAAGTTCGGTTTCAACTGCTACTCGTGCGGTGCTGCTTATTCCGCTTGACTGATTGGCTCGTCTTTGTCTCTGCCAGAGCACAAGGATGTCTCCAATGTCCTCTTACCTATTCCCCCCTACAACACATCCTCGTGCTGTCTCCCACTCACAGTGTGTGTTATCTAAGTTTGTTTGAATAAACTTAAGCGAAATGTTTTGTAAGAAGATTTCCTTTATTGCCACTGACTTTGGTTTTGGTTTGGTTTGGTTTCTGCAACTACTCGTACAGGCAATCACAAGAGCCTCCCCTACCTATCAGACACAGGCGCGCTTCATAGTGTAACCAATGGGGGAAATAATACATCTCATTTATGAACAAATGGTTGCGGCAGTGGTCGACATTCTTCTTCTTTTGGTTACGCCCATGAATCCTACCCCCTCTCCTCTCCTGCTCCCTCAAAAAAAGAAAAGTTTAAGTTTCATGTGACTGGCTTTTTGTCTGCCATTTGGCAAGACTGAATCCTTTTCAAGTTCACTTTTGCATGCTGCTGCCCGTTGAATCGATTGCCCAGCTCTCTGGTAACTAGTGAAACGAACTCCTTCACTTTGTTTCCATACGGAATCGATGCGTTTCGATTTGCCTTGGTTTGTTTTGCCTCGGTTTGGTTTGCCTTGCTATAATGCCACATAATGCCAATTGGTTTGTAAACCATCCACTTGACCAAAGGCATCGCATCTAACTACATACAACCGACAACCGACAACCGACAACCGACGAGCTGAACGGTGTATCATAATAAAACCTATAATTTTAGCAATTTGCCCAAATGCCGGACATGGCAACGAAAATGGAAAATGGAAAATGGATGGAACGCAGAATGCAGCACAGAGAGGAATGTTTCCAGACAAAGAAATGAAACGAATGAAGTCGGCTTAAGTTCCCTTTGGGGGGGTTGGATAAATGTTTCGATTTTCAAATAATATTTAACGACCGTAAAATTATATAGTATGCTAAACTGAGTTTCTCTATTGTTCTGTGTTTGTCTGTCTATCTGGGGCGACTGTCTACTGTGGAAAAGCGTTTACTTTTTATGACCAGAGAGTTTCGACAACAATTCTGTTGCGGTCTGTTGTTTTAGACGGTCAATGTACTTGGTATTAGGAGCGAAGGTAGAGGGATTACACTTACTAGATAAAATCTCTAATTCCCATATAGATATGATGTTAATTTTCTAAAAATAGTAAATATCTTAAATGAAACCTTTTTGTTGAACAATTTTTTTTTGGCTTCAGCCAAAGTATATAGTCGAAATGTTTTTTCAAACTCGATAACACTGCCACTTTTTATTTTTCTTTGAAGATCGGACTTAGCAAGCGTTGCCAGACCCATTTGCATTCGAATTTGAATTTATCAAGATATCGATTTGAAGTGTTTTTGTTAATGTAGCCCATCATTAAACTAACTGACTTAGTGATTTGTATGGTACTTTCATTGCCCTTTAGTAAACTTAGTTACATATAGTTTTTATTGCTATTTCGTCTGCCATTTCTTCTCTCTATTTATAGTGAACTTTACTTACATACATATGTATGTACATATATTTATTTTGAACAGTTTTCTCATCTCCCTCTCGTTCTTTTTCACTGCATATAGATATGTATAAAATGATGACCATAAAGCAAATTGTGAAAAATTATTGTGTATATAAAATTTAATGACATGTCAAAAAGGATATCCGGCATACGGCCATGTTGACGAGCTCGACAAATGGCGAACTCGAAATGAAGCAATGACAAGGGGCAAGACCAGGGCTAGTGGCAGGTCCTGGTCACAAGTAGACGCGGAGGCGGGTAAGGACGGAGAGAGTGTTGGGTGCTGTCATTGTTGTGGGCGTGGGACGTGTAATGTGCTGTAATTCCGTCCTGTTCCACTGACGTTGACAATTTTTAGTTTAGCAACAGCCGCACAGCTCATACAGACACACATACACATAATCAAGCACAACTTTATTATTTTGTCGAACAACAAACAGTTCGTGTGGGTTATTTTTATGTCCAGCTCTTTCCATCTCTATCTCCCCTTCTCTCCCCACACACATATCCCTGTCTCTCTTCCACACCTTTGACATCATTATGCTTTTGCCTTGGTCTTTTCTTGTATCTTGCACATTTTATAGTTTTTGAAAGTCGCAAAAAAGACCATTCCTTGTCTCTTTCTCACTTCTCCCTTCTATTTTCCTCTTGCTCTAGTTTGTGTCTCTTTGTCTCTCTCTCATTGAGCGAACGAATGCCAAATGGCACTGAATAAATTATATTGTGATCATAAAGTTGCCTGTGACACCATGTTTACTGACTTCAGAGGACAGAGAACAGAGAACAGGCCAGAGCTAAAGCCAAAATTCCGGCCATATCTATGGGGCTAAGTATGAATGCCTTCGTAGAGGGGGTAACACTACGCATACATACATATGTATGTATGTACCTGAGTTTATAGAAATCTATGTTTACCCTCGCATTTGCTAATTTGCATTTGCGAAAAGATGGGAAAACGCTAGAGCTAATCAGAGACATTGGAATTGATTTCGTTATTATTTATTTATTATGTTTTGTTTTGCTGTGTTTCGAAATTTAATGGCCACCATAAATGGTAAAATATGAGCAGAATTGGTCGAACTCTGAACTTTAGAATTTTAATCAAGCTAAAATTTTGCGGTCATTACAATGCTCCCATATTTTCACTTTCATTACGTCGCTTGTGACAACATGAATGAGACTAAGGGACGATGGGAGGATGACTGCTGCTCCGATGACTTCAA
The DNA here is from genome assembly GCF_018902025.1 of Drosophila willistoni. Classification (NCBI taxonomy): domain Eukaryota; kingdom Metazoa; phylum Arthropoda; class Insecta; order Diptera; family Drosophilidae; genus Drosophila; species Drosophila willistoni. The sequence goes on from NW_025814057.1 coordinate 982,013, forward strand.
GTCCTTAGAATGTGTTAATGTTTTACGCTTGAATGGCGCATAAATCTCTTTATGTGGGTTTTTTATGCGATGCGCCACGTTATCTTACGTTTCTAGGGGTGACGCAACCCTCGTCGTTTTGGCATTTGTTTGTGGTAATTGAAAATTTTTTCAAATAATTCATAAAATTTTATGTGATTTTCATTTATTTTTTTGTTGCTCCCTTTTTGTTTTTCGTTGAAGTTTGCATGTTTTTCATGGCTATAAAAATAGTGTGTGTATAGTGGACAGATTTATCTCTCTCACAGTTATCAGATCGTATAAATTCAGTGCAGATAATTGTTTTAATGATGTCATAATTTCGACTTGATGGCTTCAACTGATTTATGTATTATGACATGGACGTAGCAAAAATCACACACTTTAGAAAGAGAACAAAAATATGTTCTTTAATCTTCTCCTATTTTGTTGTGATGTTGGAAAACTTCTGCGATTAGTGCATCACAAGTCTTTAGTTATTGAACATATTTCTGATTTTCTAGAGGGTTTCCTTGCTACGCTTCTGTTTGTATGTGTTCCCTCAAAGTGTTCTGATACGTGCCACATCATCGAGTGCAGCAGCTCCCGAGGCACTAGGCACTTGGGCAATTGTAGATACACACACACACAGCCACACACATCTGTGTATAGTGTAAGTACAATACGTAACCCGTTTTGGCCGCCGATGGTACAAGAGAGAGTAAATAATGGCATTGCATGATTTATGTATGCGGCCCCGAAAATAACAAAACGCAACAAAACGGAATGCGCCCAACGGCTATGTGAACACCTGTGCGGCGATGTCGGCGGCGGCGGCGGCACCTAAGTAAGTGCGGTGACTGGGACGGGTGGGCGTGGGGGAGAGGGATGCTAACCACTTGAAAACGTTAAATAAGTTGTCTAACCGCACATTAAACCAATTTGGCACTGTGCTGGCCGCCTGACTGGCACCTTGGGTACCACCCACCCGCCCCCTCAGTCATTCATACATACATATCCAAGTCCCTGGCTGCCATAAATCATAGGTCCGAACCCACGTATGTGACTACTTTGGCTAGGGGATCGATAAATTATTATTAGTTATATGGGAGGGCGCGTACCGAGGAGGAAGTTGTTAGATTCAACAAAAAAAAAAAAAAGGACCGAAATCCTTGACGCTGAGGTTCAAATGCCTTTTAACTTAACAACTTTTTCTGCCAACACCACACGACGGCGACCCGCACACATACAAATCAATGGCCGACTTTGTCCTTGTGTATGTGCACAAATACATGCCTTCATTGCTGTATATTTTATATATATGTTTGTATGTACGTACGTATGTATGTTTGTATGTGTGTATATAGCTGCTGAGTTTGCCGGCCAAACCCTTAACGTTGTGTGTAAAGTGGACTTGACATGAGATTAACATCTTCAAAAGCATAGCTTAAAGTATTTGTTAGAGTTCGTTGAAGTTGCGCCTGGACAAGGTGGGGTCCTGGCCTCTTTCTTTGCCCCTTTGCACCCTACCCGGTTATATCCCAGGTACCATTTTTGGATAATTGCGTTCTTGTGCGCTGAGCCATGAGCTTAACTGTTGCTGTCATAACTAAGCAAAAAGGTATACAATTTATGGAATCATTTCTGGTCGCCAGGTGCCAGCTGCCTGCGTGGGTCGACGGACCCAGACCCGAACCTTATCGTACAAACCGCCCAAGGCAAAGAGCCCCCAATGTGTATATTATAACAATTTTCGTTGGATTTATTTCGTTGATTTCAATCGTTAAATAATAGCAAAAACAGGATTGTTACTTACGACCTAGTTGTTCTTGGGGGCAGGTGGAGAGCGTAATTTCTTTTAATCGCAAACGAGCTGCTGCTGGATTCCCACTCTCAGCAGGAGCTTCAGTGACGACTTACTTAGAGTGCGGTACGAATTCATTGGCGATCTAAGATACCTCACGACGTTGTCGGTACTTTAGACGACGGACAGTTTTGTATTGGTAGCCATCATTGGCAAGAACAGCGGAGTCCTGACTTTCTTCAGGAGCCTCTTCTACAAGAGGAGCTTCAGTGACGGCTTCCTCGGAGGGTGGGAGGTACTCATTGGCGATCTCAGACACATCACGACGTTGACGGTACTTTAGACGACGGACAGTTTTGTATTGGTAGCCATCGTTGGCAAGAACAGCGGAGTCCTGACTTTCTTCAGGAGCCTCTTCTACAAGAGGAGCTTCAGTGACGGTCTCCTCAGAGGGTGGGAGGTACTCATTAGCGATTTCAGACACATCACGACGTTGACGGTACTTTAGACGACGGACAGTTTTGTATTGGTAACCATCATCGGCAAGAACAGCGGAGTCCTGACTTTCTTCAACAGGCTCACTCACAATAGGAGCGACTTCCTCGGAGGGTGGGAGGTATTCATTGGCGATCTCAGACACATCACGACGTTGACGATACTTTAAACGACGAACAGTTTTGTATTGGTAACCATCATCGGCAAGAACAGCGGAGTCCTGACTTTCTTCAACAGGCTCACTTACAATAGGAGCGACTTCCTCGGAGGGTGGGAGGTACTCATTGGCGATCTCAGACACATCACGACGTTGACGGTACTTTAGACGACGGACAGTTTTGTATTGGTAACCATCATCGGCAAGAACAGCGGAGTCCTGGCTTTCTTCAACAGGCTCACTCACAATAGGAGCGACATCCTCGGAGGGTGGGAGGTATTCATTGGCGATCTCAGACACATCACGACGTTGACGGTACTTTAGACGACGGACAGTTTTGTATTGGTAACCATCGTTGGCAAGAACAGCGGAGTCCTGACTTTCTTCAGGAGCCTCTTCTACAAGAGGAGCTTCAGTGACGGCTTCCTCGGAGGGTGGGAGGTACTCATTGGCAATCTCAGACACATCACGACGTTGACGGTACTTTAGACGACGGACAGTTTTGTATTGGTAACCATCGTTGGCAAGAACAGCGGAGTCCTGACTTTCTTCAGGAGCCTCTTCTACAAGAGCAGCTTCAGTGACGGCTTCCTCGGAGGGTGGGAGGTACTCATTGGCGATCTCAGACACATCACGACGTTGACGGTACTTTAGACGGCGGACAGTTTTGTATTGGTAACCATCATCGGCAAGAACAGCGGAGTCCTGACTTTCTTCAACAGGCTCACTCACAATAGGAGCGACATCCTCGGAGGGTGGGAGGTACTCATTAGCGATTTCAGACACATCACGACGTTGACGGTACTTTAGACGACGGACAGTTTTGTATTGGTAACCATCATCGGCAAGAACAGCGGAGTCCTGACTTTCTTCAACAGGCTCACTCACAATAGGAGCGACTTCCTCGGAGGGTGGGAGGTACTCATTGGCGATCTCAGACACATCACGACGTTGACGGTACTTTAGACGACGGACAGTTTTGTATTGGTAACCATCATCGGCAAGAACAGCGGAGTCCTGACTTTCTTCAGGAGCCTCTTCTACAAGAGGAGCTTCAGTGACGGCTTCCTCGGAGGGTGGCAGGTACTCATTGGCGATCTCAGACACATCACGACGTTGACGGTACTTTAGACGACGAACAGTTTTGTATTGGTAACCATCATCGGCAAGAACAGCGGAGTCCTGACTTTCTTCAACAGGCTCACTCACAATAGGAGCGACTTCCTCGGAGGGTGGGAGGTATTCATTGGCGATCTCAGACACATCACGACGTTGACGATACTTTAAACGACGAACAGTTTTGTATTGGTAACCATCATCGGCAAGAACAGCGGAGTCCTGACTTTCTTCAACAGGCTCACTTACAATAGGAGCGACTTCCTCGGAGGGTGGGAGGTACTCATTGGCGATCTTAGACACATCACGACGGTGACGAAGCTTAAGCCTTCTCACGGTCTTGTAACGGTAACCGTCTTCTCCTACGATAGCAGAGTCTTGAGTGATTGTTTCAACGGGAACATCAGCAGCAACTTCTTCTACGGGTGGTATATATTCGTTAACGATTTCTGATACGTCACGACGGTGCCTGACTTGTTCGACAGGAATCACTGCAGCCGTCGCTGCGGCAATTAAAATGCACGCAATAAATAATTTCTGCAAGAAATGGATAAGTGATATTAAAAGCTCCTTGTTGTACAATATTTGAATACCTACCATTTTGGTATAGATCTCCAAGCTGATTGTATTGTCGATGGAATCTATGGGTCGAATGATTAATAGTCGCAATTTGTTGGCATATTTATACATAAAGTTTACCATGCGGCGCTCACCAAGACCACCAAAAAACATATTGTTTGGCAAACAAAGATGAGGCAGAGTTGGTGATCATTGAGCCAAACGGAGCATTTGCAAGCCTCAAATAAAAGCAACATGAACGCTCCATCACTTGAGCCAACAAGTGCCCCCCTCTAGATGGTTTTAGCGAGCCGGTTCAATTTTAGCTGTGTAGCTGTGGTATTAGGTATGTGAGCCGGTTCGTCTACAATAGAGTTGGAGTCGCACGGTGACTGCGGAACTAAACATCTGGCGCTATTTCGCTTTCGTTTGCGTTCACATTTTACGTTTCACGGTCAAGTGCGAGCGTTGAGCACATCGAACACTTTTAATAAGATTTAATGCAAAAAAAGAAAAATAATAATAATATTTATGAAACATTTATGACAGCTCGGTGGTTTAAATATTATACTATTATTATTATTATTATTATTATTATTATTAAATACGATTTTTTTAATATATTTTTATTTTTCAAAAAAACTTTAATTATTCAAGTAGCTATCGGTATTTTGCGTACTACGTAAACAGTCGGTGCGCAGTTCAATGAACTTGTCAAACAAAATAATAGAAAAGGTCGCTCGCACGGCTCGTGTGTTCGCTCAGATGAATGACGTACACATGATGTTAGTTCGTAATCAGCTAATTGCCCAAGCTGTGCTTCATTGGTGGTGTTGATGCTGCTTTATGACTAGAAAAACTTGGTAATAAAGTAAATCTTGTTAACTTTTCGCCAAGCAGGGTATCAAAGAGTAAAAAAAAAAGATGAAGAAAACAAGAGCTTACAACTTACGCGCATGTTATGCGCTGCCGAAAAACTTTGGCTATGAAATTCATAAACTTGGCAAAACAAGGCAGTCCCCACTTGGAGTAGGAGTTGGATTGGCCAGAGCAGCTTGCCGAAAACCCACCCACAAAGACACCCAGTTTTGTTAGTAGGTGGCAGTTAAAACTTTTCACAAATCATGCATATGATGTCAAGGCACTTTCACTCTGTGAGTGACTACACTCGGAAAAAACAGTGGCGAAATAAATGTTATATCGTCTGCCAGATATTTGATCTGATTATAGCTGCCGAAAACTATCAGAACAGAGAGGGGGACCCTCTTTGTCTATGTCGCTGTGCTCTCAATTGTGTGTGTCTCAATTTCTCTTGTTTTCCAAGATCTCATGCCAACTAAGTATTCCCAGAGTGACTAATTAAAGAGACAAAAATGGTTTAGTTTTAGAGTAAACATCCACATGGACCAACCTAAGCCTAACTGTGTCAAGTGGGCTAGCGGGATACAAGTGACAGTTGGTGGGGAGGAGTTTTTGTGTGCAAAAACAAAAACAAATGGAGTGTGCAATCTGTTGTAAACAGCCATAAATTTTATGTGTGCCACCATAGTATATAGAGAGTTCAAGTTCTCCTGCCCTTCCTTCGCTCTACATACTGCAGGGGCAACACTATTCTTTGCTATCATCATAAAGCGCTCCCCAGAAATGCTGCCATCTTTATCGCAATCATTCACATCGCCACTTGTGAAATCAAGGCAGGTCAGTGGCATGAGTGAAGGATACAAGTTTCTTCTCCTTTATCTTCCTTCGTTTCGTTTTTTTTTGTCTTGTCAAGTTTTTGGTAGGCTGGTAGGTTGGAACGAATGACGAAGGGGTGTGGCACGATTGCGGTCTGTGGCCTGAATTGAAGCATGAACAACAACACATCCTATGACACATTATAATATATATAAACGATGTTTTATGACAATCAATTTGTTACAATTCAATAGACACTGTGTGTGAGTGTGTGTGTGTGAATCAGAGTGTGTGTTTGTGTGTGCGTGCGCTCTCATTTATGTGATTATTTGATTTGTGTTTTGACGTTGACATTCGCCCAACTCGCATAACGAATTTTATGAACTAGAAAGTATCATTAATTTAATACGCATACGCAAACAAGGATACGAAGGACATGGATGCGGCCGTTAGTTATGCTCATTGTAATGTAAATACCATCGGGCCATCGTGCAATCATAAATAAATATTCGACACAAACACAATAAATGTCAGAAAGTTTCACCATTATCCATTTGCCAGTTAATGCTCGTAGTCGTCCTCGCCGTTATCGTCCCGGCCCTGGCTCTGGAACTGGCAGTGGGTCTTGGTCCTCGTCATCACCATCCTTGTGCTGCTTGCCTTGAAAGTACTACACAGCGCGCGCTTTTATAACGAGGGCCACCTTTGAAGTCAATATAATAACAATGCATCGATCAATTTCACAAAGTTACAGCCAATAAAAGTTGTAAATGTTTCCACAAATTTAAATAATGAATACCAAAAACTGCTAGGTTGGCCCTCGTGCAAAGAGGTCTCTTTATTATTTTAATGATTTTGCATCGCCTCCTGGTCCTGTTACTGGTGCCGGTTGGTTGTGGTGCTGATCCTGTGTTGGTCCAGCAGCAGCATCCTGTGGCATTGTGTTTACATTTGTAATTCAATTCGCGGCCATCGTTCCCACTCTCCTCCTCCACTCCAACCCCCCTCTATCCCATCCGCGCCGCAAAGTGAGCTCCCCCTTAAGTTTCTCCTTCAGTTTGGTTTTCCATTCTCTTTTTCTTGTTATTATATTTTACATGTCGTTCACGCTGGCTCACTATAATTTATTAGCAATTTGCATAATTTTCTTCTTTGGAAGGGCTCATTCGCATTGTCCTCGGTCCTGGCATCCTTATTTTTTGATTTACATGTTGTCGTCAACTCTTTTTAAGCCAATGTTATGCAAATGCCCCATAAGTTTTGCTAGTTTACGATTACGATTTTGCCAATAGTGTAGATATATTATAACGATTCTGTTCCAGTACCGGATAGCTATCACAACGGGGCCCTGAGAGATCATCGATAACTTCGCTTTGAGCTGTTCTGCGTACTTATTTTTTATCAATACAATAACTCGAAATCCCATAACATCGATTTCTATTGATGAAAGGACCAGATCTGGTCGGTCCCAAACGATCGGATTTGGAGTACTGTAAGTCTTTTCCGTATTTCCGTTTCGTTTCTGTTTCTGTTCTGTATATTCTGTTTGAGAAAGCGAAGCTACATATCAAAAGTATCTTTTTTGGCCTTTTTCTTTTTAATGTTTCGTTTTTGTGTGTGTGTGCTTTTGTGTTTCTTTTTGGTTGAGCTGAACTTTTGCTGCATAAACAATTAAAAATTAATTTAAAAAGTTTTTCGGCCAAAAGAAAAACAAAGAAGACGACGGTGAATGGTAAGCGGTGAACGGGAAGTGTGGTGAGGGGAGAGGTATGTATGTGATGGACGACGGAGCAGGGGCAGGCAGGAAGTACTAACAGCAGCCAGTTTAGCTCATTAAAACGCCACATGGTCTGTGGTTTGATTTCATTTTAAAAACGTTGCAATCTTTAAAACTACTTTGAGTCAAATCTTTCGCCTGCAGATGATGATGATGAACTATTTAAAATACAATTTAATGGCAATCAATTGGCAAGGGGAATGAGATTTGTAATTAGGAAACCAAAAGAACACACACACACACACACACACACACTTTCAATGAGAGCAAGATAGAAATTCATAAACACGCTCAAGTGATTTTGTTAACTTGTATTTACGGTTTTGTGGATGATGATGCAGCCCAAAATCCTAAACCCAAGACCGAACCCAAACCTAAACCAAATTCAAACCGAAACTGAGGCTGTGTTTGACTTGAAGGTATTAGAAACTAATTTGTACAGCAGCCAAAAGCATCTCAGGATACAAAGCCTTCCAAGGATACAAACAACAATTGTTGTTTTGTTGGCCTGTCTATCTATCTCCTAGGCTTTGGCTTTAGTTGGCCCAGCCAGTCAGCCAGTCAGCCAGTCTGCCTGATGGAAGCTTTTGGCCCTTTGTGTGCCATCTCCCCACCCAAAGGAAAGAAAAAAAAAAAAACAAGAGGAAGACAGCAAGTAAAAAACAAAAGAGGAATCCTAAGGCAGGTCAAATCCTTAACAGCAAGCTAAATCATATGCCTAGCCAAAGGCAAAAGAAAAAAAGAGCGATATGTTACATTCCGGGCATCGAATTCACAGTACTCTCTATCAAAGTACAGTACAACTCTTCTCATCTTCTTGTGGCCTGAAAAAACTCACTGTCGATGGTCACCCAAAACGAATTTAGTATACCCAGTCATTGCATTGAAAATAGGGTATGCGAAAAGGACTTCTTCTTGTTGTCTCGTTTTTAAGTCGCTTGTGGCTTAAATTTTCTTAAATGTTGGCAAAGATTTTTATGGTTTTAACTAAACAAAGAGACTCTCGGTCCATTCTCTCTCATGAGTAAATATTTTCATGCATATTTTCCTTAGCTTTGGCCAAAATGTAAACTTCATCATGGATTTCCGCCAGCCTCCCTTCACTAGCCCGGTCAGGCCCCAGCATTTTGCCTGTTTATCTCTCTTATGGCCATACCATAACAATTTAGTGTTGAAAATTTTCTAGCTACGCATTGCAAAATCTAAGTATACACAATACATAGTTGAATTGACTTAACTTTACTTTAGTTCAGCTCAATTTTGGCCCAGAAATTTGTACAAATATTTAGACGGATTTTCGTTGTCGAACATTTTCCCCATTCAAATGAGGGAAATATGCCAGCTAAGCGCAACGCAAGCCCAAGTTGAAGAGAATCCTTTACATATAGTAATTATGTATACCTTTTCCGATGTTTGTGTGTTAGTTAGATCGTTAAACTCAAATCCTGTCGTTCGATCAGCGGTGGTCATTGAATTGTCGTCATAAACATTTGTTCAACTTTGGACAAGTTGCAAGCAGGAAAGCAGTCTATTATAGAGACTTATTGGATGTCGTTTTTTTTGTTTTTGCTTTGTTTTGCCCATGAATTTCCAATTAATTCAATAATTTGAAAATGTGGCAAACACAAAAACAAAAAACAGAAAAAAAAATACTGAAAAAAGTCAATAAATCATGGCTCGAATTGCTAGTATGGCTGATATTTGCAGTAAATTTGCATTGATGATTGTTGACATTAAAAATAAATATATAAATACAGTTGGCAGTTGGTTCAGCTTACACACACAGAAAGAGAGAGGGAAATGGAAATGTGAAAATGTGATTTCCCCTCTCTCGCCTTTTGAATTCCACGTCTCTTTCCCATGTCTTTATACCCTTGCAAACAGATCATATTCATTTTGGTCAGGAATATGCATATGCCATGTCCGCTTGTGTGGCCGTCTGTCCGTCCGTCCGTCCGTCTGGGTCAACGTATATTTCTCCAAACCCGATAAACTAGTTCTTTAGAATTTTGCATTCTGCTGGCATTGTCAGTAGCATTAGAGAACTACATCAAAAAGGGAATATAAAAACTATCAAAATTGATCAACATCTAAAGCCATCCAAAATTGAATCAAAATCTTTAGGTAAATTCAAATATCACAAGGGTATACGAATTTCGGCATGGCCGAAGTTAGCACGGATCTCTTGTTTTTTTTCCTTCTCCTTCGTTTTTTTTTTTGTTGTATATTATTAATATGGATATGAGCTGCTGGTGAACTTTTCATTATGAGCATTAAATTTTTGTTGTTTGCATGGAAAATTGCAACCTTTTTGTAAATTTTAATTTAATTTATTTTTTCCTATGGAGAGATATGACGATGATTCGTTTGAAAAGCTAATTTATGATTGCTCAATGCGGCATGTAATTGCATACAAAAGCCTTTAATGATGGTCCGCATTGTTTCTATGTATAGAAATAATTTTGATTTTTTTGCTTTGTTTTTCTCGATCATATCGAAAGGTTTCCATAATTATATTTATTATAAATGATAGCAAAAAGTTTGATAAAGGAAAAAGAAATATTTCCGATTAAATGATAAAAATGCATTTTGCATTTAGATTTCCAACCTCGAGCGAGGTAGTCTCGAAAAGTTTCCAAACGTAATAAGTAGGTTGATGAAAATGAATGTAAGAGCTTAATATGTATAAGTTGCAGTGATACGGAGTTCAAAAAGAAAGAGAAACCAAATGCAAGGAAAAATAGCAATGTAAAGGTTTTCAGCTTCTATTTAGTGTTCAATTTGTGGAGACCATGCACGCCTAATTAGTCAAATGGTCGTAAACAACACGGGAAATAAGCCCAACACATGCATCTTCATTCTGTTCCCCCACTATCCCATCCCATCCCATCATCACACTACAGTGCCACACGCTTTGCAATCCTGCAGAGCAATTGTAACTTTGACTTTACTCGAGCACGATTAATCGTCGTTGCAAATTGTTGGCACGTTTTCAATTGACAGTAGAATGAGTGGAGAACAGAACAGGGGGTGGGAGGGGTACATTGCGTTCTGTTCAACCCCTAATTTGCAACCCTTACCCCTTCCCTTGGATCATCACTTCAGACTGCAGACAATTTGCCGCATGCTGCTGTTGAGCTGCTGCTGCGGCTCTTGCGTGTAAATCACACGGTCTTTGGCCCTGTTGCATCTTTTACGTGCGAGGCGGCGCGACACGCCCGATTTGATCTTGTGATACCCAAACGTCCGCAGCCACCCAACAATCTACCTATCCACCCAACGACCATCCGTTCTTCCTTGGCTCACGTGTGACAGGCTGTTTTAAAATGCCGTCGCTGCCGATGGTAATGCCGTCGCCTTGCCCCGCGTTTGTCATTCGTTTTGGTAGTCATTTTTCAAGTCGCGCGACGTCTTTTGCTATTGGGCCATTAATCACTTGGACAAAATGCGACTGGGCATACATAGCAAACAAAACAAAAAACCCAAGACTGCAACAAAAAGAATGAAGCAAACAGAAAAGAAGAAAAGAGTACACAAACTTTTGCTGTCCTCCCACGAGACGGATGCTGCTTGGTCTTTAACTATACCCTAACCAAGAATAAGCCTTGAAATTGCGGATCAACCACTACATTACATTACATTACATTAGGGCCCCTATATTTTTGACAAACCTCTGCAGACTCAAATAACTTCTTGTAATCGAATTCATATGCAAAGAGTATACAGAAATGTACTGCGGGTTACCGCTTTTTTGTTGCATACTTTCAGTCTGAGGCTAAGAACTCCACTTTGACAATTTAACGATAATGCTTCTTTCCTTCCCCTTCCCCTTCCCCATCCTTATTCCTGTTATGGCACATCGTATGTGAAGTCGGTCACGCGACCTGCCATCGCTCGCATTACAAAAAGACCCGCCCTCTTTTTATTTGTCCCTTCTCTGAGAACAAAACAAACTAAATACAATTTGATGCCGTTTCCTTACAATTCGTTCGGTGAAAATGCGTGGTAGTCATTATTTGTGACAATTGATGAGCTAAATGCAAATAAAATTGCTAAAAAAATGACTCTGAAGGTGAAGCACTCCAATATATATCTAAGCGGATACGATGTTAAGCCGACTTCCAGCATTTCATAACGTATTTGTCATGGCCTCTACCAAAGATCAACGTCGGACGCACTGGAACACGTCGATGACGTACCCGACACCTGCAACGTTCAGGCGACACTTGACAAGAGAAGTTAAAGAAGTTGAATTGTTGGTCAAAGTTGATAGTCGATAATTATTTATCACAATTTTAATTTATATGTTATAAATTAATTATCGGGATAAGACCAACAAGTGTTAACGATTTCAAATGCCACAACAAAGAAAAAAAGTAGAAAACCAAATTTATATTCTCATATTAAAAATACTTTCCCACAATGCAATGCTCGTAATTTAATTTCGTACCCAGACTCAAAGTCCTTTAGAGCTGCTGCAAAAATGGTTAAAAAAAAATGGAGGAAAAATAAGCCAAACATAATAGTATTGGAAAACGTATAGAGCGGAGTCTTTTATGATATGAGCAATGCACAGTGGGCTAAACAGGCTACTTAAATTTGCGAATTTCTCAAATATTAAAATTTAAAATTCGACAATTTTAAAAAAGATTGAGTAATCCGTATAGCTACATGATTATACAATGATCACTCAGCTCTCAACTAATAAGAGATATTGTGGAGAGGAGTCCCTGCAAAGTCGCATTAACTTAGCGTAACTTTTGGAAATTGTTTGCATAAAAGTTTGATATTTATAGATGATGATTTATTGCTGATGTATCTCACCTGGTTACAAATTTGATATTTTGGCCCCACTGTTGGACATCGGGTGCAAGTTCAGTATGTCTGGCTTATTATTATTATTTTTATTATTGTCAACATATAATCAGGTTGAATGACGAGTGCGTTACCATTTTGTAGGAGCTTCTTCTCCTTGCCCTGCGACTGGTAGGATAATAAATATACTGAAGAGTCTGGCAAGATAGAAAGGAATTTTCTAGCAGACGCCGAAGACGGCAGAAGTAGAGGAAAAGGCATAAGCAGGTGGTATCATTGCCATAATGTGAACGTGAGTACATCCTTTATATAGACCGAATAGTTTGTAGCACAATTTGAAGAATACTAAGCGCGCGCGCTTACCTGCCAGGGAGCCAGACAGAAATATCAAATATTATTGCTTGAAAGCTGAATCCGAATCGATGGGTTGAGAATGACGACGAGTATGGAGGCCGGTTGCTATCCGCCTTCGCCTCCATCCATGTGTTGTCCCTAACCGCTTTTGCCAGCAAAGCAAACCAAACGGGTTACCAAAGCAACGAGTTGCCATTGCCCTGCCCACTGTGGGTCCGCACCCACCCCCCCCCGTTCCCCCGGAAATGCTTCTCTACTGTCTGAACTTTGTTTATAAACATTTCACGTATATCAGTTAGTAGCTAGCCGGCCAAACAAATTTTCGTGTTGTAAACTTTTATTATTACAGTTTTTCTACGTATTCTGTTGAGCAAACAATGTCAGGAAAATAATAAAAAAAATAAATAAAAAACAAGTGGAAAAAAACCCAGGAACTAACCTTAGCCCCAACAAAAACAGCATCAGCAGAAGCGGCAACAATATCAATAACATTCTGTGTTTCCAGCAATGAAGAACAGCACTCAGCAGTTCAACCACACGCCCCACATGTCCAATTCTGGGCCTTCTGGCAATGTGCAGAATGGTAAAACTACCGCCATGTCTCTAAAAATGGCCCCCGAGAGACGGCCCTACTGTGATCCCAGGCTGCAGGATGTCCAGTTTCGTCGCCGAAGGACCCTGCACTTGGTACATGTGTCACAGGCGCCTAAAAAAGGCGAGAGGCGTCCCATAAACGATTGTCCGTTCTATAACATGAACTATAAATTCGATCAGTTGCCTCTGGATCCAGTCAAGGACTATGTCTTGGAAAAGATATGTAAGGCAACGCCATTCTTTTACAATCTTACCCATTTAAACAATATTTCCCCACTTTTTAGCTCACATGCAAAATGATCGAGTCTTGGGTCTCGGTAATCGTGAATTTGACTTCCATGTCTATCTCACGGAGAATGCATTTGATGAATGTGATGAAGACAGCTTGAACGAGTTACAATTGCAGGACATTGTAATGCCCAAGGAATTCGAAATGCTGCGTGATGCCAAGGATCATACCTATAATTTTGATAAAATGGGTGAGAATAACCGCAAACTTTAATTAAACAACATTTGCGCATTAACAAAGATTTTAGGAGGCAAATTACAGACAGAGAGAGAGAGAGACAGAGAGTAAGGGGGCTTGCAATAGGGATTCAGAATACAAATTGCCTCGTATTTTATGTAATTCAATGAGTGAGAATTTTACCGCAAAAACATAACACTTAATACTTTATTAAATGCGAAAACAACATGCGTTCAAGTTGCCCCTTGCCCGTTTTTTATCCTTCCCCAACCACTCCTTGTTATCGTCGCATCGCCTGCCCTCGGCTTTTTCATCGCCATCACCATCATCATCGTCGTCGTCGTCGTACTTCTCCAGCTCTTTGGAAAATTGTTCACCTGTAAACATAAAAATTCCAAACATTATCCTTTTAACATAAAATTTTATAACCAAAAAACAAAAACCAAAAAACACAAAAACAGAAAAGGAGAAACCAAAAAACAAATGCGTATGACATTTATTTGAATATCCTTTGGGAGCGAGAGCGGCATGGAGCCAGGATCCAGAGCAGGGACCCCAAAGGCGTCAACTGTAAGGCCAGAGAGTGCAGGGGCGGCTCCGGGAGCGGAATGTTCATATATATTTATATATGTATGTATGTACATATACATATGTACATGTTTATCATAGTATTTTATTTAGCATTTACATGGACAATTTCGTTTTTTTTTTTTTTTGTGTATCCTGTTTGTTTCTAATACCCTCGCCAAAAGACTTTACACTCGAGTTGTTATAGCCCTAGAAAAAAGCAAATCCAATTTCTAGTTTCTACTGCAAACTAAACAAATATGTTTTTTGCAACGTGTCCGTTTAATCCAGAGTTGTAAGCAGCAAATTAAAGGTTTGGAATATTCAGTTGTATGTATAACTTCCTAAGCCCCTGGATTCAAAATGAAAGCTTGTAAGTTGTAGGGTGATTCCTTGTCGAATACCTGACTGGGGCTTTGGGTCAACTTGTGGAGGATGCTTTGGCAATGGTGATGGTGACTTTGTCGCTGGTCTGTGATAAAAAATGTTTCATTTTGTGTATAGTTTTTTAATATTTAATGCCCCGGCAATGGATAGCTGTAAATGCAAACAGGCCATGGAGGACTGCCACACGGGCGGGGCGGGGCACAGTGGGACTGATGTGGTGTCTACTGGGAGTGGGACTGCCGGTGGTAGGGGGTAGACTAATTCATATACACAATGGCATAAAAGACATGTTGTCGATAAACATTAGCATAAAAATGTGACAAACAAACAGGAGATAACCAATGCCAAAGTGGATTGGGGACAGGCCAAAATGGTCTGATGACCACTGGAGTATACAAAAGTATACAAAAGCGAAGGGGGGCGAATTGTAGTGAAGGGTTGGCATGTGAACCGAAATAAAAATGAATTTGAGTTTAATCATTTTAAAAGTGAACTTTGGCTCTGAATGGCTTTTATTTAAAACAATTTCATATATACACACAAATTTATTTGCATTGCCTTTGAACCCAACAACAACAACAACAACAATAACACTAATAAGTAGAGAAAGAGACAGAGAGAAAAAGCCAGAAAATTGGAGAAAGTCAAATATATGAAATGCATATGGACACAACCGTAGAAACACACACACCCACACCCACGCTCATATCACGTTGCATGTGCAAATATAAAATGGCATTTTCATTTTGCATGCTTTTGGTTTTTTATTTTTATTTTTTTTTTTTTTTTGGTATCGCCTGCAGCTTGTAATCAATTTCCCTGGATTGACAAATGGATGACTGGCGGTAATAAATAAATGCTCATATTTACATAACGTGCATTATTAAAAATTTGACACGCTCTTACCCCTACCAACCTACCCTACCAATCACCATACTGCCCTCTCTAGTGCGACCCAGTGAGCAGGAAATCTACCAAATGACCAGCCAGCTTCTGGACATTTATTGTGAGCGACGTGTCCGAATCTTTTATTTTGACTGTGGAACCCGGTGCGCCCTATGGAGCAATCGTTTAAGACATCATCATGGGGCTCCCTCTGAAGTTATTGCCGCTTATCGCACACCAACTGCGCGCCATTTGCGAGTTGCAACGCTGCACAATAAGCCGAAAAAGGAGCAGTTTCAGCCGGGTGATCCCTATGCCTTGAGAACTACAGAGGGTAAGATGAGATATACCAATCGAAATGGTTTTAACAATGACTTTCATCTGTAGAGTGCCGAAACGAATTGATTCGCATGGGCAGGGTCATTGATAGCATGTTGGAGCCCGTTCTTCAGGCAGCCCAACACAATAAAGATCACGGACGTCTTGGCTATCCCGACGATCCCAACTGTGTAGCACAACGTAAGGCGAATAGGAAATTGGTGAGTATCATATCAGCTTGTAAAAAAAGAATTAGTCAATCTTGACTCTTCTCTTCCCTTAATAGCGCAAACCCAAGTGTAGAGTGACCACACGGCGTATACATCGCCGAAACTTTGCTAGTAATGAGGAATTTCTACTTTGTCTAAAGAAAATGGAAGCCACGTATGTTAATCTTGAAAATACAGCTTATTGAAGGGTTTTGTTTTTAAATTTCTATGTGCCTTCCCTTTCTCCGTCATGTCAGTCGTTTTCCGTATTTGTCGCCACTGCAGCCCATCGAACCGGAAATCCAAAAGCTTAACAAATTAAACAAATATCAAATTCAATATAAAAATGCTGAGCAGAAATTCACCGTAAGGATACAAAAGCGATATAAATGTTTGCTTAATGGGGTGAGTATAAAGTGAAGGAGTGCAGAAGGATATGCAATCACCAGGTGATGGTGTTTGATAAATAGTGTGTGTGTGTGTGTGTGTGTGTCTCTGGGTGGGTGTGAGTATACATAAACAAATTTTGAATTATGCAACTGACCAAGGAGACAACATATGATGCTCTCTTTTGGTTTTTGTTTTGCCCGCATGCCACCAAGATCATAAAAAACCCATCAAAAATGAGCAACGACAGACATAAATAAATTTTTATGCCAACCGAAATGGAGTCCATGTCCATATCCATGTTGCTTGCCCCCAGATCCTTGTCCGAGTGCCACATAAAAAATGATAATAATAAACTTAATACAAAGTAAATATGTGTGGTGTGTGTCTGTGTGGGTGTGTGCTGTGTGCTGTGTGGTGGATGTGCGTGAGCGTGAGCGTGCGAGTAAATTAAGCTGCGTTGGCTTTTGCCCGACGTGCTTATAAAAATTATATAATTCATACCTCGTAAACATTCCAGTTGGTCTGTCTGCTGGCCATCTCCCTGTTCGAGCACCATCGTGTGGTGGTCCTTGGTCAAAGTTATGAATAACGTGATTAGTTGTTAAAAAGAAATATAAGGTCGTAACGTTGTCCGAACACCGAATCGACTATATACCCTGAGCCAATGATTCGCTGTGATGTAGTGTTCTTTCGAGCCAACTTCTTCGTAGAATGTGTGTAGCTCTGCATTTTGGAGAGTGTACGAAGAGCTTCGTGTGTGTATTGGGCGTGAATCTGTTGATGATGAAGTTGACCATGATGATGATGATGATGATGATGATGTTGATGGGCTTTGTCTTTATGACCTGCACTTAACAGATTTACTTCTTCTTTAATTTTTTCTAACAGGTGTCCACCTTGCAGCTGGAATCGTATCCTTCGAAGCTCATAAGCAAAGCATTCCGTCGTATTGATACGCACGGTGAACTGTTGCAAAATGCCCACAAATATATCATGCAGGAACAGGTGAGTGTCGTCGCAGTTGTTTTCAACGTGTCAACACGTCTGGGAACTACTTCAGCTATTCCCGAGTACCGTCAACATTATTAGCAAACTTAACTCCAGAAGTTTTGTGCCAAAAAGTTTCTCTCGCTACCCCTCTCTTCCCCCAAGGAAGGAAGGCTGTGAAAGGATGCGTGTTGATGTTTTGACGTGAGCGTCAAACTAACTTTTTTGGCAAGCGTAGATAATATACCAAGTATATATGTATGTATGTAGGTACGAGTATATTTACATGGATAAAAGGGCCCTGCCAAATCACTGCAGTCGAGTTAATGAGCAACACACACACACACAAACACCGGCGTACACTTTGTTTATTTTGTTTGAAAGTTTTACTTCTTCCTTTTGATTATAGGTACATTGGCCCCACTTGCCGCCAGAAGTTATATTAATGGATTATCTATTTATGGGCGACCGCAATATACGACAGGATCTAGCTGTGCTCATCACTGTCTGCCTAATAGACCTTCAGGAGGATTTTCGCTATTATGTGAAGCGAGCATTTCTACGTTACCTTTTACAGTAAAAGCTATTTATCCAAGCCATTAGTTTCGTGATTTTTTACCTAAGTTTCTTTATTTGAAGGTCTAAAATGGAGCGCAAACGTTTTCAACTAGAATTGGAGCCTCCAGATTTTCCCATACTCAATATAACGTCTCCGGTGCCCTGGCGTTCGAATCTATTGCTCGCGAAGAGCCGCATTGGTGAACTTCTTATGACAACTCATCCGACTGTTCAGGCTTTGAACAAGCTTTGGCACGAGCTCTATGAGGATTTGGTTGTCGTTGATCTCTCACAGCTGGTGATCAACCAACGTCCTCTTGACGCGGATACCGTGCTGACATTTGTTCAGAAAAGCTGCGCTTCCATTAGAGATGTAAGTCTCCGCTTTGAGGGTCCGATTTGTATTTAAATTCATTTTGATTGGACATTTTTAACAGCTGCTTCTCACTGATTGGCTGCCCCGTTGCGCCGATTTGATGAATGAGATGCGTGCCACATGGAAGGACATGGTGCCCATGGCGGGCAAATACGGTGGACGTGCGGATACGCTCTTTCGATGCATTCATGCAGTGATGTCGCGGCATTTGTATAGTCTTATCAATAAAAGCATTAATTACCTTTTTAAGGTACTGTGCGCCTTCAAAGACGGCAATTCTATTGAAAAGTACTCTATGCATGATCCAAAATTGCGACGAGCCCCATTGATGACCTTAATTTGCTCGGTGGTGGGAGCCCATTTCGATAATGAACATATTGACATGGGTCCGGGAGTGAGACCGAGTGCGAATGTCTATGTGTTCGATGAGGACGATGCCGATCCCTTTCAGCAGCCCTTGATCAATGTCTTTGTGGATACAGTAAGTTGACAGCGACGAAAAAATGAAACCAGGCCAAGTCTAACTCTAACTATTCTGTAGTCACCTGAAGTGGATGATGTAGCCCAATTTGAGCTCGACCACAGCAATAAAATCTACATTTATCCCTATATGCTAGAACTGCCTCATATTTTTACGGATCTCTTTAAGCATATATTGGCTGTGGGCTATGAGATTCCACGACTGGAATACATAATGTCTGGAGGAGGTAAACAAATCGAATGAATCTATTTAACATTAAAGGAAATAAAAATTTCTTTCAGAGACTGATACCGAGGGCTTTTTGCACTTTATTGACGAAGACCATGATGATTTTGTTGATCTGTGTACTAAAATCGAAGAGATCGTCAAGATCAATTGGCGTGGAGTTCATGTGTATCTGAAACCGATTTATAAGTACTATTTTGGACTTTTTCAGAAGCTTATAATGCCAATGGTGGAGAAGATATGGACGGATAATGTATTACCCGATTTAGTGGCAAGTATTAAAATTAATTTTCATCTATTTCAAAATACACACACACACACACACACACACACCGTGCTTAAAATTCAACGACAATACCTTGAGGCGATTTGGTTGTGTCTCGTCTTCCAAATGAATTTAATTATTTATTTCGATTTGATTATACGCAATGATGCGTAGAATTAACATAAAATTTCATTATGCAATATTAGTAGACTGCCGACTGCCTAGCTGGCTGACTGACTGACTGACAGGGTGGAGAACGTTGTTAGGCAAGTGCCTGGCAATTTGTGTAATTAGACTAGTTGAACAGAACGATGATGGGATGTGTCTGTCTACACCTGCATTCCTGCCTCCTGCCTCCTGTCTCATGTCACTGTATCGTGAATTCTGACATTTTGCAATTGTTCAATGTTTAATTAAACTTTGTTCGAATTTCGATTTCGGAATTTTCAGCTTATTAAAATATTTAGACAGCTGCACATTAACATGAGCCTTTCTCTCTCTATCTCCCAGCCTCTAGAACTCTTTTTTGGTCTTATCATTTAGCAGACACTTCAATTAACCCATTCTCTCAGCCGTTAGCAGTTCACATTCATTAAGTTTTATGAAACGACCGACAATTTCCCCCGTCTCGTTTTTTTCCAATTTTTTATTGCACAATTTATTTAAAATAAAAATTGCTTCCGACTGGGCAATACGTTCGCATGGGCCGTAAACTTTTTCATGCATGTAATACGAGAATGCTGTGCGTTTTTGGTCTGACTTTATCCTTGTATACACTATGTATTTAAATGGTACATGTATTGTATGTGTGTGTATATATATAAACACTTTCAGATATCATGGCTGCCAATTTTACTCTAGTGAGAAAAGCCAGAGGAGATTTACAGAAGCAAAAAAGGTTTTGAAAAATCGAATGAAATTAAGTAAAAGACAATTTGTGACCCAAGGTATGATCATAGATGTACCTTCATTACATAGAAGAACTAACAAAAATCTTTTAGCGTAGTCTGAGATTGCATATTTATTTAAGTCTTTTTGGGCTTTTATCGGTCATCCGTTTTTTACTGTTCTTTTTTTCTTTCATTTTTCATTAAATGCATTTTCATTTACAACGCACATTTTTAACCCATCTCTCTTTCTGCCTCTCTCTCTCTATCTCGCTCTACACGGTGTGGCTACCTGGTCTCGGTATCTGTATCTGTATCTGTATCTGTATCTGGACAACAGGTTGTTCAGGATTTATTGAAAAAATTGCTTGCCGTCAGCAATACAACCTATCATCTGCGTGATTTCATTCCATTGAACTTGTTCATGCTGGATAATCGGCATGTTAAGCTATCATTGAGGATGTATGTGAAGGATATCTATGATTTCATAATTGATTTTTATAAAGCTCTCAATTTAAACGAGAATCGAGCGTAAGTCATTAAAGTCGGAAGAAGAGGAGAGCCCACACCGAGCTATATACATATAACACATTTGTCGAATTTTTCATAGCATTTGCGAGGAACTGGAGGAGATGTCAATGAAGGCCGGTGAGCGACCGGAGGAGACACCCGAAGTAGTTGCCCTGCAAAACTATATAGCTGAGTGTCGGGAGATGAGAATATTTGCCATAAAAGATGAAATCAAAAACGTGTTGAAGCGGGTTGTATTCCTGCTGACACATACCTACCTGTCCGGTGAGTGATGAAAATAGCTGTTTGTGCAGCTGTGAGGCACCTTCATATACACATATGTATGTATGTATGTATGTATGGGAATGTGTGGCATAGGTTTTCGCCCATTTCCGAGCGTTACTACTACTAGTTAGTAATAGTTAGTTTGTTTTAGAGACTGTGTTTGCCTTGTGTGTTGAAGCTGCAGCAGCGCTCGCTTAACATAATTAACCTCAACTAACAAGCTGAGTCTACTAATTGGTTTTATAATTACTTGCGGTAAGACACCAAACATTGAGTACTAGCACCACCACCACCATCATCACCATCAGCCGGCAAGAGGATGAAGTCGAAGCCTTCGTTAAAACACAACCGAAAATGCAACATAATGAGCTTAACAAATTCATGAATGTGTGAAAGTTGCTTTGACAACCGACAAATGGAGACAAAACCCCAAAAGCCCCACGCACACATACATGCAGACAGACATACACACACACACACACACACACACACACACACACACACATATCTTGTATACACTTAAATTCAAACAATTGCGAGTTATCGTCAAGTGTTTGTATGTCTATCTGTCTTTGGGCATGGGTCTCTGCGTCCGTCCGACGTCTTTCACATATGTGTGGCTTTGTCACACCAAATGTCATCAGACAGTTGTCAAGAATCTTTACTGAATCCTGCACATATAAAGTAATTAATTAGTTTACCCTCCAACAATAGCAAAAAAAAAGAAAAAAATTGCGCACAGCCAATTAATTAAGAGTTAAGCAGAGTTAATTAAGAATACAATGGAAATTGTAGTCATCAACCGGTCCAATCCTAATCCCAATCCCAATCCCAATCTTTGCTCTTATTAGATGATGAAATCCATCTGAATACTCGTACATTTATATTGCCTGGTGAGTTGGAGGAGGTTTTGGATCTCAGCGCCGCCCGGTTGGCAGTGGTGCGTGACAATCTGGAGGCTGCCTTGAGGTATGTATCATCAAATGATCCGATTACACTTTGCCACTCATTCATTTGGCATTTGGCAGGGAGCGACGTACCCAATTCGAAAAACTATTGTCCCAGGAGAAACGTACTATGGATGGCTTTCGCATTCGGGAGATACGCGATGTCTTAACTCTTGAGGAGCTGAAAGAGCGTGTAGAAACAGTGGACATGCTGTTTAATACCATTGAGGTGGGTGTACACGACTTTGTTCTCCTTTGCGTAGTTCAATCACCAATCACCGGTTTCTTGTATAGAATCTCAGTCGAGAGGCTAAGGCTATCAATGTGGAGGAGGGTTTGCTGCAAATTGATGTATCTGCATTCCCCCTGCTGGCTGAAATCATTGAGAAAATGGAACCAATTGAGAAACTATGGAAGACGTCATATGAATTCGAGAAGGATTATCTCATTTGGTAAGACTGCTACTCAAAAAAATAATTCTTTGGTTCGACAACAACTTGACTACCGCCAGCTTTCGCTTATTTCTTTTCAATTTCACCTCTTCTTCTGTTTTTTGTCTGTGTCTCTTAGACTGTTTCTATTTACATTTTTTGTTGTTCTTGCAGGATGTTCGAGCGCTTCGAATGCCTTAATGCGGACGGTGTGAGGGAGCAAGTAGAGAATATGCACAAGGTAAGTAGTTGCAAGTCGGAAGTTGTCATTCCAGTGGCAGTAGCTGGCGGAAATAAAAACGAGCAACAACAAGAGCGACAAAGTTTTGAGTTGTCGGATTTCTCGATTGCTCGACTGCAGCATTGGCCATGCATGGCTTCCTACTCCATCTCTCTCCCTGCCACCACCCTTCACTTCTCGTCTTCTCTCTTTGTCTGTCTCTAAGCCAATGTAGCAGCTAAAATGCAACTAAAAACCTCAAGCCACCTCGGGCCATAGAGCAACAGAGTCAGACACAAAAAAAAAAACCCGAAAAGGAAAAAAAAAAATTAAAAAAGAAATATCAAAAAAGCTAACATCGGCTATGCCGAAGTTTATATACACTTGCAGTTTTTGACAATAGTATTTTTTAAAGTTCCATAGCCTTCAATGTCTCACTCTATCCGTTTCAATTTCGCAATATCAGCCCTTCCCAATCTTGGCAAACCTATTGTATGTATGTGTACAAAGCGTATGAAGCGTTACATCTGTATATGTGTCCGTTCTGTTGATTTCGAGCAATGCGTATTAGGCTGTTGGCAGCGTTCAAGCAGGGCCGATGAATAGTGAGTTTTGTTTATCCGATCTTATTATGGATTTGATGCTTTACATGCAAAACTATCTCTTTTGTATGATAAATTTCATACTTACTCTCACCCAGACTGACAGACGGACGAACATGATATCCGACTCAGCTTCACATGGTGATCAAGAATATATATATGTACTTTATGAGGTCGGAAACTTCTCCTTCTCTAATACCTTCTGCAAGTGTATAAAATGGCAGAAAAAACGTTACAGGCAGCCGAAAACTATGCAACAAAAAATGCCCAACATATTTGGCGGCAGAAGTACGTACCAGTCAGGTTGTAAGGAAAGCGAGAGCTCACCAAGTAGTAAGGAAAGGGGAACGGGGAACTGGACCTGCGACCGGTTAGGGGCTTAGTAGTATTGAAAAATGGACAGCCCAAAAGCTCAAAGAGTAAAAGCTAGTTGAATTCAATTTTTCGGCACAGCTGAAGCGGCAAAGTGGAGGAGACGATACATATTAAAAAATATATGAAAGAAGCTAACTTCGGCAATGCCAAAGTTTATATACTCTTACAGTTCTTGGCCATAGTATTTCTCACTAACCCACTGTGTCCCTTTTTATTTTGCTATATCTGCAATATACCTGCAAAAATGAATTCTAAACTAACATTTAATTAGTCCAAAACAATCACAATATTGGGTCATAATTATAGACTTTTCCAACACATGGTAAAAGCTACTTGTTTAGAAGAAGGATTAACGTAACTTTTGGTATTTTTTTTCGATTCGTGCAGATTATGTATAAACTATCCCGGCAATTGGCTTACAATCCTGTTGCAAAGCGGGCTGCGGAACAAATGCGAATGAAAATCGAGAAATTTCGCGTTTATCTGCCAGTGCTGGACTCAATTTGTCGTCACGGGCTGGAGAAGCGTCATTGGGATCAGATATCTAAGCATTTGGGTAGGAAAATCAATCCGAAGCTGTATCCCACACTCAAGGATATGATCGATGCGGACATAATGAGTATTTTGCCGCAATTGGAGGAGATAGCCAATGCTGCTGGCAAGGAATATGACTTGAATGTAGGCCTTAAGAACATGCAGGCCGATTGGAAGGATGTGATGTTTGAGGTGCTTCAATATCGTGATTCAGATACCCATATTCTGGCAGCTTTGGATGATATACAAACTCTGCTGGACGATCACATAATGAGAACGCAGGCGATGAAGCGATCCCCCTTTATTGTGGCCCTGGGAAGCAAGGCGGATGATTGGGAATCGCGGCTGCTGCTAATACAGAATATAATTGATGCTTGGACCCAAGTGCAGATCACTTGGATGTACTTGGAGCCCATATTTAGTTCCGAGGATATTATGAGACAAATGCCATTGGAGGGTCGCAATTTCAAGGCTGTCGATAAGACTTGGCGAAGGATTATGAAGCACACTCTAAAGGATCGCCATGTGATGGCTGCCACTGAATATCCCGATATGCTGGATATCTTTACCAAGGCAATTGAAGATCTGGAGACAGTCCAAAAAGGCCTAAACACATACCTAGAGCAAAAACGTTTATTCTTTGCTCGATTCTTTTTCCTGTCTAACGACGAATTGCTGGAGATTTTGTCCGAGACCAAGGATCCTCTCAGAGTGCAACCGCATTTAAGAAAGTGCTTTGAGGGTGTAAGCTAATAACCAACTGATCAAGTTTAGCACTAAAAATGACCAGTTCCTCCCTTTCTGCAGATTGGCACTTTAACATTTGATGACAATATGGAAATCACCGAAATGATTAGCGACGAGGAAGAAAGAGTGGCCCTTGTGCGCCGCATTAATCCGCAGGCAGCTAATGTGAGAGGAAACCCTTTCGAATTGAGTGCCTATTAATTTTCGAATCGCATTTTCCACAGGGTCTAGTTGAAATTTGGTTAAAGGAAGTGGAAATGGTTATGCTGGAGAGTGTGAAAGAGCAGATGCGTGAGGCATGGGAAGATTATGCTCTAGTTGAGCGGATTGCGTGGGTAACAGCATGGCCGGGTCAAGTGGTGCAAGGCATATCCTGCATGGCCTGGACCTATGAGGTGAGTTAGAGCAAATCCAAAGAAGAGCTACTTCACTTGTTCAGCTGTCAGTTAAGCTCAAAGCAAGACCAGTCCGAGATGTATCTCACAGTATGATTACTAGTAGTAGTCCATCGTCTTGTCTCTTTGAACTTCTTCCCTTCTTCATTCCCTTTTACGGTTTTAAGTTTTTCAGTGTGCGCGTGAAATTGAAATTCATATTTTGCCCTTTATTTGCGCTTCTCTTTTTTTGGCTGTACTGTGTGTTTGCAATCGCTTCCTCTTTCGTCTAGGTGGAGGAGGCTATTGAGCAAAGAACGCTGCCAGCTTATTTGGACAAGTCCAATGGCCAAATTGGTGATCTGGTCCAGTTGGTACGAACAGATTTGCAGGCTGGCGTACGCATTGCCGTGGAGGCCTTGATTGTTCTGGATGTGCACGGTGAGAGGAAAAGAGAAGGAAGATTTTGTATTTCCTACCGTTTCTAACACCATTTTCTTTTTAAAGCTCGCGATGTGGTAAAATATCTTACGGATATGGATGTGGCCAATATTCAAGACTTCGATTGGATCTCTCAGTTGCGTTACTATTGGAAAACCGATGAAAGTAAGTTGCAATTTTTGCGTAGTTTAATCATCCATTTAATTATTTACTCTCTTTCTCCATCTCTGTATCTACATCCGTTCTGTAGAAAACGACGATTGGGTCTGTGTTAGCATGGTGGTCACAGATGTGAAATATGGCATGGAGTACTTGGGCAATTTGCCCCGTCTGGTGGTTACTCCTCTAACAGATCGCTGCTATCGGTGGGTACAAAAATATTAATTGACAAAACCATAGACCAAAGCAGCTGGTGTTTGCTACCATTTCCCTTCTCTCTTAAATATCATTCTGCTTCCCTTGTCCCATCCATCTATCGGGCAAAGTCAGTGGATAGGCAACCGTTTATTGGAAAAATATTTATTTTATTTCACTGCATTTTAAATTTATTTTCATTTTTTCCAATACACACACAAAATACGCAAAAAAAAAACAAAAACAACAACAACCAAACAAAATAAAAATGAGGAGAGCTGCAAAACCTTTTTGATGTTTAAGCTGCCTACGACAAAACACAAACACCAACACCACCACCAACATCAACAACAACAACAACAACATAAAGAACTGTAGCAGCAGGCAGGACACGGCCATCCTCATCGGTTGGCAAGCTGGCAGAAAGGACATTTTAATGGGGTTTCCGATAAAACTTTTATATTAAACAAATAAATCAATGTTGGACAGTTTTTCACACACACACACACACACACACACACACACACAGAAAGCGAGAGAGGGGAGGAGTGAAAGGAACACATGCATAGTTAAAAAACGAGTGTGTATAGATATTTTGTTTGGTTATGCCGGAAAAGCTAAAAAAATATATATACAAGAGAGCGAGCAAAGGAAAGTTGTGCAGGGGG
This sequence comes from Drosophila willistoni, assembly GCF_018902025.1. Taxonomy (NCBI): domain Eukaryota; kingdom Metazoa; phylum Arthropoda; class Insecta; order Diptera; family Drosophilidae; genus Drosophila; species Drosophila willistoni. The sequence goes on from NW_025814057.1 coordinate 1,008,846, forward strand.
GTAGGGTAACGGCATACAGCAGCCATCCATTGCTGCCAATATGATAAAAATATGAACTTGCAAAACAAGCAACAAAATACAAAACGAGAAAAAAAAGACATGATATCAAAGTATTCAATACGAGGATCGCACATACGAGTATCCCTTATTAGGGACCTATTGAGGCCATTCCCTTTATTCCGATATAATTCTGGTTCTTTTGTTTCTCAATAAAAAGAAAATTTGGATGGATATATATGTGACTTTACTTAAGCACCAAAAATTAATTTGAAAGTGACCGATGAAATTTCATGAGGATACTAGGTATTCAGTAAGGCACTAGGTTTAGCTCATTTTTAATACTCTGAACTGTTTGGCTAGCCATAAATGACAATTTTTAAGCTGCTGCTGCTGCTGCTGCTGTTGCCCGTGTGAAATGGAAAAAAATGCAAAATAGATATTAAAAGCACCAACTTACCCCCAGCAATGGACCAAAGACTAAGCCTCTCATTTACTCATTCTAATTCCTATTTTTCTAGGACTTTGATGGGTGCTTTGAAATTATGTCTGGGCGGTGCACCAGAAGGACCTGCTGGCACTGGCAAAACGGAAACCTGCAAAGATTTGGCCAAAGCTGTCGCCAAGAAATGCGTTGTATTCAATTGTTCCGATGGCCTGGACTACAAGGCATTGGGCAAGTTCTTCAAGGTGAGTCAGCGTTGAGCGACGAACAGTCTACCCGAGCGAGTCTACTAATTGATGAGCCAAAAAAAAAACAAGCTGGTCAACAACATTAATCAGACTAAGAACACGAGATGTGTGTGTGTGTGTGAAAGAGGGGGGTGGAAGGAGGGGGAGAGAGTCGCACGCATGTGAATTGGCAATTGGCGACTGGCAGTTAATTTGCCACACGCTGCGTTTTTTCCATGTCAGACACAGTGGAGCCGCCATTCCCCTAATTTAGATGAGAACTTGTATGTTTTTATTGAAATTTATGCAGTTCTCTGGGTAATCGCATTTGTTTTGCTGCTCTCTACTCTGGTTGTTGCTGCTGCTTCTTGTTTACTAATTAGTCAGTTTGTGAAAGTAATAGGCACAGGCTACTACTACTAGCAGATTGGACATGGTTTGGGCTTCTACTTCTTGGCAACCCACTTTTGGGTTTATGTAAATTTTTATTTACAGGTCATTAACCGCCTTAGCAGACATCTCACAACTCACAACTCACATCTCGCACGCACGTCTTAAGTGGGTGCTGAAAATTTTCTATGTAGTTGTAAAATTTATGTCCCTTAATCGCTTAATTCTTCTGGCAAATTGCATAATATACCTACACACAGAGTACGTGGGTAGCTCTAGACATTTTGCAAAGTCGCACGATTTGAAATTTTAGTTGAAAAAAGCAGCTTGTATTTAATTCTTATTTGGTATGATATTGGGTTAGCTAAGTTAACAAAGTTCGTTTCTTTTTTTTTTTTTATTGTTAGATTGAAAAATAGATGAGACAATTTTATATATTGGAATAAAGTAAGAAAAGTGTTTCCACTTTTTCCGTCTTTTGTTGCCGCCTTAGTAAGTCAGTGGAGAGGTGAACAGAGTTATTAAAGCCGTTTCAAGTTATAATCGTAGGATGATAAGTTTTCGATTTGCCCTCCGTAGTTTTAAGCCCATCATCAGCATTATGGGAGAGTCAGCCTCTGCTTAGTTCTTGTTAATTTGCTTCGTTGGAGATCAATTTAGAATCAAAGCAAAGTAAACGGCTTTTTGCCAGAACCCATAAATTTCTCTGCGTTCGATTAAATTTAATGAATTTATTTTATGCGACTTTGCTAGCCAGCACCTCACCACCTCCCCACACCACCGCAACGCTGCCACTTTGAGTTCGAGTTGAAAATACATTTGTTTATTTTTTTATTGCTTAATTTGTTGCCTAGTTTTTTTTAGAAAGTAGTTTGTGGCTTGTCACCAAGTGGCTTCGCATCGAAGTGCTCTGCTTCTACTTCTACTAATAATCTCTAGGAAGTCATAAATTTTGTTACTTCTGCTGTTGCTGCTGTTGTTCTTTCGAGCCCAAACAATAAAATGAAACAAAACTGAAATTTTTGCAATTGACAAACTATTTGCAATATGCTGCAGAATTCGATTTATGTTTGGACGAAAATTCTTGTAAATAAATTAAATTCAATATAGTCGAAAAGTTTGTCATACGACAAACGAAGGCTATCTGGCAGAAAGACAAAAAAAAAGAATGATATATTGAGATGGAATTGGAGATAAAGAGAAAGAGAAAAGTCGATTCTGTTGTCCTTTTTGGCTTTTCTTTGTTTCCCTGTCTGTTTGTCATTGAAGTCCTGAGTAAAGATGTTTTACCACAATAGAAGTGCCGGACATGAGACACAGCCCCATCATCGTGTGAACGCGCAACAGCAGCTTGCTGAACAGCCTTTCAACACCTTCATGTATTATAGGATTAGATACTTCATTTATTGCTAATTAAATAGACTTAGCATATCCAATATAGTAATATACATTGAACTCTAGAACTTTTATTAGTCGAGTAATTAGATAGAATAGTAAAACATTTCGAATATTTTCTTAAACAGTCGACAGCAGAAAGAGAATAGTAAATATCTTTCATATGATGTCCTCCATTCTGACCATTGCCCACTTTCTTAGCCCACCCCAGCGCAAACCTTCCATCCAGCAAAAGGAAAAACATATGGACATGTTGCATGCTGCCATTTGTGTGTGGCTCTTGTTGTTGGATAAAACAGCATATTTATTGCAACATGCAAAGGGAAAGCATATCAAAGGGGGGGCTCCCTAACCCCAATTCTGAACAACATACACCTCCATCTCACCATCCGTACTCTGCTTCCTCATCCTTGGGCCCTTTTTGCCGCCTAAAGCAAAAACACAGAAAACAGAGAGCCAGAACGAGACCAAAAAGAAACTGCTCTGGACGGTCGAGGCGGAGACGGGGGGAGGGTAACTGAAAATAATGTTTATGCTGCTGTTTGCTTTTTCTACTTTTGCCATTTTCAGTTACACACCCCCCAACCCTCACCTCACTTTTTTTTGTACTGCCCCATACCTTTACCTCATCTTCACCTCACCTGACCCCATCCACCACCTTACCTCACCCTCACCCCTTATATGTACATAGTATATCTCACCGTTTACTTGGCTTTTTTCACTTTTTTCTGTTTGCAGGGTCTGGCCCAATCGGGCGCCTGGGCCTGCTTCGATGAGTTCAATCGCATTGAGCTGGAAGTTTTGTCGGTGGTCGCGCAACAGATTCTAACCATACAGCGAGCCATTGGACGGAGGGTTGTGAAATTCTTTTTCGAGGATACAATGCTTAAACTGGATCCAACTTGTTCCATATTCATAACCATGAATCCTGGGTGAGCATCGGCAGCAGCTGCGGTTTCACGCAACGTATTTTCCCCACCTCTTTTTCTCATTTTTTTTGTTTTCGGTTTTTCTTTTCTTTTTTTTGCCCACAATTTTTCTTTCGATATTTTCGTTTTTGTTCGCATTTGAAAATGCATTTAGTTACTTTGTAAGCCAATACGGCCTACGACTACGACGACGACGACGATGACGACGACAAACCCAGAAAGAACACATGTGCTGAAGCTGGAGCTGATGCTGGTAACTGGTAACTGGTAAATGGTAGCAGAATCTACGACATTCACATCGCTGTCATGGACAGCAGCGACAAGGACGTGGACAGGACTATTAGCCAGCAAAGGGAAAGGCGTTCGCATTGCGTTTGGGGGCCCACGATATTGGTAGTTATTGCGTTATTGGAGATTTTTCGCTCTCGAACCAAGTTGCTGGGGTCCACCCCGAAAAGGGATATTTATTGCTTTGGTATGCATGTGAAACAGCTGCGACAAACATGCATATTAGCCCCGATCTCCACAGCTATGGTCAGCTCTGGCTGGAGCCTCCCTCTCCCTCACTCTTTCTGACTGCCTGCATCCTGCTAGCTCTTAATTTCGATTCGGTCCGGCTAGAAGTCATTTTCCCTGGCAGGCATTTACGTTTTTTTCTGCAATTTTTTCATTTGTATTTTTTAGTGTTTCGTGTTTTTTTTCGTTCGTTTCTTTGTTTTGTTTTGTTGTTGTTGCCTTCCAATTTGTCACACAAACAGACATTCTTAAGGACCGTCACTCATATGCGTTATTGCCCGATTTCGGTGCATCAATTTTTTGTGTGTTGTTTTTTCTTTAGCTGTTAGTCTGGAGTATTTATGCCCATTAGCACTTGCCTCTAACTATTTTGCAGATATGCCGGCCGTACAGAGCTACCCGATAATCTGAAGGTTCTGTTCCGCACAGTGGCCATGATGGTGCCAGACTATGCCATGATTGGCGAGATTACGCTCTATTCCAACGGCTTCGATATGGCACGTAATTTATCTCAGAAAATTGTTCAGGCCTACAAATTGTGCTCGGAACAGTTGTCATCGCAATCGCACTACGATTACGGTAAGTACTTCAATTAGCCAAATAATAAATATGTTGATTTCGTTTGTTTTAAACCTGGAAAGTCACTGTAGTCTATACATATCTCTGACCTCAAGCTAATAGATGTATCAATATGTAGATTGCAATCATATTTAAAATTGATCCTCCCCAGGGTATATATCAATATGTTTTTTTATACATTACACAGCTTGGCTAATAAGGCTCCAAAAGTAGTTGAGGACAGGCACGTGTTTTCTTTGCTATTTCAACTTTCTTTTTGGGGCCCACAACTTTGCGTTTTGGTGTTGTTGGTTATCCCATATCCTTGGTCCGACCACTGTCCTGTTGTCCTGTCTGTGTGTCCTGCGTGCTGCGTGTTTTTCACGTTGCTGTTGCTGCTTCCTTTTCTTTTAGAAAGAAGGCAAAAGATATTGCTCGCTTTTACGACGTAACATGTCATATGACATTACAACATGTCTGTGTGTCCGTATCTCTCTCTGTGTGTGTGTTTTTGTGTCTATGTCTGTCCAGCTTAAAACGAGGACTGGGTGGTTTGGCCAGAGTAAAGAAAGGGGTGTGGGCAAGGCAGCTGTGTGTAAGTTTATGTGCAAAGTACATTTGATCAGTATCTTATTTTGAGTTTAAATTGAAAAACTTTCTTGCAAGTTTGCTGCGCTTTTGTGTGGCGTGTGTGAGAGACAAAATGCCATACACACACATTCGAATACACAATAACAACAACAATGTATGTACATACATATATGTGGGTATGTGTGTATATGTGTGTTTTAACAACAAGTAATAATAAAAACTATTTGTACATTTAGTTTTTCCTGTCCAGCAACGTTGCAAAACTTTAGAATTTCCACGGGGTTATAATAAAGCTGTGGCCAGAACCAGCTCACCACCCACCCAACCACCACCATCTTCTAGTAGCTGCCTGAGTTATGCCTTCGATCCGCCAAAATGCCAGGCTAATGCTTCTCCATCCTCCCCTTATCCCATCTATCTCATCATCCATATCATCCTCCTCCATCTCCTGGTTGTTTGACAGGTATGCGCGCCGTCAAGTCCGTCCTGCTGGCCTCCGCATCGCTACGACGTCTCTACACTGACCTGCCAGAGCCTGAGATTGTTTTGCGTGCCATTGTTGATGTCAATTTGCCAAAATTCCTGGAGCAGGATATTTCGCTCTTTATCGGCATCTACATGGATCTCTTTCCCGGCGTCGAGCTGCCCATGGTAAGCATAAATTTTCCAGGTAATGGGGTGCAAGAGACGATGCCTGCAGCAAATTAAAACGATTAACAACACGCGAAACGCTTGGAATGGGTTGACTCCTTCTCCATTTCCTAGTGTGCCTTGGTTAATAAATAAAGTAGAAAACAAGTTGTGTGTGTGTGTGTGTGTGTGTGTGTGTTGAGCGGCGGAACAGATTAACGACTTACTTAAACGGGTCGAACACAAAAATACCTTGAACTAAACGTAATACTCGATGCATTTTTTTTAAGTCTTTGGATACAATTATTTATTAACTCCGTTTGAAATATAATTTCGGTGCAAATCGTTGATTTATAGTTCCATCAGGTTAAAACATTTCTAGGTTATTGTTGCTTTTTTTTTTTATTTATTTGCATTTCATAATTCTCAAATGTTTTATCATTTACCTTTAGCCGCAACGCGACGACATCGTCAAGTGGCTGCGGATTAATCTGGAGGAGAAGAATCTTCAAGCAACGCCATGGTATTTGGAGAAAATTCTGCAAATTTATGAGATGCTGTTGGTACGCCATGGTCTGATGATAGTCGGCGGGTCAATGGGCGGCAAGACTACGGCCTATCAGGTAAAACAAACAGAAAGAGGGAGAGAGAGAGCAAGAGAAGGGTTCTGAATATATAAAACATTTTTTATTAATTGGTCAGCCAATTAAATGGTGTGGAATTAATCGAATGATTCTGGTTGCCAGGTGCTGGCGCAAACTCTGCGGAATGTGGCATCGGATGAGGAGGCAACCCTTAAGGAGTTTCCTGTCAATTTTCGCATTATCAATCCGAAAGCAATAACCATGGGCCAGCTCTACGGTCGTTTTGACCCGGTATCGCATGAATGGTCCGACGGTGTTCTGGCAAAAACCTTTCGGGAACAGGTGCAGGGTCCCCGGTGGGAACGAGCATGGGTTATGTTTGATGGCCCTGTGGACGCAGTGTGGATTGAAAATTTGAACACGGTGCTGGATGATAACAAAAAGCTCTGCCTGATGTCCGGAGAGATTATGCAAATGACCAAATTAATGAACATGATGTTTGAACCCGCCGATTTGGAGCAAGCCTCGCCGGCCACTGTCTCCCGTTGTGGAATGATCTATATGGAACCATCACAGCTCGGCTGGCGGACTTTTCACAAGAGTTTTATTAACGTTCTGACAAGCAGTGTGGGACTCAATGATATCTATATGACCTTGTTCGAAGATATGGTCGACTGGCTGATACCGGCTGCCTTGCACTTTCTGCCCCAGTGCAAGCAAATGTTAGAATTGTCTCCTTTGTATCAGTACCAGATGTTCTCCAGATTTTTTCTGCATTTTCTCGAGAAGCACAAGAATTATAATCAGACTTGGTTTCAACAGATGTTTCTCTTCTGCTATGCCTGGGCCTATTGTTCGGCCCTTACTGGTAATGGTCAAAGAACCTTTGACACTCTGCTGCGCAAGGTGCTCTACGGTTCCAACGAGGATTATCCCAAGCCGAAGTACTTCTCATTGAATCGGGGACAAATGTTTCCGGAAAAACTTATATTCATGGACTATCGATTTGACGAGGCTGAGAACTGGTGGACATGGCAAAAGTCTAGCGATGATCCATCGGCATCTATAACTGACTTTCCGGATCAGGCTCAAATTAGTGAGCTGATTGTGCCCACCAAGGAAACGGGCTATATATCGTATTGGCAAGAGTTTTGCATTTCCAAATCGTATGGCATGCTGGTCATAGGACCGACAGGCACCGGTAAAAGTGCCATTATAACCAGCAATCTCTTGGCTATGCCCAAGTTTGCCAATCTAACAAATATTATTAACTTTTCGGCCAGAACTTCAGCGCAAATGGTCCAAGACATGATTATGAGCAAGTTGGATAGAAGGAGAAAAGGTGTCTACGGTCCGGCCCTAGGCAAAAAGGTGAGAGAAATGCCGCAAACGTATGGAGAATTATTTAAAAAATGTCCCCATTCCCTCAGTGCACTGTGTTTTGCGATGATGTCGCTATGCCCTCTAAGGATACTTATGGTTCACAGCCGCCTCTGGAGTTATTACGCACTTGGTTGGATCATGGCTATTGGTCGGATCTGGTGGATACCACAAAAATCGAACTTGTTGATATGGTAAGAGAAGAAGGCAAATGGTTGCCGTATTCTTTTGACTGGAGTGTCATGTCTTTACTCTATTTTATTTTACTTACAGACTCTGATGTGTGCAATGGGTCAGTTGGGTGGCAGTAATTTTATATTTCCGCGTCTCTATCGTCACATGTTTGTGGTAGCTGTTGACTCATTTGAGGATTCAACCATTACTCGAATATTCACAGCGATTGGCGATTGGCATTTTGCCAAGGGATACCCCGAGAAGGTGTCGCTCCTGGCACGCGTATGTATCTATACTCCACCGTCTTTGGCGAATTGCCAAGGGGATTTAATAACTTTTTTATCTATCCTTTTTCTGCCCGTTCAGGGCTTAGCCGAGGCAATGGTCAGTGTGTATAGGGAGGCCATTCGCACCTTCCTCCCCACTCCGGCAAAGTCGCATTATACCTTTTCATTGCGGGATATCACACGCGTGTTTCAGGGCATTGTCATGGTGCCAGCCAAGCGTATGCCAGATCCCGAAAAGCTGGGTCGCCTGTGGGCCCACGAAACATATCGCGTATTTTATGACCGGTATATAAGAGCAATGGGAAATGCTTAGATGATGTTGTTAACTGCTATTTCTTTTAGACTGGTGGACCAAGTAGATCGCGACCGTTTGCTTATCATGGCCATAGATGCCTGTAAAAACTGTCTCAGATTTCCATTGGAGCAGGCTTTTGCGGAACGCATCGAGCCAGGCGAGAAGCTAAGTGACGATAACTTAAGAAATCTGTTTTATGGCAATTACATGGAACCCGATGCCGAACCCAAGTTTTACGACGAGGGCGAAAACTATGAGAAATTGGAAAAACTGATGAGATACTACCTAAGGGAATACAATTCGTTCTCCAGCACTCCCATGGATCTGGTCATGTTCAGATTCGCCATAGAGCATGTCAGCAGGTGAGTACAATAATGAAGAAAATTAATGGGAAAACTTTTAATGTTTGGATATTGTTCCAGGGTATCGCGTGTCCTGCAAATGCCACGCGGAAACATTCTTATGGTGGGAATGGGAGGATCCGGTCGACGTAGTTCCTGCCGTTTGGCTGCCTATATAGCCGATTGTCGTTTGATGAGTGTTCAAGTTTCGAAGAGTTATTCCATCGCCGATTGGCGGGACGACTTGAAGAAGATTTTAATGAGTGCTAGCTTTAATTTGAATCACACAGTGTTTCTATTCTCCGATGCTCAGGTAAGAACTCACGTCAACAAGGGAAGGGAGGGAAAATAAGCCAAAGATTACGAGAGTTGATTAGAAGTAGTTTTGCGGTAAGTAGAGCCAAATAGTGGGGGTCTTGTTATGCTAAGCAACAGATGATTAACATTAACAAATGGCTTTTTAATAATGTTGTAAACCTGCGATTTGGTGGTGGAGTACAACAAACTCATAAATCGCCAAATCGTTGATCTTTTCCTATGTAAATTTAAATTAAATCAAAGTTAATTTAAATATTTGAAAACTAGATATACCCACTAACCAGGCATATATATGTGTGTGTGTGTGTGTGTGTGTCTTGTATGGCGCGTGGTCAGAATAGAATCTCTTTGTTTCACTCTCCCTGTTTTTGGTTAACAATTGAATTCGGATGAGATGATGTTGCACTTGGCTTATATAGAAATTTACATTTATAATTAGGTTAATTGTTCAACTAACTTGATTATTACTATTAATTTGCATAGGCATGTACTATGTCGAGTAGAAGCTAAAATTATGGCAAATCAAGAGCAAATAATGCCTCCACCTCTTTGCTTCATCTGTCCTAGGGTAGGCCAAAATTGAATTTCGGTCAATAATAAATTAGCATTGACCGAAAGTCAATCGATATGTATGACAAACAATATACATTATGTAGGTGTTGCTTAAATTTTGAAACCATTCACTATACTCATACTTATATGTATATCCGTAAGCTATCAGATGCCGACCCTGCCTCTTAGCCCTTTTGTTAAGATTTATGTAGTGTGTATTTGTAGGTTGGCGAACGGTTTGGGCCATGACCAAAAATAGACAGACAAAAGCTCCGCTCGAAGGCTAATAACAAACACATGCCGAATGCAGAGAGACAGCAGTGAAGAAGAACAACCGATTAATATTAGCAGATCGAAATCCAGCGAACGCCAAAGCAGCCCTTCTCTTGATCAGAGAATGATTCCGTTCCTCCCTTAGCAAATTTCCTCATATCTTGTTTCTTTTTGGACAGAACACAGAAGTTTGTTTTACCTCTGTATAAATCTAGATTTGGATTAAGAAAATAAACAAACTTCCAAGGTAGGGCGGTATCCTCATTGTACAGAGCAGAAAATTATGATGTGCTTCAATGGGTGGAAACAAAATAACCTTCATAACATTCTAAGTAAATTCAATACCAATCAATAAATGATGCAAATTCAGATGATGATGATGTCTACCCCCCATCTTCTTTTCATCCAATCACTCTCATCTCTTTTTGGCAATGCAATGCAAAACAAACTTTGTCTCGTTTTAGGGCAAACAAATCTTGCAGATATTAATTAACAATTACTCTAAAATGCCCCACAAAGGACACAATGTGGAGAAGTAGCCATCTTCATACCCACTTGCTTCTCCTCCAACCTTATCTACAGCAGTTGCAACTGCAGTTGTAGGATGAAATTAATGCAATATTTCGAATAGGAAACGAAAGCCCAAAAATGCCACTTAAAGGGAATGCAAAATGCATGTAACTAACTGGGAGTAGTTTAAGTCAGTTTAGGGTAATCAGAAACATTGGCAACGCATAGAAATGTCTATCCCGAAAGTATCCACTTCCATTGCCATCTCCTCCCTCGTGTCTTATACCCAAGCCCAATTTTAACGTAGACCAAACTCTAACTAACAAACAAAAATGCCCTCGGTAGACTTATCCTTATCGATTTCGTTTTCGATTTGCATTTTCAGGCAACGGATGAAGGTTATGTGGAGGACATCAATGGTATTCTTAATACTGGTGATTTGCCAAATCTCTATCAACTGGAGGACAAGGCAGCTATTATGGAGAATATGGCAAATGTGGCCAAGCAACTGGTGAGCACCCCCCACCCTTCTCGTGCTAGTTCCCTCATTCCAGTCCTAGATAAATGAATTTAAAGAAACTTCAACTTCATATTTTTTCGTCTCTTTTAGGGTAAAGTACTGGACACTTTGCCCAGTGAAGTGTATGCCTATTATATAGATAGAATTCGGGAACAACTTCATGTGGCTTTGGCCTTTTCTCCCATTGGGGACTCATTTAAAGAGCGCATCCGTGTGTATCCTTCTTTGATAAATTGCTGTACGATAGATTGGTATATGCCATGGCCCGATGAGGCTTTGGATCGAGTGGGCACATACTTTGTAAGTTCAATGCATTTGGATCGACCACTCGATGATACGGATCAAAAGGAGACGAGAGCATCGGATGAATCTGGTCAGGCTCAAGATGCAGAAGCTAGTCGTGCTACTCAGGGTGAAGTTGATCGGGAATTAACCAAACTTGAGCAGGATTTGGTGTACTGTGTAATGTATTTCCACAAATCTGTGGTAGAAGCCAGTGAAAAATGCTATTTAGAATTGAGTCGTCGTAACTATGTCACCCCTTCGGCCTACTTGGAACTGTTGAAGGCTTTTCGCTCGTTTTACACACGTAAGCTAGAAGAAATTACAAGACTGAGGGATCGATATACAACCGGCTTGGAGAAGCTAGATTTTGCCGCCGGTCAGGTGGGTGAAATGCAGGCAAACCTTTATGACTTGCAGCCCAAGTTGAAGGTTTTATCTGAGGAAACAGATCGCATTATGGTCAACATTGAGCGCGAAACGGCCGAGGCCGAAAAAAAGAAGGAAGTGGTGGGTGCCGATGAAGCGGCGGCCAATGAAGCGGCAGCTGCAGCTCAGGCTATTAAAGATGACTGTGAAACGGATCTGGCAGAGGCCATTCCTGCCATGGAAGCTGCCCTAGAGGCATTGAACACTCTGAAACCTGCAGACATCTTTGTCGTCAAGTCCATGAAAAATCCTCCTTACGGTGTCAAATTGACCATGGAGGCGGTTTGTGTTTTGAAAGGCCTTAAGCCAGATCGCAAGCCTGATCCTAGTGGTCATATGGTGGAGGACTACTGGGGTCCCTCCATGCGCATGCTGAGTGATATGAAGTTTTTGGAGTCACTAAAGACTTTTGATAAGGATAATATTCCTCCACCTATTATCAAGAAAATTCGCGAAAAGTATGTTCCAATTATATCTCTTATGGACGACTTATAAAAGAGCGTCTCTCTCTCTGTGATTTTTAGATATATAGCCGACCGCGACTTCGTACCGGAGAAAATCAAAGCTGCCTCTATGGCTTGTGAAGGCATTTGCCGCTGGGTTCGCGCAATGGATGTTTACGATAAGGTGGCTCGGATTGTTATGCCCAAGAAGGCCGCTTTGGCCGAAGCAGAGGGGGAACTGAGCCAGCAAATGGAAAAGCTGAATGCGAAAAGGGCCGAACTGCAGGTCATTCTAGATAAATTGCAGAAGCTGAATGATTTCTTTGCGGAAAAATCAAGGGAGAAGAAGCGCCTCGAAGATGAAATAGACAACTGTGAAAAGAAACTAAACAGGTAACAGTCAATCAGAGGATAACGAAAACAAAACTATCGACTGGACTTTAGTCCATAGTTTCTAGCGTCTGGTTTGGTATCTGGTTCAATTAATGAAGTTACATAACGCTTGCACAGCTTTTTACATATGTTTCTAATTTCATTTGGTTTCTTTGACAGAGCTGAAAAACTTTTGGGCGGTCTGGGTGGCGAAAAGACCCGCTGGTCAGAGGCAGCTAAAAATCTGCATGAATCCATCAGCAACATTGTGGGCGATGTCCTTTTAGCTGGCGGCTGCACCGCTTACCTGGGCTTCTTTACCACCGAGGTAAGTTTTTACTGCGGCATTTGCATATGCTATACAGAGGGGGGAGACTGACAGGAGCTTGGAACTGGAAGCTAGAGCTGGCTAATGGCTGTGTTGGCATAAAGGTTTTTAATATGCATGAGCACGTTGCATTGATTTTTCAATTCTATTTTGTTGCGCCACGCTCCCCCGCGTAACGCCCCATTCAATTTGTGCCCTTACCTCATCTTTTGCAACTGATGTGATATTTCTGTATATATATTTATCGGTTACATTTTTACATGTTAATATCTAGCAGAAAATTATTCATCTTTTTTTGTTAGTATCGTGTAAGCATTTTGGATGACTGGAATGCTCTGTGCTTACGCCGGCGTATACCCTGTAGTGAGACGTTCACATTAGCTACCACCTTAGGCCATCCTATGACAATACGTGCCTGGTCACTGGCTGGTTTGCCGGCTGACAACTTTTCCGTAGAGAATGGCATCATTGTAACAAACTCAAGCCGATACTCGCTGCTCATCGATCCTCAGGGTAAGACAGAAGATTCTCGTTTGCCGTATTGTGGTACCCCTCTGACCCTGCACACAACTTTTTAGTTCAAGCCAACAAATGGATCAAGAATATGGAGAAAAACAATAATCTCAAAGTGGTTAAGCAAAGTGATGCAAACTATATGCAAGTTCTGGAGTTGGCTATATCCTACGGTCAGCCAGTTTTGATTGAGAATGTTGGTGAGTCATAACAAGGCTTACTGGGAGCTTGGGATTATCTATAAGAATTGTTAATCAAATGTTTTTTTCGTTATCTTTTCTGGGTAGGCGAACAACTTGATGCGAATTTGACTCCTATATTAGAGAAGAATATCATCAAGCATAAGGGCGGGCTGTTCATAAAAAGTGGCGACCAAATGATAGAATACAATCCCGATTTTCGTCTTTACATAACGACCTGTCTGCGCAATCCGCATTATCCACCGGAAGTGATGGTTATGGTAAGTTGATGGAACTGTTGCTGCCTCGAGTGTACTCCCCCTATACCCAGTCTTAAATCCATTCCCGAACCCGAACCCAAGCCCAAAACCCAATGATGATGTTAGTTGTGTAATAAAACGACGAACTTAAATTGATATTTTGGAGGAAAATGCTTTGGCTGGGATGCTGGAAATATGCAAATTTTCCACAGTCTGATAGAGGAGGATGAGCTGCAGCTGGAGTCATAGCCCGAGCCAGAGCCAGAGCAAGGACATGGCTTTGATGTACGTGCTGGGCTGCTGCATAACTAGCAGCAGCCGCAGTCGCTCAACGACATCTATTCGAACCATTGCCAATGCTGCTAGTTTGTCTCCTTCTCGCCGTCGTCGTTGTCGTCGTGTTTATAAAATTTTCCAGCATTTCGCTTCCACTGAAACCCAAATGCTACGCTTCGATCTCCTTTACCCCGCATTTTTATGCTGCAACTGTTGTCAGCAGTTTTTTCCCTTTTGCCCATCTATACAGATTTTCTCGTTGACTCGTTCTTTCCTTTTTCTGTTTCTTTTTTTTTTTTTTTTGCTTTAGTTTGCTTTTTCTCTTTTTCCTTTTTCCCCTTCAACTTTCTCTTTTCTTTTAGTTTTTTTTTCGTCGCACATTGTGTGTTTATTTTGAGTTTTCTTTCTATTTTACGTGCTCTAACTACTACTCCCTCTGTTGTCCCCGTCTACATCATCGTCTCTTGTCCTCGTGTCCTCCTATTCTCTGTTTAGGTAACAGTATTAAATTTCATGATAACGGAACAAGGATTACGCGAACAATTGCTGGCGATTGTGGTGGCACACGAGCGTCCCGATTTGCAAGAGAAGAAGGAACAATTGATTATTGAATCCGCAAGGAATCGTGATGCATTGTACACCATCGAATCGAAGATATTGGAGGTACGTAGGAGCTTATGCAACACAGACTCCTCCCTCACTCTGCCACACTTTATATCTTCATATATGTCTCCACATTTTGTCTAAAGGTGCGTCTCAAAATTATCTATGTATATAGAACTTTTCAAACCCTTTTCTAAATTTTCCTTTGTAATCTTTTATTACTTCTTGATTCTAGAATGGGGGTTATCTGAATTAAAAATAATTAAAATATGAATGCTTTATGTATATATGTACATATATTTATGAGTCGCACCTTTCTTGTTTCCACATGGCTTGCTATGCAGAGAAGTAGCGAGAGAGTGAGAGAGAGTGAGAGAGAGTTTCAATTAGAGACGAGTAAACAATTTATGATTTCTTTGTGACAATTCAATTAACTGGAAACATAACTTGTTTCTCATAACTACTTTTTTATTTGCCCAGGTTCTATCCACTTCAGAGGGTAATGTTCTAGAAGATGAAAATGCCATCAATATACTCTCATCGAGTAAGATATTATCGGAGGACATTCAGGAGAAACAGGTAGTCGCTGTGGCCACCGAAATTGAAATCGATTCGGCTCGCCAGCAATATATTCCAGTGGCCAAGCATTCGGCTATATTGTTCTTTTGCATCAGCGAGTTGGCCAATGTGGATCCCATGTATCAGTATTCATTACCCTGGTTCATCAATTTGTTCGTAAATGCCATATTGAAGGCACCCAAATCGGACAATTTACCAACGCGTCTCAATAATCTCAATGACTTCTTTACCAAGTCAATTTATACGAATGTTTGTCGATCGCTATTTGAGAAAGACAAGTTGGTTATATCGCTGGTCATGTGTCTGGGTATTCTAGTGGCTCAGAACAAAGTAGATCGAGATGATCTATTGTTCTTCTTGACGGGTGGAATTGGTTTTAAGAGTGTACCACCGAATCCTTTTAGCGCCTGGCTTCCCGAAAAGTCTTGGGCTGCTATTTTCAGAGCTGGAGATCTCGATGGGTGAGTCGAAACAGGAAGTATATGTGGCGAATTCTGCAAAGTTTTGTGTTTTAGCCTGAAAAACTTTCACATCAAATTTGAAGAGAATGTGACGTCGTGGAAAAACTATTACGACTCCGTCAATCCAGACGAGCTTCCACTACCTGCTCCCTATAATGAGGTCAACGCAATGTTACATCTGATCATATTGAAGAGCCTGCGGCCGGATAAACTTGTTCCGGCTGTGAGGGTAAGTGCGGGAGAGGTAGAGACAGGTACTCTACACTACATTTCCAAACAGCCCTTAATCTATTTGAATGAACACAGGCCTTCATTACCCGCAACTTGGACAAGTCGTTTGTTGAGCCACCACCCTTCGATTTGAGCGCCTCGTTTGCGGATAGCTCGCCAAAAATTCCGCTGGTATTTCTGCTATCACCCGGCTCTGATCCCATGGCCAGCCTCTTCATGTTTGCCAAACAACGCAACATGTACGACAAGTAAGTTAATTAACAAGAGTGGCTCATATTTCCGTGTCCCCACCACCACCGCCGCCAGAGTGGGCTGGAGCTTGTTTTCGATTAAGCGCGACATGTGCCACACTGTCGATGCGACTGGGAGTGCAAATGTGGGAGGGAGGCCATTAAATGGCTCAAACTTTAAAAGGAATTTATGCACAGTCGATTCACTCTTTCTGCAGATTGAAAACTATATCCCTGGGTCAGGGTCAGGGACCCCGTGCTGAGAAAATGATCGTAGAAGCAGCTCGTCATGGGCAATGGGTTGTCTTGCAAAATTGCCATGTTGCCTTTAGCTGGATGGGTGACTTAGAGCGCATATGTAATGATACCACTCTGACCGAGGGTGCCCATCCGGACTATCGCTTGTGGTGTACCTCCTATCCCAGTGCAGTTTTTCCTGTTTCAGTCCTGCAGAACTCAGTTAAGATGACCAACGAACCGCCCAAGGGACTACGCGCCAATATGCATCGTTCGTTCTCATCGGATCCCTTGATGAGGGATAAGTTCTTTACAAATGCTTTCCTTTTTTCCGACTCGGCCAACAAATGTTGGCTGCGAGGAGTCTTTGCCTTGGTCTTCTTCCATGCTGTCGTCCAAGAGAGACGTGAATTTGGTCCACTAGGATGGAATATACCATACGAGTTTAACGAGTCCGATCTAAAGTATGTTGGGAAATAAATAACGAGAAGAAGACTACAACTTACAGAATCTTGAACTCTCCCTGCTTAGAATTTCCCTATTGCAACTGAAAATGTTCATCACACAGAGCCAGACTATACCCTTCCGAGGACATGTGTATCTGACCGGCGAATGCAACTATGGAGGTCGTGTTACGGATGATAAGGACCGTCGATTGATACTCTCGCTCTTAAACATGATCTACAATCAAAACACCATAGACGAGGACAAGTAAGTGTTGGCTAAAGCAACCTCCAAATGGATCTAATCTAATCTTCTTCATGCAGTTATGCCCTCTCTCAGTCTGGAAACTATTGTGTTCCCTTCAGTCCAACGCGCTTGAATTCCATTGAGTATATATCAACGTTTCCATTGAGTCCTCACCCGGAGGTTTATGGTTTACATGAAAATGCGGATATCAATAGAAATGTGAAAGAGACTAATGCGGTAACTACTCTTTTACTGGTTTCTACTATGTTGCCTTCAATTAGCAGCATTACCTTCCCTAGAATGTCTAACTGTATGAGGTTTTTTTTTCTCTTTGCAGCTTATTAGTGGCGTTCTGCTTACACAAACAGATTTGATGGCCTCAGTGAAGGCAAGCTCAGCAGGTGGGGCCAAAGAGGATCCAGCCATTGCCATATGCAAAGAGCTATTGAGTCGTCTGCCCGACGAGTTTGACATTAATGAGGTGTCCAAAGCATATCCCGTCATCTATACGAATTCTATGAACACGGTTTTAAGGCAGGAGCTCATTCGTTTCAACCGTCTGCTATCGTATATCAAGAAAAGTTTGGTCAATGTTAGTAAGGCGGTGGTAGGCCAAATAGCCATGATACCCGAACTGGAGCGTGCACATGGCTCAATGGTTATAGGCAAGTTACCGGCGGATTGGCTAAAAAAAAGCTATCCCTCGCTCAAACCACTGGGCAGCTATGTGAGTGACTTTTTGGCACGGTGAGTTTTTCAGAGTTCGGAGGGGGAAATTAAATAAAAGTAACCTATTCACCAAGAAGTATTGTTGGGGTCCCATCGTTCTCCGTTTCTCTCGTGCTCTGGTGGTGCAATTGTGCAAATATAATAAATGTATATGGTATACACACATTCCCAGTTCGCTCTCGTGTTCCTCCAGTGGTCCGTGCTCCGCATTCTTCATCCTCCATGATCCATGCCCCCATCTGCTGGTCTCTTTCATCCCTTTTGCCATTCACAGACATGACAGAATGAACGGAAGAGAGCTAAACAAAAATCTTGTTTGCCAATGACATCAAAGGAGCATGCTGTTTGTCTGCTGCTTCTGTTGCCATAACCATTGCCTTTGCCTTTGCCATTGCCATTGCCATTGCCATTGCCATTGCCAGTGCCAGTGCCAGTGCTTTGTGCATGGTTGTTTGGCGAATGTTTAATATGTATTAATAAATTGAAAAATAAGCAAGACTCATTCTTGTATCCCCTTTCATCCCATTCGCCTCTGCTCTTTTGCAGTTTGTCCTTTTTCCAGCAATGGATAGATCACGGAGAACCAAATGTTTACTGGATTTCTGGCTTTTACTTCACTCAGTCTTTCATCACGGGCGTTTTGCAGAACTATTCGCGTAAGAATCGTTTCCAAATTGACATGATCTTTATTGAGTTCGCAGTCACCAAGTTTGAAACCCAAACCAGTCAAACCCCAGAAGTAGGTGCCTATATAAGGGTGAGTGTAAGACATTACTCTTGAAAAATGTATTGCTAGGCATATGCAAGTAAACACATTAAAATATACATTTTGATCAAACATGCATACACACATTGACAAATAGGAACAAAGAGACATTAACGATGAGACAAAGTTTATACAAGTAAGATAGTCCCTAGAAAAGAGGGAACGCAATGACGTCAATGTCCATTTCTTTCATCATCTTAAATTGTTTCATTTATTTTATGTCTTTGATTTGCTTTTGTCAGGGCATTTTCATTGAGGGAGCCAGGTGGAATCGCAAAACCAAGGAAATAGACGAATCATACTCAAAAATACTGTTTGACACCCTGCCAGTTATATATCTGCGACCTGTGTTCAAGCAGACAAACGAGGCTCCACGTCGCAGTGGCGGAATTGTTGAAATTTATGATTGTCCTGTATACAAGACCAGCGAAAGACGAGGCGTCCTCTCGACCACTGGCCACTCTACGAATTTTGTCATGTATCTGCAGCTGAAATGCTCTCAGACACCCATGCATTGGATTAATCGGGGCACGGCCTGTCTCTGCCAACTGGATGATTAAAAATTGACCTGGAGGCATATCGGATGCTTCCAGGGTATGGTGGGTTGGTGGGGTTAGGCTTTTGATTCTATCACACAAAATGTACATATATGCAACCATATAAAAAAGTATATATATATATTTTGATTAAATTTTTTCCTTTTTTCTGTATTTTAGGTTTTTTCATATTTGTTGTTACTGCTAAAATGAAAAGTTTCAGCGAACAGCGACTTTTATTTATTTTTTTCACTTCTGTTGCTGCTATTTTCTCAGGTTGATGATGCTGATTGTCAAATAAAAATTAAATATGCTGAATATATTTATTTCAAGTGCTCTCTTTAAAAATATGTAAAGAACAAAAATTAAAAACAAGGTTCTGCAGTGGGTAAACAAAATTATAGAAAAGGAATTACCACAATACCCGGAATATAAAATAAATTTTATTTTGGGAAATGTCTTACAGGTCGAATTCACTAAGGAAAGTTTCTAACTTTTAAGAAAATGAGTGTTCAATATCCCAAGGTTAGAGCGCAACTCTATATTCCATATTGTAAAATTATATGGTCTGATCGCCCACGTGCTGGGGGATGCCACTTGTTCTGGGTGATTGTTAATCTGTTTCCAAGAGATTTATAGCTTGCCTTTTGTTCAATTAGATCAAACACAAAAACACACGATCAATTTTGGATTGGTTTTTGTTTTTTTTTTTTGTTTCTCAAGCTTAAAATTTCGACGAAGATTCCAATTCAAAATTTTCGATCTATTAAATCAGACATCTATTAATAGTCTGGCCTAATGGAGCGTGACCGAAAATAGCAACTCTCAAGAGGTTGAAGCTACAACACAAGTTGACTTGTCCATCACCATGATGATGATGATGATGATAATGATGATGATGGTTATGATGGTTTCAACACTTTCAACGCGATCTCTTGGCCTTAAGCATTGATTGAGAGTGGCTAAAAATATGAATGCGAAGAATAAGAAGAGGTGACTCTCTACTTCCGCTTGCAATTACCAAAATTGAGACAAAATCTAGAGCCATATTTATCTGATCATCTAAATTCAATGTATTCAACGTAAACTGATACAAATAATCACAACAATCAAGCTTCGATATTGAAGACTCGATTCAAGATCCAAGATCCAATCGAGCTGCCAAAGAGCCCTCGACTATTGTTCCATCTAAATGATAATGATGAAGATGATGATGATTGTCATAATGATGAAGATGCTTTGTTGACTTTCGTTTTGTCTTTTGGCAGCGCTAATCATTTTTTTTATGTTTAGAGTTCAATTGAGGCTTGAGATACATTTGATTTCTGTTCGGACAATGGCAACTAGACAATTTGAATCACTAAGCTGGACCCATCAATGAAGAAGCAGCCGATGCGATGCGGTAGTCATCGCTAACCGGTTTCCGACTTTTTTTCTATTTGGCGAGCGTGTCAAAGTGAATGGCCAACTCCACCAACTCTTGGCTGCCCGAGAACTTTTTTGTGTATAAATAGTCAGTGTGGGTCTGGTTTTGAAACAGAATCAAATTTGGATTAATCTCATAGACATCTATCAAGTCTTTGGAACAACTAAGAAAAATGGTTAGTTAGTTGACTCCTATTCCACTCCACATTATTTTACAACACAGGACTAACTGATTCTCTAATCCTTTGCAGAAATTCTTTGTTATTGCCTTTGCTGTAATCGCAGCTGCTTCAGCCGCTTCTATTGCCACGGATTACCTTCCCCCAGTGGACAACAACTTGGAAGCTGCTTCCGAAGAATTTGCCGTTGAGACTCCTTTGGCTGATGATGGATACCGATACAAGACCGTGCGTCGTCTTAAGCTGCGCCATCGTCGTGATGTAAGCGAGCTGCCCTCCGCCGAATACCTGCCCCCAGTTGAAGCTGCTTCCGAGGAGGTTGCAGTGGAGACCCCTTTGGCTGATGATGGTTACCGTTACAAGACTGTCCGTCGTGTGATCCGTCGTCGTCGTGATGTTAACGAGCTGCCCTCTGCCGAATACCTGCCCCCAGTTGAAGCTGCTTCCGAGGAGGTTGCCGTTGAGACCCCTTTGGCTGATGATGGTTACCGTTACAAGACTGTCCGTCGTGTGATCCGTCGTCGTCGTGATGTTAACGAGCTGCCATCTGCCGAATACCTGCCCCCAGTTGAAGCTGCTTCCGAGGAGGTTGCCGTTGAGACCCCTTTGGCTGATGATGGCTACCGTTACAAGACTGTCCGTCGTGTGATCCGTCGTCGTCGTGATGTTAACGAGCTGCCCTCCGCCGAATACCTGCCCCCAGTTGAAGCTGCTTCCGAGGAGGTTGCCGTTGAGACCCCTTTGGCTGATGATGGTTACCGTTACAAGACTGTCCGTCGTGTGATCCGTCGTCGTCGTGATGTTAACGAGCTGCCCTCCGCCGAATACCTGCCCCCAGTTGAAGCTGCTTCCGAGGAGGTTGCCGTTGAGACCCCTTTGGCTGATGATGGTTACCGTTACAAGACTGTCCGTCGTGTGATCCGTCGTCGTCGTGATGTTAACGAGCTGCCCTCCGCCGAATACCTGCCCCCAGTTGAAGCTGCTTCCGAGGAGGTTGCCGTTGAGACCCCTTTGGCTGATGATGGTTACCGTTACAAGACTGTCCGTCGTGTGATCCGTCGTCGTCGTGATGTTAACGAGCTGCCCTCCGCCGAATACCTGCCCCCAGTTGAAGCTGCTTCCGAGGAGGTTGCCGTTGAGACCCCTTTGGCTGATGATGGTTACCGTTACAAGACTGTCCGTCGTGTGATCCGTCGTCGTCGTGATGTTAACGAGCTGCCCTCCGCCGAATACCTGCCCCCAGTTGAAGCTGCTTCCGAGGAGGTTGCCGTTGAGACCCCTTTGGCTGATGATGGTTACCGTTACAAGACTGTCCGTCGTGTGATCCGTCGTCGTCGTGATGTTAGCGAGTTGCCCTCTGCCGAATACCTGCCTCCAGTTGAGGCTGCCTCTGCCGTTTCACCAATCATCGATGTGCCTGCTGAGCAGACCGTGTTGGCTGATGATGGCTACCGCTACAAGACCGTCCGTCGTCTTAAGCTTCGCCGCCATTAAAGTCTCTGGCCAAACACTCGCCTATCGCAGCATTCAAGATTCCTACTGAGAAGATGAACAGTTGCCTAGAAGAGAAGTGTCAGAATATGTATTAGTCAATCTGAAACGTTTATGAATAACTCCGAGTACAAACAACGAATAAACAATAAAAGAAAAATGTTAAAAAACAAACCTCCCTCCTCTTGCCCAACTGCATCATATCTAATCTCTTACCAGCAACCGATAAGATAAGAGCACCCGTCCGCTGCTGTTGCCCAGGTGAAATCACGCACTGGTTTTTAGTTCCATTTTGCAGTTGGCGACGTGCGCGTAAGACAAACTTCTCATCTCAACGAAAACTTAACGAAAACGACGGAAATGAAGTTGGCTAAGAAGTGTTCCACATACTTGGTGATATGCCTGGGTAACGTTGGCCTTAAGATTATAAGCTGTGTAGGAGAGGAAGCAAGTGTGTGTGTGTGTGTCTAACAAAAGTTTTTTGAGTACCATTTAAGAGAAGGTTTGATATTCAGACACATATATTTTTTTTTCATGTGCTGTGTGTATTTGAGTGTGGGAAATGCAGATCCCTCGATGAATCACTAGAAAGATATCATCCTTTTTTTTACAGTGTTTTTTCTCAGTGCATACATGGGTTAAAAATATGGGTACAACATATTAGGACTCATACCTGTGAGTAACCGTGAGTTAAGCATGGTTAATGTGTCACCGAAACAACAAATTCTACAAAAATTCCAGCTTATCAGCGCTTTTACAATTATTCACTGATAAGAGAAAAAGTTTACTCATCGTCGGTGGCCTTCTTTTTTCTGTTTACTTTCTGTTTAGGGCGTGGTGAATCAGATCTCGTTACCATTAACTTCTACTGCAATCTGCTGCGTTTCATTTTTTATTTATTTCAAAATAAATTTCTACGGCAAAACGAAAATAGCAAAACTATTTTCTTTTATTGATTGCAATTTTTATATACTAATAGCGGAAGCTCAGGCATAAACTGATAATTATTTTATATGATAAATTATTCACATGTAACTGGAAAAATAGAGAATTCATTGCTTTAAATGATTTTTGTACACATGTATTATGTACATATGCATATGTATGAATGTAACCTGCGACAAATTAGTTGCAAGCCATTCTACTTGATCGAAGCGAAGTATTCATACTCTATACACCCATAGCGATTTTTTCCCCTAACAAATAGACCGTAATTATAAAACGGTATACTATTAATATAATTTTTCATGAGGAAATATCTTTAGTTTTTAACGTCTTCTTAGCAATGTGACAAAAAAAGGTGTTGTTTGCCAAGATATGGCGTTAGAATAATTTCATATATTTCTTTAAGTCGATCGAGCCTAGAAAAGTAAACAAATAAAAGATGAAGTGTATAATTCAAAACATTAAGTTTACCATCAACACGAATATACCATAAGTCCGCGGTATGCAAAAAGAAGAGAAACTAGTATCTATCAAATAATAAAAAAAACAGACACAAACAAAAATTAATTAAAAATAAATTTGGTTTTTGCTTGAATAATTTTACGAGAAATCAAAACTGACATCCGCAATGGAACAATAGCAGAATATGCCAAAATACTAGTTACCCCTCCCGATACCCTCCTTAGCATCCAACATCAGTCTAACTTGGATGGGGGTCCGGCTGACCAAGCTGTCCCCCCACCCTCCACCCTCCACCATTGATCACCGCACCATTCACTTATCATTCACTAGTTATTCAACGAACTTGGCGCGCGCGAGCGCTTAATTTTTTCTCGGTCTTTTCTTGTATACATATATTTTTGTGTGTGTGTGGCTTTGTTGTTAAATATTTTCTCAATAATTAATTGTTAATATTTTAACAGCTCTTCAGGCAAATAGCAAGAATGTCTGTTTGATGAATGGTGAACATGAGTTTCGCCAAGTTCCGTTCCGTTCCATTCTGGCGAATAAACTTTTGGATGGTTTTTTCTCGTCATTTGATGGATAGTTCAAAGTCAAGATTGACGTTCTTCAAATATTATAGTTATTTGCAATTTGAACAATTTGTTAGCAGCTAATTTTATTCTTTGTTTTGTTTTTTTTTTTTCTTTTTTGTTGAATTTCTTTTCTTAATTTGTGTTTTTTTCTTGCTTTGCTTTATTTACTCTTCTTGACAGTTCTTATGGCCTGTTTGATGCAGGAAACGGAGGCCACGCGACGCGTTAATCGCGGACGACGAACACTAACCCGCAGATATTTCAGTAAGTCAAGGCGAAAGTCACATCAAAGATGAAACAACTAATCAGTAATACTTAATGCACACTAATTCGAACCCTTTCGTTTTTCTTTTCAGGTGGCTTGGCCATACCCGGATGGGCCCTAATCGTTTGTGTGGCCATTGCCGAGTTGCTGGTCGGTGGCGCCCTCTACTTTGTTATGTATAAGGTGATTTTGGCCAAGGAGCCCGATGAAGCTACCACCTATACGCCGGCTCAGACCCATGAGACGGCCGCCAGTCCAACCCCAACACATGCGACAACCGTTGCCTAAACAAAAGACGGAAGCCGATTGTATTTTTCAGCTTAGTTTGTTTTTTATAGGCCATCTAATCAACTAATTATAGCCCTTAGATTTTTATACTTCATGTAAAAACTTTAGACGTTTTACTGTGTTTCTATTGACATCGAATAGTGTTTTTTCTTATCGTCATCATTTTAGTTTTTTTTTTCTTGTCATTTTGCTTTTTGTTTGGTTGCTAATAAAAACTAAATTGATTAGCTAACTAAGTTGACATAGTTCAGTATGTTTAGCTCTTAGCATTTTATTGCACCGGCTATGTGGCTACGTCCACTCTGACTCCATTTCAGTGATCCAGTTTGTCTTCTAATCTTGGACTATTTAAATCTATATTGACTGTGGAAACTGGTCTAGAGTCTAGGCCAAGAAAATCAACCGACTTGTTTCCATGTGGCATATGCTCAGGCGAAGTCTATCCATCGATTGTTCGAAGTACGACTGAAGCATACTTTTCAGCGGCAAATGGCGTTTAAAATTCCCATTGCATGCTAATTGGGGTCATTTTAAGCTTTTCGAACACTATCCTATTGGGAATGTATTCTATCTCGTCACTCTGAATCACCTGATCAAGCGAATCACCTAAAGATTTATTGAACAAATGTTTGGAGAGATGAAGAAAGGTTCCAACCATATGATAGTCTTCAAATAGGCTTGTGCCTCTGATTTGTTTGCATATCATTCATGGAACTAATTTCAGTGGACTAAGCTGATTACGATACGAATTCTATATATATATATATATATCAATTCTCAGCAATTGATCCACATTGAACCGTTTTTTGTTTGTGCTTATCACATTGTTCAAATCGAACTTGACTCTTTACATTGGATTCAACAGCGTTTAACTAATTGTTTAGGAAAATATCATACAAAATTAAATAGCAGTCAGCAGATAAACACGGACAGGAGATAGAAGGAGATGAAGGAAAAGGAAGGAAAGAAAGAAGGTCTATATAGAGTCCGGCCACTGGGGCGTATGATTGATATTTATTTTTTCAACAAACACAGGTGCACCTGTGTGTTAAAATTGAAATTCTCATGGCAAAGGCAACAATAAAAAACATGAAGAGAAAAAGTAAACCGAAAACCGACATAAGAAAATGTGTGAAGTTTGTGCAAAAACCGCAAATGTTGCCAGGCACGCGTTTAGCAAAAACGGAAGCAGATAGACACAGAAAAAGCAAGGAGTGGGACTGAGAAAAGAACCCAAAAGAAAAGGCGAACAAAGGGAGTGAAAGGGAGATAGAGAGAGCAAAGAAGTAGGTGAAGAGGTGAGGAATTTCGATGCTGTTGCTGGTAAAATTTGCATCCGCAATCACTTTAAATGTTTCCGTTTGAATACGCAAATAAATCGAAAAGGATTTTCAATGAATGCTTATGAGTATAAAGTGGTGGATAAAAGCGGGGTTGCGGGAAGAAAATCCTTGTTAATGTTTGTTGTTTACAACAAACATACATGTCTAAGTCCCCGACAAACGAGACAGAAGACACGCATAAAGAATGAGACAGAGAGAGTAAGAGAAATAACTTTTTTTTTTTCTTAGAGAAATCTGTCAGCAGACAAGATTCGACCTCTTCTTCGCTTGGCCAACTTGTGGCCAGTGGATGGCTATGCAAAATAAATATATGTATGTATCTATGTATATGCTTCCATCAACGTTGAGCTATAAATAAATATGAGCTGCTGCTGCTGTATGACATGGCAACAACGTTGACGATATGTTGATAAACTCTAACATCAGTCCCAGTCTCTCCCTTTCTAACCACTCCAACGCCCCTTCTCACTCGCATACAAACAACAAAGTTGGGCAAACTTATGCCAAGTGTGAAATATTCTATATACCTATTAGTTACCCAAACGAGTTGGACGAAAAAGCTTGCGAGAATCCTTTACTCTTTTACCCACTATAGCCAGATGGATGGAAAAGCCTTTCTAATGCAACAACAACTTGAATGTATGTACACTCTTTCCCAAAAGTCTGCCAACTCTCAGACAATTGAAACAACTACGGAAATCAACGGGCGAGAGGATCATGTAAAAGAGTGTGGAAGATCTTTTAGCAGTCGACTTTTGTAAGCGACTGTAGATGGACTGGCCCCGGTTCGTATGTATATGAGGAAAAGAACCAAGTCTTTTATGTGGCTTTGTTATGCCAACCAAAAGTATCCTACAGCTGGCTGGCTGACTGGCTGACTGGTTGGCTGTGTGCCTGCCTTGACTGGCTTTGCTGGCATTTTGTATCGCTGGTTTTTGGCTTTGGCTTTGCCGTTGGCTTTGGCTCCGTTGCACAAAATTTCTAACCCGAAATTGGACGAGCTGCATGTGTGGTGGCATCGGTGGGATCGGTGGTGGCGGTGTTCCCGTTGCGGGTGGTTGCGCCTAAACGATTTGCTTTTTGTCTGTTTTGTGTCAATTTGAAATCCGCTTTGGTTATGCGGCGGCAGCAGGAAACTCCTATCTTCTCAAACTTCGACCCGACCGCCCTTCCATTCCTTCAATTGCTGGCATTTACAGCTACTTGGCTGCTGCGCTTCACTCTCAAGCTTTTCGGTTCAAGTGCCGCTTGGGGATTTTTCAATTGCGTTTATATATACTACAATTCGATTTGTTAGCGGGAAGAGGCATTGCATTTCCAGCCATGCGGCCGCCGCAAGTGACATCTCTCAAGGCACTCGGTATAACCAGCATCAGAACTAGAATCACTAGAAGTATGTGACTGGCAATAAACAGAGTTTGCTATCTAGCAAAACATCTTCATAAAAACATACATACATATACTTATATTTATATGTAAAGTGACTTTAGAAAGTGGAGCCAAAGCAGCGACAGAAAATGGCTTAGCCGAATCTTTGGCTTAGTGGCTAAAGATCTAGAGCATAATTTGAGATTGCTAATTCAACTTTAGGAAAATTAAAACCATTAATTGTATTGTTTCCGTTGTTGTGTGCCAAGTTGGCTATAAATAATCGATTGATAGTAATTCTGTAAATTTGTTTTTAATCTTTGGTCTTTTATATATATTTCAATATATTTCGGCTAACAATTTGAAGCAGTTAAGTAAAACGACCTTTGGCGTACTTATTTAAATGAATCTAAATTTGATCAATTAACGGGGCTCAACCAGTTTAATCCCCCAACCCGAATGGCTACGCCACTGAAGCGAGTATCAAACATTTGTGCGGAACGTTTGGATGGCTTTTGGCATAGATGTGCGATTCACCGCACTTTTTATTGTTGCCCCATTAATTTCGCACTAAACTACTAAAAAACAGCTAAACGATTCTCTGTGTGGAGATGGGGATGTGAATAAGAGGCCTGTGCGGTTTCAGTTGGGTTGTGTCATCAATGAGAGGAATAGTGCGGATCCGATCAGATTAGATCAGCTGCTGATCCACTTCGACTTGTGTACATATACATATAGCTTAAAAGTTTGTCTTTTAATTTGTTGTTTGGTTTGCTGCTGTTGTTGCTTTTTTATGAACATTTGATGTTGACAGCGTGCTAATTATTTGTGCTGGCAACGTGATAGATGTTGTTAGGCTATTTTTGTTTATGTTTATCCAAAATCATATCAATTGACTGACAACACAAACTGGCAATTTAAACTGAACTGGCCTATCAGCCTAAATTTGCCACTTTTATGCGGGAGCTAAGTGGGTTAAGCTTTTGCCCAATTGCCCAATTTGGAATGCAGCTTGAACTTTAACTTTGTTTATGCAAATCGCCTGGTTCAATAAATTTATAACGAATTACCAATGAATTGAGCAAACAAACACACACAGACAACTGATTCGATGGACCGAGAATAACCACAAAGAAGCGGCTATCCATTTGATGGAAGGTGGAGACCGGGCTATCCATTTGATGGAAGGTGGAGACCGGGCAGAAGACGAGAAAGAGTGGAAAAGGGACGGGGGAAAGGGCCAGAGACAATTTCGAAATTGAAATTGCAATGCAACTGAAACAAAACAATTTAAATAAAATAGAAAACCACAACAACGAATCGCCGTGGCCTAGGGTCGCAGTGGTGGTACGGGGGGTGCGGATAAAAGCAGTGAATTATTTAGCAACAGAAAAGGCAAATTAAATCAAATAGTTATATCATGCGAATAAATCGCCATGGATATCGCACATACGCCCCGTTGACCGCTGTTGCCACGGACTAGTGCTATAGACTGCGGCAACGGCTACGGCTACGGCTACTTACGCTGTACACTCAATGTTCGGGGCATCAGTACGAGCACTGAGCTCAGCGGTAGCAGATCGTGAATCGTTGTACACAAGCAACAGTTACAGTCCCCGACACAGACCCAGATCCTGGGTTCCTAACAATTTAGGGCGCGTGCATTGTGTATTACAGAGAATAAGAGACAGAGAGATAAAGCAAGAGAAGGAGAAGGAGAGCAGGAGGAGACTTCCTGTCTGGGCCACTTAGCATTCTAATTCCCCAAACGCATTCGAACACGTGCTGCAACGTCTGTGGCAAGGATTTGTAGTGGGACCGGCTCCAACTTCATTGGCAACTTCGTCGACTCCTCCAATCAGCAGGCAACAGCAGTAACTCCGCTAACGGCTTCTTTTTTCGCTCGTTTTTTGTTTCGGCATTGTTGGTGTCCTTTGGTGCTCCTTTCTATTTTTTGTTTTTTTTTTGTTTTTTTGTTTCCATCATGCATTCGCCAACTGCCAAAGTGTCGGGCTATATAGTCCTGATGATTGTGCAAATAATTTTCCTGATTCTATTCTGGCTGTTCGTGCGTTACGAGAAGGCTGTTTTGCCCCAGGCAATCGGTGCTGAAGACGCTGGATCAGCAAACGAACACGTTTCAAAATATCCGCGTGAGTAGCAAAGGATTTTCCTAGCATCTTCATCTGCTCACCCACCATCCCAAGTCAAATTTCATGCATTTCTTTTCTTTCATCGACAACTCCCACTTCGAATTTGCTTGAATATACATATAGGTATGTATGTGCCCAATAACATTTTAAGATATGGGGAAATTGACCGCAAAAGTGTCAAAAATATTAATTAACAAGTTTAGTCTCTATTCACTTTTGTTCGGCCTGGTGACAGAGTCAATCTGCGGCGTAATCTGCTTCACAGCATGACTAAGATAGCTCAAGAGTCAACCCTGTGTGGTCACTCTATTTTTATAACAATTTATTTCGGCTTAATTAGCCACGTTGGGCTAATGAAGTGGGACAAGTCAGCAGCTAGCCGCATTCCCCCATTCCATGTGACTCGGACTTTGGTTTCATTCTTTTGATGTAGTTGTCACTCACCTCATAGACTTACATTTGACACATTTATGATGAGTCGGAGGTAACCAGAGAAAACTGATAAGCTGTCTCCATAACAAATATTTGCAGTTGGAGGGTAAGACAGCTGGATGACAAAAGCTTGATAAATATGACACAAAAAAAAAAAAAACAAAAAAACCAACTCAAAACTAAAAAACAGCATCGACTTAAAAGTATTCTTATGTTTTGATAGCAAAAAAGATCAGATCAATATGAACCGATTTATATCATATCAGAACGCTAGATTTGGTCTACTCTATTAAGTCCACTTAATATTGTTAAAGAACTATTCGGGTACCTTTTTAGAGCGATTACCATAGAGCTAAAAATTTAAGTCCTTTATGGACTTAATTTCATTCACAATCCAATAATCAGAAAAAATAAAAGATAGAAGCTTATAAAAAAAGAAATTGTCGCTTGGACATCTGGGATCTGCTTTGATCTGCTAATTATTCTCATAAATAATTAGGGTCGAAATTTATTAACAAAAGTAATTCAATTAAACTCTTTAAGTCAAGAGAATAAAGTAAGGGAAAGTTAAATACCTTAAGAAAAAATGAAACAACTTTGCCACAGACTTTAGCTTTTGCTATTGAGCAAGTTTTCTATGGTATTTTGGTATTTGGGCCACAAGTTGTATTTGCTTGCCAAGTGTTGGCGGGTCATAAATAAGTTAATAAAGTAATATTTTGCTTGGTCTACAACAGGGCACACCAAGGAGCAGCTCGAAGTCCCGTGGCAGCAATTCCATTAATTACTTTTGCGACTCTCTAACTATGAACAAGTGGGTTTTATGCTTGTGTGTTTGTGTGTGTGTCCGAACAATAGGACACACACACTCTTTACATAGATACCCACCAATACAGAGACATAAATAGATGAATAATTAAAGTCATTAATTTCAATTTATGCAAATGCGTCTGTAAACAACTTGTTGCAATTCATAATAAATAAATTAAAGCGTATTTCACACTAATTGCACCCGCGCGTACACACAGATACACACACACACACATACTCATTCTCTCGCACACACACTCACACACATGTTTATAGATATATATCTTGGGTGCCCAATAGTGACATCAATCTCAATGCAATTGACTTTTGGCAGCAGACAATTGGGCATCTAATTGGTAGCGACTTGACTCAATTAATCGTCCTCCTTTCTCTCTCTAATTTTTGATCTTTCCTTTTTTTCCTTTGTTGTTGCAGAGTTCCAAGATATTCAGGTGATGATCTTCATTGGCTTCGGATTTCTGATGACTTTCCTGCGCAAATATGGATACAGTGCCACAGGATATACATTGTTTATGGCCGCTTTGGTGGTGCAATGGTCAATTCTGATGAAGGGATTCCTTCACATGGAGTCGGGCAAAATTAGGTAATCTAATTGTGCAGGTACCTACAGAAAATCAATTAATTGATTGCACTCCCGCCGACTTTACGTACGGACACTCACTGTTTCTTTGGGCTGGTTTCCTCGCTCTCTTTCCCTTTCTTTTTGTCTTTCTTGGAAAACAAATAAGTTCAAGAAAAATTAAGAGAAAACAAAAAACTGAAAATTTATCCTGAAGGTGAAATGAATTCAAAGCAATTACTTTAAATGAACAAGACAAACTTGGCAATCGGTACAGAGGGGTGGAGGGGGGATGGACAGTGATGAGGGGATTGGGTGGTGGTAGGTGGTTGGTGTGGCCAACAGTACTTATGCTAAGTGAAATGGGCAACAAAGTCAAATAGCAAACAAAAGCTGTTTGAAAAAAGAATGATAAACGAGGCTTTCCCAAAAAGTTACCCAATTCTCATTTTATTAACATGACAGAAAAGGTATAAAATAACATCATTATATGAAAATATTAAGAAATATGTAAGTATATGTGTATGAGGATTGTGGTAGTCCATATACTGGAATCTATTATGGCTAAAGCTTTATAAACTTCTGCAGTTAACCTCGCAGAAAGGAAAATGTATGCATTATATTTCACTTCATTTCATTTGGCGGCCATTTCAGATGGTGGCCATTTTTTATGCACGTCACACAGCAGAACACCAGATAGGGCGACCCTGTCTGACAGGACTTAATGGGCATCCTTATCTTCTATCTCTTCGACTTGTCACTCTTATCACACTCTCTTCTCGCCTCAGCTTGTCTTTGGAGAACATCATCGATGCGGATATTGCCGCCGCTGTGCCCTTAATTAGTATGGGAGCACTGCTGGGAAGGACCACGCCAATTCAATTGCTTTGCATGTCCATCTTCGAGGTGGCACTGTTTGCCGCCAACGAGTATTTGGCCCTGAATGTCTTGAGTGTAAGTAGTGAGTGAAATCCTTAAGTGATCAGTTAGTGAATTCTACTCATAGATCTGTGACTGTGGCGGCTCTATAACGGTGCATGCCTTTGGTGCCTATTTCGGTCTCGCTGTGGCCCTAATGCTGCGTCCAGCAAGCGATCAGAACGAGGCCGGAAAGCATGAAGGAGCCAACTATTTGTCGGATATTAGTGCAATGATCGGCACTACTTTCCTGTGGGTCTATTGGCCCAGCTTTAACTCGGTTCTGGCTGATGGAGCTGGCGGGGAACGAGCCATTTTGAACACGTTTCTATCATTAGCCGCGGCAACAGGTGAGTCACGTTTTCTGAAGCGGCCCAATTATATGAATCAAGTGGCGGGGCCAACCACTTTGCTCCACCTCCACCACCTCTCAGCCACGTTAATTATAATGTTGAAATTGAAAAGGCTCTCGGCTGATCCAAATCCTGAAATCTTTATGCATGCAACTCACAAACTAATTAAATGTCAAATAGTTTCGTTAACACATTTGAAAATTTATTTTGAGCACGTAGCGAACATAAAAAGTGGAGGTGGGGGGAGGTAAAATAGGAGGTCAGACTGGCCATAGCCTTTTCTAGCTAGCTTGTTGTTTCTCCACATACACAAATAAATATATATACATACATATATATTTTTATACAAATATGGAATGGGAGAGAGTAGACGGAAAAAATAGCCAAGTAAAGTTTCCTTGCCTGCCTGGGTTAATGTAAATAACAAAACACAAATTAAATGTATACAAAGGACCTAACAGGGCCATACCCAGCAGCAGCAGCGGTGGTGGCGGTAGCGGCAGCGGCAGCAGCTGAGATAAGCCAAGTCCTGGGTCTTGTTCGGCTCTTGGCGTCACTTGGCTGCCCGGCTGGCCGGCCTGGCTAGCTGTGGCCAGCTACCCATGGTCATGGCATGGTTATTAAAGCCCTTCACAGTTTCGGCCGACCGACTGTCCGACAACCCAACCGACCGACCGACCGACCAACAGAGGTAACACCTAAACACTGAGCAGGCACACAAACATCACCATATAGTAACATCCCGGCACATGAGCTATCCAGACCCTACACAGACACATGCCACACTTTGAATACCCTACGCCCTCATTTCGGTATTTTGCTCTTTCTTGCTCTACCTCGGCTAACTGGAGACGATTTCCAATGGCCAATTTAAGTCTGCATATGGCAAAAAGCGATCGATTGATCGATGCAAAAGATGGAATTGGTAACACATTCTGTTTTGCCCGAGTGTATGATTAGTTGCAATTGTCCTCTCAGTAAGGGCATTTTATGCGGAAGGATGTGCGATTAGTTGAGTCAACGTGCGGCTGTCTGTAGTCCCCTCGACTTCTCGCTGCATCCTCCAATTTCGTTCAATCCTAGGACCATTCAGTGGCCAGTTACTTGGCTGATACTATATGTAGTATGTACATGTTCATGTAGTTGTTGTTGCCTTAATTAAACTAAAGCTTGGGGTTCAGTTCAATGCTGAAATTAGAGGCGGTATTTGGATGGGTGTGTGTGTGTCTGCTGTCTTCTGCATACGGGTGCAAAGGGGGGCAGAGGGGACATGCATGGCAGACGACGACGACGCCATTTGGTGTCCAAATGCGGCGCCAACAGCAAAAATACGCCCCAGTTGTTGTTTTCACACCATGAACGAGCCTGGGTCTGGGTCTGGGTCTGGGTCTGAGGTTCTGGGTCTGGGTCTGGGTCTCTGGTCAGTGTCGCCCTCATTGTCGGCCGACGATGTTAAGCACAATACACACATTTTATAGTCGCAAGTGACACCATTGGCGTTAATTTAAATTGTTTAATGTTCGAGCAACACCAACAGCAATAGCAACAGCAACTCGACTAGCCAAATCTCGTACGCTTTTGGGTTGGCTTTGGTTGAGCTAAAGTCCAGTCCAGTCTGATGCTGGTCTCTTCTTAACTCTGCTCTGCTCCTGCCTTCCTGGCCCTGGCCCTGGCTCTCTCTGTGGACTATAAAAAAGCTGTTTAATTGATTTTTAAGCCAGCATTTTGTGTTCTTCTTGTAATTTTGTGTGCGTTTGTGGGTGTGGATGCGTGTGTGTCGCCTGGACAATGTCAAAAGCTGTTTTGAAATTGCTGCGGTTTTTTGTGATTTGCTTCACTTATTTCTATTTGCCACTGGCCATGCCACAGAAGCCAACCAAAGCCAAAGCCAAAGCCGAAACCAGAAAACCCGTAGCCCGAACCTAAAGCCAAACCCGAAACGGATTTCAACTAATTTATGCAAATTATTATTACTGCAACATATGTTATGCCATTAAATGGAGGAGATTTTTAAGTATTTAGTGTTTATTTTTTGCTGAGATTTATGCTTTTTGTGTCCTGGTAATAAACTGAAGAGTCCTTGCCCCACGTTATGGCATGTATATTTAGTATTTACTAGTTTGTAGTATTTAGTTGTTCTGACTGAACATTTTTATTACTTTGCTGCTTTCTCCTCATTTTCCCCCTCTACATGTGGGTGTGTATTTGTGTATGTGTCTGTGTATGTGTTTGTGTATTTGTGTGTTTATGAGTTGCGGTTGTGGTTGCATGGCATCAGAGCGGACATGACATTTGAGTTTTAGAAAGGACAGTTGACAGCAACAAAAGAGAGTTATCCAACAAAAGTCAACTTTCTACTTTCTAATTTATAGTGCTAAATTTGAGCTACGGGCCACAAACGGTTGCTTAGTTTCAGTTGATAGTATCTAACTAAATGCAATATGTTGTCTATGTCAGTTTTTCTACCATTTAGTCTCAATTTGTGGAGAATCTCAAAAATCTGAAAAAGGAATTCTTTTTGTTGAGTGCAACTGAGAAGATAAAAGTAGTTGATAAATTCATATTTGTTGTTGCGAATCAGAAAGGGAATAAGCCAGGTCAGGTTTCAGGACGTCAGGACGTCAGGTTTCAAAACCTAAGCACTTTTTATATATGTAATTAGATTTAACTAACATTTATAGAACTAACTAACCATAACTAACTAACATAACTAACATTTTTCAACCCACAACCCAGAAAAATTATCTAATTATGAACGAAAATATATAAAATCTAAATTTGAGAAGTCTGAACTTGTGCTGAGCCTATTCAACAAATCATTCACACAATGAAACCAAATAGGAGCTATGTATACCACCTGCCCAGTGATTCAACTAGCTTTCCTTTCGACCACTTTAACCAGTCCACCTCACCCATCGGTAAAATTCAGTTTGGGGAAACTTATGAATGTAACCCCATGTTAGTTTGGAATTTTTAAAAGCATAACCAACTCTGGCTTTTGTTCGAATTTCTGTAATCATTTGCTATGGCTCCCCCCCAACATACCCCAGCCACCCACTAACTATATCCTTTACGTTTACCTTTTTGCAGTGACCACCTTCGTTGTATCCGCACTTGTCAGCCATGAGAATAAATTGGATATGGTGCACGTGCAGAACTCGACACTGGCCGGCGGCGTGGCCGTTGGCACCGTTTGCAACTTGCTTCTCGGCGCACACGGTGCTGTCTTAATTGGCATTATCGCCGGCACGGTTTCGGTGCTCGGCTATCGCTATTTAACCGTAAGTTGAACGAACCAAAAAATGCGGGGAAAAAACGCAGCGAGCCCTCGTAATCCATACATAGCATATACCTCAACCCACAGCAAATACGACTGCTACTACTATTCAAAATGCCTAGTCCAAAAGAAGGGTGGATGGGGTGGGAGGAGGAATGAGTGGGCCGGAGGAGATGGTAGTAGGAAGCTGTGTTTGACCATTGCCAGTTGCATTTAGCAGTCGTTGCCAGCCTCTTCCTCGTCCACTGCACTTTAATTAGTGGAGCCTAGGAAAAATGCGACGCTAATGAGTAAAGTTTGTTGCCCGCCGGGCATACTTCCATTTACAAGCAACAACAACGTACAACCTATGTGGGAATGACTACTAACTACATAAAATTCAGATATTGCCCAGTTCAGATCCATTTTTTTCGGCGGGGGGTCGGTGCAAGTGCAAGTGCAAGAGACTTGATTGCGGCTGAAAATGAGAGGAGAGCGAAAGACTAACTAGGCCGAAGGACTTTCTGCCTAATTTTTTCTCCAATTTATATCAAAAATTTGACATCATAATGAATCGGGCTTACTACACATTTTTCTGTTAGTCATTTGAATAGTAGTAACGCTAAGGGGCTACTTTTTATCTATCAATTCTTAACCGATTTGTTTGCATATTTGTTCAGCCCTGGCTAACCTCCAACTTGCGACTACATGACACCTGTGGCGTACACAATCTACATGGCCTACCGGCCCTAATTTCGGCCATTGCCTCGGCTATTTATGCCTCAATGGTCACTGTGGACGACTACCAATCGGAGCTGGAGGATATTTTCCCAGCCATGGTGGGGAACAATGGCACTGCCACCAAAATTATGGGCGTAAGTTTTAACCACAGTTGTCCAACCATGCTGCAGGAGCTAATCAGTTTTGTGACCACGTTTAGGGCTTGGGCAGGAATGCTAGTTCGCAGGCGGGCTACCAACTGTTTGGCATTGTTGTGACACTCCTGATAGCCATAGGTGGTGGCATATTGACAGGTAAGTGGAAGATATAATCAAGGCAATGCATCAAACAAATCACGCCTCCCTCTCACAGGTGCCGTTTTAAAGTACACAAACTTCCGTAATCTGCAAAAGGACGAACACCATCTGGATGAGCAATACTGGGAGGTGCCAGCATTGGAGAACAAAGAGGAATAGTTGAGTTTTGAGCCTGCCAGCCATCAAAATTTCCTCCATCATCACTAATATGTTGCTTAAATGTTTGCCAAAAAATCGAACGATCGAATATCTGTTATGCCATGTCTTAGTACTGTATGCTTAAAAGACATCATTTATTTTGTATTATTTTATTCAATTCCATAAATGGGATTGGTATGTTTTAGTCTAAAATGCCTTGCACAGTGGGTACGAATAAGCTCAGAAGTCCGCACATACATACACACATACATATACATATATATGTAGATGGTGTAAAGTAATTCTTGAACCCAGTTAGGCTAAAATCGTTGTGTCTGATCGAAGAGCGACATTCTGTTAACGTGGCCCACTGTGTTTGGGATATTTCTTTGCTTGCTGTCTTGGTACACTTTTTAAAAATTTCTTGTATACGTTTTTGTACAATGTTTTTTTTTTCTTCAATGTGTGTGAGTGTGATTGTGATTGTGATTGTGCGTGTGTGTTTGTGTGAGTGTGTATGTTGCTCAACTTTTGTTCGCCTCTTTTTGCAGTGAACTAGAAAAAATTGACGAGCTTCTATTGTAAGTCTCACTCGGCAGACAAAGGGACATTTCAAAAGTGCACCAGCATCTGCAATACGGGCAACAGCAACAGCAACACCAACAGCAACTTAAACTGCAACTGCAACAATAGAGCCATTGAGCAATCCTTTGTCCCTGTGCTTGCTTTGCCTTAATTTTTGTAGACATTTGTCGTATTTAATTAAAAACTTGAACAATTTACACATTTAATTAGCGTAGAGAGCACAACAAAAACAGCAACAAAACAAAAAGTATTAGCAATAAAAATATTTTAAATGTGACATTGCCTTACTCTCTCTCTCTTTTCTTTTCTCTCTCTCTCTCTCTTGTCTCTTTTTTAACTTGTATTTTTATTCTTGTTATTTTTGTGAATTTATTTTGCATGCTTCGCGCAAAATTTTTAATGGAATTAAAATCATACACATAAAATCCCTCCCTCTCATTGTTTTCTCCGTCTGCCGGCCTGCTTCGCCCACATCCCCCATCCACCATCCCCCATCAACGACAATGGCATGTCGGGGTGGGAAAAAAGTTTAAATATGCTGGGAGAAGTTTTGGGTGATGCCGCCAACAATGCTGAGGCAGCCGCCAACTTTAATTGGCGCCCATTTCTGTTACGCAACTGGAATGCAATTGTCCCCGCCAACAATTTGTATGTGCGGGGAGCCTTGCACTAGCAGACAGGAGGAGCAGGGAGCTGGACAAAAATATTGTCAAGTCTCTCCCCCATTCTCTCTCGAATGTTGAACAAAAATTGTTAGCTAATTAAGTGGTCCAAGACAAAGTGTCAACTAATTAGCTGACTTTTAGCCAAGAGACTATTGCAACTATCACCAGCAACAGCACCAGCAACAGCAGCAGCAGCAGCAGCAGCAGCTTAGCCGGCGATTAGTTCACCTGGGGAATAAAACAAAAGCAACTTAAGAATAATGTCTTTTAAATGACCATAAGCTGGCGGCCAACTACTTAAGGTAAGGATTTAGCCGCATTTCGATTATGGAGAAAGAGACCCAGAAGGGGGAGCAGTTCAACAAGTTTCAATAAAATTGTCACTGGCAATCAGTAACTATTGGCTTAGCTGGAAGCAAATGTGAGTGTGTGTTTGATCTAGGGCTTAAGATAGACTGAAGGTAAATCATATATGTACATACATAAGAAAGGGGAGAGTAAGAAAGAGATTGCGAAAGGGGAATTGATTAAATGAGTGTGATTTTCGGAGAGCGAGTCTCAAACTGTGATGACCCTCAAAATTCGAACAAGAATTTCCTCGTGAAAAGGCGTCCAGTCAAATGAGTAACCCAGTGGCTGCGTCCGATAAAACTAGTAGACAACTGGTTCTGGTCTCCCCATGTGTTAGTCTGGGGCAGACTGTGTGCAATTTGGCAAAGTATTCCCCGATGAGCCGTTGGACACAAACCGTCTGTGAGTTACCCTATCTACATCCACATCCCCATCCCCATCCCTACACCATTCTTCGTCTCCGTCTCCGTCTCTATTTTTGTTTTGCCGTCTGTGTCTATGCCGATGTCTAAGTGCTGTTTTATTGCATGTGGTTGGATGGTCGGAAGGTTGAATGGTTGGATGGTTAGATGGTTAGATGGTTGCCCAGACCTAGACCCAAAGCCAGAAACAGAACGATAGCCACAGAGCCAGAGCCAGAGCCAGACTCACACGTCTATAATAATAATTAACAGCCTGAAAAGGCAGTGGAAAATATGTCGCCAGTTGCCAATCCTCCTGGTTCTGTCTGTGGCATATTTTATGCATGCCCAGCCAGCGATGACGACGACGACGACTATGACACGGACACGGACAGCCATAAAAACTGCACCAGCAGCAGCACAGCAACAGCTACAACAACAATGAGAGCAATTAAGGCAACTTTAAGCGCGCTGACAACTCAACCGGCATCTCGACATTGACTTTGCCTTTGTCTCCAGCTACAGCTTTAGCACTTGCTCCTTCTGCCAGCTGCCTGCTGCCTGCCGCCGGTTGAGCAACAGCAACAAATTGTTGGGCCATAGTTCTTTCAATTGTAGTTGTAGTTGACGTTGTACCGGAATGTTTAGAGCTCTAGCCAGCTGGGGGATTTTGTCTGTTGCAGGAAGCTTAGACTTGAAGCGGAAACTTGCAACATTTTCCAACTGTACAATTTTTTTCGGGTGTTGTTTCCGGTGGCGCTGACATTTTGCTATGTCTCTGTTTATGGTCAGATGACGAGAACGACGACGACGACGAATACGTTGACAACAGCAGCAACAAGGACGAGAAGTGATGGGTTGGTTTTTTCTGTTGTTGCTTCGACTTAAAGGGGTCGGTGTCACCCTCTCATTTGCTTAATGTTTCTTCATTGCTGGGGCAGGAACAAATGTTGCACGTGCCTGTGCCAATGTCTGCCCCGACGGTCGCGCTGGGTTCCCTGTGGCGGTTTCTGGCCTGGTTGCCGCTTGTCAATGTAAAATTCATGATTTACGTTTAAGTGTCATTGATGTTTAATTATTTAGGCAACCACGACAAGTCGTTTAAGTTGGATTGGTTCGACCAACAGTGGGTAATAGACTGGATGGAGGATGGCATTGCCAAAGAAGAAAATGATTGACCATTCTAACCATCAAAAGATCCAGACGATATGGATATATTTATCATGTCGGATAGTTCTCTCACGTGTCCATCTCTATTGGATATATTTCTGTAAATATTCACAAACCGAGTGTAATTTGCTGCTTTTAAGGAGAATGGCCAACGGCTGCAGCTCACACACACACACCACACACACATATGTACATGGAAGGAAAGTATTTGTTTACATGATGATGGCGCTTTCCATTTCACTTGTGGCCACCACCAAAATGTTTGCATGTTTCTTTTAGCCCGGGTCTAACATAAACATATAGAGGTACATATGTAGAAGCACTGGGCACGCCATTTAGAGGGGTGGGGTAAGTGAAATGAAGTTGGCGACCCTGCACAATTTGCAATACACCCGGGACCGACTACGACTCTGACTCTGACTCTAGTCGGATATGGGAAATATCATTGAGAATGGAATGGATGGAGACTCATGTGCATGCCCAGAGCACATTTCGTGAGCCAACAAAACGTTCAGTTGTTCTGAAAGCAGAAAAGTGAAATTAAATAAATTTTATAACATAATTTACGCTATCAAAACATGCACCGACATTGCCCCAACAGCCCACAGCCCACAGCCCGCACCCCATCATCAGCCTTAGCGTTCCATCGTTTTGTTCACTTTGGTTAGCTGATTTGCCTCGTCGATTGCATTTGTCTTGTACTCTGGGATTTGGCCTTCTTCCTGTGGGGCCTCCACTCGACTCATGCTTTGTTTTCTTTCAGCTTCTGCTACTGCTCCTCCAGAGGATTTCTTGTTAATGTTACGCATTGCGAAAAGGCTCTGAATTGTTAAATCAGCTGACTATGTGATGGGCTGTGTAGGGTGGGTGGGGATTGAATGGTGGGAAGGATGGGACGGATGGGGTTGGGTGGAGGCTTCAATTAAATTTTAATTTTACAGAGCTTAAGCATGAAATTCAGTTCAGTTCGGTTCGCTTTGGGTTGTTTTATTTTTTATATTTTGGTTTCTGTTTTTTCGGCTGACGGAGGTGGAATTCGGGCGCGACCGAAAATGCTTTTCATTAAGGCCAATGTATATAAAATTGTATATTTTATGGCTGCGTTTTAAGCTTTTTTATTGGCCAATATTGCAATGGCTTACCTGAATATGAATGCGAATGCTAAGGCATGAATTATACAGAGGCGCATACAAGGCATATTAAACGATCGAATTCCAGTAGGAGGCAGATAGAGTCAGCCCCACTGATAGAGGGGCAGGCACCTACTTGATTGCCACCTAATTGTTTGAAATTCACAAATTAAGGAATAGCAATTCATACATCTCTCTCCTTTCAGAAGCTTTGAGTGTTGTTTTTCTTTATTGGTGCCTTGAAAAGCAGTTGATTAATTTTACTATCAATTTCTACATTTTTAGTACCAAGTTCCAACTCGATTATTTCAAATTCATACATCAGATTAAAAAGAATATGCAGAAGGATCTTAAACTGAACAAAAACTATTACTCTTCAGTATATTGATCTTGTATCCGCAATGTTTCAAGGGTTCTTCCGAGTTTTATACGATAACCCTCAGGAAATTGCTTCAATGCACTTGACTTTAGTTACGTTTCTTTTTTTTTTATGTGAAAATATTCGCAAACAAGTTTTTTTTGTTTCCTTTTTGGAATTGAAATAAAATGCATTTGCCATATTTCCATTTTGATACTGTTGTTGTTGTTGTTTGTGGGGGTAGTAACTAAGGGGCTGGGCAGGATGAGACTGGGCGTGACTGGCGAGGTCGGGGCACCCAAAACACATTCAAAACACGCTGCTAACTTGAATACACTCAAGTGTTCATAAAAAAAGGCGCCCACACACTCATCCACTGAACCACTCGCTCACCCACACACTTACATACACAGGGACTCACATATGTACCCATAAAATCCATATTGACAGCATTCGAACTCGTAAAGGATAGGGCATCGAGGTCGGGGGGTTGGATTTTGTGGGAACCATTGTAATAATGTCCAAAAATATGTTACCAACACGTGTAGCCTGCATACCAACAGAACAACAACAGCAACTAAAATAAAAAACAAAAGAAAAGGATTGGCTTCCTCCCACTTTCATGCACACACACCCACTCCTCTTCATATCCGTTAGATACGCTTAATCGATGCAGCTGGCAGGCACAACTCATCCCCTTCAACTCTTTCCCCACAAGCTCCTGTGATATTTTTATATAGAACAAGGATATTTTATTTAACGTCAGAGAGAGAAGAGACAAAGTCAATGCGCCGCGTTCATCAGAACGATTCGAATCTTGTATGCCCTATGGCCACATACCGCTGTCTCTTGTTGTTTCTCCCCCCCACGACTGCGCCTGCTGCCTCTTGCCATATGCATAAAACATAAAAACAACAAAAAAATATGCTGACAATAAAAAATTTGCTGTTAGCTGAGCGTTTCGGCAACATGCAACATGCTGTTGCATGGCCATCAGAAGGACATGAATACAGACAGACAGAAAAGCAGACAGGCAGGCTGGCAGAAGTTAACGATACAGTTCACCTAGATATGTGAAAAAATATAATAATTTGAGAACCACAGAAACGAAGTTTCTATACTCTTAAATGATGATGAACAAATAAGGTATATCAACTTTATAATATTTATAAGTACCTACATATATATATGTAGATATATAGAAGATTTAATCATTTTATTACTATTATTTTTGTGATCTCATAGTCCCAAACGGGTTAACTATCATTACATGAGGGCGCAGTTAAAACCAAATCTTCTGCCGCCACATTACATTTCTCATTTAGCCGAAATGCCTAGGAAAACCATTGGATTTGTATTGCATATAGTTCGACTTTAGTTTAAACAATTTTCCGTTTTGCGATGGTTGTTATTTTGGTATTAGCTCGGCTTTGTACTCATAGCTAGGTATCATATTTATGTTTCAAGTAAGTTTAAGTAATTTAACAAATCCATAATACCCTGTTCATTTATTGGAACATTCAAGAGGGGAAAAAAACTCTCACAGTTGACTGCTTGTCGTCTGCAGACTGCCGACTACCGACTGCCGACTGCCATTGACTGACTGACTCCAATGGAGTTGCAATAAAAAGCGTGGAATTTGCCATTGCAATAAAATAGAAACAACAACTGAGCCTAAAAACCACTCAAGCATACTTTTAGGCTAAACCGGGAGTCGAAGTAACAGTGGCAGGAGATGGCTGTAGCCTTGGAGGAGGTTGGATGAGTTGGAGTAGGTTAACTTTACTGCCCACCCACAACGCGGTTGCCATAGTCAAAAGTTACAAATGCGAACGGTGAGTGAATGCCATAGATGGAAGCGGCAGACACAAAGGCGCATCCGTGGTGGAGCGAAACCTGCCTCCGCCGTTGGAGGAGAAGAACAGGCATTGGCTAGGTAGCAAAAATAAAGTCGTAAACCTGAAATAAGCCATCAATGGCATTAAAACTCGACGATGGGGACGACGACGGTGACACGGCCCTTTTTACAGCTCTTTTCCATAGCAGCAGCATTCACGATACGGATACCAGACGAGAGATGGAGGTCAGTGGAAGGGGAGATCGACTGGTGTAGGGTAGGCGTCACCATGTTTCATTTGTCAAAGTGCTTGGACGCGGCTCTTAGAGCGTTCCTGCATGACAGCCACTTTTTGTTCTTGTTTTTTTTTGTTTTTTTATTTTGCGGCTTTTACGTATGAGTAATCTTATAGGCGGGCATTACTCATACGATGCCTAGGCCATAGGCTCAAATCACAGTCCTTTATCCGATTCTTCCTTTGCTTTATTGT
This sequence comes from Drosophila willistoni, assembly GCF_018902025.1. Taxonomy (NCBI): domain Eukaryota; kingdom Metazoa; phylum Arthropoda; class Insecta; order Diptera; family Drosophilidae; genus Drosophila; species Drosophila willistoni. The sequence continues at coordinate 1,052,907 of NW_025814057.1, forward strand.
CGTTGTTTGAGCTTAACATTTAAAGTTTCCTGATTACATTGCAAATTATATAATTTCGTTGTTGATTTCCAGCCCAAGAAAAAGAAAAACTTTGACAGGATATGTATGAGTGTGTGTGTGTGTGTGTGTGTGTGTGAGAGCGCTCTCTGAGTGGGGCGTGGCCCAGTTTCAGTGGCGTCATCTTATTTTAAAATCAATATTTGCGGTTAGACGTGTGCAGCATATTAATCATACGCAGCGTTGTTCCCATCAAGTCATGTCTGTGATTTTTTTTCTCTTTACTCTCTCTCGCACACAATCTTTTTCTCTGCCCATTTTGAGACACTAATAAAAAGTTTCGACGGCAAAACGTGTGCAGCTTTTCCTCTTGAAAAAGACCCTCAGTGGGGCGAGTTGACGGAGAATTCGGAAAGCCTCCGCTGTGAACTAGAGTCATGTCACTTTCATATAGTTATAATAAGCAAAGTTTTCCACCGAGTCAAGTTGGTATAGATAATCGAGCTGGCTTCTTGACTTGTCGTTTGGATGAGTTCTTCCCTTCCGATGTCAAGGCTAATGAAAGAAAAATCATGTGTTAATCCTGAGGGGATCAGCCCAAAAATATATAAACCCAGAGAACCCGAAAGAAGGAAATTAACTAGGTAAACTAAGCATTCCGCACGTTTAGCGAAGGTGGTAGCAAAAACTTTCTTCAATATAAATGTAAATATGCATTTGCTGCTGCAAAGGATTTTGTAACCAGGAACCCTTTGGGTAAATAGACGATAGTGTAGCTCTGATTGAATATTTTATTTATAATACATAGCATACATATACTTATATAAGTAATTATAGATAAGCAATATCAGTTAAGAATAGCCAATGTAGCCATTTTTCAGCCACCAAACATAAATATGTATCATAAAAAACGGATGTAAATTTGTGTTATAAAGAATTGCAAAAGTTTCAGAATGTTGGCATTTTTGAAAAGAATACAACTTATCATAACTTAAGAAATTTGTATTTTGTTTTTTGTATATTGTATTTTATGTTTCATGTTCAGTTACTTGATCGTATTGGTTCTACAGTAATCCTTGGTGCAGCAACTGACTTAATAACACTTAATGTTAACGCATTTCATTCGGTTAACATATTCATTTGGCGTTGGGCTTTACCAACAGGCAGCAAGGACATCACTCTATGCCGTAGTGCGAGAAGATAGCAGGGCGTGGGTGGGGATTGGTGCGGCTGTTGGGGTATGTAGAATATACACGCACTCTTATCCTCTCTGGACATCCCTTGAGCACTGTTCTGGCTGTTGTTGTTGTCGTTGTTGTTGTTGACTGCATCTGAATATTGAAATAAATATACAAATAATTTGTTGAGGAATAATTTGTTGGGGTCATAAAACTCGAACCTTCAAAGTCTATTTCCGGTGCAAAGGACATCTCAGTAGTCCTGTGGAGAGCAGAGATATTAAGGATTATTTGGGACTTGGAAAAAATTAGAAGTCGAAAAAACAGAAGAAAACTCAAACCTCTGTCATTTTAAGGACGATTGGGATATCCTTTTTCCAGCTCAAAGTCCTTGTCCATGCCCATCGATTGACATCATCAGGTCCTGGAATGTCCTTTGAGTAGCTGAGAAAAAGGATGTTTTTGTTATATTGCATCCCGCATCCTTCGATGACCCCAACTTTTTTGATGCCAATCTGTAGAGATCGTCAAGGACATCTTAGAAAACCGCGTCTTTTTGTCCTGCGGCAGGATTTGTGGACTCTAGAGCTTAAAAACGAAAAAAGGATAATTTTCTCGATGCCATATCTCCACAGGACATTAGTTGAATTCAACAGGACACACTTTTTTTGATTTTCCAGAAGCAGGACTATCGATCTGCATTCAAGGATTTGCAATATCCTTTAATAAATATTGCTCGAATTTTTGTAAGGGGGTTGCTCAGAAAAATGGACAAAAATCGCAAAAAACACATAAATGTCCTTATAACTCAGTCATTACAAGGACGATGAGGATGTCCTTTGGTCAGATGATAGTCCTTAATGACCCGCTTCGACTCACACCTACAGATCCTGGGAGGTCCTTTAGGAAACTGAGGTAAAAGGACTTTTCTGTTTGACGAAAAATAGCAAATATCTCGCGAGTCCTGTGAAGGATCAGGACGAAAGTGGTGTCATAAAACTCCAACCATCAAGGTCTATCTCCGGTGTAAAGGACATCTCAGTAGTCCTGTGGAGAGCTGAGGTATTAAGGATTTTATAGTTTTGGTCCAGTTTTTTGGCTACTTTGTCCTATTTGGGACTTGGAAAAAATTACAAGTCCAAAAAAGCAGTTGTTATTGTTGTAATTGTTGCTGTTGTAATTTTTGTTTTTGCCGAAAAAAAGCAGTTGTTATTGTTGTTGTTGTTGTTGTTGTTGTAATTTTTGTTGTTGTTGTTGTAATTGTTGTTGTTGTTGTTGTAATTGTTGTAATTGTTGTTGTTGTTGTTGTAATTGTTGTAATTGTTGTTGTTGTTGTTGTTGTTGTTGTTGTTGTTGTTGTTGTTGTTGTTGTTGTTGTTGTTGTTGTTGTTGTTGTTGTTGTTGTTGTAATTTTTGTTGTTGTTGTTGTAATTGTTGTTGTTGTTGTTGTTGTAATTTTTGTTGTTGTTGTAATTGTTGTAACAACAACAACTATTACAACAACAACAACAACAACAACAATTACAACAACAACAACAATTACAACAACAACAACAACAATTACAACAACAACAACAACAACAACAACAACAACAACAACAACAACAACAAAAATTACAACAACAACAACAACAACAACAATTACAACAACAACAACAACAACAACAACAACAACAACAATTACAACAACAACAACAACAACAACAACAATTACAACAACAACAACAACAACAATTACAACAACAACAACAACAACAATTACAACAACAACAACAACAACAATTACAGCAACAACAACAACAACAATTACAACAACAACAACAAAAATTACAACAACAACAACAACAAAAATTACAACAACAACAACAAAAATTACAACAACAACAACAACAACAACAAAAATTACAACAACAACAACAACAACAACAACAACAAAAATTACAACAACAACAACAACAACAACAACAATTACAACAACAACAGCAACAACAATTACAACAACAACAACAACAACAACAACAACAATTACAACAACAACAACAAAACAACAACAACAACAAAAATTACAACAACAACAACAAAAATTACAACAACAACAACAACAAAAATTACAACAACAACAACAACAAAAATTACAACAACAACAACAACAACAACAACAACAACAATAACAGGACAACAATTACAGCAAATTGAACCAAGTAGCCAAAAAACTGGACCAAAACTATAAAATCCTTAATATCTCAGCTCTCCACAGGACTATTGAGATGTCCTTTGCACCGGAGGTAGACCTTGATCGTTGGAGTTTTATGACAGCACTTTCGTACTGATCCTTCACAGGACTCGTGAGATATTTGACATTTTTCGTCAATTAGAAAAGTTCTTTTATCTCAGTTTCCTGAAGGACTTTCCAGGATCTGTTAGCGTCAGTCGAAGCGGATCATTAGGGCCCACAATCTGACAAAAGGACGTCCTGCTCGTCCTTCAAATGACTGAGTTATAAGGACATTTATGTGTTTTTTGCGATTTTCGTCCATTTTTCTGAGCAACCCCCTTACAAAAATTCGAGCAATATTTATTAAAGGATATTGCAAATCCTTGAATGCAGATCGATAGTCCTGCTTCTGGAAAATCAAAAAAAGTGTGTCCTGTTGAATTCAACTAATGTCCTGTGGAGATATGGCATCGAGAAAATTATCCTTTTTTCGTTTTTTAGCTCTAGAGTCCACAAATCCTGCCGCAGGACAAAAAGACATGGTTTTCTAAGATGTCCTTGACGATCTCTACGGATTGGCATCAAAAAAAATTGGAGTCATCTATAATTACAACAACAACAAGAACAACAACAACAAACAATTTTTTCTTCTTTTCCTTTGGTTTTATTTGCTCTACCAACAGGCAGCAAGGACATCACTCTATGCCGTAGTGCTCGAAGATAGCAGAGCGTAGGTGGGGATTGGTGCGGCTGTTGTGGTATGTGGAATATACACGCACTCTTATCCTCTCTGGACATCACTTGAGCATTGTTCTGGCTGTTGTTGTTGTTGTTGGCCATTATAATCGGTAGGAACAGCAACAGCAAATCGGTTTCGCATGAAACGCAATTGTCTATAATTACATTATCCAAACTATCAATTAAACCAAATTGTCTGACGGCCGCGCCGGGGCCCCCAAGACCGGAACTTCAACAGACAATACACGCATGGGGCAAGGCATACAAGAACGCCCCATTGGACATGCGGCCACCCAACAGCCACCCACCATCATTCCACAAACAGATGCAGCATAATGGTGGCTGTTTTCTGATTGTTTAACAAGGCCTTGGTGAGTGTCTGTCCGCCTGTCTCTCTCTCTCTCTCCCTTCCTCTCTATATTGCTGTCTCTCACATATACTCTGAATGTAAGCTTTGTGTGTGTGTGTGTGTGTGTGTGTGTGTGTCTGAGTGTATCTGTGTATGCTCTGGTAATCCCCGTACACTCAGCCCAAAAAGCATTTAAATAATTTTACGGGCTCTGCTGCTGATATTCGAGTATTTTTCAAGTAATTGTTATTATAACAAACACAAAAACAATAACAGCCAACAAATGGCAATTACAGGAACAACACACATACACACACACACGCACATGTAAGCACACACAGACGCATTGAAATATGGAATTCACAATTACATTTAGGCTTACGAAATTCGCGGAAAATTTTCAGCGTTTACACCGCAATCAGCAAATGGTGATAAAGTGTTTGGTTTTCTCACTGATACATTATACAAATTTTTTCGATATTACTAACAACGTACAATGGAAATCGATAAAGTTTCACAGAATGAATACTGTCAGCCACTCCCCATTCAAATAGCAGTCTAGTTTTTCAATTACGTAACCGATTAACTCAACAAATTTTAGAGCTATTTTCATAGTCGGCAATTCTTAATCACTGTTAAACTATAATACTTACGTATGAGAAGAAATGTCAGAAAAAAAAAACAAAACGAAGTGATAATAAATTGTAAAGCGCTGACTTGAGGTAAAACTCGACATATTTTTTTGTTTTTATTTTTTAAGTTAATGTACATTTTTGGGATATGTTTGTGGTATAAACGTAGTCCTGGTGAATGACAGTGTTGGGCGATTGTTAGTGCGGAAATGGGCCGGGTGACAACTGGGTTAGTGAATAAAAAAGGAGAGGAGAGGAGAGGAGATATGCTTTGCTCTGCTTTTTTCGGAATAAAGTTAAAATTTGTTTTGCTTTCACATTTAATTGAAATTTACGCCGCTTTGTTGGCGTCTCGTTGTCGCGACAAGCGGAGACTTTTATCATTTTAAAAGCCAAAGTAGAGCTCCCGCTACGACGACGGCCGCTGCTCTCTGTGCACTCTCGCACTCGCACTCACTATGAGGTGCCAACGCGGCTGGAGCCAAGCCCAGGACGAGCCAGGCCAGAACGGGCCAGGAGAGTTGTCCTGCCGTCAGCCACTTTGCAGCAAATTAAATGCATTTTGCACGCATACACACACACACAAACACACACAAACACGTACACTCATACATGCATTTCAGTTATTTATGTGTGTTTGTCATTTAATTTTAAAAAAGTTTCCCTGCACGAGATTTACAGCCTTCGCAATAGCAATGCCCAAAGAGTTCGACTCCTCCCTTCCTTCCCTGGGACGCGCCCTCTGATGCCCTGTCGCGCTGTCATTTAGTTTAATTGAGAAAGACGTCGGCCAAACGACTCTTTCCAACTTCAGAAATCCTGCACCTCCCATCCTGCATCCTCCGATGTCCATCTTCCTTTGTCCCTTTCGCATCCATCAGCGGTATACTGCTGAAGATGAATTTCCACTGGTTCAACCAATCAATACCAAATTTGTTTTTTATTTACAAAAATAACAATAAAATCGAAGCTGTTGAATTAATAGAAACAAAAAAGCTTTTCCGCTTGTTTATAATCAATTAGCGAGTGACAATAAAAAAGAGAGCAACATTAAAGGTCCAGTAAATGAAAGATAAAACAAATTTCCAGAATTGAAATCAAATCTCGACAGGATTAGAAACCTTAATGTGAGTTGTGAATACAGATGTAAATTTTTCGCTTGATTACTGATATAGTGATCCATTTTTTTGTAAATCGAAATCTGGTTGAACGTCCCTTTGAATTGATACATTTGTCAGTTGATTTTCAGAGATTGTTCTGATTTTTTTTCGCCACTCGCCACCCGCCACTCTCCCCTCTGCAACATGCTATGGTTGGTGTCCATATCCATACCCCATTTGCCTTCCGCCCAAGAATGCTGGCAAAAAAGTGTAATGTCAGCTGCAAACCCGCACAGAGTCGGCCAGATACATATACATATGCACATATGTATGTACATATGTACATATGTGCATAGGTACATATTGGATACATTGGACAACATGAAGACAAACAAATATGCCGACAGCTAGCCAACATTCAAATAGCCATGGAGACTGCTGGCTGCCTGGCTGGCTGGCTGACGGACAAACAAAAATGCAATACAAAAGAAAAGTGCAATGCTGTTTGCGGTCGGAGATACAAAGAGAAAAAGGACCAAAGAGTTAGATACACACATGTGGAAGAAACATGGGTAAATGACGTTCATATATGGGTGGTCAAACCAGGATGGCTCACTAGGGTCAGATGGTGTGCGATGGGTTGACTCCCCCGATGCCCAATGGCACCACATTTTACGCATTTTGCACGGAAATTTATGAAATTGCAAAAAGGAAAAGCAAAAGCAAATCAATGGCCAGGTTCTCTACGACAATAAACGAAGCTCCAGACAAACACACAGTTACATAGGACAAAGGGACTAGCTCTTGTCTCTCTTGTCTCTGAAAAAGGACAAAAATTCTATTTATTTGTTAATTTACGCACGCAGCAGCAAATATGTGAAGTCAACATTGGCTTCCTTCTCTTTTCGGTTGGTTTTATATCCAGGCCTAGATGATGTTCCTGCTGCAGGTGTGTCCATGTCCATGACAACTCTACGCTTGGGTTTTTTAAGCTGCTTGTTTGTTGGTTTTGTATAATCCGCTGCGGCTGACTGGTTGGACTTATTTGTGTCTGGACCTCTGACAACGGCTCTAACTCTAACTAAGCTTTGCATTGGTTTGGTTTAGTTTATTAGTCCATAACCAGGCGAGCCGAGCTAGCTAATGATGCCTGGCCGAAACGAAGAGATTCATTTGATTCTATCTGTGCAACCCTTGTCTGGTTTAACGGCAGAGTGGATTCTCTCGCCCATTCCCACGTTTCCATTGAAGCACTTGGCATTTTTAATTGTTACGATTCAAAGGGGGAGAGCATAACAAATTCAATGAGAATTTCATTTACTCTTCAAACAGGTGAACATTTGACTAATTAAGAAAACTTTGTGTAAGGTATCCATAGTATGGGTTATTGCCCCTTGGAGAGAACAGAGATTTAGAGATATGAGATATCAATCGAAGTTATAAACTCTTTGGAAACTTGATTAAATCTATTGCATTGGCAAAAAGCAATTTACAAGTGACTTTGCTCGCTTAATTTAGAGTATTCAATTTGCGACCAAAAAGGGAGTAAGCCATTTGCCCGCTCCCTGCAATCATATTGTGATTCTTACTTGGGTGCTTACATTGTTTTCAACTTGTTGCCCGCTGTCTGTTTTTTAATTTACATTGGCATTGTATAAATATTTACACAAGCAAAAGCAGCTGCTGTTGCCACCAGACTCTAACCGCCAATTCCCCCATGAAACACCACCCAAAAAACCAAGACAACCAACATGGAAAGCTGCGTCCTGGTCCCCTTCCTTCCTCCTTTTCTAAGCTAAGTTCGCTCATTCGTGGCCAGTGATTTATGCAGAGGGTAAGCCTGCTCCTTTTTCTCTTCCTTCTTCTCAGCCTCCTCCTCCTTATTCTGCACAACTCAGCCGTTTGGTCTAATGTTGATTTTGCGTCTTTTTGCTGGCAAGTTGCTATCTGTTTCTGTTTCGCTTTCCCTTTCCTCATTGTTTGGGCAAATGCTTTTTAAACAATTGCATGCCAGAACTTGCTCATCCCTGGGGATTAACGTGACTATCACACACACACACACACACAGACACACATACACACGCATATGTGAATAACTTGTTAGATAATCCAATTAATATGCACACACACCAAAAAGAGTAAGAAAAAACGCAGCTAGACAACAATAATAAAAGCGCCCACCTGACGCCATGTTGAATTTTAACCAGGCACCACAAAAACTCGCGTCGCCTGCCCTCCCCTTCTTCCTTTCGTCCTCGCTATTGCCCTCTCCATCTCCGGACACCAACCCCTCCAGCTCGAAAACCGAAACTGTTCAAACATTCATGAGCTTGGCGGCAACTAACAGGAAGTTGCCCGGGTTATTGGCTGCACAAACAAATGCCAAAGTGGCCAGGCTTAGCCAGCAACAGCAGCAGCTAGAGTATCCTAGTTAATATCCTTGGGGGCTCATACAAACAGACAGCAGCAGAAGCAGCAATGCACGCAGCAGCAGCAGCAGCAATAACAACATGACTTCGCCTACATACATACATACATCGCCGCGGCATTCCATAAAACTAATTTGCGGCTAGGCAATTATGCCGCTGCCGCTGCCGCTGCACCAGTAGCAGCAGGTGAAGATTGTCCAAGGTGGGAGCGAGTGGGGGACCAGGCTAGGGCCAGGGCCTGGACAAACAAGCTCCTTAGGCCACCTGCTAATATCTTCATTTACCCATGTGAGTTTCTTGTTGTTGGCAAAATGCAAATAGCTGAAATCACCTGCATATTCATTAAATTTTCTCAAACTTCAACTTCCAACTACACAGTTATGACCTGACTGTCGATTTAGTCGTCAAATCACACTAAACCGTTCATCAGAAGGATGCAACATTTTCTTCTATTCATGAAGAAGAAATATTTGTACATAAATATTCTTTTTTGTTTTTAGAATCTAAGGGATTAACTTGATTTAGCTGTAGCATACATTGTTCACACACATTTTACTGCAATTGCTTCGAATGTATTTGGAAAATATGAATACAAACTACTAAATTTAAGTATCCGCAAATCACTGAGAAAATCGGTTCTTTGTTGAATGGAGAGAAAAACGAAGAGAAAATATGTGCTCTAAGTGAGAGAGAATTACGCAACAAATTTTGATTGATACGATTGGATCGACTATTTCCACCTAAATGCAATGAAAATCGACATCATCAAACACATATTTTACGGCTCTCAAACGAGAAACTTCAATCAAATGAGGCAAACCATTTGAATGCCATTTGAAACGTTGCCTTCCCGTTACAGCCTCCTCCTAACTGCAACTGCTCCAACTCCAGCGCCATCAATCAATATGGTCATTTGGAGTATAAACTATAAAAAGAGAACGCAACGTTCCACTACGAGTTGGCTCTAATTGACAGCACAAAGGGTGAATGAAGGTGAGTGCAGCAGGGATTTGGATTTGGATGGAGTTGGGGTCGAGGCTCCATGGCCGCAGGTACATGCAATTAATTATGGTCATTTTCAGGTGCGCTCCCACAAATCCAATGGCAAAAAGCCGACGACCGGCGTCAGTCGTCCTCAAAATGGACAGTGGCTAAATAACAAAGCGGCGCCGATTGCCAATTGCCGAATGACTGTTGCATGCAACACAATAAGCGAAATGGTTATGGACATTCGAAAGGGGTGGACTGGGTGCAAGGAACTCTAAGGGATAACACAAAATGCGCGCAAACAAGCGCATAAACGGATTCTCCCCCGCCATCCCCTTGATCCGTAACCCTATCCCGAAATCTGCGAATTAAAACAAATGATGAGGTTTTTGGCCACTGCCGCTGAATCTGCCGCTGTTAGTGTTGTTGTTGGCGCTCTGTAAAAATGGCGCCCAATTGGCAATTGACGCTTCCGGCGGCCCATTGGCTGCAAAAACGGAGACCTGTAACCGGACTGACGGACGGACAAGTCCGAGAACCAGTACCCGGCATAATGCGCATCCGTATCAATATCGATGACAATCGCCCAATTGGACTGCCAAATGCATAACCACCGCAACAGCAGCAACCAACAACAATGTGGCCAGACACTGCGGCGGCTTTTCTTGATGCCTTTTTATGATGCGGCCACCCACACTGACCCCCAATTTCCCCTCCCCCAATTCCCTTCAACTTCTCTTGTCTGATTTGCGGCCGTTAAGTGAAAATCGCTTGCAATTCGATTCTGGTATTTTAACAATTTTTTCCAACTCCTACCAAAAGGATCCGATCAAATTGACTGAAAGGCATTTTTATGGTCACTTTTGATTCCAGGCAACTCCTGCAATGAGAAAATAATTAAATAATTTTATAAAATGTGCGAACGAGCACAAAGGCCCACCGTATTTTCATCATTGAATTTAAAGTTAACTCTCTTCAATAGAGAATGGTCCTCTAAATTGGGATTCGAGCTGTAGTTGTTGTCTTTGAGAAATAAACTTTGTGATTTTCAATCATTCCATTCTCATGGGCGACTTTATAAATTTTGCACAACCCCGTTCGCTTCTTGTGCTCATATTTCTGACTTTTTAAGCACTTTACCAAAAATCTATGGTATATGCAGACGTTTTGCGAGCACTTTTCCTGCCTGGCAAGGCAGCAGCAGTAATAAAATTAATCAACTTTAATGCACATTAAGAGCCTCTGGCTCTGCCTACTAACCCACCCATCACCCAGTCTGCTCCTCCTCCTTCTGCACCATTTTGGAATTGCAATGCCAATGTTGAATGACTGAGATAACAATAAAAGGAATCCGGCCGTGCAATGAGAAGATGAAGCTGGAGGCAGCTTCTTTAGTCGCTGCTGCTTCTTTTTCTTTTTCTGTTGCTGCACTAAATAATTTCTAATAAAATAAAATAAATAATGAACGCAGCAAACGGAGTCCAAGTCGTTGCTAGAGAAGCCAAGGATGCTGCCAGTCAGACATGGTGCAGATTCACATCCCTAACATCCCCCCCCCCCACTCCTTCCCCAGTTGAATAGGGGTAGACAAGAGTTGGCCGCCATATTGCGCAAATATTGCAGTAAGTTGCTTTGGCAATGTGTTTTACTTTTATTGCACTCGAGCCGCTGGGCTGATGCCCCACTGTCCCTAACCCCTCGGCCCCGCACCATGGCCCACTGCTACTGCTACTGCCGCTGCACATTTTTAACGCCCCAGTCATAAAAAGCCATGAAGCGGCAGCAAAAGCAGCACATTTCCAATTTTAAGGCTGAGTAGAGAGAAAGCGCAGCTCCTGAGCTCGCCAAATGACCGTAGAAATGATTGCCCCTTGGCCAGGTTTTTTCTTCCTTTTTCTTTTCCATTTTTGTATTTTTTTTGTAATTTTGGGGTGGCATTTGGGTTGCTCGGCAACAGACAAGGGTCATTGGGTTGGCTGGCTCAATGCGTGGGCTAAGGCTAAGCCTTCCTTTTGCCCTTGCTACAGTGAATGTTGTTGTTCTTGTTGCTCTTGCTATTTGCCTGGCTTATTTGCTAAAAAGAGAAAAATAAAATCAAACTGCATGGCGTCGACATAATAAAAGAAATTGCGTGAAAGGCGGCTTAAAGATTCAGCCAGATTGAATGGGGTAAGGGCAGCTTCTTCTCTCTGACATTTTCTCTTTTTTGTCTAAATATTTGAACTGATAAAAGACAAACTTATTTTTGTTTGTCGCTGACAGTGCCATTTCAATTTATATTTTATGACCCTTTTTAAATTCATTTTATGAGCTGGCAATCACCACGTTTCCTTTGCCCCACATTCAGCTCCATTTTCAGGCTCATTGTCAGTCATGTTGCGCGATTTTAAAGTAATAAACTTGGCCCAGACGAACATGCCATTTAATTTCTTTAGGTCTTCTCCTATCAGAGACAGAATTGGACAAAATCATTTGGTTCGGTTCAGGCATTAGATACATAGTACATATGTATATGGTTGGAATCTTGAGGCAGCCCATCATTAATCTCCGTCAATCTGTAATAGAGACATCAGTTTCGATCTATAAGCAAAAGGTTATTAGTCGATTGTCATTGAAACCCACAGAAAATCAAACCAAAAACTAAATAATGAAATATATCCCAAGTCTGTGTGGACTACAATGTGTGGGACAGCTGGCAGGTGAACCCCAAGTGTGGCTAAGCACTTTGTTTACATTGTTAGCAATTTATACCGACTACCATTTAAAAGGTTTGTCTAAAGGCAACCAAACTCTAAGAGTGTCCTGAATGTCGTCCCATAGTCGTCTGGCCATATTTCAAATTGTGGTCAAATTGTATTTTGTTATTTCATTTTCATCCCCCTACTATTGGCAAAACAAGAATCACAACAACAGCAACAGCAATAAGAACTCTTGCCAAACACTTTGCGGTTTTCATTTAAACAAAAAAATAAAAAAAAAACCCGAGAATCGAGTTGACAAAGACGAAAGCGAGTCGTCGAAAGTGAGTGAAGAAAAGGGGAGCGAGGAAAAGACAAAATCATTGTGCATCAGCATGGAAAAACGCATAGACAAATCGGTTTATAGTTTTGAGCTAAAACATAATCCCTATGAGTAAAAGTTTCTGTTTCAGCACCAGCACCAGCAACAACAACAACAACAACAAGAAAAACTGTTAGTGTGGTTGTAAAATTCACTCAGCAGGTGAATACGTGAGCAAAATTGACAGGTGAAGTTTGACAGCAAAACATAACCACAGAAAGAATAGCAACAAAAAACAAAAAACCAAATAGCAAACAAAAGCAAGAGAGAGCTTAACTAAATTGTTGAGGGGCGTGGCATATCGAGAAGTTTGTGAAACATTTCGTTTCAATATGGAAAAAAACGCGCACAAAGAAGGAGAAAAGGAAATATCTAAGATTCACAATTGTAATTCCATTTTAATATTTGCTTGACTATCTCATGGAACGCTTTGGACTTGGCTAATGACATCAAACATAAATCTTGTTTAAAGCAAATAACTACATAAAGAGCTGGAAATCCCCGATTCCGCACATAATTTGAATCTAGCATTCCGATGTTGGATTCAAGTTTTTCTCCGCTTTAGAGTGTTCCCATTTTAAGAATCAGATGTGTGAGGGACTGGGGGAGTTTTTAGTGAACGCTTCACTTGGTTGGAAACCTTTCACCAACTACCAATACCTATCCATCCAACCATCTATGCACCTCTATTCGTGTATATATGTACATACTTGGTCGTTTTGTTCTCAGTTTTTGCACTAAATTTTTGCCTTTTTTCATTTTTTCGAGTTTTTTTTTGTATTTTTTGCCAAAAGCTTTTAGCTGGACGCGTGCGACGAAGCGTGTTGCCCCGTGACGCTGCTGCAGCTGCTGCATCAAACGACATTTAGCTTGCACATGAAGTTCACATCGTTTCGCCATAGACGGAGTTGTTTGCCATGTTAACTTTATTAGTAACAACATGGCAAAGGTGAACGCAGCCGAACCGGCGGCATCGTGACATCCCCCTTGGGGCAAGTGCCACGAAAAGTGCTTCATTTGCGTTATTGATACGACATGAGTGATGTATTTCATTAGCCATGAACAGCCCTTCATACTCTTCCCATCCGGAATGCCACACCCACCCGCAGTCCCTGGCAAGTTTCCTTTGAAATGCAACTTGCCATGCCATGAGATTCCCGCATATGTAGCATTATAATAACAATGGAGTTAAAAGGAAAACTGAAAAGACCGAGCCGCATGGCGTTGGCATACGCCGTAGATTGTACAATCGCATGTCATGTTACCGGCGAATAGACAGAAGTCGATTACTTGAAGTTGTTGTTGTTGAGAGTGGCCAACGACTCGGCGTCATCACAAGAAATAGGATTCTCCAAAGGTTGACTGGAAACGGAAAAATAATAATTTTATCGAGGCCGTATCCTGGAAAGTCCTTCCGGAAGCTGAGGTAAAACGTTGTTTGAGGAAAAATTACAAATATCTCGCGAGTCCTTTTTAAGGATCAGGACGAAAGAATTTTGTTTATTTTCCTCAGTTTTTAGCCACAAAACAGAGGGTTTTCCTGATCCCTGCGGCTTCTGTCGATTTCAAATTATATTTGATAGTACATACTCTAAAAGCACAGTGCATTGAGCGAGTTGATTGATTTTTTGTTGTTGTGAGCTGTCGTGGCCTGGCTTAACGCGTAATAATAGCCTGGTCTACTCCCACACTTCCCCCCCACTGTACCATCATCCATCTAGGTCTTCCCTTCGTTTGCTGTCAACTGCTTTGGGCCCCTGTTACTTGGCGTTGTGTTTGATAACATCGTCTAGGCTGGCAACGCGTCTGGTTCCACGTCTGGTAACCCGCGTGACGTAAGCAATGGCGCCTTTTACGGAATAATCACTATAAAAAATTTGACACGTTTCTCCCCACCATCACGCCCACTAATATTTTGCCATTTTCTGCCATGTGTGCTGGATGTCTGGCAGAAGGAGGTGGAGGTGGAGGTGGAGGTCGGTGGGAGGAATATTTGCATATCTGTTTTTGATTTTTGTCGCTCTTGGCGTCTATTCAATTTGACGAGCCGCTTGGGTACTCTTGGTGGAGGTGGAGGTGCCTGCGCCTGCTGCCAGCCTGCCTACCGCCTGAATGAAATCAATAAATCTGCTCCACAGTTTGAATCCAATTTATCACTTTGGAGGTTTTTTCCTGTTTTTATTTTGTGTGTGGCGCCACCCAACAACGAACCATTTATGAAGAGTGAAAGCAGAGCCCAACGATTGGCGGCTTATCCTGGAGCCTCAATGTGCATGCAACTTCATTAAGTTCGTCGTCGCGGCCATCGCGTCGCATGAGTGATGTGGCAATGGCAATTTCTTATGCAAAATTTAACGTATGTTTCGTCTACCTCTCATTCCACAGCCACTGCTACTGCTACTGCTACTGCTACTGCCACTTCCACTCCCATTTCCGCGATGTATGAAAAGGCTTTTCATGCTACTTTGTGAGAGTCGTCAATAATGAAATTTAGTAAAATATGACGAAAGCTCACAAAAGATTCGTCCTGCGGCGTGTAGCATTTTTCAGCGAATTGTATTTCATAAAGATTTTTCGCATATTTTATAAGGAGCCGGAGCCATGTGCTGAAATGGTACCTGAGCGCTTAAATTGCGGAAGTGATAAACAGCGGTTTCGGTCCAGGAAACACTTTATTACACGCTCCCTCTCTGTCTCTGTCTCTGTCTCTGTCTCTGTTTCTCGCCATCTGCATTTAGATGGGAGGAGTGGCCATGCCTTAAAGTTACACCTGCAACTACCTTGGTATTGCCTCACATTTCAGGTCCGATCAATAGTATGGAGTAGGTCTTTAGAAACGAACTTGCCTTAGAGAAAATAAGTCTGTATACCTATTATTCTGCCTGAAAAAGAAAGTGAAAGAATGAAAAAGTCAATTTGTTTTTTTTTTTTTTGTTTTTTTTTCTTTTTCTTTACATTAAATATATTTAGATGGTTTTTCTTTCAAAATTGTTGTTGGTTTTTTGGTTTTACATGTTTTATGTGTGAGTTTGTTGTTGTTTTATGGAGAGCGTGGGATGTTGTTTTTTTGTTGTTTGCTTTTTGGTAAATGTTAAACAAAATATGGCAATTGGAATGTTTGTTTGTTCGTTCGTTATGTTTGTTTAGTTTGTTGTTTCGTTTCATTTCGTTTTGGTTTTTGTTTGTTATGATTTTTCATTTGTTTCATTTGTGGCTGTTGTTGTTGTTGTTCGGTTCGTTCTGCCACCACGCTGTTCCATGCTGCATTTTTGTGGGTTGGGATTGGATTTTGTGTGTTTGGTTTAGCAAACTTCTTACATCAAATACATTTATATCGATTATATTTATGTATCGTTTCGGTATTTCCGTTTCATTCTGTTTTTTTTTTTTTTTTGGTTTTTTTGGTTTTTTTTTTTGTTTTCTTGTTAAAATATAAGTTAAGTAAGCTACATTTAATTGTTATTTTTGAAAAAAATTACCCATTTATTATTTACTTATATCAGTGTGTGTGCCTATAAGAGAGAAACGAGAGAAAATTATGGCTATAAAATTCTCAACTAAGGACTTTTAGGAACATAAAAGATACAAGATTCTTTGGTTAAGGGCTCAAAATTCTTAGACTAAAAACCACTAAAATCAAAATGGAACTTATATAATATTTGGTTGGTTTTTTTTTTTTACGTGTTTTTGTTGTTTTTCTTTATTTAGTTGTAAGCATTTAATGCACTAAATAAGAAAGAGAGTTCTAGCAAGCTAAATTAATTTCATATTCGTTTTTTCGAGGCATTCATTGTGGACAAATGGTTGTTAAAGTAAATTCAACTTACTTTCGGAAAATATGTGTAAAATATAAAAAGAATGCATTGAAAATTTTGCAAACGAAAAGAGTGCCCTGCCTTAATATTAGAAATTCACTTAGACATTTACATACATTAATTTTTCTCTCCTTTCTTTTATTTTCTCTGCGTTTTTTTTTTTGGGCTGGGTTTCTCTTTTCCGCTGTGTTAATTCTGCACAATTATTTTTTTTTATATATTTAGTTGCACTTAATTCTAATCAAAACACTAATACATTTAGCTTACTTATACTAAATTTTTCTCTTCTTCTTTTACCTGTTCTTCTCTTTCCCCGAGCTCGAGATAATCTTCGAACTTTCTCTCTGTGTTTTGCTATTGCTGCTGCGTTCGCTTTCCTCTATTGGCCACACATTTTGACCAAATTGGGGGGCTTTCTTTCGGCTGTATTGGCTGCTTTTGCTGCTTTCGGTTCTGCTTTTGCAGTTTCTATTTTTCTATTTTTTCCTCTGCTCTCATCTCTATCTGCTGATTGTCCACTAAAAACTATGCTTTGCGTTCCTATCTGCTTGTACCTATCGCTCATCATCGACTCATTTGTTGGCTTCTATTTGCATGTTACATATGTAAAATGTTTGCCTCTTGTGAATTCATACAATTGCATTTCTTTACGGATTTGGTTTCGGTTGTTGCTGCTGCTGCTGCTGATGATGATGATGATGACGACGATAATGATGATGATTACTGCACATTAATCAAACATTAAATCGGGTTTGCTTTTCACTGTGTGTAGTTTTTGGTTTTTTCTTTCTTTTACATGTTTATTTTCTCCTTTTTGTTTTTTTTTTTTTTCGTTCTTTAAATTATAGTTATATTTGGTGCATAATTAAATTTATAATGAAAAGCTCAAATGAATTGTAATTGTGTGTCTGTATGTGTGTTTCATCTATATATGAACTTACTTTGGATACCCTTGCAGAAAGCGAGAGAGAAACAGAGAGAGAGAGAGAGAGAGAGGGAGAGAGAGAGAGGGTCCCTTTGAAAATTGATAATATTACTAAGACTCTTAGACTTGAATATCTAGTCTCGCAAATCAGACAATTTTATCATGAAAAAAGTCGAATAATATCCGCTTAAAATGAATCAAACTATGAATCAAACAATGAATGCAGTTGATCAATATTAGAATCCTCTCAAGAATAATAGTTTTTTCGAACTAATGTTTCAACTGCAAGGGTATTGAATGATCGGCTCGCCGAAGTTGTCTATAATTATTTGGTTGTGTTTCTTTTTTTTTTGTATTTTTCATTATACATATATAAATTGCATTACCCTTTCCCCCAGCTTGCATTTTAATACAATACAAATACAATTAAACATACAATACAGTACAATAAAACACATATACATACATACATGCATATGTATATACCTATAGGTATATATATGTATGCATGCGTGTGTTTGTGAGTGTGTGTATGTGTGTGTATATTAGCATAATTTACCATTTATATATTCAGTCTTAAGCTACAAAAATTGTTATGCATATTTCTGTTTTATATTTGATTTTATTTTATGTTTTATTTTTGGAATTATATTAAATTCGCCTTCATTTTTTTCTTTTTAGTTTTCTATTCGGTTTACTCTTCCATTCATTAATTTTATCGGCAAAATGAGTATGAAAATGGGAAATGGTAGGTATGGAAATTCAGAGAAAATCAGAAAGCAAATAGCAGCAGGTTGAAAGGCAAAAGCATCTTTATTTCCTATTTCTCCCTCTCTGTCTTCACTCGAAATCTTACTTAAATTACTAAAAAAAAAAAATGTTAAAAAATTATTAACCACATGTATGTAAGACGCAGCTTTTTCTAATGACTAATGAGAACTTTATCAGATTTCACTATCTTATATAGATCATACCTAAAATCTTCATCGATTTACGGTGTATCTATGTATGTGGGTTCGTGGGTCGCTGTGTGTGTGGGTGTGTGTGTGTGTGTGCCCTCCTATCGTTACATTACTTTTATTTCTGGTTTCAGTTGAAACGTCTTCAGCGTGTTTATTATATGTTTGTCCCCCTTGTTTGTTTGTTGTAAACTGCTTTTATAATACAGGCAAGCCTCTTCTTTTTCTAACTATTTGTTGTGGGTTTTTTGTGGTTTAAGTCAAGTGCTTAGTTCATGAACTAAACCAAGTAAAACTCATTTTTTAGTTAGTTGGTTGGATTTTGCTGTTTAGCTCTGAATGTGCCCTAAGACGTTTTGCGCTTTCCAAAAATTCATATTCATATACATACATATATATTTATACATATATGTATATAAATATTTTTGGTTGTGACAAACGAGAAACGAAAGCAAAACTCTATGGCTATATAATCTTTAAACTATCTTTTTTTTCTTTTTTTTTTGGTTGTTTTTATATATTAACTTTGTTTTGTATTAGTTTTGCATATTGCATTTTGAGTGCTTGAGATTTGAAATTGAGTTGAATTATTTTTTCTTTCATGTTATTTTTGTTTTTTTTTTTTTGTTTTAAATGAAACGCCAGTTTGATCGGAGGTTCTCTTTTTGTAGTGGTTGTTGTTGTTGTTGTTGCTCTTGTTTAAAGTGTGAAGTTGAAATATTCGGAGATAGGACTAATATTACAGCTATTAGCTAGGTTTCTTTTTTTCACGTTATAATTTTTTTTGGTTTTTTTTTTCGGTTTTTTAAATGTTTTTTTTTCGGTTTAAATATAGTCAATTAATCAAATTTGTATGCAATTTAGTTTTTCTTCCTTTTTTGGTTTTGCGTTTTTTTTTTTTTTTACATATTTACAAGGACTTTAGTTAAATTTATCATAAATTTTCCCTTTTGAAGCTCGTTTCAAAAAAAAAAAAAAAATCCAAATACAAGTATAATGAAATAGAGAGAACGAGAGACTATAATCTCAATTTACTTGAAGAGAATCAGAATTTCTCCTTGGGGTGGGGGTTGGGGAAAGGAGAACGAGCCTTTCCCCCATATCGTGGCCATTCAACCCTGGAGTCGGAGGAGTCGAAGGAGGGCCAGAGCACTTGCCAGTAGAAGAGTCCTTTCCAGAGAGTGCACCAGATTGCTACTGGATTGACCATTCAATGGCGAATCCTGACCCACATTTGAGCGCACATCCATTAGATCTCGCGACAGGGGCAATTCGGTAGGATCGCTCAGCTCATCGTGGCAGGGCAGCATTTCCGGTTTCAGCATGAAGAGACGCACATTGATGCTATTTTTAGAGGCCATCAGATCGATGGCATCGCCGTGTAACGCAGGCTGCTGCTGATGGGGCAAGTCCACATCGTTATGTCCATTCGCCACCGACGTGCTGGGGGCATAGAAGGAGCTTTGCTTGTGCAGATTCAGATTGTCGTCCAGATCTAGGCCCAGTCCCGGCATATGTACGCCGCCCGAGCTGGCCTCATCGTAGTAGTCATAACGTTTATTGGTGGGAGCGATCGCAGCAACTCCTCCAACGCCCTCAGCAGCAACAAGGGGCATTTGTCGCTTCCTTCTCAGTTTCGTCTCGACCACATTCTCGGCAAACTGTCGCTGACCCCGCAGCCCCTGTCGGGACTTGGTCGAAGAGTGCTTCCTTGAGGTGATGCCTGGACCGCCTATGCCACTCAGATCGTCGAGGGTGGCATAACTGTTGTGACCGATGCCGCCCATGCTGGCGCTGTTGCTGCCAATGGCGGTGAAGCCACCAATATTCAACACATCCAGTATATGAGAGGGCACTGGATCAACGAAATGTGCCAATTTGGGCTCCTGCAGTGTACAAAGCAGTTCCTCCAGAGAGTCACGCAGCTGCAAATGACGTGTGCGATTTTTCAATTCAAAGATCCATTGTAGACGACAGTCGCAAATGAATTTGTTGTCTGCCGACGATAAAAGGAGAGACAGAGAAAAAAAAATGGGGATAAATACATATATATATATAAATATGTGTATGTGTATGTGTATGTGGAGAGAAAACGAAACGAAAGGATATTGACAGCTTGAAAATGTGTGTGGGCTAAAATTGCTTTTGTCAAATCGTCGCAGTCGAAATCGGAATCGAAGTTTGAGATGGCTACAACCCCGCTCTGTCTCCCTCTGCACCCACCTCTCAGTCTCACTGTGTCCAATACTCAATTGATTGTGTTTGCTTGGTCACACAGGTGAGCTGGAGATTTCCGTCTGCTGCTGCTGCCTTTTTTCCTAAGTGGCCGAGACTGCAACAATTGGCTGTCATTTTGGCTGGCCAAAATACCCAAACGACTGTCCCCGCCCACCCGGTTCACCTTCGATTCCTAGACGAATTTTAAATGATTTTGCCGTTAAATCGTGACTGTGCCATGTCTGTTTACCCCCCCCTTTGGTCTAACTGTCCGACTGCTGTCCAGCTGGAGAGCTCCAGTCAGTTCCATGTCGTTTCACGTTAAACGCCTCAATGACATTTCCAATTTAGACAACGCCACAAACTTCAGGCCGAAGAGATGGCCCGCCCGCCCGCCATTCCCCGGACATTTGGACTGCATCCTCCTCCTGGTGTTGCCTGCATTTTCTGGGTCCCTTTTGAGTGTCTGCCATCTCCGATTGGTCGTCCGTCAGTTGGACACCCTGTGCTTCAGTGCTTTGCTGTCAATTATTTCTATCTCTCTCTCTCTCTTTCTCTGTCGATCCTTCGAATCGGATTGATTCGTTTCGAGTGGAAATAATTTTCCTATTTATTTGCTTAATTTTCTTCTCGTTTAACTTACCGTTAATGCTAAGTCAAAACTATCTTTAAATGTGGTCGAATCTCTAGAGTATTATTAGAAAACCCCCCTCCTCCCCCCGCTACACAGCATAAAAAACAAAACAGTAAGCATAACTAGCATATATGTTTGTATAATACAAGGAAATATTGAGTCTTTGACTCACAAACATACACCCAGAAGAGGGGGATGTAGGTATGGTGGGACTTGGGAGGGGACATTATTATTATAGGGACTGCTTAGCCAATTGAGATCCTAGACAATAAGCATACATCGAGCAGACACTTTTTTATTAGACCCAAAGCAAAAGTTCCCACATAAACGACAAAAGGAAACTTTGGCAAATTAGTGAGGATGCAAGAGGAAGCGGGAACCGAGGAGTAAAGGGGCAAAGGGGCAGGAGCAAGAGAGCAAAGCAGCGGAACCAAGAGGAAGGAAGATAAAGTCGAAAAATTTTAATTTTCCATATGAAAACATACAAAAACCATAAATAAAGTTAAATATGCACACACAGAGAGTGAGTGAGCAAGAGGGGGAGAGAGAGTGAGGGAGAGAGAGGGGCAATAGGAACGATAGAGAGCACCACTACGGAAAATGTTTAAAATGGGCAACGACTTGGCAACATTTAGCAAGCAAATTACAACAAAATTAACATGATAATGAAGTGCGCCCTAGCTAGGATCCAACAGAGAGAGCCAGAGACTACAACAGGGTGGGGGCCGGCGGGTTAGAGGGCGAGGGGTTGAAGTTGGGGTGGGCTGAAAACTGGCAGCTGTTTTGAGTTGACCAAAATGACAATGACTTGCCAGACAACCAAAAGAAAGAGAGAAAAAAACCGAAAATGATTCGAAAAGAGGAAAATAAAACGACAAAAAAAATGCTTAAAAAAATATGAAAGGGCAAAAAAAAAAAAGAAAATGAGACTTGCAGTTCATAGTGGAAAAGGATACTAGTCGTCGCACTTCCTGTCACATCCCCGAATCCCCACATTCCTTTCTGCAGTTCCTGTCCCCCCTCCTATCCACCACCACTCTTGCCTTATTCTTGTTCTCTGTATATCTGTCTGTGTGTGTGTGTGTGTGTGCATAAAATACTTTTTATATTTTTAATGATACTTGGCCAAAGCGGTAGGAAGTGTTTTGGTCTACTGCACACACTCCACACACACACACACACACTTACGCCCACCTCGTCATCTCCTGCATGCAATGAACTTTGACAAACCCCCACGCCTCCCTACCCCTTCCCGTGCCACACAACCGCCGCCGCCGCCTTCTTTCTGCTGTTAGTCAACTAGATGACTTTCAACTTTGTCCCTCTTCGTCAACTTTGTCTCTCCTTATTTTTTCTTTTTTTTTTTTCGTTGGACAGGAGGATACGTTTTTACGGTTTGCAAAGGACATTTACACACACACGCACACACTGACACAGATATCTAGATATACTAATAAAGGACTACATGCATGCATATGCGTCTATGTGTACATTAAATTTTATTATTGTCATTTTCATAGCGTTGAAACCCAAATTCCAACAGGCCCCTTCACGACCTCCACCTCCACACACCCGCCTGCTGACCTCCATTTGCTCATAAGTTTTTGGTCAGGACTATTTGCATAAGTGCATATACATACATATGTACTTGAATATGTGTATGTGTGTGTGTGTGCGCTGTGCCAACAGGCAGGCTGCCAAATTAGGACTCAGCTGAACTTTGTTTGGTCAGTTTTAATGCAAATGTCTCTTTGAATACACACACTTATACAATAAATGTAGCTGTGTGTGAGTGCGGGTGTGTGTGTGTGTGTGAGTCATTTCATGTGTCGAAACATATTCATAATTAGTTAGTAGTTGCTTCTGTTTGAGTTCTTTAATGAAATCTATTTTCAGCCATGGCGAACTAGATTAAAAATCCCAAAAACTTTGAACTCGACAAATTTACACAAAAGACAAAAACCTGAAACCACCGAAAATATCTCGTTAGCTCACAGCAGATTTGGATTCACTGATCGTGTTTATATATAGTCCTTATGATGTCTGTTCTGCATTTCAAACATTTTCTCATATTCCTGGCAAGGAAGGCGGGAAATGGAAGGGACGAAAGTCTATAATTGTGTGCCAACTTTCCATCTATTCGATTCGTAAATCAAATCGCTTTTAATATAATTTGGCTAACATGTTACATGTTTGAATAGTTTGAGTTTTGGCCAACAATTTGCAAGTGTTTCGAAAATGAGTTGGCTAAATTGCTCTGGGGAATTGCTAACCGGAGGGAGGGCTCAGATTGTTGCAAATTATTGCCTTGGCAGCAGTGTAAAAGATCCTTCTCCAAGTTGTGTTAGGGGCGGATGGTCCCTCTGATATATCAAACTTAAAACGCATTTCATTAGCTACTGCCTGGGCCAACATTTACTTTAAGTGAAACAAACCAACACACACACACACATACAGGGGAGGGCGAATGGAAACTTTTCTAGTTCTGCAAAAAAAGGGCAATTGGGGGGGGCATTTCCCGCCCTCTTATTTAATTGGCCGGGTTTCCTTGGGTTCTGTTTTTCTTTTTTGTTTTTTCTGTTTCTGTTTTTGATTTTTCTTTCTTTTTTGGAGGTTCAAACATTAAACAAACTTGGCTGTGTATATTGAAAAGCGGCAAAGAAATCACCGCCTTGGTCCGAGATGTTTGCGAAATATAAACACACACACACACACACACACGCACACACCGCATACAGAAAAGGAAGAGATGAAGAGGTAATGGGGGCCTGGCGAAAGTTTCCCACGCAGCTGCTGGGCTGGCCTAGTTCCTCTCTTTTGGTCTTTTGTTTCACTGTGTTTCAGCCGGACCCCAATTCCCGGTGCCACAACGCGAACTGGAAGCTTTTTGTTTGAAATCAGCTCAGTTTTTCCTTTTTTTTTTCCATCCTCCTTTACTTTCATGCTTTTTTTTTTTTGGGTTAGGAACTGGCCAACTCTGTTGGGGTAGGCAACTAGGGAGCTGGTTCGTTTGTGGCTGGGTCCCTTTGCCCGGCTGGGGACAACACACGCACAACTAGAGAGGGGCGGCTGGTTGGTGTAGAAAGGGGTGGGGGGGAGGTGATGGAAGAAATGTCGGTGCGATGCGATGCGGTGACTGGGGCCAGCTCTCTGGAGAGTTTTATCATTTTTTATTACATTTCTCGAGAGCTCTATGTATGCAAATGAAGTTGAAAGTTTACGCTTTGTATAAGTGTAGGTTGTGGGTGCGGGGTGCATGGAGCGGGGGTCGGGGACCTGGCTATTTCTCTATGATCATGTTAGCTAACCTTCAACAAGTTTCTCAACATTGAAAGGGTATTCCGTCTGTCAGTGTGCAATCTTTTGGTAAATTTCTTCTTTAATGAGCTGCTGTGTGTGTGATTTCCCCACGTCCCCGCCCATCTCTCACTCTCTCACTCATTTTCTCTCTGTCGCCCTCTCGTGCCATTCGTTGGTCATGTTCATTGGGTATATTTAATTTTGTTGCCTCAGCTGCTGTGGGTCTCTACTATTTTTTTCCTTTCTCTTGCTGTTGCTGTTGCTGGTGGTCCAGCAATTCTCACTAAGTTTATTCAAAATCAAATGGTTTTTCTTCCATCACCCCCTGCGATCCCCTGCGTCGAATCACCTCCTCTTAACAGCTCATGACTGTTGTTGGGTGAAGAAGCCATTGAAACTCATTTCAATGGCCTTTGCTTTTCTCGCCAATTTCCTTTATTTCTGTATTATTTTTTCTTTTCGCTCATTGAATGTTCTTTATGACAACCAAATGAATGCGAATTGCGAGAGAGT